>NC_044386.1:78865750-80065750 GCF_006542625.1 Nomascus leucogenys
TCACCCAGGCTGAAATGCAATGGCATGATCATGGCTCACTGCAGCCACAACCTCCTGGGCTCAAGCCGCCCTCTCACCTCAGCCTCCCAAGCAGCTGGGACTATGGGCACATACCATCACACCCAGCTACTTTGTTTGTTTTGTTTGTTTGTAGGGACAGGGTTTCACTATATTTCGCAGACTGGTCTTGAACTCCTGCCCTCAAGTGATCCTCCCGCCTTGGCCTCCCAACGTGCTGGGATTACAGGCTTGAGCTGCAGTGCCAGATAATTATACTTTTCAAAGTGTAATTTTAGATTTATTCTTTAAATTCAAAAAATTCCTTCTATAAGATATTTGGCTTTGGTCAAATATTACTTTTAACACTTAATCATTTGGCCAAATTGTATCTTCAATGCACTTTTAATAAATACATTTTTGGTTTTACATGTATCCACAACTGGGCAACCCATTTTCGTATTTTTTTTAAGATGCAGTCTCACTCTGTCGCCTGGGCTAGAGTGCAATGGCGCAATCTTGGCTCACTGCAACCTCTGCCTCCTGGAATCAAGCGATTCTCCCGCCTCAGCCTTCCAAGTAGCTGGGACCACAGGCATGCACCACCATGTCCAGCTCATTTTAGTAAAGACGAGGTTTCACTGTGTTGGCCAGTCTGGTCTCAAACTCCTGACCTCAACTGATCTGCCCGCCTCGACCTCCCAAGTGCTGGGGTTACAGGCATGAGCCACCGTGCCCAGCCTAAAAGAACATCTTAAAAGTTATATAATAAATGTTTGTTACAGAAACATCAAAAAACAGAGAAAAGGAAACTTTCAGTTTTGTTAGAAGAGCTATTTTTCTTGATCACTAAATCTTATTTTTTTGGGGGTGTGGCATTAAATCTTTTAATGCTTGTTTAATTACTGTTTGAAGCTCAACACTATAAAGTAACCATTACTTTTATCTATGGGTATATGTTCTCCCAAAAACATACAATGGCTCTTTTAAAAGCCTAGTTATGGCCAGGTGTGGTGGCTCACGCCTGTAATTCCAGCAATTTTGGAGGCTGAGGCAGATGGATCATGAGGTCAGGAGTTCGAGACCAGCTTGGCCAACAGAGTGAAACCCCATCTCTACTAAAGATACAAAAATTAGCCAGGCGCTGTGGCGTGCGCCTGTAATCCCAGCTATTCAGGAGGCTGAGACGTATGAATCGCTTGAACCCAGGAGGCAGAGGTTGCAGTGAGCCGAGATTTGCGCCACTGCATTCCAGCCTGGGTAACAGACTTTGTCTCAAAAAAAATAAATAAAATAAATAAATAAATAAATAAAAGCCTAGCCTAGTTATACATACTACTTCAATCTGAATTTTCTCCCTAAAAATTAATTCAGTTCAAGCTCCATGGTACATATGAGTTTTTTACTAATAAATTAAAACATATAAATGATTAAAACCTTAGCTCTCATACCTAAAAGGATTTTCTCCTATAACACTCTACTAAATAATTTCACTTGTATGGAACCCATAAAAGGATTTAAAACAAAAAAAGAGGCCGAGCGCGGTGGCTCAAGCCTGTAATCCCAGCACTTTGGGAGGCCGAGGTAGGCGGATCATGAGGTCAGGAGACAGAGACCATCCTGGCAAATACGGTGAAACCCTGTCTCTACTAAAAATACAAAAAATTAGCCAGGCGTGGTGGCGGGTGCCTGTAGTCCCAGCTGCTCGGGAGGCTGAGGCAGGAGAATGGCGTGAACCCGGGACTCGGAGCTTGCAGTGAGCCAAGATCTCGCCACTGCACTCCAGCCTGGGTGACAGAGCAAGATTCTGTCTCAAAAAACAAAAAAAACAAAAAACACCAAAAAACAGTTTAACATGCTATATAGGATTATTCTATTCTTGTAAAGGATGCTTACTTGTTGGTAGGTCAGCAAATTATACATAAAAAAATATATACTTAAATTTGATCTAGCAAAATGGCTCTGAAAATTAGCTATTTCTAACGTATTATCTTTTGTCTTGGCCATACGCTACACTAAGCTAAACAGAATGTTATTTGCAAACATTCTGGACTTAAAATTGATCAAGTTGGCTGTAACCCAGGAGTAGGGTGATAAAAAGTGTGAGTTAGAATAGTAGCAGCAGGAAAATAAAAAGCAAGAATGGAAAAGTTCTGATCAAGGCTGAGAGCAATTATTTATAGCTTTTTGAAAATAGACAAACTTACAAAACACTATGCAAGATAAATGGAAATGTCAAATTACTTTAACTCTAGCTAAAGAAATCCAAACTAGAAACCTACAATAATGCACCTAGAAGATGACTAGTTAGGCCTTGTGAACTATATTGCCTCTGATAAGCAGTCCACCAAATTTCTTATTAGAGCAATATTTATGTATTAACATGGATCATCTGGGCAGACTTCTACATATGGGTATATAAAAAAACACAAACTAATTTTGGCAGAATCATTATTGTTAAAAATTCATATGGATCCACTGGTCAAATGATATAGTCTTGAAGGCATATTTTACTCCAGATAATTTTTTGGCACATGAAACTGATATATGAGACTTATTTATATTAATATAAAATACATGCAGATTTTATCCTTCACTAAAATTTAAGTCAAATGCGGCTTTGTCTATCTTGTTCATCTCTGAGTATCTAGAACATGCCTGGTATGTTATCTTTTCATCTCTGTGTATCTAGAGCATGCCTGGTATGTTAACAGATACTCAAATTGTTTACTGAATGTTTAAGTACCAAATAAAGTAGGCAGATGTTAACTAATGATCAAATTTTGGTTGTAGCATATTTTAACCTTCTTTTGACCATATTTCTACAGGTTATTCCTTATAATACAATATAAGCATAAAGTTAGATAAATAATAACCAAACATCATATACTATATGACTCCATCAATACCATAATGTGGTAAAATTATTTCTGTTGCACCATGACTCTTTCAATGGGCACTTAATCTGAAGTTATCAGGAAATTGAGAGAGATAATTTTATTCAGCTTTGGATGACTACTGTTCAAAGTATAAGTGACTCAAGTGAGACCAAGCTACCAGAATAGACTGTTATCTACCACTAGAGATCAGGTTTTTATCAGCCAAGTTACCTAAGAGTAGGAGGGAGGCAACATGAAGTTTCTAGAAATAACTCTACTTCCCTGGAACAGGGAAGGGCCAGAGTTTGAAAACCATAACAGAACCTTAGGGATTACTCTGCCACTTACCTTTAATTCTGCAGATAATATTTCAGGTGTTTGGAATCTCAGTAACTCTTCAGGGAAGGTAGCCAAACATACAAAGGCTGATTTGTGAAACAATGAAATAAAAATCTAAAAACATCTCTGTATCTCACATTAAGTGGATCAACTTAGTTTATAGTTGATTGAAAAGTATAATTTAGTTACTATAAAACAAGTTCCAAAAATGGACTAAGCCACCTCTTCCTCTTATGATTAATAAATATGTAGGGGTCCTAAAAAAAACAGTGTTTTAACAACCATTGGTACAGGCTTCTAGATTCAGGAAAATATCCTTACCCTGAAATTGACTCTGTTCCTGACCCTCTGAGCCAATGCTGAATTTATAGCCTTATCAAACTGAAGTAGAACTTGAAGGGCAAGTTGGGGGGTGATCTGTTGAGACTGAGAAAAGGTAAAGGTCATAAATCCCCTTAGGGAAGAACATTAAAGACAAAGTAAATAAAAATATACAAATTATCATCTAAAATTTAACTGAGGTTAACCAAAGCCTCTAAACTAGAATTCCTTTATCTCCTTTGCCATAACTGATGATGAAGCAGCAAAGCTTGAAGATATCTTTTGTACTATCTTGACACAAACAGTCTTGAAGAGAAAACATGCAGTGATGTTACAAAGCCAGAACAAAACTTTGTCAATTTTCCCTTCACAGTGGCTGGAAAAGAGAAGATAGACAAAGAGGTGTTTCTTTTAAATACACAGGGCCTATATTAACAAACAAAAAACCTATTAAATTTTATTGAAGCTCATAAAATATACCAATAAATGGAAATACTTAGTATGTTCTTTTTTTTTTTTTTTCCTTTTTTGTGAGACGGAGTTTTGCCCTTGTTCCCCAGGCTGGAGTGCAATGGCGAGATCTTAGCTCACCACAACCTCTGCCTCCCACGTTCAAGTGATTCTCCTGCCTCAGCCTCCCAAGTAGCTGGGATTGCAGATGTGTGCCACCACGCCCGGCTAATTTTGTATTTTTAGTAGAGACAGGGTTTTCTCCATGTTGGTCAGGCTGGTCTCTAACTCTCGACCTCAGGTGATCCGCCTGCCTTGGCCTCCCAAAGTGCCGGGATTACAGGCATGAGCCATGGTGCCCAGCTGGAAATACTTAATATGTTTTTATTTGGGAGAATTATATAGAAGGGTTAATTCTCTCAAAACTGAAATATAAATCCAGACTTGTAAATCTCAGAAGACTTAAATTGGACAAAATTATCTTAAAGCTAAAAAGAATATGAATTTCTTCCCTAAATTTGAGAAGGGGGAAACCAACAATCTCAATTTTTATGTTGAACAAAAATTTTTGAAGATTTAACTTTATTTATTGAGAGGCAGGGTCTTGCTCTGTCACCAAGGCTGGAGTGCAGTGGTACCATCATAGTGCACTCAAGCCTCAAACTCCTGGGTTCAAGCCATCCTCTCACCTCAGCCTCCTGAGTAACTGGGGCTATAGGCATGTGCCACCACACCAAACTAATTTTTTTATTTTTTGTGGAGATGGGTGGTGCTATGTTGCCTAAGCTGGTCTCAAACTTCTGGCCTCAAGCGATCCTTCCACCTTGTCCTCCTAAAGTGCTGGGATTAGAGGCATGAAACACTGCACATACCCAGATTTAGTTATATTTAATGATATCATTCAATCGTGTTTTGTGTCCTGTTGTCAGGACAGTGTAATAAACAAGAATTTGAGGTTATTTAATCAGTGTTACTGACTTGCTGGGTCAAACAGTCCAAGATATTTTACCTCATATCTCTATGCCTAAGTGATATGACAAGAATTACTGTAAACCCATCAAGATAAAAATGTTTGATTTTTAATTCAGTCTCCCACCTGTATGAGCTCATCTAGGCTCTCCTGAAGACTGTTTCCCAAAGTGGTATTTCTGTATAACTGATATGCCATGGCTTAGGAGGAAGAATTTGTTTTTCTTATTCAAGCTTGCATTGATGTCCTAAAAATTTAATATAAAATTGTTAAAAAAGATCATACTGTAACATCATAAATTATGTATATAATACCGTCTACCTCAAATATTCTAATATAGAACTAGGAGAACGCTTAGTGGTTGCAAATTACTAGATAATCATTTTAGAATTACAAGGAATAGCTACAAATGATTTTCCAGTTTTTTTTCCCTGTGATTTTGACATAGGCATTTATACCCCTTTATGCAGTATAGATGTATTTATTAAAATGTCTTTATCATTTCCTTCAAATGTCTGCCTTCTGACTTAGTCTAGAATTTTCCATGTACCATCCTTTCTACCTGCTGTCAAATCACTGGTAAAATCTTCAGCTCATATTTGCATGTCTGCCCCTTTATTTTCCTGTTCTCTCTAAATTCAGTATTTTCAGAGTGCCTACCAAGAGAATGTCACTGTGACAGGTTCCAGGGAGAAGAAGATGATTAAAGACATGCTCCCAATCCTAAAAATTTATACTCTAGAGAATGTAACAAACATACAAAAAGATAAGAACTGTAACAAAGATACAAAGCATACCATGGAGGCTGCCTATAGACTAAGCTGGCTCAGAAAAGCTTCCAGGTTCTTTAAGCTAGACTTTAGCCAAGCAGAGGAGGGAAGTCATTCCAGAGGCTGACAGAATAGAGTAAGTAAAGCCATGGAAGGATGAAATGTTTGTGGGGAAAAACATAAACTGTTCTACATTATCAGGGCATAAGTATGAACAGGGAGTGGCAGGATTCGACGAAGCTGAAAGAGACAGCATAGATGGAGTTGTTTGGCAGGATAGGTGCAAGCAGTGGGGAGTCACTGAAGCATTTTAAGCAGGAAGGGTCAGACAGCTGGGCTTGAGTGCACGATTTAGAAACAGATGAGGGATGGGGGCTCGAAAAGGGTGGCAGCAGTACACAGTCAATAAATATTTACTGAGCTTCCACTACACGTCAGGTGTAAGATCTTGACCTCGTGGTACTTTCAGTCTGGAGATGGATGGGGGGAAATACATTTGAGGAGCAATCATCAGATAAAACTCAGCAAAAATAATGGCCAGCCATCAGTCCTTACATTTCACACCTTGCTAGCACTGCATACAACAGATCATTTCTGCCTTCTTGAAACATTTCTTTGTCTTTGAGACAGCACTCTCAGTTCTCATGTCACTGGGTACCACTGTATTTCTTATTTTCTTTTGCTGGTTCCTCCTCAGCTCCCTGACTTCTAACTGTTGAACTGCCCTAAGTTTTCTTGGGTCCTCTATTCTCCACATACTTTACTGTCTTAGTTACCTCATCCAGACTTATGGCTTTAAATACCATCTACTATCTGGTGATGACTCTCAAATTTGTATCTCCAGCCCTCAATTCTCCCTTTGTACCCATATATAAAACTGCCTGCTTGACACTGGATAAAAGTATCAAGTAGGTAGCTCAAATTCAATTTGTCAAAAACCATGTTTCTGATGCTACCCTTGCAAATAAGCTCTGTCCTCAGTCTTACCCACCTCAGTAAACAGTAAATCTAGTCTTCCTGTAACAGCTCAAGAGTTGACTAAAAACCTTAGTCAAGAGTAACTTCTTTTTTTCTTACCTGGCATCCAATCCATCAGCCAACCTTTCAGCTCTTCCTTCTAACTATAGCCAGAATCTGACAGCTTCTACCATCTTCAATGCTATTACCCTAACTCACCATCATCTGTCACTAAAGTTAATGTGATAACTCATGGTCTCCTTATTTCCACTCTTGCCTATCCCAACCCCACCCTCATAGTAGCCACACTAAGACTTTAAAACATAAGGCAAATCACATCACTGGTCTATTCAAAACCACCAATGGCAGCATCCCATCTCAGTGAAAACCAGAGAGTCCATGGTTTGGAAGGCCTATGTGATTTGGGCCCCCCAATACCTACTTCCCTATCTTCGCCCACTCACCCTCTCACTCTGCTCTGGTCATACTGGTCCCCTGCTGTTCTTTGACATGGGAAGCATAATCCTGCTTGAGGGCCTTTGGGGTGGCTCTTCTTTTTGCTGACAGTATTCTTCCCAGATACCTGCATAGTTCACTCCCTCATTTGATTCAGATCTCTGGGTCAAACATTACGGCATCAGAAAGGCCTTCTATAATCAACCTATAAGAAAGAATTACCTCCCTTCTTCCTCACACTGCTTTATTTTCATTCATACCAATAACTGATGCTGACATATATATGCTTATTCTGTCTCCATCTACTAAAATAGATGACCCACTGAAGACAGGGACTTTTGTTCAGTTACATATTTACCAACTAGAACAATGTATGTAGTATCTATTAAGTATTTGTTGAGTGAATTACTTGGTAGTTTGTTAAAGTGCTAATATATTAGAAATGTATCTGAGTACGACACAAAGTATTCCACTTTACTGAGGAAACTGAAGCAATAACTTCCAGACTCACAGCCACATTCAGCTACCTACCAATAGCTACACGGGTTGAACATTCCTTATCTGAAAAGCTTGGGATCTGAAGTGTTTTGGATTTTAGAATATCTCCATCGTATATACTTAGTGATTGAGTACCGCAAATTCAAGCTCTGAAATGCTCCAAAGAGCATTTCCTTTCAGTGTCATGTTGGTGCTCAAAGTTTTGGATTTTGGAGCATTTTGAGTTTGGCATGCCCAACCTGTATCCATATACTCTGCCTCCCTGTCACTATAGTTGAACTCTATACCTATTTTTATCTAAATCCAATCCTTCTACCTTTGTATTAGGCAATGTCTTCTAGTTCACTCAAGGATATTGTTCTGACAATTCAGTTGTTACTTCTCTCCCTCACTATCAAATTTTCCCTCTCTGTGGATCATTTCCATTAGCAAACAAATACGTGGCTACTTCTCCCACCTTAAAAAGTAAAACAAAACAAAAACCCCTCAACCCAAATCCCCTACCAGCTACATCCTATTTCTTAGTTCCCCTTTGCAGCAAAATCCCTTAGTTTTGTCTGTATTCACGTCTCCCAATTCCTTTTTTCCCCATTTTCTCTTAAGCTAATTTTTGCCTCTAGCACTCTAAGGAAACAGGTTAGTGAAGGTCATCAATGGCAATGCTAAAGCTAATTCTCTAGCCTCAATCAGAATATTGGACACAGCTGATTACTCCCTCCTCTTTCGTACAAGGATCTTAGCTTGGCTTCTGGGACACTGCCCTTTTTGGATTGTCCTAACTCACAAGTTCATCCTTCTTAATACTGTTTGCTGGTTGATCCCGTTTTCGCTCAACTCTTAATATCACAGGACACAGTCCTTGGTCCTCTGCTGCTTTCTGTCTACACCCATTCCTTACTGATAACATTTATTCTCATGGTTTAAGTACCACTGCTGATGATCCCCAAATTCATATAGCATAGAACTTCTCACTCCTGAATCTAGCTGCCTACTCAACATCTCTACTTGTTATCTTTTGCATCGTGGCTTAAATAACTCCATACTTCTACGAGCTTGGGCAAAACCTTTGAATTCATCTTCCACTCCCTCTATCTCACTCTCCATATCCAATTCCTAGCAAATACTGTAAGGCCTACCTTCAAAATGCATTCAGAATCCAACCACTTCTCACCATTTCTACGGTTATCACCCTGACCTGGGCCACTCTCATTGTCATCTGGATTACTGCAAAAATCTCCTAAACGATTTCCCTGCTTCTACACTCACCCCTACACTCTAATCACAACTCACAGCCAGGGTGATCTTCTAAAACTTCAGTTTGAACATACTCTCCTTTATTCAAAATCTCCCATGGCTTCTATCAGCCTTTACAATGATCCGGCTACCCATGATCTCTTTATCTTCTTGTCCCTCCACCCCCAAAACTCTTGCTCATCCCTCTCCAGATACACTGGTTTCCTTGCTATTCCTCAAACATGACAGGCCTAAAAGCCTTTGTATTGGCTCTCCTATCTGCCTGAATGCTCTGCCTGATATTTACTTAGCTAATTTTCTTAATTCCTTCAAGTCTTTGCTCAAGTAACACCTACTAAATGAGGCTCAAACTGACCACTGTCATCTTTAAAATACCAGTTCCCACCTCCACTCTGGAACTTTCCCGTACTCCTTTATCTTTCTCATTTTTTTTTTTTTTTTTGATGGCACCATCACCTTCTAATACCATTATATATTTATTTTATTTTCTGCATCCTCTAATAGAATGTAAGCTCCATGAGGGCAAAGCTTTTTATTTTGTTCACTTAACTCAACTGGGCGTCTAGAACAGTACCTGGCACACAATGGGAGCCAAAAAAAAATCTGTTCAATAAACGAAGGCAAACATCAGTAAGTATAATATGCGTGTGGGAGGGGAGAGGGGGTTAAAAAGGACAATAAGTCTCAATAGCTAGATAAAAACTTTACAAAGTAGGAATATAGAATCGTGCATCGTGTCCCATTTGACAAATTTATGAGTTTATCTAGAAAACAGCTATGCGTTAAACGTTTGTTAAAAGTGCTGATTTCAATGTTCTTACATTCTTTAAAAATTCCTTGTGTTCTAATCTTTTAGATGTGGTATCAGCCACAGAAATGTATTGTTCCCTTCTTGTTTTGCAGTTCAGAAAATTAGAAGTCTCCAAATTCGGAAGTAACTCGTCCTAGCATTTTTTGATTAAACCACCCAGTTTAAAATTCGTTCCTTTTGTCGGAGTTCGCACGAAGAAAGTTGGAAGGCAGACTTCAAACAACAAGCTACAAAGCACAGGAATGAGACACTGAAAAAATACTCTCCGAAATTCGGCAAAACTCACAGGGCGCTAGTGGATGCTTTAAGACATTCACCTGGCTGAAAACACGGTGGTGGGCTGAGGACCTCCCCTAGGTGGGTTCTGTGGGCGCCCCGTGAACGACGAGCCTCCCGCCACGGGACGCGACCGTCCCCGCCGCCTCGCCGCCCTTCTCCGGTGCCGGCCGCGGGGCCTTGCCGGCAACGGTCGGTAACGGGCAGATCCCAGGAGCGAAGGGCCCTCAGAGACTACCCGACCAACGCACCCCGACTCCAGGGTGGCGGCAGGGAGCGCGGCGGCAGGGAACGCGGCCCTGCTTCCCTCCCTAACCCTGCCCTCCCTAACCCACTACCTGTGGGGAAGGCGCTTCCCGCCGCGGAGCGGACAGAAGCCGCCACGAGCCCGGCAGGACGTTCCTACTTCTCAGACCACCTCTCCAGCCGCCGCAGAAACCGCAAAACTGGGCTGGCGACCCGGAAGTGCTCGCGGAACCTGGAAGTGACACCCCGCCCGAGGGCCGGGAGGCCCCGCCTAGCCCTGCTCTCGCCCGCCACTCAAGCCTTGTCAGGGAAGGGTGTGGAGACGGAAGGAGGGGCGTCGGGCTGGAGCTTCGAGCCTTAAAGTGGTGGACAGGCGCGCTGCTCTAGTAATTCACCAGGTTTACTAAATCGTTCCTAAGGGAATTATAATTTTTAGAGACTAATCTTCTCCACTGTTAGATGCACAACTTAAGAAATGTAGGGCATTCATATTTCATGCCGGAAGTGTGTTCAGGGTAACACCGTTGAAGACCTTGCAGACGAATTCTGAAAAGATTACAGCAGGGGCCGGGCGCGGTGGCGCACGCCTTAATCCCAGCACTTTGGGAGGCTGAGGCGGGTGGATCACCGGAGGTCAGGAGTTCGCGACCAGCCTAATATGGTGAAACCCTGTCTCTACTAAATACAAAAAATTAGCCGGGCGTGGTGGCTCATGCCTGTAATCCGAGCTACTTGGGAGGCTGAGACAGGAGAATGGCTTGTATCTGGGAGGCGGAGGTTGCAGTCAGCTGAGATCGCGCCATTGCACTCTAGCCTGGGAAACAAGAGCCAAACTCCGTCTCAAAAAAAAAAAAAAAAAAAATTATAGCAGGGTAAGCAGGGTATCTTCTTTACCCCTCGAAACAGGGCTGCAAGCAGTTTTTAGTTTGTGACCATTTCATGAAGAACTTTAATTTGGGAGAAGTTACATTTAAAATTTGCATCTAATATGCAAGATAAATACTTCAATATAAATTTGAAGTGTGCAAAATCACAAGTTGTTTTAGGTGTCAGGGTGCATGGTACACTAACTGGCTAAAACGCAGCAGTCGTGTAGAGCAGTTTATCCTACAAAATAGCTGAATAGTGATTAAAGAGTACGTGCAAAACAACAACAAAACCACAAAAACACTTACCAAGTGGTATCAGCTGGAACCTCTGAGCAGGTCTATGAACTAAACAAGTTCTTCTTATTTAAGCCATGTTTTCGGCCAGGCGCGGTGTCTCATGCCTGTAATCCCAGCACTTTGGGAGGCCGAGGTGGGCGAATCACCTGAGGTCAGGAAGTCGAGACCAGCCTTAACGTGGAGAAACCCCGTCTCTACTAAAAATACAAAAAAAAAATTCAGCTGGGCTTGGTGGTGCATGCCTGTAATCCCAGCTACTCGGGAGGCTGAGGCAGGAGAATTGCTTGAACCTGGGAGGCGGAGGTTGCCGTGAGCCGAGATCGCGCCATTGCACTCCAGCCTGGGCAACAAGAGCGAAACTCAGTCTCAAAAAAAAAAAAAAAAAAAAAAAAAAAGCCATGTTTTCATTTTAAGCCACTCATGGTTTCATCCTTGAATTCCCCATTAATTAAAAAAAATTCTCAACTACGAAACACAAAGTTTCATTATTGTTTTGATGTTAAAATAAAGCAGGCTGAACTCTCAAATCCCCAAAGAATACAAGCACTCAGACTATAGAAAGGGAAACAAGTATAAAGGTCTGAAATTATTTAAGAGGTTTATAGGATAATTGAAAGCAAAAATTTAGTAGCATAATGAAAGAAAAATGTGATAAAAAGACAAAGACGAACGTTCCAATTAATTTATTTAAATTCATTAATGTTGCAAAAAATATGATGTGCAACAAATCAAGACACAAGTTATATTCCTAACAGGTCAAAGAAAATATTACATCTCCTTAGTAAATCATGACCAACTGGTATTTCTTACAGGGACCACATTAATATCTTGCACACACAGACATCAGAACTGAATTTCTGACAGTACTAGGTTGGGCAACATCATCCTAAGAGTAGGAAAATATCACAGTACATTAATTTTGTCTAAATGACAGCAATGAACTTATGGTAACAAAAGTATTTTTGAAATAGATGTCAAAGTGCGTTAATGTCTTAAACTCTGAACTGTGTTCTGTGTGAATAGTGCTCCAAGGGCTGTGCAAGTCAGTGGCCCTGAACACCATCAATATTTACTAGCTAGGTTTACACAAATAAACAAGCAACTGTTAAAAGGACATTAAACTTTACAAAGTCCACATACAAAAAGTGCAGTGTAGAAGCTGATGAATGTTATTTTCCAAGTTCCTCCTTAACCAAACTGCATAAAAATTTCAAAATGCAAATGTTTTAACTTCTTGTTAAACATGATTCTAAGACATCCTACAAGCCTAATATCATTAATTTGAAAGCACGAAATGATTTTCATTTGGTGCTTAAGTGCTTTATGTGAAATTTTCATAGCATTTTACTTAGTTCTCAAAACGTAAGTAGGTCTATTATAAATAGTTGCAACATACTGTTATATTCAAATTTTAGTGTCACTCCTTACTGTTAAACATGCCATATTACTTTATTTTCAATTATCATTTAGAACTTCAAAGGAAAGTTACATAACTGGGTCTCACCATTGATCTGATTCTAAATTCATTCACAATCTCAAGAAGGGCAGAGGGGGATGCTCGCCAGGTAATTCTTTTGTATTAGCTAGAACATTTGAGTAGATAATACCCCACTTCCCTCACCAGTTGGCCTTCCCATTCAAGTCTAAGTTCTTGACTCTTTCTCCCAGCAACTCAAACTACACAATTCCTATGACCTATGACAAGACAGACTCTTTAACAGCAAAATAGGTCTAACTTGTAAATACATACATTAATGCCTCTTTTTACTCTATTCCTCTCAGATTTGTGGTCCATTTCTCAAATGTCCATACAGGATTGGAGAAAAAACAGGCATGAAAACAAAATAGAATGGTGTAGCAATCTCTATTTTCAGCCTATCTCCTACTCCCATTTGCTTGAGCAAGTTTAACACTTCTCCACATACAACATGGAAAAAGGAAGGATGAACCTACCGTAACATCTCTACCAACCTCATCAGGAAACTGGCCTGTTCTATCTGATATGTCCTAATCCTAATTTATCACTTGAAGAAATATAAAAAGCCACTTCTGTATAAAACACATTTCCAAATTCCCTGAGCATTCACATAAACAGCCAAATAGAAATGTTATATAGTCTTTTTAAAAGGCCTCTATCAAAAAGCAGATCTCTTACCTTTTTAAATTCTGGAATTACGGTTGAAAAAATTCTAGCTACAGATATATGCTTGCCAATCAGCATATTTCAATATTCAGTGCACTTACTAGTGATGTCCATTCTGGAAGACTAAATCAATGTTCAGCAACAGTGAAATATGAAAAAAAACCAAAAACCCAAAAACCCTCAATCCTAATTTTTTAAGTGATGTAATTGCTAACCTCTGCTCGAACTTGCTTCTGTATGAAGAGACAAAGAAAGAGAAAATATGAATTCTCATCATAGGTATGTATTATCAACCTTTCCCCCTTCAATCCAGTCTTTATTCACATATCTTTTTTTTTTTGAGACGGAGTCTCGCTCTGTCGCCCAGGCTGGAGTGCAGTGGCACGATCTCGGCTCACTGCAAGCTCCGCCTCCCGGGTTCACGCCATTCTTCTGCCTCGGCCTCTCCGAGTAGCTGGGACTACAGGTGCCCGCCACCACGCCCGGCTAATTTTTTTGTATTTTTAGTAGAAACGGGGTTTCACCGTGGTCTCCATCTCCTGACCTCGTGATCCACCCGCCTCGGCTTCCCAAAGTGCTGGGAATACAAGCGTGAGCCACCGCGCCCGGCCTATTCACGTATCTTGCATGTAGCCTGCAGGGTTTCCTGCTGCATACAAGAAATGGTACCACCAGCTGTCATATATAGTACTTCCCTTAAAAGGACACACATGACCGGGCGTGGTGGCTCAAGCCTGTAATCCAAGCATTTGGGAGGCTGAGGCAGGCAGATCACGAGGTCAGGAGTTCGAGACCAGCCTAGCATGGTGAAACCCCGTCTCTACTAAAAATACAAAAATTAGCCGGGCATTGTGGCGTGTGCCTGTAATCCCAGCTACTCAGGAGGCTGAGGCAGGAGAAATGCTTGAACCCAGGAGGCAGAGGTTGCAGTGAGCCAAGATTGTGCCACTGCACTCCAGAATGGGTGACGGAGTGACTGTCTCCAAAAAAAAAAAAGAGGACACGCATACAGTAGCATATTAGGTAACAACTATGTCTTTATCCCTTTATAAAGGTTTGCTTTCTCTTACTTCCTAGTTTTATCACTTTCCAATGACTCTGCTGGACCCTACTTAGAATCATACTTCTTCATATCTCCGTCTGAGTTAAAGACTGTTAAGCTTAAATTGTGGGGTGAATAGAACGTCTTCCCTTGGTGCTTGCTTAGGAGTATGATCAAGCAGAACACAGAATCAAATTATTTCACAGAAAAACTTCTGACTAAAAAAGGGGCACTTAGAGCCTAGTGACAGAAGCATTAAATTAAGCCAGTTAAATTAGATCCATGATCCCAACAGAAAGATAACAGTACAATCACATATACTTTCACCTCAGTCAGTAATGGGAAATTAAAATGGAATAATATGGGAAAATGTTAACTTAGCTATAGATTAGAAACAACAGACTTAATAAATGCTCTTCCTCTAACCTACTAGTTATGATCTTAAATGTTACAAAACATTTATTGTGGGTACATCTCTATACCAGATTCCATTAAGGTGTAGGTTAAAGCAGGCATCCCTTTAGTTTACTTATTCACAGCACCTCATTTTCATTATATCCCAGGTGTTATCACTGTTGTCTCTGAATTTTAATGTTTAACAGAATAGTCTTCTTCTACTTTAAAAAAAAAATTCAGAAAAACATCACTTTTGCAACACGTATCTACAGTTAGGAGCAATGACTGCAAAATCAAAAATCAAAATAATGCAAAAAAGAGTTGAAGTTATTCTTCATACTTTTTAAACTGAAGAACCAAGTACTTAATGTGGTAGAAAACCACCTATTAAAAACCTCAGCCCATTTTGAGCAAGATAAAGATGTATAGATGAAAGACTACGTTAAATCGTCTACAAATATAGAAGAATCTAATGACAAATTCAATACAATTGTTTATACATAATCCTTATATGGTAAATTCAGAAGGAATGCCTAACTTGTTATTGTTAGTTTGCTTCTTCAACAAAAAGGGTTCCTAAAATGTGAGCAAGCAGTAATGGTTTTGGCTCAATTCACTGTAATGACATTAGTTCAGGATCTGCCAAGAGCTGCTGGATCTGAGTTAAGTCAGGAGGCTGCTGAGGAATGTTTCATCCTGGGAATCCTCCAGCATCTCTCTCCTATAACTGGTTTTAAGTTAGAATGCCAAGTTTAGGACTGAGGAGGACGAAAAGTATAGGAAAGTTCCCTTTTGTAACAGAAGGCTTATAAGTACATGAGAATGGTAACAGCCACATGTGTGTTCAATCTAGGATAGAATAAATCTTAAAAGGTTAGCTCACATCCACTTCAATTTTGCTACTCTAGGCCACTGTTTTGTAAAATACCTTACAGGAAGGGTTGAAGAGTAGCCATGACCTTCAAATTTGGAAGGTATTATGCTTACCAGCTGTATATGAGCCTTTCAAGTATATGACACAACATTAGATCAATCTGTTGTTTTAGAAATAATTTTGTCGGTAATTAAACTTTTTGTTTGGAGGCACAAACACAATTTATTTCAATGTAAAGGTACTTACCAAATGAAACAGTTTAAATGCTTGGAACAAACGTGTTATCCAAAACAGCACAATATAATGATGCTAAGACTTACAAAATTAACCTAATTTACAGTATTGTCAAATATGATTTCATAGAAACTTGAATAAACACATCTAACTAGCTCAAACAACTACTGAGTTCAAATAATTGATATGGAAGTATTTTGGTAAAGTGCCCATAGTGAGAGCAGTTTAAAAAGCAGCCCCTGTTTTCTATAGAAAAAGTTGTGACAGCGAATAACTCATCACGTTCTCTGCAATACTACTCAGCACTCACACACACTCAGGGGAGCAATACCCTGGACACATAGCTTATTTCACATTAGTGAACAAACTCAAGATTTTTATAAAGTTCTGACTTTGGGCCAGAAGATAAAATGTCCCATATATACATATATACAAACCCTAATTCCTACCCTCTTAAATCCTCTAGTTCTAAAAATGGCTTTTTGACTTGTCTTTAAGTTTAGAAAGGAAAAAGTGTGCAATGCGCTTGCATTTGTACTTGCTGAATTATGAAACAATATATGTTAAATGAGAAAAAAACCTTGGGATGGTACTAATACACTTCGATTATATATATGATCTTTGGGTATTCATGAGAATCAGTTTAACCATCTGTTGCCTTATGAGAAACTTAATTTTCTAAGTTACCCAGGAAATGTATTTAACCATTTACAAAAACAAAAATTCTAATATGCACTTTACAAAATCGTGGTCTTATATACCTGCATATTTCTTCCATAAGACAGGTACACATTAAAAAATATTGCTCAATAACATAAAAATATATATTATTTCTTTCCTTTGCCATTTATGCATATAAATATTTCACCAAAGAAGATGCATCATTCAATAAACAAATGCAAAAACTGCTTTATATAAGGTGTGGTTCTCTATTTAGCAATATAAAATATAAAACGATAATAATACAGTTAGCTATTAAAGAGCTAAATTCAAGAAATTTGCAAACCAATACAGCAGTGAACAGTCCCTTGTATAATACAAAAGTCCATTATGAAAAAGTCAAGTCGATTTTGTAACAGGTTACATAAAAATATGGGCCAATAAATGCATTATGAATGCAAAAACAGCACTGCTCCATCAGCACATTCTTCAGTCTTGTTTGGACTAGATGCCAAACTTACTGTTCATTTTTCGGTTCATCTTGTTTTCCATTAAGTTCTTGATCAACTCTGTTTAATGAAGAATACATATAATAAGAAACCAGCAACTGAACAATTTTCTTTCTAAAAATAATGACTATTTAAGCATAGAATATTACTCTGTTAAAGACAAAGCTTTGCAAAGAAGCAGACATAGTAAAAACAGTTACCAAACATCATTTCCCCAACCAGAAAAGAGAATTTTTAAAGGCAGGAGGACACTGGCAAGAAATGTGACTGTTGTTTCTTTCGAGATTATAAAATACTTTACATACAAATGCATATAAACTTTCTTAAAAGTTCAAATTACATGGCATATTGAAATCTTGACCTGTAACTTGGCTGTGGTAGGGATCCAGGTGGTAAGAAACTGGCAGGAAAAACAACTCCCTCAAAATGATTCTGTTAACTAAAATATGAAAGTGCCATGAATGCCACCAATTATCAATCAATATTTTAAAATCCAGTGATAAAAAATGCATCCTTATAGAACCCATAATTATTCCCCAAACCTTATTGGTACACATTTTGTGAATGCCTTAAATTGGTTTTGACAGTAAGAAGCCTTAAGAATTGAACATTCAAGGCCGGGCATGGTGGCTCATGCCTGTAATCCCAGCACTTTGGGAGGCCTAGGCGGGTGAATCACGAGGTCAGGAGTTCAAGACCAGCCTGGCCAACATAGTGAAACCCCATCTCTACTAAAAATACAAAAATTAGCCAGGTGTGGTGGTACGCGTCTGTAGTCCCAGCTACTTGGGAGGCTATGGTAGGAGAATCGCTTGAACCCAGGAGGCAGGGCTTGCAGTGAGCTGAAACCATGCCATTGCACTCCAGACTGCGTGACAGAGTGAGACTCCGTCTCAAAAAAAAAATAAAAAATAAATAAAAAAAAAAGAATTTAACATTCAAAAATATCTAATATAAATTAATTATTGGTTAGGCACAGTGGCTCACACCTATAATCCCAGCACTTTGGAAGGCTGAGGCGGGCGGACTGCTTGACCAGGAGTTCGACACCAGCCTGGGCAACGTGGCAAAACTCCGTCTCTACAAAAAATACAAAAATTAGCCAAGTGTGGTAGTGTGCACTTGTAGTCCCAGCTACTCAGAAGGCTGAGGTGGAAGGATTGCTTGAGCCCTGGAGACAGAGGCGACAGTGAGCCGAGACTGCACCACTGCACTCCAGCCTAGGTGACAGAGGAAGACCGTCTCAAAAAAACAAAACAAAAACCCATTAAAAAGCTTATTTATTTAGTGGTGGGTTGGACATCAGTCATATCAAAATTTAGGCATGTGGGGATTAGAAGGATTACATAATTACCACATAATAATTATAGACAACCCTTCAAAGATAACAGTCTATTACTATTACATATGTAGTGGTCTGAATAACTGATGCAGGGACCTTAAAACAATCTGGTATTAGATATAGAAAAATATTTTTCATATGTTTTAATTCTTATCACCCATTACTGTGCCCACCTGAATATTAGTGAAACAGACCTAAAAGCCCTGGTCTGTGGTAAAGCCAAAGTACATTTTAAAATATTTAAAATATTGTTATAAAAAATTTGGAATGTATTTCTGATAAGGCATGCAAAATATATCAAATCCTCTTAACATCTGAAATACCCTTACCAACTAATTTCATAATTATTTTTAAACTCCCCTGAAACATTTTAACAATCTGTATCTGCATGGCCACACTTGCATCCAGTTGCTTGAAAGAAACATTTTAAACATTTAAAACTGCTATCCTTTTTCTGTCACTGGGGACACTGGATCTCACTGTTGTCAACATTTCTTCAACCCTCTTCCCCACAAGCCCCTCAAGAAAATGGTTTTACCCCTTCTTCCCCTGCTCCCCCAAAACCTGCCATAGGGACTCATAGCTTCATACTCTTCTTAGCACCAGTACTTATCATATCATGCAGTTGTCACCTTAAATAAGCTCCCGTGCACCTAGCCTCTGTAAAGTTTGGTTTAGGCTGGGCATGGTGGCTGACGCCTGTATTCCCAGCACTTTGGGAGGCCAAGGTGGGCAGATCACCTGAGATCAGGAGTTGGAGACCATCCTGGCCAGCATGGTGAAACCCAGTCTCTACTAAAAATGCAAAAATTAGCCAGGCGCGGTGGTGGGTGCCTGTAATCCCAGCTACTTGGGAGGCTGAGGCAGGAGAATCACTTGAACCCGGGAGGCAAAGATTGCAGTTAGCTGAGATTGGGCCATTGCACTCCTGCCTGGGTGACAAGAGCGAAACTCTGTCTCAAAACAAAACATGCCTCTCTACCTAAATTTAAAAATTAAATTTTATCATTTTCAGATTGACAAAAATTTATTATTTTTTAAGACTAAAGAAACTACAAAAACCAGAACATTTTTGAAAGATACATGTAATCATTCTATTTATGGTTAAACACAAGTAAAAAAAAAAAAATCAAGATAAAATAGTGACAGGTTTCAAATAATACATTTAAATAAAAAGTACAAATTCCATATTTTTTCTGATGTCTAAATTACTTAACAGTATTGAAAACTTTTTAAAAAGGCTTAATACAGCACATTTTATCAACAAAGGCAATTCACTGTGAAATCTATGAAGCAGCTGGCTTCAAAATATTCTACAATTACAAATCATATTTTTAATTACAGCCACTTGTCTGTCGAATGCACAGCAATGCCTAGAAAGGAATGAGAAATCAGCATGATCTAAAATCACTGTCTACATTTCTATGTTAAAGTGTTGGTTAAACTGTGAAGTGTCATATAGAAGTGTAAAACTGATTCTATCACAAGGCCTACTGAATTCTCACTCATCAACAGAAACAAAATGTGTTCAAAGTTAAGAATGTTCCAGTTAGTTACAGTTGGCTCCTTAGAATGGTCAAGATAATTACATATAAATCTCTCACCATAACTCTTAAGATTGTATTAAACTATGTTTTGCTAATTTAATTGCCAATATTTTAAAGATCTAACAAACTAGATCTAAATTCTACATTTTTCTAAATTATTATATAAAATTCTAAGTATTTTATACCCTTGCCTTTCATCATATATGTCACGGTATCAATAGGTAATAGTTTGTTATGCTCAAAGCAGAAGTGTCCAAAATTAAATTTAAAATAGAAAGCGAAGTGTTTAACTGTTAAATGGGACACTGAGATTTTAGGTATTTTATCACGTGTAGAATTTGACTGGTTAGCAAGCCATTTAATGTAAGCGTAAAAGGAAATCAATGTTGGTTAGCCAAAGAATATATGCATTGCAAATATAATAATCAACCCCAGGGAAATTGAGAACTTTTAAAAAGTCTGCAAAAATATTTCAAAAGCACAAGTTAGCGATTTAAAGAAAATGGTGAAACAGATAAAGTCTTAAAATTATTTGGTGTTCCAAATACCATTTTTAGTAATTTCTCTGGTTTCACCATTAGTACTTAGACTAAGAAGGAGAGAGAAGGGTCTGTGGTCTTTAATTGCTAATTGGCATCATATATGGCAATAAAACATGGTGAATCCAAGTCATATTCAGCCTTAGGAACTCTGGGTTCACCCTGTATTTGGAAGTTGGGGTATATTTATATTTGCAAATGCTATTATCTTTGTCTACAAGCTAACCAACCAATAAGGAAGAGTTAGTCTGCAATGCAAATGGACTAGTCTAGATGCAACCCAGTCAAGGTGTGCATATACCTTTTTTGTTTCTTTTTAAACTTTTCTTCTTCATACCTTTGTAGGGAAGAGTTATTTCAGTAAATATACATGTTATGAAAATGAATAAAAACTTGAAAAAAGCTACTAAAAATAAACTTACTTAAATTTTCCAGCAAAACCAAAAATATTTAATACATGATGTAGAAAGTAAAAATTGACTTAATAAATCTGACTTTCATACATTAAATAGACTAAAACTTCAGGTGAGCAGAACAAAGAAACTTTTCCACATGCATAGTAATACTCAGGTATTTATGTTAACAGCCTTCTATCAAGTCCAAGAAGTTACATGGAAGAATGTGAATCTGATATCAGAACAGAATTTCAGTCACTGGAAAACATTAAGGTTATGATGATTTAAATATTTTTATTTATTTAGCAATATGATTATTCAATAATAATATTCATGATGAGTTTACTCAAATTTGTTGAGCACTATGTTCAAGTCTGGAGAATGTTCTTTAGTATTGATCAATTAGAAAAATCATCTCTTAGATTATAACTAGTCTATAGAAGTATAACATGAATCACAACCGGAAATAATTTATCCTAGTTCTTCAACTGACAGCCTGAAGAAAATGCTAACTTATGGGGACGGTGTGGGAAAATGGCTTCTTCCTCTTTTTGTTACACACACACACACACACACACACACACACACGCACATACAGTTATAAAATATAATAAAGAATGAGTATTGAAAAGTATTACCCATTGCACATCAAAATATTAAGATCCAATACAATTAAGGAAATAAAACAAAACATACTGTTTTATGCATTCTGGTATGCCAACGTATTCCATGGGGACAAGTTCTGCTAGTTCTGCCAAATTAAAGACGTATCTAATTTTTTGGCTGAATTTTGAGCTATGGAAGAAAATAAAAATAATTACCTCCATATTTCTGACAAATATAATGGATACAATGTTTACAAGATACAAAAATCATGTCATTTTGAATGTTCAAAACACAAAAAGATGATAAATGTCTGAGGTGATGGATGTGCTAATCACCCAGGTTTGATCATTATACAATGTATACACATATCAAAATATAGCTCTGTATCCCATAAATATGTGTAGTTATTATGTGTTAACTAAAAATAAATGAAAAAAAATTAAAGTCAATGGCTCTCAAAAATTACCTAATAAATGGTCTTGTAACAGCCAGAAGTGTTCTGATAAACCAAGAAGGATGTACAATGATTAGGGATTTTAGATTTTTCCGTAACCTGGAGTTAAAAAAAAAAAAAAACACACAAAGAAAATTTAAAATTTCTATAAATTCTAATGCTAAAAGTCAAGACATCAATAAATATGTGCAAGTTTATACAAAATAATAGTTGAAAAATCTCACCCAAGAGTTCTCATTTAGGTGTGATACCCCTGTAGACAAGAAAATGCACTCTTGAATTCTGATGGTCCCTCCTACTGCTATGAAATGAACTTTACTTCATTTGGCCGGATTTATGTCCATAGTATTGCCTGTTATTAAATGTCTCCTAGCATACACATTCACTTGTCTTCAGGACTCTGTTAACCAGGGAAAGAGGCCAATACTGAATGTAAAAGTAAACTATTCTCATTTTCCAAGACTAGGGAGAAACTGGTGCTAAGTTCTTCAAAACCATGAAAAGCACCGTGCAGGCAGCGAAGTGTTGAGTGGAGAAGATAACCACAGGAACAAAAACAAATCAGACCTAACTCCAATTCTTAAGGAATTTAAAGTTTTGATTAAAAATTAAAGGTATTATCCTAGACCTCTTCTTTTTAAATGACTAAATACTCATTGTATTATGCGTACTTCACACATAAAGTGAGATACATATATAATCACAAGAGCTAGCCAATGTGAAATTTAGATGTAAAGAGAAACCTATTAATGGGTCTGACTTGATTTAAATTAGCCATGGCAAGATCAAACCATTTGGAAGATCACATTCCTTCCATTAGGTACTGATGACTAACTCCCAAGACAAAACACTTCTAAAGCTTGTTCCAAAGAAAGATTACAACTAAATAAGCGCCATTAAGAAACATAAAGACTGAGCGCTGTGGCTCATGCCTGTAATCCTAGCACTTTGGGAGGCTGAGGCAGGTAGATCACTTTAGTCCAGGAGTTCAAGAACCAGCCTGGGCAACATGTTGAAATGCTGTCTCTACAAAAAATACAAAAATTAGCTGGGTGTGGTGGCACATGCCCGTAGTCCCAGCTACCTGGGAGGCTGAGGTGGGAGAATCACCTGAGCCTGGGAGGTTGCCGCTACAGTGAGCAGAGATTGCACCACTGCACTCCAGCCTAGATGACAGAGTGAGACCCTGTCTCAAAACAAAACAAAAACAAAAAAAAACATGCTAAGCACTATAAATTAGGCAAAACTCAGAATGTAATGAAATAGGAAACATACTACATTCTCCATCCTTTGCTGAGATGTAAATAGCAGGAAAGTGTTCAATGTGGAGAAAATTGCACCTTATAAGTAAGGAGAAAGCGTTCAATTAAATAAGGAGAAATACAGAGCTACTTTATAAGTTTGAAGAATTAAGGTTATTCTTTATAGAAAAATCAAAATTGATTTCTCTCACAATATTCTAAAATGCTATCTTTAGAAAATAGAAACCTGCCATGAAATTAATAAATAAAATTAAAAAAATAAATGGTGTTTTAAAATAGCAACAGAAGGCTGGGCGCGGTGGCTCACGCCTGTAATCCCAGCACTTTGGGAGGCCGAGGCGGGTGGATCACCTGAGGTCAGGAGTTCGAAACCAGCTTGACCAACATGGAGAAACCCCGTCTCTACAAAAAATACAAAATTAGCTGGGTGTGGTGGCGCATGCCTGTAATCCCAGCTACTTGGGAGGCTGAGGCAGGAGAATCACTTGAACCTGGGAGGCAGAGGTTGCGGTGAACCAAGATCGTGCCATTGCACTCCAGCCTGGGCAACAAGAGTGAAACTCCGTCTCAAAAAAAAAAAAAAATTAAATAGCAACAGAAAACAAAGTTTGATCTCCTAAAGCCATTATAAAATTTTTTCAGACTAGCTTTCAACTTGTCTTTGTATTACCTTCTATCAATTTGCTGATAACATTTCCTGAGCCATCCCAGACTGGGCATTTTTCTTCGAGTTGTTGCACCATTTAAATAAACTATCATGTAGTTTTCTGCTACTAATAGCTCCAAAGTGCCAATAACGTATCTGTAAAAAACAAATTAAGTTTAAGCCTTAAAAATCACTGTGCATAACTGAACTAGGTTCTCTAAATTATACAATTATACAATTCCTTCCTCTCTCCTACAATAAGAGCAACAGTGAAAATGCTCAAACCGCATTAGCTAGTATTAAAAAAGTTATTTTTTAGAGATATATTTTGAAATGTTTCTAGATGAAATGATTTGCTCCTGGGATTTGCTTCAAACTTATAAACTGGGGGTTAGAAGTGAGAACAAAGTATAAATTGATAATTGTTGAAGTGACTGATACATGAAGATTTGATAAGCTTCTCTTTACCCCTGTGTATGTTTGAAACTTTCCACAATACGGTTTTTAAAAACTGCACTAACCTGAGAAATAGAATGACCTTGTGGAAACAGAACTGATTTGGCTCAATTGTATTGGCCTTCTAGGGGTAAATATAATTTAGCCACATGATTTTGAGACAAAAATCACTTCTTTACACTTAATGTGCCTGCAAATGTAAAATAAAACAGTTGGGAGAGGTAAGGCATGGTGGCTTACTTGAGCCCAGGAGTTTGAGACCAACCCTGGCAACATAGTGAGACTCTGTCTCTACCAAAAATTAAGAAGTCAGCAGGATGTGGTGACATGTGCCTGTAGTCCCAGCCACTAGGGAGGCTGAGGTAGGAGGATGGCTTGAGCCCGTGAGGTCAAGGCTGCAGGGAGCCGTAGTTGTACCACTGCACTCCAGCTTGGGTGACAGAGTGAAACTCCATCTCAAAACAAAACAAAACAAAGTTGGAACAAATAATCTGAGATATATTTCCCAGTTTTAAAATGACAATTTTTCTCTTGAATTGGAAAACTATTGTTTCATAATATCAAAGAATAAGGACTCATCTAGTCCTGTAATCTAGTAACAAATACTTTTACTTTAACCCTTATTCTGTTGTTCACAAACTTGCACTTGAAAAGATCTGAGATATTTATTTTTCTGAGACAGGGTCTTACTCTGTCACCCAGGGTAGACTGCAGTGGCAAAATCACAGTTCACTGCAGCTTTGACCTCATGGGCTCAGGTGATGCTTCCACCTCAGCCTCCTGAGTAGGTGGGGCTACAGGCCCATACTACCATGCCTGGCTAATTTTTTGATTTTGTAGAGAAAAGCCTTTGTCATGTTGTCTAGGCTGGTCTCCAACTCCTGGACTCAAGTGATCTGCCCACTTCAGTCTCCCAAAGAACTGGGATATTTATAATTTTTAAAAAGGTTAAGTTTCTTAAGGTGTAGATCTAATTAGCTCAGAATTCTGTCCAAATGTTTTTGTTAAATACATACTTACTTAAAGAGATTGTCCATCAGGTATCTATAGTTAGGTTGAGTACTTTCAGGCATGAAACAGACAGCAAACACAACAATGGCATTTAATCCATCCCCATAATATCCTAAAAAAGAAACCAAAGACAGTATCACCAGCATGATTTTACTCTTAGGCATTTTTAGAAGACATCTGTATGATTGGTAAATTATACATAAGAGTTTACTTTTCACAAATTTCTGTATTAAATGTATGTTTTGTAAATCTTATATGATCTTATACAGAATTTTAATTTCTTCTTCCCAAAAAGAGAACAGTAAAATTTAAAGAGGACGGTGGACAGAAAAAACAAAAAAACCCAAGACCACTTAAATTAGCATATTTAAAAAGCCAGCCCTATTTTAGCAGGTAGACAAATATAGTGATATAACCCAATAAATACAGACACAATACAATATCTGCAATGTATTTTTATTTATTTCTATGATGCTTATGGTTAAAGTGGGTGCTTTTTTTTTTAGACGGAGTATTCTTCTCTCGTCCAGGCTGGAGGGCAGTGGCACAGTCTCGGCTCACTGCAACCTCCGCCTCCTGGGTTCACGCGATTCTCCTGTCTCCTGAGTAGCTGGGATTACAGGCGCACACCACCATGCCCGGCTAATTTTTTGTGTACTTTTAGTAGAGATGGGGTTTCACTACGTCGGCCAGATTGGTCTCGAACTCCTGACCTCGTGATCTGCCTGCCTCAGCCTCCTACAGTGCTGGGATTACAGGCGTGAGCCACCGTGCCTGGCAAAGTGGGTGCTTTTTAATTTTTAAATTTTTTTTAAAGATAGCATCTTGCTCTATTGCAAGATGCATTCTATTGCTCTATTGCACTCCACAATGGAGTGCAGTGGCACAATCACAGCTCACGCAGCCTTGAACTTCTGGGCTCAAGGGATCTTCCCACCTCACAGCCTCCAGAGGAGCTGGGGATACAGCGCACACAAACATGCCTGGTTAATTTAAAAAAATTTTTTTTTGTGGAGATAGGGTTTCACTGTGTTGCTCAAACTGGTCGTGAACTCCTGGCCTTAAGCAATCCTCCTCCTATGGCCTCCCAAAGCACTGGGCATGAGCCACATCGCCAGAGCCATAAGTGGGTGATATTTAAAAGGTAAGTTTATATTTTAAAATGCTAGCATTTTGTAGAATTTAAGACATTAAAACTAAATTAGGCCGGGCGCGGTGGCTCATGCTTATAATTCCAGCACTTTGGGAGGCTGACGTGGGCGGATCACTTGAGGCCAGGAATTTTCAGACCAGCCTGGCCAACATGGCGAAACCCCGTCTCTACTAAAAATATAAAAAATTAGCTGGCTGTGGTGGTGTGCACCTGTAGTTCCAGCTACTCAAGAGGCTGAGGCAGGAGAATCATTCAAACCTGGGAGGCAGCGGTTGCAGTGAGTTGAGACTGCGCCACTGCACTCCAGCCTGGGCAACAGAGCAAGACTTGGGTCTCAAAAAAAAAACTAAATTACATCACTGACATAATTTTCAGTAATAGAAAACAGCGCTAAAATATGTATGTTTCAACTGCAGTCTTTATATATGAAGCCCCTATTTAGTAGCAAATACTTCTGCTTTAACCTTCATTTCTATTGTTTACAAATTTGCACATGAAAAGATTTGAACATTTCAAGAACATCAGAATCTTCACTACCTTTCTTAATCACTCAGTCACAAAATATATTAAGTGTGATAATGCAATAAAATAAAGTGGTCTTATTTTCCCCTATAAAAAAGTGCTATTTCTGAAAGATAAGAGATTTAAGCCATAAATCAGGTCTTATAATTTGATTCCTGTGAACTAGCTGAATAATGTATGTCTGTGGACTTCCTGATCCAGATTATGCCATTTTCTTCATCTGAGTACGATTAAATTAGGCAGAAGAATGCAACTACAAATATTCATGTGATTTGCTTTCAGATGAATGAAGACTGTAGAAATAAGCAGGGGAATGCATCTGGCAGAGAGTAAATTAAGTGGAAATGACTCTGAAAAAAAATCAATCTGCTTGACCCATGTGCCCCTCCATCCTACATTAGGAGGATGTAAGGTAGTATGACATGCTCTACAGTAAGCTGTGTTCTGACTTACCACTAACATTCTAGCACTATTTACAATGTGCCTAGGTTAACTTCTATATATGGTACTGTTAGATTGAAAGGATTTGTAACTTAAACTTTTATGGCTTTTCCTAATTTTTAAGG
This sequence comes from Nomascus leucogenys, assembly GCF_006542625.1. Lineage (NCBI taxonomy): Eukaryota > Metazoa > Chordata > Mammalia > Primates > Hylobatidae > Nomascus > Nomascus leucogenys. The sequence goes on from NC_044386.1 coordinate 78,893,498, forward strand.
GAAGGGACTTAAGCCTTGTATTTTTGTATATCCCATAAGTATGGAAAGTGGGTGCTCTATAAAAGTGTGGAGTGAACTAGTTCTCTATTAAAAGATAATTTGGGCTGGGCGCTGTGGCTCATGCCTGTAATCCCAGCACTTTGGGAGGCTGAGGCGGGCAGATCACAAGGTCAGGAGTTCGAGACCAGCCTGGCCAATATGGTGAAACCCCGTCTCTACTAAAAATACAAAAATTAGCCGGGCGTGGTGGCGCGCACCTGTAGTACCACCTACTTGGGAGGCTGAGGCTGGCGTATCGCTTGAGCCTGGGAGGCAGAGGTTGCAATGAGCCAAGACTGTGCCACTGCACTCCAGCCTGGGTGACAGACAGAGCAAGACTCCGTCTCAAAAAAAAAAAAAAAAAAAAAAAAGAAAAAAAAATTTGTTCACGTTTTTAAGGCAAATTAAGGTTAAAAAGTCCAAGTTTTAGGGCCAGGCACAGTGGCTCATGCCTGTAATCCCAGCACTTTGGGAGGCTGAGGTGAGCAAATCACAAGGTCAGGTGATCGAGACCATCCTGGCTAACATGGTGAAACCCTTTCTCCACTAAAATACAAAAAATTAGCTGGGCATGGTGGCGTGCACCTGTAATCCCAGTTACTCGGGAGGCTGAGGCAGGAGAATCCCTTGAACCTGGAAGGCAGCGGTTGCAGTAAGCTGAGGTCACACCACTGCACTCCAGCCTGGGTGACAGAGCAAGACTCCGTCTCAAAAAAAACAACAACAAAAAAGAGTCCAAGTTTTACTTAAATCCATAAATGACTTCTACAAGAATGTTCAAAGCAGTTTTGTTTATAATAGTCCAAGCTGTTAACTCACATGCACATCAAAAAAAATAATGGATAAGCAAATTATGGTTTATCCAAGCAATGGAAAACTACTCAGCAATAAGCAGGAATGTACTGTGGATACGTGCAACAACATGGATGAATCTCAAAAACTTCATGCTGAAAAGTAAACAAAAGAGTGCACAGAATGATTTTAGTTACTATATATGAAATTCTAGAAGAGGCAAAACTAATCGGGGGTAGATATGACAGTGGCTACTGAAAGTGAGTATTCATTGGGCAGGAATATTAAAGAATTCTTCTGGGGCAATGAAAATGTTCTATATGTTTAGGGGTGTGGGTTTTATATATATGGGTATATATGGTTATATGGGCATTTGTAAAAACTCATTGAATTGTACACTTAAGATCAGAGCATTTCACTGTTTACAAATTAGGGAGAATGTTCAGTCCCAGTTTTGGGTAGCCTGGAGACAGTTTAAAAAATTTTTTTTTCAATTTTGAGACAGGGTCAAAAAACAAAACAAAACAAAAAAACAAAACAAAAAACTAGAGGGCAGTGGCATGATCATGGCTCACTGAAGCCTCAACTTCCCAAGCTCAAGCTCTGTCTCCTCCCACCCCAGCCTCCTAAGTAGCTGGGACTACAGGCATATGCCACCACTCCTGGCTAATTTTTTTTTATTTTTTATTTATTTATTTTTTTTGTGGAGAAGAGGTCTATGTTGCCCAAGCTGGTCTTGAACTCCTGGGCTCAAGTAATCCTCCTGCCTCAGCCTCCCAAATTCCTGGGATTACAGACCTGAGCCACCGTGCCCAACCTGACAGTTTTCACTACAAATTCTTTTGTACTTTTTCAACTTACTGTATGCATATAATCATTTTTAAATGGTACTTTTATTCTTTTACTTTAAACCTGTCATGTTTCTAAAATGACATGAGAAATGCTTATTATTCTTTCAAAATTACATAATATCTCTAGGCAGAGTTTCTAAAAGTATTTAGAATTCTGATATTGCAGGAGACGGCTAGGGCGGGCAAGCGCGGTGGAGCGCCGCGCGGTGCTGTGCGGGCGGCAGAGTCGGGCGTCATGGAGGATGAGCGGAGCTTTTCGGATATCTGCGGCGGCCGCCTGGCCCTGCAGCGCCGCTACTACTCCCCCTCCTGCCGGGAATTCTGCCTCAGCTGCCCTCGGCTCTCGCTGCGTTCGCTCACCGCTGTCACCTGCACGGTGTAGCTGGCGGCCTACGGACTCTTCACCCTCTGCGAGAACAGCATGATCCTCTCTGCTGCCATCTTCATCAGCCTCTTAGGTCTGCTTGGTTATCTCCATTTTGTGAAGATTGATCAGGAGACTCTCTTAATCATTGATTCCCTTGGCATTCAGATGACTTAATCTTATGCTTCAGGCAAAGAAAGCAATACCTTCATAGAAATGGGCAAGGTCAAGGATATTGTCATCAATGAGGCTGTTTACATGCAGAAGGTGATTTACTACCTCTGCATCTTATTGAAGGATCCAGTGGAACCACATGGGATATCCCAAGTAGTACCCGTCTTCCAGAGCGCCAAGCCCCAGCTGGACTGCTTGACTGAAGTATACAGGAGCTGCCAGGAGATCCTGGCACACCAGAAAGCCACATCAACAAGCCCATGAGCCCCAGCATTCAGAAGGCCAGCATTGTCTTCCATGGGAGATGACTCTTAACCCACAGGGGCTGGTTTTCCGTACTCCAAACCATCAGGTGGACGCAGTCCTAGGAACCATTATGGATGTAGTGCATCTCAGAGCCATAGAGCAGGTGACTGGAAATCTAACTCAGTATATTTCCGTGTATTATAGTGTTTTCCTTGTAAAGTTTTGCCTACTTTACCAAAAGAGGGGAGACCTTAAAGTAATGTCAGCAAAGAACACTTTGGGAAATTGCTAAGCATGTTCAGGTTTACTTTGTTGATGTTTGTGAAGCAAAACAATGGGAAACTGACATCAGATGTCTTGAGAAAGCTGTATTTTCCAATAGTAACCCTTGTGTAAAGTTATAAAAAAACCAAGCCCTCCAGGTACTGGTTAGCAGGAAGAAATGTCCTACAAAAGACGAGTCTGTCAACCTAGTGCCTGTGTTCTGTATAGGGCTTATTTACTCTTAATAAACAGATCTCCTTCCAAAAAAAAAAAAAAAAGAATTCTGATATTGCATTAAACAATCTGAAAAATCCTCAGTAACTCTTACCCCCATGGCTGATAACTTTTTTATAGGGTTCAATTGCCTTCATATCAACCCTGTGGTCCTGTTCTCCAATCCTGAACATACGCCAGCGTCGTCCATCTTCTTTTTCCTCTGCTGCTGTGTATTCAGTAATTGAGCCTTTCCTAATTACTTCAGTAGTCTTGGGTTTTGGAAGATCATCTGTCAAAATAAAAAGTTTTTGAATCACAAATTGTTATACAACAAAAATCAAATTATACGTTAACCACTTTACTACCTAGATTTTACAGAGAATTTTCATTATACCATCTGTGCAATTTTAAATCTCTCTTCCATAAAGAAGGAAAAGGCTTATTCTTAACATGAGGCTGTTTTATGTCTTTGGAAATCATGGTTCTTTAACTTTTATTGCCCAATTTAGCAAAAACCACCTAATCATAGTGCAACGTATATCCACAAGTTCAGAAAATATAATTCGTAGAGTCATCAAAATCTTAGTATGCTGGCCTTACAATTACAATGCCTTTCCAGATTCAACTTGTGACAATATTCTCCTTGGCAGTTATGACTATAGGTTACTTCAAGTAGCTATCTGGGAGCCAATTTTGTTGTTGTTGAGCACATAAATTAACTGTAATACCAGATAGGAAGTGGTTAACTACTCAATGATCACTTCTCATTTGATCAGTTTTATAAAGCAGAAATGTATTTATAATATTTTGAAGTATACATGCAGAAGTCTATTAAAATTAGCATTAGCCAAAGCATAAGCACCAATGATTAAGTGTAATTTATGTTTTGAGATTGCAGTTTAGCTGATTTTTAATGTAGTAATAATTTTCAAAATTTCAGTATTATAGTCCTTACCAAAAGATGGGGGGAGGGGGAAACCTACTGCATGTTAGTTGTTTCCAAGACAAAGCTGTTAACGGAAAATATCCTTCCAGGAAATGACTACAGCAGCATTAAAGAAAGAAGAGACAAAACACATAGGCACAAAACTATTTCAGTATCTTTACAAAGTATTGCTTATTACTGGACTGTTTATTGAACCACTAAAACAGGGAAGAAAAAAGAAACCAAAAATATAGCATATCACACTTCATTACAGTAAAGTACTGAATGCTAAACACTACTTTGAAAAAAAATCATTTTCAAGATGGGAAAAACATATATAAAAATTATAACAACTATATATAAGATACAGGAGACAATTTTGTAATTAAAGAAGGCAGGCAAAGTAAAACAGCACAATTCCTTTGAATTACAAATAATAAGGAATACTAGGTTCGGGGGCTAAAAGTATACATTAATTTAAGTTGGTCATTTCACAAAGTAGAGCAATGTCAGGCAAACCTACTTAAAAAGTCACCCCAAATGCCTCCTTTCAGAACTCCCTTCCCACAAACTGTTAACTACATGTCTCTTCAAAAGTTTCTTACTTGATTGACTGAAAAAGAGCATGCCATAATTATCAAGAAATATTTTTGAAACAACTATGAAAAAAACATGGCAGCACTGGGCAAATAAGAGGGGAAAAAAGCCACTGGTGTAATCTACTATATACACAGTTTTGAATTACTTGAGACTATTCAAGGGTTAGCAGAATTTCCTATCTTAGTAACAAATATATGAACTTTAGAAAGAATGACATATTTCAAACAAAATCCCTTAATACATTAATAAAGATCAGATTAAAAACAGTGAAACATTTACCTTCCCACTCAAATTCATTACTATTCTCTGACGGTGTGTCTAAGCCATCTAAGTCAATCTCCCCACTTTCATCCAAATCATCTGACAATACAGAGCCATCACTAGGATCCAGTGTCAGGCTAATGTCTGGAGCCATTAGTTTCTTTCTTACTTTATTTCCATTAACTTCTAGTGAGCCTGGAATTGGAAAATAAAGAAAAAGATATGTAACAAGGAATGCTTAGATGCTAAAGTTGAATAAGAAAAATTTTAACTACTCCATTCTTGGGAAAAAATAATATTAATTAAACATAATTTCAAAGCACCTATTCACAAAATTTTTATTCTAATCATTATTGCTTCTACATCGTTGGCAAGAGATCAATAAAGTATCAATGTCTTTCAAATAGAGGCAGACCTTATAGATACCTCTTACCACTAAAAATGATCTCCTCCACCCCTTTACTGTAAAACTTTCCAAAAACGAAGCATATGTTTTTGGAATTTTTTAAAGCATTCTAAAAATGCTTTCCTCAATGTTCAACTTATACTTTGACTTCTATGATGGAATAAAAACTCAAGTTTTTTTTTTTTTTGGACAAAGAAATGTGTTTTAAAAAATAACACAAAGTCCATAATTTCATTGAAAGTAAAAGTGTCAAGCTCTTACCAGGCTGGTCCTCTGGTCCAGTTATAGCTAGTATATCTGCTTCAATACTATCATCTTCTGGTAAAGGTCTAGAAGACATAGGCATACTTTTTAATCCAGAAATTAAGAAAGAATTTTTTTTGAAGTTCAATCTATTAAACATACAGCTTATAGAAATAAATAATTATTTGGAAAATGGAATAAAGCAGTGTCGTTGTTTTTGAGACAGGGTCTTGCTGTCTGTCACCTAGGCTGGAGTACAATGGCACAATCATGGCTCACTGCAGCCTTAACTCCTGGGCTCAAGAGATCCTCCCGAGTATCTGAGACTACAGGTGCATGCCACGATGCTTGGCTAATTTTTAGTAGAGACAGGGTCTTGCTATGTTGTCCAGGCTGGCCTTGAACTTTTGGACTCAAACGATTCTCCTGCCTTGACCTCCCTAACTGTTGGGATTACAGGCATGAGCCACTGTGCCCAGCCTAGCAGTGTTTAAGATAAAGCCTCAGCCTTCTGAGTAGCTAGGACTACAGTGGCACACCAACATGCCCAGCTAATTTTAAAAGTTTTTTTTGTAGAGACCAAATATTGCTATTTTGCCCAGGCTGGTCTCAAGCAATCCTTCTGCCTTGGCCTCCCAAAGCACTAGGATTATAGGCGTGAGCTGCTATGCCTGGCTACACTTTCAAAGTAAAAATTCTGACTATCAGAGCAGACCTATACACTTATTATATATAAGTAACACATAAAAGTAGATATAAATTCCTTATGCAACAGCTCTTATACAATTATAAAACATGTAACAATTTTAAACAAATATGACTGAAATGCACAAATATAATGTGATGTATGATGCAATGTATGAAGCTCAATTTTTACTCACGAGACTACAGTAACAATGGTTCAAGTCTTCTGAGATCAGCATTCCTATATTTACTACCACCACCATATGCAACAGTGATTCAGGTCTCCTATCAGCTGTCCAACTGCTAAGCTATCTAACTACTAAGGCACCTGATTATGCACTAGGATGTCTTCTGACCACTATGGCATGGAAGCACTATTTAAATATAAGGTCTGTCTTTGCTCTCTTTTTCATTAGCCTACCTGGTGCCAATATAATTGTAAATACAAATGCAAACATGTCAAGGTGGCTGGCCAGATGAGCTAGAAAATCCTTATTAATTTACTTAGTAAGTTTTTTTTTTTTTTTTTGGTAGGGGGGAACCCACAACATTTTTTTTTTTTTTTTTGAGACAGAGCCTTGCTCGGTTGCCCAAGCTGGAGTGCAGCATCACGACCTCGGCTCACGGCAACCTCTGCCTCCTGGGTTCAGGCGATTCTTGTGCCTCTGCCTCCTAAGCAGCTGGGACTACAGGTGCGTGCCAAGCCTGGCTAATTTTTTGTATTTTTAGAAGAGACGGGGTTTCACCATGTTGGCCACGTTGGTCTCAAACTCCTGGCCTCCAGTGATCCGCCTATCTTGGCCTCCCAAAGTGCTGGGGTTACAGGCATGAGCCACCGCACCTGGCTACAAAATTAAAGAAAATTTTTAAAGACAACTAAAGACCTCCTTCTCTGAGGAATCCCTCAGACCTTGTTTAAAGGAAAACAAAAACAAAACAAACCACTAAAACACTTTATTATAAAAGCAAAAATTTGGAAACTTAAGTGACCAAAACAAAAATGAAAGATTACAGAAGATTATATATATATTTGGTTGGAAAGTAAGATACAAGAGAATCAATCTAACTGTTGGGAAGAAACTTTTACTTCCTAGTATCAAATGATCACCTTGTATTACTGAGTTTCTTAGTGACATCTCAGCTGGGTGCAGTGGCTCACACCTGTAATTCCAGCACTTTGGGAGGCCAAGGCGGGCAGATCACGAGGTCAGGAGTTTGAGACCAGCCTGGCCAATATGGTGAAACACCATCTCTACTAAAAATACAAAAATTAGCCAGGCGTGGTGGCGCACACCTATAGTCCCAGCTACTCGGGAGGCTGAGGCAGAAGAATCACTTCAATCCAGGAGGCAGAGGTTGCAGTGAGCTGAGATTGCGCCACTGCACTCCAGCCTGGGCGACAGAACAAGACTCCATCTCAAAAAAAAAAAAGTAACATCTCGATAAAGAAATTTTGAAGTTTTGTTCTAAAATTGTTTTCATTTAAAAGCATTGCTCACATCGGAAAATCTTCATCTTGCCATTCTTCTTTAAGTTCCACACCTTCCATCCTCAGCCTGGATTCAATGTCAACTACAAACTCTTGAAAATCCAGGGAGCCAATGTCCTATGAAGAGAGAAAAATGTATAACTTAATTTCCACTTTACTTTTTATCCACTGAAAAGGCACGATAATCTTATATATTAGTTCATACTTGATGTTTAGTATAGTGGTCTGGTCATGAAATTCATTTACGAGGTTGCAATTTTTTTTTTTTTTAAAGAAAAGAGAATATTCAGACTACATATATTCTGGGAAAGTTAAATACTGTTTATAGTTAGGATACTGTTCAGTGAAAATACTTGTTTTCAGTTGCATGTATAGTATCTCAGGTTATGACTGAAAATATATTTCATACTACAGATTATATTAAAAAATTTGAAGTGGGGTAAGAAATAAAAATGTTCTTTATTACAGATTCATAATTAAATTTTCTGTCTCTTGGATACAGGTTGATTCTAGAGAGAGTAAATAATAGTAAATCAATAATATTTAAACTCATGATTCAGCAGAGTCAGGTGGTGTGCTATCTCTTATGTTTCCTTCTCAATAGTTTGATGCCACAATTCCTGAGCCACTGAAAGAAGTCTATTCAATGACTTGTGCCGTAAATGAATTATGCTATCTTTTGATTTGTTTCATATCTATACTATGCCCTTCTCATATAGCTCGGCAGATGTTTTCAAACACTGAACTTGGTGAATGCCCTTTTATGCAACTACATATTTTAACATATGCCATGAACTTTAGTTTTAGTTTTTCCAAGGAATCATGTGAGTGCCAATATCCCCATTTTAAAAGTGAGAAATCTAGAGATACTCCCTCTGGTGATGGAATAAGAAATAGAAGTTTAGGTAAGATAAAGATCAAACTGGTTAACAATGCAACAAAACAGTGAAAACTATAGAAGGAAAGAGGTATTCATGAGTATTTAGTTCATTTACATTCAAGTCAATAGACATCTGAAGTTATTCAATAAACGGCAGTTACATATTTCTGTTTTCTTTTTGCAGTAACATATTTAAGAGATACAGAGCATCACTAGCAGTACTAAAAATGAAGTTAAAAGTGGTTGACACCAGGCTGGGCACGGTGGCTCACGTCTGTAATCCTAGCACTTTGGGAGGCCAAGGTGGGCGGATCACTTGAGGTCAGGAGTTCAAAACCAGCTTGGCCAACACGGTGAAACCCCGTCTCTACTAAATACACAAAAACATTAGTCGGGTGTGGTGGCAGGCGCCTGTAATCCCAGCTACTTGGGAGGCTGAGGCAGAAGAATCGCTTGAACCTGGGAGGTGGAGGTTGCAGTGAGCCGAGGTCACACCACTGCACTCCAGCCTGGGTGACAGGGCAAAACCAGTAGAAGAGGAAAGAGGGTGAAACGCAGAAAATGACTAATGCTTTTCATAGTAAGTCCTTCTATACCATTTGATTTTTAAAATGATACTATGACTTTAAAAGATATTTATTAAATAAAATCAATCATGCCAGCCATTCACATCAACCAGTCTTCTAAAAGAAAAATGTGGTCACGTCCTATAGCTATCTTATCTGCTATGTCAACATTCAAAAGATGCACAAAGTTATATAGAAAAAAGCCTTATGATCCATAATGACTAAATTACAATGGAAATATCCTAAAGTGTTAGATTTCACAAGGTAAACTAAATTTGTATCTCTGCCAAGGCTGGAAGGCTCTCTTCCCAGTTTGAATTTTTACTTATACTCAAGAGAAGGTTTTAAACATTCCCAAAAGGTTTCAATGTTTGATGACACACTTGCTAGCACAGAAAAAAAATGGTAGATGCTGACTTTTCCACACCAACTTATTTGCTTGAAAAAGTCATTTACATATAGGAGTAAGGTTTTTAATTCTCTGGGAAAACAATCATCTAGGCAATTTTGATAAATTAATGAAAAACATTTAAAATAATCTTGACTTATTTAGCACTTTGTTGGGAGGGAAAAATACACAAAAAGAGGGACACCTACCTTACCAAACAATCCCCTCTGTTTAGAACAGAAATAGTAGAAAGGAGCCCACAATTACAATCGACAAGCCCGAATGGTGAAAATACTTACTACTCTAGAATTACAATGCTCAAGTGAGACCAAAGCATTCTATGACTAAAGGCTGAAAACTGATAAGTCTCTTCTAGATGTTTAATTTACTGTATTTCCCAATGTTTTAAGTTTTCTTAAGTCTTTGGTACTCACTCTAAAGTGAACCATGTATTTTCCTAAATTCAATAATCAGAAAAGCTTTCTATTATCTTGTCGCACCTTTTTACTGTGTGTTGAAAAAAATACCAGGATGTTGTCTGGGTGTCTTTTTCAAATATCTCAAATACTCAGAAAAATATTTAGCATTTCAAAAATAAAAGCAGAGACTGAAAGTTGTACCCAATATATTCCCAACACCTACCATGGTGCCCAGCACATAATAGGCCTATAAAAATTAAGTGAATAATACTTACCTGTAGGGTATGGACACTGGTCAGCAAACCTTTGCTCAATCTCTTAGGCTTATTTTGCTTATTAAACTACATGAATAGGATTTGTCATGTGTTATCCCATAAAAATGTAACAAAATATTCTGTGGGAACCTACACACCAGCAATATTAATTTCTGTTTGTAAAATTGTTCCTCACTGGTAAGAGGAAAGGTTTATCTTGGGAAATTCTAGAAGACAATCCATTCCTTTCAGCTGCTTAACCATTGGAATAAGTTTGTCCCTTTGAAAATAGCTCCTTGAGGCCGGACGTGGTGGCTCACACCTGTAATCCCAGCACTTTGGGAGGCTGAGGTGGGTGCATCACCTGAGGTCAGGAGTTTGAGACCAGCCTGACCAAGATGGTGATACCCCGTTTCCACGAAAAATACAAAAAATCAGCCAGGCATGGTGGCGCCTGCCTGTAATCCCAGCTATTATGGATGCTGAGGCAGGAGAATCGCTGGAACCCCAGAGGCGGAGGTTGCAGTGAGCTGAGATTGCACCACTGCACTCCAGCCTGGGCGACAAAGGGAGACTCTGTCTCAAAAAACAAAACAAACAACAACAACAAAATCCAAATAGCTCCTTGAAACACAGACAGCCCAAGTCTTTCAGCTATCTCAGCCTATTTATTCCATTTTTACCTTAATATCATATTGAATCATGTGTTAATACCTCAGCATACAGACATGGATATTTAGTTTGAGGATAATCAATTATCTAGTTAAACAGAACTTGGGGAGAGAGATATAGATAGATTTACTCTACCACTTCATCATGAATTTTAGGGGAAAAGCACACTAGGTAGATCAAAACAATTTAAACAATCGAGGGAGTACTGTTTCTTGGAAGCACTTTATCATCAAGCAGCTGTTAAGAACAGCAAACGAACAAGGAAGGAGTTAATATAACCACAACCACTTTGAAGAAAATCAGGATACTGCTGACTCACAAGTTAACTGTGGTTGCTTCCCATTTCTTGTTCATGTATTTTTCTTAGTAAATTAGAATGGGAAATAACACTTTAAGATGATATTTGTTAAAATAACCTGTTGGCACAGGAATAACTTGATTTCTCAATAGATTGACTCTTGGTAGTGGCGGCACAACCTTATGCCACTTACTTGTTGCAGTCATAAAGATAAATTCAAAACAGTTGTTGACTTTAGGTTAAAAAAAAAAAATCAAAGAGATAATTGATTCCTTCCGACATAGCTTCAAGGGGGAGGAGTACTGGTAAATCCAAACAGGATGAAGCAGCTCTCCCCAGGCAGTTTAGCAACATAAGCAAAAATTAAATGTTAAGATCACATTTAGGCCAGGCTCAGTGGCTCACTCCTGTAATCCTAACACCTTGGGAGGACGAGGTGGGAAGATGGTCTAAGCCCAGAAGTTCAAGCCTAGCTTGGGCAACATAGTGAGATCTGCCTCTACAATTTTTTTTTAAGATCCCATTAGAACTGTTTAGATTATAATACAATTTTACACGGTGATTTTACTATATGCAGTTTAATACTGCTGCTCCAATAGGTGCCAGTAACGACCGTTTATGCTGAAATCAATTACAGTAGGCAGATGGAAATGCCCAGGCAAGCCTTTTACTTCCCCATTTAAAGAAGGTTTCGTTCTAAACATTTATGTTCACTTTTTAACCAACAGCCTGTATATCTAGGAGATCACCAAACATCCTTGAAAAAATCCTAGACATGTGCTTGTCATTGCTCCCTTGAGGGTAGTTTTTAAACAATGAAATGAAATGCTCTATCAGAAATGTTAACACAAGCGGGGCATGGTGGCTCACACCTGTAATCCCAACAATTTGGGAGGCTAAGGCGGACGGATCACCTGACGTCAGGAGTTCAAGACCAGCCTGGCCAACATGGTGAAACCCCATCTCTACCAAAAATACAAAAATTAGCCAGGAGTGCTGGCACTGGCTTGTAATGAGAGTGATCAGGGAGGCTGAGGCAGGAGAATTGCTTGAACCTGGGAGGCAGAGGTTGCAGTGAGCCGAGATTGCGCCATTGCATTCCAGCCTGGGTGAGAGAGAGAAACTGCATCTCAAAAAAACTAAATAAAATAAAATAAATCTTAACACAAAATTTAGAGGAAAAACTGGAATGGTGCTGAGTTCTCTCAAGACTGTGAAAATAAAGCAAAAGATGACAGTGCCACTTACAAAAGTTACATTTATTATCACTATGCAGAACATACTGAAAATGCTGAGATCTTTAAAAAGATAGTCTACTGATGTCTCAGTTTGTTGTAGTTAGAAATATTAGTTGCAATATAAAACTATAATCGTGGAATATTATTATCACATTATACCAGTATTCTGCTTTACAGGATGTAAACTTACTTTATAGGATGTAACACGACATCTTTTCTTTTTTTTTTTTTTTTTTTTGAGATGGAGTCTCACTCTGTCACCCAGGCTGGAATGCAGTGCTGCAATCTCGGCTCACTACAACCTCTGCCTCCCGGGTTCAAGTGATTCTTGTGCCTCAGTCTCCCAAGTAGCTGGGATTGAAGGCATGAGCGACCATGCCTGGCTAATTTTTGTATTTTTAGTAGAGATGGGGTTTCATCGCGTTGGCCAGGTTTGTCTCATCTCACTGCTTTATCATTTTTTGCTCCTGACCTCAGGTGATCCGCCCACCTTGGCCACCCAAAGTAACAAGACATCTTTCCATCTATCAGCCCGGTAACTTACTAGATCTGGTTACATATACTTTCTCTGACACCTTTCTCCCTATTGCTCCTTCTACCAGCATTACTCCAGATAGAATGAACAGAACTTTTCCAGAGTGCTTTTCACATTTACTAACCACTTTTAAATCCATCATCTCGTGTTCCAACCAGCAACTTTGGGATGCATGACACTTGTGTTATCATCATTTTATCTTATATATGAGGCAATGACACTACATCCTGGTCCCCATATCTCGTACGGAACTGTTTCTAATATAGCACACCGTCTCCAGTGCACTGGCAACTTTATAGAGAATAAGCCTGTAATGCCTGATTTGGCTGCACTTAGCTTCAAAGGTCTTGTAATGCCTGAAGACCATAATAGCACTGACTTATGATAATCTAGTTCAAGTTCCGTTTGCAGAAGTGGATCTGTCATACTTCCTGTCTAAGCCCAGCAGTGTTAGGCTGCACTAGAGATTATGAAGACTAGGAATAGAGTTTAGAGAAAATGTAAACCAACAAGAACTAAGAATATGTGCAAAATGATCAAGAAACTAGTCTGCAGGGGTAACTTAATTGGGTAAGGTCAGTTGTAATTTTGAGGAAACATCCATTTACAAATTACAGAATTTGTTTCTACAATTGCAGAAATTCCTATAAAATGTTAGAAAAACTACATTTAATTGAAAATAAGAAATCAGGTATTAGGTGAAATAGAGATCCTAATCAAGAGAAGGTGAGAATGAAAAAAGCAACACTAAAATGCAATCACAAAGTTTATTCAATTAAATAAATAGGAGGCACTGTAACTATCTTGATGAACACCGCAAAAGCTGTTTCGTCAAAGAACTCACAGGACACACAGACAAGTAACTCTCCAGCGGCATGAAATGCATCCAGAAATCCAAACCATTTTGCCAGGTATTTAAACAGAGAGGGTAGTGTCTAGATTCACGCGGGGACTCGGCTTTTGACGTACACACTCTATATTTGGTTTAGCGTACTCGGGAAGATCTATTAAAGCCCTGATTACTTATGCTGCTTCCGTGTCTATTCCCCAAGGTTACGAGGCATACCAGAAGTCCAAGTTTCTTTGTTCTGTACCAGGACGGACGCTGGTCATAAATACTGAACCATCGTAGCCCAGCCACTTCACCCACACCAGGGTAAAAGGGTGGGGGAGCGAAGGAGGGGCAAGGTTCCATCCCGAGCACAACTACCAGAAACGGAAAAGCGACGGGGTGGGGGGCCAAACTGCCAAATACAAACAGGACCCGAGCCAAGGGCGGGGACCTAAGCTGGGCGGGGATCCAGGAAGCACCTCCCGAGCAGGTTCTATGGCTCCCCCAACCAAGGGTAATCCTCTGGGTTTCCTCTCCCCGGACGTCGTGGGCACGCGCCCGACAGACTTTCGCCCCTACGCCGGTTCCCAGTCCAGCGCCGGAGCCACCGTGCCGAGTTCTCCCAGGTCGCACTCACCCCGGAGGAAGCCTTGGCCCCCTCGTCCTCTTCGCCCCTCCAGGCCGGCGACGTGGGGCTGACGGCCAGGTCGCAAAAAGCAGCGCCGAGCGGAGCCCGCTCCCCTCGGTCGGCGGTGGAGACCCCAGCCCAATCCCTCGGCCGCAGCGGCACGGCGGCGGCGGCAGCAGCTGACCCGGACACAGTGAGACGCCCCGGCGGAAGTGATAACATCCCGACCTCCTCCGGGCGCTGCAGCCGGCGGTGGCGGCGGCGGAGGCGTGGCGGCGGCGGAGGCGTGGCGTCTTCTTGAAACCCACAGAGCATACCCCAACCCCCTCAGACGTCACGGGCTACCGCTCGCGCCTGCACGCGCCGGGTCGGCCTTCCTTGCCTGTGGGCGGACCCGTCGCGTCGATTCCTTATTGGTGGCGTTACTACGCCTCAAGGCGTTTCTTCACTCTTTGCTGTCCGCAGGGACGCTTCCCGGTAGTTTCAGTTATTTTTGTTTTCTTTCTACCTGTCTTTATTGATCATTACAGTAGGTGAAATTATCGATATCAATAATAGTATCGTAATGCAATAGGTGCAATTATATCAATATTATTACAACAGGTGCAATTATCAACGATCAATAATAATGTGAATTATAAAATGGATGAAATAAAGGGAGGAGGTCGGGCGCGGTGGCTTACGCTTGTAATCTCAGCACTTTGTGGGGGCGAGGCGGGTGGATTACCGGAGGTCAAGAGCTCGAGACCAGCCTGGCCAACATGGTGAAACCTCGTCTCTACTAAACATACAGAAATTAGCTGGGCGTGGTGGCGCGCGTCTGTAATCCCAACTACTCAGCAGGCGGAGGCGGAGGCGGAGTTTGCAGTGAGCCCAGATCGTGCCATTGCACTCCAGCTTGGGCAACAGAGCAAACACTCCGTCTCAAATAAAAGGAAAAAGGGGGAAAAAAAAAGAAAGAAAGAAAAGGAAGGAAGGGAAGGAAAGAAGGAAGGAAGGAAGGAAGAGAAAAGAAAAGAAAAGAAATAAGGGGAGGAGGCCGGGCGCGGTGGCTCACGCCTGTAATCCCAGCACTTTGGGAGGCCGAGGCGGGCGGATCACGAGGTCAGGAGATTGAGACCATCCTGGCTAACACAGTGAAACCCCGTCTCTACTAAAAATACAAAAAATTAGCCGGGCGAGGTGGCGGGCGCCTGTAGTCCCAGCTACTCGGGAGGCTGAGGCAGGAGAATGGTGTGAACCCCGGGGGGCGGAGCCTGCAGTGAGCCGAGATCGCGCCACTGCACTCCAGCCTGGGCGACAGCGAGACTCTGTCTTAAAGAAAAAGAAAAAGAAATAAGGGGAGGAAAAATATCCGAGGCCTCATTTTGGGGAGTTAAGCCTCAGAAGCGACCTTGGAGTTTCGTAATATTTGAGTGTGAACAGCTTTACAGCAGTGCTTCTCTTCACTGGGGGAACGGTCGGTTTATTTTTTTCAATTTTCAATTAGTTTTTGACCACAAGTTGATAAAACAGAAAAATGAAAAGACATACAAAGTCCAAGTCAAAAGTTTTTATCGTTAGAGTTAACAGCCATAAAATTACCTGCAAAATTGTCATAGAGTTTTCTGCTCTCTCTCTGCGGACCATTTGCAAACAGTTCTCAGAAGAGCCCAGGTCTATAGACCATGGTTAGAGTACTCAAGGTAAAGTACTCAAATTAGACCATACTCAGCTGTAGAGTTTCAACCAAATGAGATTTGTTTGGAGAACATCACAGTCTCTCTCATTTGGGCGTGCTGGCTCATGACTGTAATCCCAGCACTTTGAGAGGCCGAGTCGGGTAGATCGCCAGACCTTAGGGCAACATGGCGAGACCCCATCTCTCAAAAAAAAAAAAAAAAGAGAGAGAGAGAGAAAGAAAGGAAAGAGAGAAAAAGAAAGAAAAAAGAGAAAGAGAAAAAGAAAGAAAGAAAAAGAAAGAAAAGAAAGAAAGAAAAAGAAAGAAAAGAAAAGAAAAGAAAAGAGCAGAAAAGAAAAGAAGAAAATTAGGTGGGCTTGATGGCATGCACCTGTGGTCCCAGCCACTTGGGAGGCTGAGGTGGGAGAATCACTTGAGCCTGGCAGGTGGCGGTTGTAGTGAGCCAAGATCGCGCCACTCCACTCCAGCCTGGGCGACAGCGAGACCCTGTCTTTAAAATAATAATAAAAAAAAAAAGGTCCCTTTCCAAAGTTTCATCTGATAAATCCATAGAAAGGCTCAGCAGTCAAGTATTTGGGTGATTCCATTAGGGTACGATCAGGCCTGAGGGGAACAGAAAAGCTCAAAAATTTAAATCGTTGACTAAAAATGTAGCACTCTGCCTGGATTTCACATTGCTTTGGCAACATTTACCCACCATTGGTAGATTAAAGTCCGTCTCTTTGATAAAATGGGAAGAAAATAGTACCTACCTTATAGGGTTTTTGTGAGATGAATTTATATATGTGTATTAGGACCTTGGTTGTCATATTGTAATCACATTTAAGTATTAGGTATTCTTTTTATCCTAGTCTTGCAATTTCACTAAATAGCTAGTAGAGAAAACAAAACTGATCAACAGAGCTTTAGCTAAACAACTTCTTGGGCCAAGAAATTTCATCCTGAGTTACAGAAGTTTTTATAGTTTCGTATTTTGCTTCTTCAGTTCTGCAATGTGCAGAATTCCCCACAGGGTGGCAGAAAATCATTGGAAATCATATACAGTTATGTGTTTTTTTTTAAAGATGTTTAGTTCCTTCTTCATTTTAGTAACTTTATCATTTAATAAGCTTGATCAGTGTTTGCTTTGGTTTCAAGTAAGCCATCCTATTATTTATCTTCTTATCCCTATCTCGTTAATTATCCATACTTATTGTTGAAACATTGCAAACTACAAGTGAGCCAAAAAGATAATTATTATTAACATATTTATATATAGCCTTTCAGATTATATATATATACACACACATATATATTTTATGTATAAATTGCACATATAAGTCTTTATAAAAATCAGATAATATACTTAGTGGTTTATAATCTCCATTTTCTTCTTTTCATTTAAAATATGAGCGGGGTGCAGTGGCTCACACCTGTAATCCCAGCACTTTGGGAGGCTGAGGTGGGTGGATCACCCGAGGTCAGGAGTTCGAGACCAGCCTGGCCAACATGGAGAAACCACATCTCTACTAAAAATACAGATATTGGCTGGGTGTGGTGGTGGGCACCTGTAATCCCAGCTGCTTGGGGGTGCTAAGACAGGAGAATCACGTGAACTCAGGAGGTGGAGGTTGCAGTGAGCTGAAATCATGCCATGCACTCTAGCCTGAGCAACAGAGTAAGACTGTGTCTCAAAAATAAATAAAAATACAGATTCTGAGGCTTCACCCTCTACAGTCTATGGAAAGATATGGGAATCTATATTATAAAAATAAATAAATGAAATATATTATGAATTCTTTTTCAAGTCAATAAATACATTCCAATGCTATTATTTTCATTATGGATAATTTATTTATTAAACAATCCTTTATTGACCTTTTAGATTGTTCCTGTTTTGTTTTTTGTTTTTTTTTGAGACAAAGTCTCACTCTGTTGCCACGCTGGAGTGCAGTGGCATGGTCTCAGCTCACTGCAGCCTCCACCTTTTGATGTAAGTGATTCTCGTGCCTCAGCCTCCTGAGTAGCTGGGATTATAGGCATGCGCCACCATGTCTGCTAAGTTGTGTACTTTTGGAGAGACAGGTTTTTGCCATGTTGCCCGGGGTTGTCCTGAACTCCTGCCCACCTTGGCCTCCCAAAACGCTGGGAATACAGGTGTGAGCCACCACGCCCGGCCTTGTTCCATTTTTTTTTTTTTTTTTTTTTTTTTGAGACAGAGTCTTGCTCTGTCGCCCTGGCTGGAGTGCAGTGGTACGATCTCGGCTCACTGCAATCTCTGCCTCCCAGGTTGAAGTGATTCTCCTGCCTCAGCCTCCCAAGTAGCTGGGATTACAGGTGTGCACCACCACGCCTGGCTAATTTTTGTGTAGTAGTGACAGGGTTTCACCGTGTTGGTCAGGCTGGCCTCGAACTCCTGACCTCAGGCAATCCTGCTGCCTCAGCCTCCCAAAGTGCTGGACAACACTTCATAGGTGTTCAAAAAGTCAGAAACATAGGACTAATTTATTTTCAAACAATGTATTAGTAAAATTTTGAAATAATATTGCTCAATATATTTTCCTTTGACTTCCACATACTGTCTTAGGTAAGTGTCTCCAAAGCAATAAATCTAATTGTTAATCTAAAATACGATGTTAAAAATACACTGTAGGCCAGGCATGGTGCTCACGCCTGTAATCCCAGCACTTTGGGAGGTTGAGGTGGGCAGATCACCTGAGGTTCAGAGTTGGAGACCAGGCTGGCCAACGTGGTGAAACCCCAC
The DNA here is from genome assembly GCF_006542625.1 of Nomascus leucogenys. Classification (NCBI taxonomy): domain Eukaryota; kingdom Metazoa; phylum Chordata; class Mammalia; order Primates; family Hylobatidae; genus Nomascus; species Nomascus leucogenys. The sequence continues at coordinate 78,912,186 of NC_044386.1, forward strand.
CTCTACTAAAAATACAAAATTTAGCTGGGTGTGGTGGCACACATCTGTAATCCCAGCTACTCAGGAGGCTGAGGCAGGGGAATCGGTTGAACCTGGGAGGTGGAATTTTCAGTGAGCCGAGGTCACGCAACTGAACTCCAGCCTGGATGACAGAGCGAGACTCTGTCTCAAAAAACAAACAAACAAAAAACCCCGCTGTATTCCCTGTGTTTCCAGACTTTTTGGACAAGACTTACGGTATTTTTACAATTACTTATTGTTTCCATGAATAGGCAGATATTTAAGCTCTTAAAAATTGGGGGAAAATTCAGTGGAAAAAAAAGCGTGGCTTCCAGCCCTTATGCCCTACATAGCAGGTAACACTTGGAGAGTGATACATTAGCTCAGAGCCATGATCAACATTTTCTTGTGTAGTTTTTGGTGTTATGTTTAAAGAGGCATTCCTCACACTAAAATTATATAGTCACTGTTGTTTCCTTTTTCTTTTCTTTTTGAGACAGAGTTTCGCTCTGTCTCCTAGGCTGGAGTGCAGTGGCGTGATCTCGGCTCACTGCAACTTCCACCTCCTGGGTTCAAGCAATTCTCTGCCTCAGCCTCCTAAGTAGCTGGGATTACAGGTGCCCGCCATCATGCCCAGCTAATTTTTATATTTTTAGTAGAGACAGGTTTCACCATTTTGGCCAGGCTGATCTTGAACTCCTGACCTCGTGATCCACCCGCCTCGGCCTCCCAAAGTGCTGGGATTACAGTGAGCCACCGTGCCTGGCCCATCACTGTTGTTTTCTTCTGGTGGTCTTATAGTTTCTTTTTCTTTTTTCTTTTTTTTTTTTTACATATGAATATTAAATCCAATTGGCATTTTGTGTATGTGCTTATGATATGAATAGGGAGTCTGACTTTACTAAACTGACTAAATAGTTTGTGTAAAAGCATTTATTGAATAATCCAGTAATTCTTGAACTCACCTAGGACTCAGTCAAATGAATGTTTACTTTCAAAGTTGTCATTTTAGGTTACCCACTTCTTTCAAGTATCCATTCATTTGATACATCTTTATTTACTTATTTAAATATTTATTTAGAAATGGGGTCTTGCTATTTTACCTAGGCTGGTCTCGAACTCCTGGCCTCAAGCAATCCTCCTGCCTCAGCCTCTCGAAATGCTTTGCCATGCCCGCTTGATACATATATATATATGTTTTGAGACAGGGTTTCACTCTGCCATCTAGGCTGGAGTGCAGTGGCACGATCTTGGCTTACTGCAACCTCCACCTTCGGGGTTTGTGCCTCAGCCATCAGAGTAGCAGGACTATAGGCGTGTGCCACCACACCTGGCTAAATTTTTTATTTTTATTTTTTAGTAGAGACAGGGTTTCGCCATGTTGACCAGGCTGGTCTCCAACTCCTGACCTTAAGTGACCTGCCTGCTTCAGCCTCTCAAAGTGCTGGGATTACAGGTGGGAGCCACCACACCTGACCAGTAAATCTTTACTGAACAATAAATCATTGCTGTTGGGCCCCGAGGATGCAGGAAAAAAAAGACATAGTATCTGCCTTCAAAGAGCTTATCAACTGGTTAGGGAGAGGAGCAATGAAGACAATAAACAATTTGGTGGATTGAGGTGACCTTGGTACTTTCAAGGTGCAGCTAAATTGAAGGGAGCTAAACGGATTAGAGAGTGGGAGATAAAGGCAGTAGAGGTTTTCTGAATGAGATCTTGAGCTTAGTAACAAGAGCATGATCTTTCTGGCAGAGGGAATTGGCATATGCAAATTCACAGAGGCTTCTAGGAACTGCAATGTTCAGCATGACCAGAGGACAAGCAATGGGAGAAGGGGTGGCTGTGAACAGCCCTTAACAAAAAGAAAGTAGTCAAAGGCCAGATTAAAAAGGGATTTTTTAATGGTAAGGATTTATTTGTAGCCAATATAATGAGCAATGTGGAAAAGCAATCACCTATTAATTTATAATCGCATTCCAAAAGAAGAGATTGAAAGGTATCCTGCACAGTGGCAGCAGCATTAGGATGAGTCCTCCTAAGACAACGAACTTTGAGAAAGGCAGCAATCATTTGAATATATGCTTCAGTATGTGTTAAAAGCATTTATGATACCTTGTCACACTTCGTACATTAAAATAAAAGTGCTCAGCCAACATAGACTTGAAAGAGGTGCTGAGCCTGTGCCAAGAGTGGTGGGTAGTGATGAAAGGCTGCAGGCATGGACATGATGGCTAGAGGGGGAGGCAGAAGACACCATCTGACCTATGCTAACAGGGAGTGATGTATCAGACTCTGATGAGAACAGGCCCTCTGACAACTTCTTGAAAGAATGATGATAGGCCAGGTGTGGTGGCTCACACCTGTAATCCCAGCACTTTGGGAGGTCGAGGCGGGCGGATCACGAGGTCAAGAAATCGAGATCATCCTGGCCAAAATGGTGAGACCCTGTCTCTAAAAATACAAAAATTAGCTGGGCATGGTGGTGCCTGTCTGTAATCCCAGCTACTTGGGAGGCTGAGGCAGGAGAATTGCTTGAACCTGGGAGGCGGAGGTTGCAGTGAGCTGAGATCATGCCACTGTACTCCAGCCTGGGCGACAGAGTGAGACTCTGTGTCAAAAAAGAAAAAGAGGCCGGGCGCGGTGGCTCACGCTTGTAATCCCAGCACTTTGGGAGGCCGAGGCGGGCGGATCACGAGGTCAGGAGATCGAGACCACAGTGAAACCCCGTCTCTACTAAAAAATACAAAAAATTAGCCGGGCGTGGTGGCGGGCGCCTGTAGTCCCAGCTACTCGGAGAGGCTGAGGCAGGAGAATGGCGTGAACCCGGGAGGCAGAGCTTGCAGTGAGCCGAGATTGCGCCACTGCACTCCAGCCTGGGCGACAGAGCAAGACTCCGACTCCAAAAAAAAAAAAAAAAAAAAAAAAAAAGAAAAAGAAAAAAAGAATGATAACAGTGTTCAGGGTGAGTGGTGGAGCGTCTTTTCTCTGGGAAGCTCTCTCTATTATTAGGCACATTGTTTCCACAGGGAAGGATCATGTGTAGCCTGGGAATTCCTAATTACTCCTCCAGTCCCCTACTCCCCAGATTTCCTTTTTTTGTTTGTAATTCTTCAGTATTGGGATACATTTCGTCTCCTGTTTCCCTGCTCCATCTGGCCCACTCTGCCATGAAGTGTGAGAGTCTTGTGCTAAGTTCTGTTCAGCACACGGATTCTTGGATAGCTTTTTTTCTGCCTCTGTGCTTTGCTATTCCCACTGCTCATCCTTCCTCCTTTCATCAAACCAGCCTCATAGCATCTCCCAACAGATGGAGAATTTGGGGTATGCTATTAGTCTGTACTAACAGGGCATGTTGTACTCCTTTAAATAATTTTTGTAAATAATTAAAAGCCTCTCCTCACACAGTCTTCCTCTGAATGTTTCTCATAATTCCTACCTTACAGATGGAACAATGAAGGTGTCTATTAGAATGGAAAAAGTTCCTCACACAGCTGCTGCCATCCCATGTGACGCTTTTCTGTAGATTAGCCAAGGAATCTCTTCTGGCTAATGGAGAAGCCTTCAGAATGCGCTGAGCCCTTCCGGTTCAGCTCAACAACCTTGCCCCAAGCAGCTAATAAAGCTCCTTGGTGTCTTGAGCTGATAAAGCTCAATAGACGTCTTTGTTCAAATTTTCAAAAGCTAGGCCTCCCCCCTGGGCAGGTAGAGCCTTGCTCCAGAGCATGTGGCTTGATAAATAGAATGTTCCCTCAGCTGAGTCCTGTGTATAGGGCACAACCTGCTCAGCTGGACAGACTGGCCCTGTTTCCCCACCAAGGTCTTGGAATCGCATGTAATTATTTTCGCTATAATAAGAAGACTTCCTTGGGCCGGGTGCTTACGTTTGTAATCCCAGCACTTTGGAAGGCCGAGGCCGGCGGATCACTTTTGGTTAGGAGTCCCAGATGAACCTGTTCCAGATGGCGAAACCCCATCTCCACTAAAAATACACACAAAAAATTAGCCCTGTGTGGTGGCTCACGCCTGTAATCCCAACTACTGGTGAGGCTGAGGCAGGAGAATTGCTTGAATCCAGGAGATGGAGGTTGCAGTGAGCCAAGATCGCTCCACTGCACTCCAGCCTGGACGTCAGAGCGAGACACTTTCTCAAAAAAAAAAAAAAAAAAAAAGACTCCTTTATTGTTCTGTCGATAAAGCATCTTTGGAGGATTGGATCTCTACATGAAGATTCTGTTTCTAGATACATTTACATATGCTACTTAATGATGTTCACTAGAACTGCTTCCCAGCACCCAAGCCAACCTTGGACTAGAAGATGAGAGAGAATGAAGAAGATATTTAAGACGATGCTTAGGAAATGCCTGTGTAAGTTCAAATTTTAGAAGATATAAGATACATTGCACAAAACTCACATGCTGCTTTACTTTTCACTGTAGGATTTTGTAGACAGATTGTTATTCTCACTTACAAGCATATAAATTCAGTGATGTTTGGCAGCTTGCTCATAATTTTCAAAAAAAACATGAAGTAACCTTTTTACATGGGCTGAAGATGTCTTTGCCGGTTAAGCTTGAGGGTAAAACTGGATACAATTATATATTCATTTAATAATTCATAACGAGTTGAAATGAATGTGTGTATATTTTTCACTTGTTCACTTTATAAAATTCAAAACTAAACCCAGCAGCAGTTTTGTCTTTGGCATGGTGACAAGTTTCCTTTCTACAGTGAACCAGTCAAAGAAATTGTTCCAGAGAGAATTTGTGCTTCCCAATTTCAGAAAATCAAATTGGACTGTACACAATTACACATCACCGTTGTGTGATGCTTCCACATCCCAGAGTGTGCAAGAGAGAAGTAGCAATATACATTTCTAAGAAATACTTCCATATCCGACTGGGTGTAGTGGCTCATGCTTGTAATCCCAGCACTTTGGGAGGCCGAGGCGGGTGGACCACCTGAGGTTGAGAGTTTGAGACCAGCCTGACCAACATGGAAAAACCTTGTCTCTACTAAAAATACAAAAAAATTAGCCGGGCATGCTGGTGCATGCCTGTATTCCCAGCTACTCAGGATGCTGAGGCAGGAGAATCGCTTGAACCTGGGAGGCAGAGGTTGTGGTGAGCTAAGATTGTGCCATTGCACTTCAGCCTGGGCAACAAGAGTGGAACTCCATCTCAAAAAAAAAAAAAAAAGAAATACTTCCATATACAGTTAGATTATAGCCATTCAAGGGAAAAACTAGGCTTAGTTGTCAGAAGATTTTATTGCACAGAACTTTAGAGATTCAACTCATTCAAAGAAATAGCTAGGTTATAATTTGCAGTGAAGTGAGACTGAGAGTTCAGATCTGGACATAGTCGTGTTTGCTGAGGAGGAGGGGGTGTGCATTTCATCCGACAGAAGTTGGGAAAGGCTGACACTAGCTTAAATGACTCATCAAAACCAATAGTGTGAGGAAATCGCTTTTTTTTTTTTTCTGAGACAGAGTCTCGCTCTGTCACCCAGGCTGGAGTGCAATGGCACAATCTCAGCTCACTGCAGCCTCCACCTCCCAGGTTCAAGCAATTCTCCTGCATCAGCCTCCCGAGTAGCTGGGACTACAGGCACGCCACTGCGTCAGGCTAATTTCTTTTTTTTTTTTTTTTGAGAAGGAGTCTCGCTCTTTCACCCAGGCTGGAGTGCAGTGGCTCCATTTTGGCTCACTGCAGGCTCCGCCCCCCGGGGTTCACACCATTCTCCTGCCTCAGCCTCCTGCGTAGCTGGGACTACAGGCGCCCGCCACCTCGCCCAGCTAATTTTTTGTATTTTTAATAGAGACGGGGTTTCACCCTGTTAGCCAGGATGATCTCGATCTCTGACCTCGTGATCCGCCCGCCTCGGCCTCCCAAAGTGCTGGGATTACAGGCGTGAGCCACCGTGCCTGGCCTTCAGGCTAATTTTTGTATTTTTAGTAGAGATGGGGTTTCACCAAGTTGGCCAGGTTGGCCTGGAACTCCTGATCTCAGGTGATCAGCCCACCTCGGCCTCCCAAAGTGCTGGGATTACAGGTGTGAGTCACCGTGCCTGGCCAGTGTGAAGAAATCTTAGAGTTCATATTCAAGTCCTCTGTGAGGATATTTCTGCAGTCATAAAAACTTACAAATATGAGTTTAAAATTATCTGAGGATATAAATTTTATACCATAAAATAATAAACTTTGGCAAAATCATAGCAACCACTTGGTTACTATCATAGTCGCCATTTGGAAAGTAGCTGATGGACAGAGATGCAAGTACACTGAGTCCTCTACACTGAATAGTATACAAGATCTTCTACACTCAACAGGGGTCATTACAAAAATGATTCTTCACTTAAATAATTAATGCTTTTGCAAAAGTATTAATACATAGTATCTGCATGCTTGGTTTATAATTAAAATAAAGATTAATCTTGATGAGGGAAGTAGATTTCGCTCTTTCTTCTGTTCTTCAGGATATGAAATGTTAGTAACACTGTGATCAACTATATTTAGAAAAACATGAATAGGCAATAGCCTCCAATTATAAAAAAGCAGTTTGTTTGATTGATTGATAATTTTAGCAGTGATAATGTTTTTTAAATTATTTTTGGGGTGGGTAAGTAGAAGTAAGAATTGATCAACTAAAGCTAACTGTTTTGTGGTCAATTTCAGTCTCCTTATCCAGATTAACACAAAATTAGATATAACACTGTCGTTCATCAAAGCATTAATCATTCATTCTGCATCTTTAGAGTCAAAGCGTAATCTTATTTGTTTAGAGAAAACAAATGCATTTCAAAATACGCAAGTAATTGTTGGGTCAATTGGAAATTTTATTATATTTAACAAAACAAAGCACTGATACGGCTCTATGTAAGGCACATGCATTTTTATTTAACACAAATACAAAAATTAAAACGTGGCATCTAATTCACTGTTGCAACGGGTAAATGTTCTACAAGTGTATTTCCAAAAATAGTTTACATCCTAAAAGTAACTTAGCTGAGAGAATCTAGGTTATTATTTGTATTTTAAACATGGAAACTCTGTAAATTGATAAAAATATACTAACTTAGTTTTAAAAATGAATTTCAGTATAACTGAGAAGAAAATATTAAAATTGTAACATTATTTCTCATTTATATGATAAAGAAGGAGAAACACCTTCTCCTAATACAATTGCTAAAACAGCAAATTATACTTACTAGGAAAAAGAAGAAAGCTTTCCAATTTCAGGTATATACATAATAGGGAGAAATGAAATGAGAAGTTCAGTACGAATTACCATCTTTAAAAGATCCTTAATATCTAAAATCTAGATTCTTTTTTTTAGTGGAATACTAATTCCTTAGCAGATTACTCATTTAATATGAATTATTTTAATGTAAGACATACACACACACATATATGAATGAGATGCCATTCCATCTATATGCCTTGTGTGTAGTTTGAGGTATGGGGGCGGGATTTGAATCAGTAAGATGACTGATGCCTGAAATTACATTATTCGTCTTTCCTTAATTAGCTTATGACACTGATCCATGTTAAAATGCAATTCTTTTTCATAGAAGGGCTCAACACATAAATCTTATGCTAAAATGGAAGGCGTGTGAACTTGGTTGGGGTTAGGAGGAGCATTTTAATTATTATTTTTCTACAGTCTCTGTGACCTTAGGCAAGTTACCTAACTTCCCCTGACATTGTTTCCTTATCATTAATTTCTGACGTACCTAAGACTCATTTTATCTAAGTTAGCATTTTGCCTGAAGCTGAGATGATTATTTCCTTGATTTTTAGAAATTCACTAAAATGTTATGTGGATGTTTAAGTACAAGCATCTGAAAATTATATTTTACATGTCTATATTCTGTCTTTTCAAAACATGGCATAACACAAGAAGACCATCCAAATACGTACATAATTCCATGCCAGGTAATAGGAAAGATTTAAAAAATCTGAATATTCACAAGGTATGTTGGTATTTACAGTTTTCAGGTTTGCACAGTATAGGTGATAGAGCCCTGAACTCAGAATCAACAAATTTTCTTTAAAATTTCAATCCGACCATTGAATTTGTAGATCTTCCTCCCCCTACTCCCTCCCACTTCATTCCTATCTGCGTTATCTAAGACTAGAAACCAGGCAACAGCATATGAAGAAACAGATGACAGTTTCAGGCATTCCCTTGAACTGATTATTTTTTGTTTAAGGCCCATTCTGAAAATGCAGAATTCCTTCAAAGTTTTGTCTATAAGACTGCCTCTTCTTTTTTTTTTTTTTTTTTTTTTTTTTTGAGACAGAGTCTCGCTCTGTCGCCCCAACTGGAGTGCAATGGCGTGGTCTCCGCTCACTGCAACCTCTGCCTCCCGGATTCAAGCAATTCTCCTACCCTGGCCTCCCGAGTAGCTGGGATTACAGGCGTGTGCCACCATGCCCGGTTAATTTTTGTATTTTTAGTAGAGACAGAGTTTCACCATGTTGGCCAGGATGGTCTTGGACTCCTGGCCTCAAGTGATCTGCCCCCCTCGGCCTCCCAAAGTCCTGGGATTACAGATGTGAGCCACCACGCCTGGCCAAGACTGCCTCTTCTTGTAATAGTTTTTGCTTCAGTTCCTTATCCAACCTGGTGGTATAGAGAATGCATGCTGAAATGTAATCACTTGGAACTTGCTCTTTTTTCATTTTAATAATTCTTTTTTGTGTTTTGACTATTAAAAAAACCATTCCCTAGCAAATGAATTTCTTGGCTCGGCTATATATATTTGTAAAGTATTAATAAAAATGTGTGTATTTTTAGGTTCTTCTAGCTAGTGTACAATATATTTCCGAAGATGTCCTCGGGGCCTCTTAAATAAGGAATCTTTTTGTTAAATTAACAAATCTATTCAAAATTAAGCTTCTTATTTCTGTTTATTTATTTATTTTTAAGTCACAGGTTGTGGTCTTCACTGCCCATCTTCTCCTACACCCTTATAAAATGGTTTGGTATTTCATTTTTGATCTAGGAAAGAATAATTCATTTTTATCTTCATTTAATTTTAATAGTCAAGGAGTAGTCTATAAAGATTGAATAAATTTAATCCTTCTGCAATTAGTGTCAAGTTAATTCATTCTGGATGTGAATAACTGAAGAAATACAGACCCTCCCACACACTGACAGACACCTTTATCAGGTTTAATGTTTTATGTAAATGATCCTACTTGAAAGGAAGTTGTCTTGTTTCTCCCTCCTCCCTTTTTGTCCTTGTTAATTGTTTTTAAACCTAAACTTTCTCTCAGCATTTTCTCAGGACTATAGTACCATTCACTGGATCAACTGTGTTGATCCTACAAAGGTAACACATTCTGCCGCTGATTTGACTCCTTTGCACAGAGAAATTCTTCAGTTTTTCCCCTCTCATAAAAGTTCACAACCATGTAACTTCTGTGGGTTGCTCCAGCAAGGATATGATCAGACCTCATGAGGATTAAAAGGATCTGGGTATGTCTCGCGTGCAGCAAGCAGATAGGATTATTGTAAGTAGCCTTTTGTCTTGCCCAACACGATCCATCTGAATCAACCCAGATTTGATCAACCCAGAGATGACTTCTCTGAGCCAGAATATTTTCCCTCCTATGGAGAAGCCAAGATACAAAAATCTTTCAAGCAGGTCAACATCTAAAACATTAAAAATACCCTTTCTGCTTTCTTTCCATTAAAATCAACACTTGAGGTTATACAGCTGGTGTTCATATAGATTTTAAAATGAACCACCTTAAAACATAAGGAATATAACAATCTAATATACTTCTTTTAATTTCAGTGCAGCTATAAAGGCATACTGGCTATTACTAACATGACTCATCAAGATTTTTTTAAAAGATAATTTAGTTATTTCTTGTCAAGTCACTATTTAATGTTACTTTCTACATTTGCTGTGATAAGCATTAAAATCTGTATATTGGTTGATAAATCATTGTTTAGGAGTGTCTAAAGGGTTCAGTAAATGGTATGAAATTGCCATAGTGTAGTAAATGGTTATTTGATAATGAATGAAATTGTTTGAAAATACTGTTAAAATGTCAAGTTTAAACATATAGATCATTACTCAAAAGGAAGGCAAACATGGAAACCACAGTGACATCATAAATATACTGCAATAAACACATTTATTTATACCAGGCAAGTTGTAGGTACTTTGTATAAATGTGTACAAATTGATCTATGAAGTTAATTTCAATCTGTAAAAGTAATTGCATTGGTTTAACTTATTTAACTCTCCTTACAATAATATTTATTGCAGAAAAAGAAGGTAAAGAAATAAATGATGATAAATAGATAAAATACATAGGAAATGGGAATTGTTTTACAATTTAATTACACTGTCACATAAAATTATCACACAAATACACCAATCCGACAGCAGAAATATATTAAAACCCTATTATCCAACGTAGGGAACAGTTTTTTTTGCTGGCCTTTATTTCTTTACACATTTAAGATAATTTTCTTTTTTTCTACCAGCATGAAATATCTAAACAATGTCAAAAGCAAAAAGAGTAAGTCAGGAACAAAAATTATTTTCCAAAAAAATGTTCTGCTTTGTGCAATGTTGTGAAATCTGACATGCAATCTAAGAAAAGGGCAGCAACCCCCAGTCCCCCATGATGGGTATATTGAAGAAATGTAAACTCAGGAACTCACAATAGAGAGTGAAGTTAATTGGTTTGTTAGATTTCTGCAGAGCTCATAACATGTGCAAATAACTTTGCAGCTGTATCTCTGAAATGATAGAACATTTCATTTTGGTATAAATAAATATATACTGCAAAGATTCATTGGTTTTACAAAGTCAACTAACATTTATTTCCTAATATTTATGAGGCATATGCTAGGTGCTATGGGTGTTACTCAGGCTGTATCCTGAAGAGGCTGATTATCTAACAGGAGATGAGATATGTTCGTAAGAAATAAGGCATTTATGTCAGGTGTGGCTGTTCATTTGTTGATCTGTATTTTGGGTTATTTTGCTCCAAGCTTTAAAATTATAGGTTGAGACCAGAGCACAGTGTCATAAACCTTCCAGTAAAATGTTTAAAACCTGGAATCAGTTTTTGTCTTTGTTATTTAATTATCCTAAAAATGCTGTAACACACTGAAAAATATGTATACTAGTAACATATTTAGATTATTAGAGCAAGGATAATTTCATTCATTCTATAATGGAAAATATAAAATTTAGTTTGAGAAAAATGAACATGATAATGAAAATAAACTAGTCAAAGGAAAAATTAATTGAAGGGATGGGTGAGAATTGAAAATAATCATAGCAGTGAAAAAAGGTTTAACACAATTAATAATCTGAAGTGATTAAAAACATATGCAATTTATGTGTCAAATATTTAACTATTTCACACGTAAAGAAATTGCATATGTTTTTTATGTGTCAACAAACTAACTTTTTAGATGATTTTTAGTCTTTATGAAATAAAGCCATATTTCTTTCTCATTTTTCTCAATGTCTATTCAAAGTGAAGGCAAATGTCTGGATCTTTTACAGTGTGAAGGTTGAATAAGACGTTGTAAACACTCACAATGCCTGGAACATAACAAATTGGATTTATTTTTCTGATTTGTCATAAAATGCCCAGTGGGGAAACATAAATGATGAATGAAAACCCAGAAGAAAGTTTTCATGGACTTAATTGGCCAGACAAGGGCTCATCTGAAATTTATTATGTTGTTCTCTAAACTAAAAAAATCTTTGATAATTTTCTTACCTCTGGTATTTGAAGCATCTTTTATAGTACCGGTTTTACAGAGTCATTTTATAGTATAGCCTATATTCATTTCATGTATTTATTTATGTATAGGTTCTGTTACTTGCATATTTTTTTTTTTTTTTTTTGAGACAGACTCTCATTCTTTTACCCAGGCTGGAGTGCAGTGGTGTGATCTCAGCTCACTGCAATCTCCACCTCCCAAGTTCAAGCAATTCTCTTGCCTCAACCTCCCAGGTAGCTGGGATTAGAGGTGCACGCCACCATGCCTGGCTAGTTTTTTTGTATTTTTAGTAGAGATGGGGTTTCACCATGTTGGCCAGGCTGGTCTCGAACTCCTGACCTCACCCGCCTTGGCTTCCCAAAGTGCTGGGATTACAGGCATGAGCCACTGCCCCTGGCTATGTGTATATCTTTCAATGGGTAATTTTTTCTTTTACAGGCATGAGCCACTGCCCCTGGCTACTTGTATATCTTTAAATGGGTAACTTTTTCTTTTCTTTTCTTTTCTTTTTTTTTTTTTTTTTTTTTTTTGAGACGGAGTCTTGCTCTGTCACCCAGGCTGGAGTGCAGTGGCGCAATCTCGGCTCACTGCAAGCTCCGCCTCTCGGGTTCACGCCATTCTCCTGCCTCAGCCTCTCCGAGTAGCTGGGACTACAGGCGCCCGCCACCATGCCCGGCTCATTTTTTGTATTTTTAGTAGAGACGGGGTTTCACTGTGGTCTCGATCTCCTGACCTCGTGATCCGCCCGCCTCGGCCTCCCAAAGTGCTGGGATTACAGGCGTGAGCCACCTCGCCCAGCCGGGTAACTTTTTCTTAAGTAAAACAAGCAGTGAGAATGATGGAAATACAGTTACAATAACATTCACATTGTTTAAAAATTTAAAAATAATAAGAATAAAGTCAATTTTAGTATGTACTTCCATTTTATTGCTATTAAAAGATAATTTTTAAGAAGTCCAAGTTAACGATAAAATAAATGTAAACATAATTCTTATCAGAGAGGGAGCTATATCTGATTTTTCTTAATAGCATGATATATGATAACTAAAGTGTGTCTTAAATCTTAAGGGTTTTCTGGCTCATTTTGACTTCAACTAGTGAATTCATTTATAAAAGAAAAAAGTAGACATTGAAATAGGTAAAATACAATAATAAAGGTAATTCAGACATGACAATGGAAAATGGAGATGCTTAAAAAGAAAATTTAGAGTATCAGATATTGATGAGAGTAGAATCATAAAATGTTATTCCTAGAATGGTTTTCATATACCTATAAATTAAATAAATTGACTCACTTCTGAACGTTAGGGTCTTCAAAATGATATGTATATACTAAAAATATGATCCTTTTTATTGGCTATTGCTACAGAAAGGGTCATAAGTAATTCCAACCATTATTAGAATTTAGAAGACATCATTTATTATACTTCAGAATGGCCTGTTATATACAATCATTTTTAAAGAAAATATTGAATATGGGAGGTAGTTAACTTTTAACATATCGAAAATATTGTTAATTTAAAACTCAAATTTCTTTATTCTCAAAGGAGCAGTGCTTAACCACTAAAAAAATGTGTACCTCTACCTTGAATTTAAAAGTAAAACTCAAGAAAGGCAAGCAATATAGTAAATCAGAGCATACAAAGTGCCGTCATTCTAAAATAGAACTCTTTTGCCTTTAATTTCTAATGTGCTCTCAGTATGAATGCTTTCACGAACACTTCTACTATTCTTACTGTTTCTTTCTGTTCCCGCATGTCACCTACTTCTCATTTGACATTCTTTCCTAAACTGTGCCATTTGGGTGTCTGGGGAAGTTTGTGTGCTTCTATATGAAATTGCAAGAAAAGAACGGGGGTAAATCCTCCCTTTTTCCCTTAAGGTGAGAGATAGGTCTTACAACAGTTTACTCCCTCTGTTTATGCAGAGATAACATTCAAGTCAGGTCAAACATAAATAGGAAATCACCAGTTGTATCTGCATTTTATATCAGAAGAAGGATGACCGTGGGAATGCTGCCACAGACCTTCTTAAGGCTTGACCAGTCACAGATACCCATGTTAACCTGTAGGCAAGAACCTCTCTAGGGTGTGAAAAATAGGGATAAAACTGCGCAGAGTTCTGTATTTGGAGTTCTAAACTTTTCAGGATTTGAGCAGCGGTTGCTACATGGCATCAAAGAGAGTGGAGGAGGAAAGGATGCTATCAGTTGGTGCCAAAACCGAACTGGAAGTCCTGGTGCATATTTGCATAAATACGCTGCCTGGGCTTGGAAGCCCTCCTTACCGCAGACCTCTTCATCACCCTGAACATCGCCTCTTGAAATATTTCTGGCCGGGTGCTGTGGCTCACACCTGTAATCCCAGCACTTTGGGAGGCTGAGGCAGGTGGATCACCTGAGGTCAGGAGTTTCAGACCAACCTGGCCAACCTGGTGAAACCCTGTCTCTAAAAAACATACAAAAATTAGCCAGGTATGGTGGTGGGTGCCTATAGTCCCAGCTACTCTGGAGGCTGAGGCAGGAGAATTACTTGAACCTGGGAGGTGGAGGTTGCAGTGAGCCGAGATCATGCCACTGCACTCCAACCTGGGTAACAGAGTGAGACTCTGGCTCAAACAAAAAAAAAAAAAAGAAAGAAATATTTCCTCCTCTTCTTTTGCTGTTTAAAACAACGATTGTTGTTTTGTTAGATTTCTCTGTGTAAAAATAAATTATTTTACTTAATTCAATACATATATATTTCTTGCAGAGGTTGGGGGTTGGGAGGTAGAAGAAGGCAGGATATTACATACTATGTTGTGACTCCAGCCTTGAAAAGCCCTAAAGATCTAGACAGAGGCCTGTTTCACTAGACAGATACTAAAACTACTATACAGTGCTTAATTTTTTTTTATCTTTTTTTTTTTTTTTGAGATGGAGTTTCGCTCTTGTTGCCCAGGTTGGAGTGCAATGGCACGACCTCAGCTCACTGCAACCTCCGCCTCCCGGGTTCAAGGGATTCTCCTGCCTCAACCTCTTGAGTAGCTGGGATTACAGCACCCGCCACCACACCTGGCTAATATTTGTATTTTTAGTAGAGATGGGGTTTCACCTTGTTGGCGGGGCTAGTCTTAAACTCCTGACCTCAGGTGATCCACCTGCCTCAGCCTCCCTAAGTGCTGGGATTACAGGTGTGAGCCACCATGCCCAGCCAGTTCTCTTTTTTTTTTTGTCTTAAGTCAGGTATAATTTCTATCTGTTAAATTCACCCTGTTTGGATATACAGTTCCATGATTGACAAATGTGTACAGTCTTATAATCACCATTACAATCAAGATAGAGAATATTTCCATTATCCTGAAAATCCTTTTACCCGCCACCTACCCTCAGCCCCTGGCAACCATTGATCTACTCTTTTTTCTTACAGTTTTGCCATTTTGACAATATCATATTAATGGAACCATACAGCATGTAGTCTTTTTAGTTTGGCCTTTTTCACTTAGCATAATGCTTTTTGAGATTTATCCATGTTGTTCCATGTATCAGTAGTTGATTCTGTTTTATTGCTAGTATTCCATTGTATGGATGTATCATAATTTATTCATTAATTGAGGTATATTTGGGTTAAGTTTTTGATGATTATGAATAAAGCTGCTATAAACATTTAAGTACAAGGTTTTGTGTATATCTATGTCTTTGTTTTTCTTGGGTAAATCCCTAGGAGTGAAATTTCTGGATTGTATGGTAGATGTATATTTCACTCCATGAGAAACTGTCAAAGTCTTTTCCAAAGTGGCTATCCCATTTTTTATTCCCTCTGGAACGAGCGACATTTCCAGTTGCTCTGTATCCTTGTCAGCACTTAATATTGTCAGCTTGTTTTTACTTGAAGCAGTCTAATAGATATGCAATAAAGTAGGTTGTATTTTAATTATTTCACATCTATGACACTTGATTCCATGGGGAATTTAGTGAAATGTAAGTAATTCTGTCCACTAGGAGCTTGTTTTCTAGTTGAAAAGCGAATACAAATACACACAAAAGTCAAATGGAATATTTCAATAGTAGTCCAAGATGGTAGCAAGAAAGATAGCAGAAGAAAGTACATGATTGATTTTCATGGAATTATGTTAATCATTGTTATGGCAATGATTAAACTAGTCATAGTTAATCATTGTCCCTGCATTTTTTTTGTGAACATCAAGTCTAATGGACTCTTTCTTTATAATTTGTTACTAGTTTTTTCTTCTTATATTCTGCTGTCAGTACCTCAGTTCAGGACTTTATCTTCTCATCCTAAATTACTATAGCAATTTTTAACTGATTTTGTGTCCTTTAAATTCTTTCTACTGCAAGTAGTCCTAATTATAGCCATTAAACAAATCTACTTAAAACAGTTTTCTGTTGCCACATAACAAATTAGCACAAGCTTAGTGGCTTAAAACAACACTCATTGATTTGTTCCCAGTTCTATAGGTCAGAAGTCTGGGCATAGTGTGGCTGCATTCTCGGCTAAGGGTCTCACAAAGCTAAAATCAAGATGTTGACTGGGCTAGGGTCCCATCTGGAGCTTGGGACTCTTTTCCAAGTTTATGTGGTTGTGGCAGGATTTAATTCATTGGGGTTATAGGACCGAGGTTCCTGTTTCTTACTGGCCATCAACTAAGACGCGCTCTTAGTTTCTTGAGGTCACCTTTATGCCTTGACACATGGTCTCTTTCATCTTCAAAGGCAGCAATGGGAAATCTCTCTCACATAAAATTTTTCTAATGCTTCAAATCTCTCTCTTAATCCATTGAGGAGAGCCAAATCCTATTTAAGGGCTCATTGGACTAGGTCATGTCCACCCAGGATAATCTCTCTTTCTTAGAGTCAACTATTCCATAGACCATAACTTAATCATGGTTGTGATATACCATCATATTCACAGATTTCATCCACACTCAAGGATGAAGGAAATAATGTCTACAGTAGTTCATTTCCAAGACAAAGTGCCTTAGATTGGCTTAGGTCAGCAAACTACAGAAGAAACAGGATATACTAGGCCCCTGCTTGGATAGCCAACACCTGCTTATCCACCCCACCCCTCTTAGTTGCCCTCACTTGAACCAAATAAGTTTTTTTTCTTTCTTTTTTTGAGATGGAGTTTTGCTCTTGTTGCCCAGGCTGGAGTGCAATTGTGCAATCTCTGCTCACTGCAATCTCTGCTTCTCCAGTTCAAGCAATTCTCCCGCCTCAGCCTCCCAAATAGCTGGGATTACAGGTGTGTGCCACCACACCCGGCTGATTTTTTGTATTTAGTAGAGACGGGATTTCACCATGTTGGTCAGGCTGATTTTGAACTCCTGACCTCAAGTAATCCTCCTGCCTTAGCCTCCCAAATTGCTGGGATTACAGGAAAGAGCCACTGTGTCCAGCCAAATTTCTCTTCCCATCATAGTTTTGTTTGGCTCTCTTTCTTAGAATTTGTTTTCTTTTTTTTTTTTTTTTTTTTTTTTTTTTGAGACAGAGTCTCACTCTGTTACCCAGGCTGGAGTGCAGTGGCACAATCTTAGCTCACTACCCCATCCATCTCTCAGATTCAAGCGATTCTCATGCCTCAGCCTCCCGAGTAGCTGGGACTACAGGCACATGCCACCACGCCCAGCTAATTTTTGTATTTTTAGCAACAGTGTCTCACTATGTTGGCCAGGCTGGTCTCGAACTTCTGACCTCAAGTGATCTGCCCGCCTTGGCCTCCCAAAGTGCTGGGATTACAGGCATGAGCCACTGTGCCCCGCCAGAATTCATTTTCTTCTTGTGGTTTAGAATTTAGGTTTTCAGACTCATTTAGAGTGGGAGGTTTTTATTTTCCTCTGCACTTTCCTCTTACTGTCTAGTGATTTAAAAATTGCCTGTACATGATCTCCTCCAGAGGCCTCAGGCTAGAACCCAGTCTGGTGTCAATTGTTTCTAGATCCAGTCCTAGAGGATATTCGTGATATTCAAGGTGATATTGGATCAAGTCCAGGTCAAGAGGAGATATATACATCCTCTTATCTCCCCTGATATTCATTTACTTGTAAATCATACCCCTGGACCAAAGCATCCCTAGTCATGGTTTCAAACAGCTAGAAGGACTCTAGTCCCCTGCCTCTTCTTGGGCACTTTAGTTCCTGGTATCTCAGAGAAGCTGAACTCCTGATCTTCTCTATATGCTTCCAGATCTGGGGTGTATTCCTCAGCTGCAGCCCCATCCATTGCAAGGTTTTGAACAGAAGATTGGCATGATATGATGCGCATTTAAAAATAATTATTCTGGTTACTGCATTGGAAATAATCTTTGGGGGATCAGTAGTAGAGATGGGTGGGGTTCAGGCAAGGGTGGAGGCAAAGAAGAGACTAGTGAGGAGGCTATTGTAGTGATCCCAATCAGAGACGATGGTGGCCCAGACCAACACGAGGGAAAACAAAGAACTAAGGATGCTTTCTAGAGTCCCACTGTGAGCAGCTGGGTGGATGATAGTGCCATTCACTGAAATAGGAAAATAAGCTGAATATTTTCCCAAATGAGTGAAGTTGTTGCCCAAACCCAGGTGATTATGGGTTATTGCAGGCACCCTGAACCTGGTCTCTAACGTTAAGGTTAGAGGTCAGTTGGACCAAAGGATCAGAGCTCCCTAAAAGGATAGGTTCCTCTAAAACTGGAATGGAGGCCAGTGCAGTGGTGGCACTTGTAGTCCTAGCTACTCAGGAGGCTGAGGCAGGAGGATTGTTTGAGCCCAGGAGTCTGAGACCAGCCTGGGCAACACAGCGACACTCCTATCTCAAAACCAACCAACCAAACAACACCACCCAACCCTTTCCTCCAAAAAACAAGTGAACAGACAAACAAAAACAAAAGAATAAAATCCTAAATAAATAAATAAAATTGGAATGGGTCTCCCTGGGCTGGGGGTGTGATAAGGAAGCCCTTTGGTATTGACAGTCCATGACTTACTTAGACCCAGCTTAAGCCTCTGTTTCTATATATTTATTGTCATCTACTTGCCTGAGTCAGCCTGTGTCCAGTCCTTCTGAGATGTGTGATACTGTGTGATACCTCTTTTACCTTGGCAGTTAGCCTTGGCATCCATACTGTCTATGAGAAATCAAAGGATAATTCAGATTCACAACCAAAGTGTCATTTAGGACATCTCTCTTCACAGAAAGTGAAATCAAATGTTGAGGCAATTATGAAAATTATTCAGGCAAAGACATTTCTTTCTCCCTTATATGGATATTTCATGACAAATTTTTGGGCCTGTCATTAACTAGCTCATTACTTTAATTAATCACTTCATTATGAAAGTGTAGAAACAGCTTTAAAATTATTTATACTGTTTCTTCCTGTGTGTAAATAATTGTGAAGTAAAAATATTAATTTATGAATGTAATTGTGTAGGTGATCACCCCGAATTTACTCAGAACTAGCAATTAGTGCATGCAAATCAGCTAAGACAAAAGCCTCTCTGATCCTGTTCAGAATACAGGAAGAGTTAATTTGCAAAAATGCCTGCTCCCGGCCCATCTGATTCTCCAAAGTCACGTTCTTGCCTCTGAGAATCAGAAACTGACCATATTTGTTGTGAGCTGTTTGATCGGTCTTAATGCCCTTGCAAACATAGGAAATAAAATGCTAACAAATCATCATCTATTACCTAATTATATTTATCTAGACAGATAAAGTTGGGGGGAGAAAGAGTGGATTGTACTTTTTTAAGAAAGGCATTTCTCTTTTGGCAAACAAAGATGAAATTTATAGCTTAATTATTCCTCATAGGCCATACAGAGCCTTTTCTGTTAGTCATACCCAGGTCCTGAGACTTTTTCTTTCCCAAAGAGGTGTAAATATGTGTTGACTCCCAATTAAATCAGTACCCCCTCCAGTGGGAGTAGTGCTAATGGGATTTAAATGTTTGTGAGGTTTCATGGGAGCCCACAGCAGGAAAAAATTCTGACGTAAATGGAATGTCACTCCTTCAGCAATACAGATATCAACTAATACTGAACAGTTCAGCTGCCTTGGACATCTTGAATTGTGGAAGCAACTAGAATTATTCATCTTCATTAAAAAATCATGCTGTCTGTGAATAGCAGCTGTTGAGTTGTCTGATCATTGGACAATACGTGGGCATTTATATCTGTACTACCTATTTCAAAACATACTGTTCTGAAGTTTTATCAGATGCATTCACAGGTCTGTCTAAACAGAGCAACATCCCCTGGCTACTGTGATGATATATATTCTTAACTCTGCGTGCCTTGCGGAAGGCACTCAGGTGCAGGCTCCCTAAGGTGAGGGTTACCTTGAAAAGGCACAACATGGAGTGGTTATAGAAGATACAGATAGGTGTGGAATCCACTTTTCATTTACTCATGAGTTCAATGTTTCCATTTTTATTCCTCCACTTGGTGTAACACCTAAACATCTCTACCAAAGACAGAGATGCCAGTGTTTGGAGAAAAAGCAACAAGTAGACTTACATCACTACTCACAGCAGTGGCAGATTATTTATCAGAGGCTGATAAATAGTGCCATCATATGCTAGGTATTTTACAACATTACTTCTTTTCTTTTCTTTTCTTTTTTTTTTTTTTTTTTGAGGCAGAGTCTCACTTTGTCACCCAGGCTGGAGTGCAGTGGTGTGATCTCAGCTCACGGCAGCCTCCACCTTCTGAGTTCAAGTGGTTCTCCTGCCTCAGCCTCCCGAGTAGCTGGGACTACCGGCACAAACCACCACGCCTGGCTGATTGTTGTATTTTCAGTACAGACAGGGTTTCACCATGTTGGTCAGGCTGGTCTCAAATGCCTGACCTTAAGTGATCCACCTGCCTTGGCCTCCCAAAGTGCTGGAATTACAGGTGTGAACCACCGCACCTAGCCAGTTCTTTATTGATTTTTAAATAAAAATATCAGTTAAATCTTGCTTTCTACACACACACACACACACACACACACACACACACACACATATTTGAGACAGAGTTGCCAAGGCTGGACAGTGGTGTGATCATGGCTGTCTGCAGCCTGGATCACCGGGGCTTAAGCCATCCCCCTGTCTCAGCCTTCTGAGTAGCTGGGACTATAGGCACTGCCATACCTGGATAATTTTTTGATTTTTTTGCAGAGATGGGGTCTTGCTATGTTGCCCAGGGTGTTCTCAAACTCCTGAACTGAAGCTATCTTCCTGCCTTGTGTTTGCTTTTGTTTTTACTTAAAGCAAACACATTACAACATATAAACAATTCCAGCCTGGGCCAGGAAATCTGCATTTATATCTCACCTAGATATTTCTTTCTTTCCCTTCCTTTCCCTTTCTTTCCTTCCTTCCTTCCTTCCTTCTTTTCTTTCCTTCCTTCTTTTCTTTCCTTTTCTTTCCTTCCTTCCCTTCCTTCCCCCTTCCCTTCCTTCCTCCTTCCCTTCCCTTGCTTTCCCTTCCCTCTTTCCTTCCCTCCTTCCTTTTTCTTTTTCTTTTTCTTTTTTTGACAGTTTGGCTCTTGTTGCTCAGGCCGGAGCGCAATGGCACAATCTTGGCTTACTGCAACCTCCACCTCCCAGGTTCAAGTGATTCTCTTGCCTCAGCCTCCTGAGTTGGTGGGATTACAGGCATATGCCAACCATGCCCAGCTATATTTTTGTATTTTTAGTAGAGACGGGGTTTCTCCATATTGGTCAGGCTGGTCCCGAACTCCCAACCTCAGGCGATCTGCCCGCCTCAGCCTCCCAAAGTGTTGGGATTACAGGCGTGGGCCACCGCACCCGGCTCACCTAAATCTTTCATATTGTAACTATAGGGTGTTTGCTTTGTTAAAGGATTAACCCTTCAACATACAGTTTCTCTGTAAAATAGCTCTTGAATTGATTTCCTTCCATTCTCACTGTCTGTGCCATAGGTTGGATTCTTGTCATGTCTTCCTGTGTCCCAAGCCTAGTCTCCTAGCTGCCTTTCCTCCCCCATCTCTTCTCCCTTCCAATTCAGCTTCCACATGGCTGCCATAGATAAGGAATAGAATGTCAGTATTTTTCAAGTACAGCAAAATATTTGTTTATTGACCATCTTCCCTTGCCTTAGAATATAAAAAGGGACTTAGTTTTGTGCCCTGCTGTATCCCTAATGCCTAGAACAGTGCTTGGCACATAGTAGGAGCTCAGCAATGAATCGATACCTTTGTGTGGAGTGACTGCTCCCTTTCCATAATTGATTGAAATCTTACTTGTTTTTCAAGTCACAGCTAAACCTCCCTTAGTCATTTCACTCTGAGCTTTTTTTTTTTTTTTTTGAGACAGAGTTTTGCTCTTGCTGCCTAGGCTCGAGTACAATGGCGCAATCTCGACTCACCACAACCTCCCACCTCCCGGGTTCAAGCGATTCTTGCACCTCAGCCTCCCGAGTAGCTGGGATTACAGGCACACACCACCATGCCCGGCTAATTTTGTATTTTTAGTAGAGATGGGGTTTCTCCATGTTGGTCAGGCTGGTCTTGAACTCCTGACCTCAGGTGATCTGCCCACCTTGGCCTCCCAAAGTGTTGGGTTTACAGGCATGAGCCACCGTGCCCGGCTCTCTGAGTATTTTTATTCATATCATAGCACTCATCAAATTCTGCTTTGTATTAAATTATTTCCCTACAAATCTGTTACCCCACTAGATTGTAATTACCTCAAATGCAGGCTCTGTTCTGCCCATCTGTTTCCCCTACAATGTATAACACCTTAATAGTCAATTAGCATCAAGGTTGTGAATAGTCTTATATTCTTCAGCAGGTGACTATGATCATCCTAAATGGTCAATTCCAGTGACCTCACTACTTTAAAATAGGGACTTTTTCAATCAACATGCACACTGAGCGTTCACGTCACAGTTAGAATCTATGGCGGACACATACAGGGTATGTGTTGGTCCTTAAGCGGCTTACTGTTTAATTAGGAATGTAAGATGATTCCGGTTACCACAGCATCAAGACCACCTGGGTGCTTGTCAAAAATTTCTGTACTCTACCCAAGACCTCCTGAATCAGAGTTTCTAGGGAAGATTGCTGAGAATCTGCATAATTAGGAATCTCCCCAAATAACTTATTCTCAGTAAACTTTCAATTAAAGAAAGCCCCGGCCGGGCATGGTGGCTCATGCCTGTAATCCCAGCACTTTGTGGGGCTGAGGTGGGTGGATCACTTGAGGTCAGGAGTTTGAGACCTGCCTGGCCAACATGGTGAAACCCTGTCTCCACTAAAAATACAAAAATTAACCGGGTGTGGTGGTGCACGCCTGTAATTCCAGCTACTCAGGAGGCTGAGGCAGGAGAATCGCTTGAACCCAGAAGGTGGAGGTTGCAGTGAGCCGCGATTGCACCACTGCACTCCAGCCTGGGCAACAGAGCAAGACTCCGTCTCAAAATAAAAATAAAAATAAGTATAAAAAAGAAACAAAGCCCTAGTCAGCTTCAGTCCCCCTTTCAACTCCAAGATGGCATATTTGATCTCTAATTATAGACCCAGCCAGCTCCCAGTTCCTAGAAATAATACTAAGTTCTTTTAGACCAACATGCAGTGGCTTAGTATCAAATCACCGGCACAATAATTCTGGTATCATTCATTCATTCATCAAAATTAACGGAGAACTTGCTGGATATTTTTTTTTTTGTATACCCTTGAGTCCTGGGTTTTATTTGTAGATTTCCACCTTGCTCCTGATTCCCAAATCCTCATCTCCTAATCTTCTTATTAGGGAAGTTTTCTTTTAGAGCAAAGTCTCATTTTACTCTTGGTCTTCCTCCCTGCAGAGACCAGAGCTCTTTTCTGAGCTTAGGCTAGCTTCTGCAGCCTAGCTGTTTGTGGACGATGCTCCTAGAGGCTGAATGCTTACCCCTCTGGCTTCTGGCTTTCACCTGGCCCACTGAATGCCAGTTCCCATGCCTGCCCATCTGTCCTGGCTCATTTTAAGTAAATGGATACAACTTTTATAGGGCTAGTAAGGTTCAAGAGATAAAATATATGAATAGGTTGCTTTTCCAATTATAAAGTGTTATACAAATGCTAATTATCATCATGAAAGGATAGGGTCCCAGGCATAAATGTGGGATATCAGCCCAGAGGTGCTGGGATCCAGCTGTGCGTTCAGCCCATTGAAAACACAGGAGACCACTAACAAACATCCTCCTTATAGTTGCAAAGTTAAATGGAAACAAGGCCTTGTAAATGCACCATATTCAGAAGCACATGAATTGCAACCAACAGCCCTACTTAATGTTTACTTAAAGCTATGCAAAAAGCCTATCTCTCTCTCTCTGTCTCTCTCTGTATAAAAGCAAAACAAAGGCTGGGCGCAGTGGCTCACGCCTGTAATGCCAGCACTTTGGGAGGCCAAGGTGGGCAGATCATGAGTTCAGGAGTTCAAGACCATCCTGGTCAACATCAGTTCTGATCCCATGATATAACATTCTGACTTATATAGTCAAAAATCCCGACCATGGCCGGGCAAGGTGGCTTGTGTCTGTAATCCCAGCACTTTGTGGGGCTGAGGTGGGTGGATCACTTGAGATCAGGAGTTTGAGACTAGCCTGGCCAACATGGTGAAACCCTGTGTCTACTAAGAATACAAAAATTAGCCAGGCGTGGTGGTGCACGCCTGTAGTCCCAGCTACTTGGCAGGCTGAGGCACCAGAATTGCTTGAACTCGGGAGGTGGAGGTTGCAGTGAGCCGAGATTGTGCCACTGCACTCCAGCCTGGGTGATAGAGTGAGACTCAGTCTCAAAAACAAAACAAAATGAAACAAAAACATATTTAAAAAAACCAAAAATACCTACCAAAATACAGTGACATGATTAAAGAATATCCTCTTCACTCGAAGAATGCTGGGAATGTCTGTTTCAGTTAATTGGAGATGTGTATGTATCCAAGCTTGAATAATTGCAAAGACCCACTATTCATTTTTTTTCATTTTTTTTTTTTTTTTTTTTTTTAGCTAAACTGACCCAGGAAATGTTTTTTAAAGTTTGCATGCAAAAAGTTGCACTTACTGTATATTTTCAGCACTGTTTTCTATAGGTTATATGTACAACGACCATAATTCCAAATTTACTTGTCCAAATCTGATGGAGAATCTCATTTTTTAGGTGCCACCTGCAAACATCATTTTCAAGGTCCTTATTGGGAGACCCCAGGCCAATACATAAATGCTTTGTCTTTGCAGATGATAAGAATGTTGAAAACATTTCATTTCAAAAATATAATTTAACTTGAATCTCAAATTCTTTTAGCAAGAGTTGTCTAGACAAGAGATACTGTGTACACTGAGACCATTACTATTTCAGTCTTGTTAGTATTTGTAATTATTCTTTGAAATGAAGTTTAGAATTATAACATGATTCGAAATGAATTAAAAAAAGCAATAAAAAGATGCTGAAACCCACAGTAGCAAAAGGCAATTATTTTATAGTTTGTATATTTAGATAAATAGTAATTAGAAGAGTTAAACTATTTTAAAGGTTCTATTATAAAATTAGAAAGGATAGCCAGGCGCGGTGGCTCACGCCTATAATCCCAGCACTTTGGGAGGCCGAGGCAGGCAGATTATGAGGTCAGGAGATGGAGACCATTCTGGCTAACACGGTGAAATCAAAAAAATACAAAAAATTAGCCGGGCGTGGTGGCACATTCCTGTAGTCCCAGCTACTCAGGAGGGTGAGGCAGGAGAATCACTTGAACCTGGGAGGCAGAGGTTGCAGTGAACTGAGATTGGGCCACTGCACTCCAGCCTGGGCAAGACAGCGAGACTCAGTCTCAAAAAAAAAAAAAAATTAGAAAAGAAGCGATTCAATTATAGTAGATTTTTTTAAAAAAGGAATATGATCAATGAGCAGCAGGTAATCTAATAAGCAGAAAAGATAAATAGAATTTCCCACACATGATCATTTCCCACATTTTAGAAATGGAAGGCATTCTTACAGTGACTTAGAAGTACATTATATATTGTAGATGTTAATTGAATTATAGATGAAACAGTTATGTTTTATAATATAATCTTATTTTGAGCCTGGAAATTAATGCATGAACATACATCAAAAAACAAAAATTTTGGCTGGGTACAGTGGCCTACCCCTGTAATCTCAGCACTTTGGGGGACCGAAGTGGATGGATCACCTGAGGTCAGGAGTTCAAGACCAGCCTGGCCAACATGGTGAAACCCCGCCTCTACTAAAAATACAAAATTAGTTGGGCGTGATGGCGTGCACCTGTAATCCCTGCTACTCTGGAGGCTGAGGCAGAAGAATTGCCTAGAACCTGGGAGGCGGAGGTTGCAGTGAAAAAAAAAAAGAAAAAAAAATTTGGCATTGCAAAGAGAATACATACCCAATTTTTAACAACTAGGAAGTACAGATAAATAAAAATATAGATAAAAACATAGATGTAAATGAGCATAGACTCAGTCTCACTTGGAGCTAACCATATTTTGATGTATATTCTCTGACTTTTCTCTACGTATTATGTATATTGTGATGCACTAATTCTACACAGTGGGATTATAGTTTACATAAAGCAATATTGCTTTAGATCCTGATGTTTTACTTTGCAATAATTTCAAATTTACAGAAATTTTGTTAGTACTAAAAAGTACCTAACCACATCATCCAAAGTCCCCTCCCCAAATGCTAAATCTGCTTCTGTGTAGCCAATCTCGCAATCCTTTAAAAATTTAAAAAGCATTTTAAAAAAGTCTATAGTTGAGACTTTCACTAATTCAGAACATCCTCTCCATTACATTCCATAGTACATTTTTCTTGTCAAAACACTTTATAGTACATTTTTGTTATTAGAAAAGATTTGTGTTTACACAACAATTGTAAACCAAGATATTATAATTCGACTTTTCCAAATTCTAGGACAGTCTAGTAACTTTTTATTTTTAAGAGACCATAGGCTTAGTATAAATACATACTTTGGCCTGGACGCAGTAATTGGCCTACTTAAGGTACATTATGATTAAAAATGCAGACAGCAGACTGCTTTAGGGCTTCTTAGTGAAGCGGGGTGCTGAATGATGTATTCACTGGTTTTACTGCACTGGGTATCCACTACCCTTGAGACACCATGCCAGGCTCTGAAGATACCAAGATATGAGAGCGTGACTCTGCCTTCAAAGAAGTGGAAAGCAGGAAGGTGAACAAGGTAATAAAACAAAGGTCTCCTTTTCCTAAATTAAGAAAAGGATAATTCAGTTTATTTGTTTCATCCTCAAGCAAGCTCTAAGTCGTAATTCCTTAGAAATCTAGTTCCGTGTTTTGGTGCTCTTGAGCCTGATAAAAGAAACAACAGGCCAGGGAGATGACACAAGTTCCATATGCTACAGCAGGTATTTTTTTTTTCTTTTTTGTGGAGACAGGGTCTTACTATGTTGTCACCCAGGCTGGAGTGCAGTGGCGCAAACACAGCTCACTGCAACCTTGACCTCTTGGGCTCAACAGATCCTCTCATCTCAGCCTCCCAAGTAGCTAGGACCAAGGGTGTCCTAGCCACCACACTTGGCTATTTAAAAATTGTTTTTTTTTGTAGGGATGGGGTCTTGCTATGTTGCCCAGGCTGGTCTCAAACTCCTAGACTCAAGCAATCTTCCTGCCTTGACCTCCCAAAGTGCTAGGATTACAGGCGTGAGCCATTGCGTCTATCCCTATAGCAGATCTTAAGAGGACTATAGTCATTGGTAAATGGGTTGATTTCTTTAGGTATATCTGCCATAATGTAGACATGAAGTCACATTCTTCTAATTCTATTTCTTTTTCCTTATTCTCCTTCAACCTTTCTAAGGCTTTCTAATAAAGATTGGCTCTGAAGGGCTCTTGCAGGCACCCTGATTCAGATTCATGAGCCATGCTGACTCTTGGCCTGGGGATAAGAGGATCCAACCCTTTGAAAAAGTCTTCTCATTTCTCCAATGAATAGCACAGTGTCCTGTTTCTGCTGGGCCTCATTTATCATTCCTAAGAAAAATCTCTTGCAACCAGACAGATTGTCTTTGAGGGACCATATCATATTCTCTGTTTTTCACAGGCTCTAATACTGAAGGTGCCTTCTAATTGCCTTTCTAGAAACTTAGAGGACTCAATAAATTCCTTAGAAGGCAGATTTCTAGGTTTTAAGGACTTAGTGAGATGGGGGCAAATTCTTTTTAATCTGAGTGCCTGAAACACTGGTTGAGATTCTGAGTTTCACCTGAATTCTCTGGGAAAGGGAACTGTGGCTGAGTGCTGCTGTTTGACAGTGGCTTGGGAGAGGGTGGCAGCCCTGTGCCACGCATTTCCCATCTATGACTTACTGACCTCTTAATGCTGCTTCCAACCCTTTTTTGGACTAAGGATAGTGCAGAAATGATTCCACATAACAGCCACTAGTTTTTCATTTCTGTATCTGATTCCCGTGTCACTCTGACTGCAGCAGGGTGGTGCTGTGGTGTGTTCATTTCCCCGAAGAGTGCTGTCGATCACACTCGGTCTTTAAAGTTCAGTCCCAGTGAATCGCTAAGACTGTATCTGGTGTCTCTTTCCTGCACGTGGGCCTCATACAGTGGGGGCTGGGGCACGGGGAGAAGAGGATATCTACTTTCATATGATCTGCACAGGACATTAACAGAGGAAAAATGTCCCATCACTGTCAATGGAATGAATATTCTATCAAAATGGCTCTCTCATTCTCCAGTATTGAGATTAAGTTTACCTGCTGAACATAGTAAAATTTATTTTGGTGGCCTATGACCACCATTTATCAGCTCCCGACCCCTATCTATATAAAACAATAAGCATGATCTTAAGGCACTCTTAGGGGCTGTCTAAGAGATGTATACTTGCTGACATACAACCTGACTGAAGCCAAACACCATTACCCCTGTGACTGATTGGAGGGCGGCCTTAACTGAACAGTTTTATTTCCTTCCAGCAGCTGAGCTCCCTGACCATGCGAGCTGAGCTGACATGGCATTTCAAGTCCTGTTACCAGCTCAATGGTTCTCTTGTAAAAAAAAAGCACCTCTTCATTTAGCCTCTCCATCTTGATCATTGCTGATGGGCTATCAATAATTTCAAGTTGGGTGAGCAGTTGGCTGAAGGTTAAATAAATTCTGCCGGCTGTTTGCATGATTGTACCCTAGCGGAAGGATTCCAATTTGAAGCGGATTTCTTGCAAGTACTCCTTGGAAATGTTTCCAGAGTCAAAAAAGTTAAGAAATTCAGTTTTGGAGGCCCAAATATACTTGAAATGGAAATACAGTCAGACATCGTAAGAAGCTTGATGCTTTAAAAAATGGGTTTTTCTGTATTTCAGATTTTCCTCAGAGTAATTTAGAACCCCAAAAGCCCACAGTATTAATTATTAGCAGGAGAAATTCTCAATACACTAAAGTGCTATTTTGAATATTGGTTTTTTTTTTTTTTTTTTTTTTGTTTTTTTTTGAGACGGAGTTTCACTCTTGTTGCCCAGGCTGGAGTGTACTGGTGTGATCTCGGCTCACTGCAACCTCCTCCTCCCAGGTTCAAGCAATTTTCTTGCCACCTCAGCCTCCAAAGTAGCTGAGATTACAAGCATGCGCCACCACGCCTAGCTAATTTTTTGTATTTTTAGTAGAGACAGGGTTTCACCATGTTGGTTAGGCTGGTTTCAAGCTCCTGACCTCAGGTGATACACCTGCTTCGGCCTCCCAAAGTGCTGGGATTACAGGGGTATTTGTTTTTTAAATATAAGCAAAATTATATTTTCAGGAATTTCAGCCAATAGCAATAAAGGTAGGAAGGTCTGTCATGTAGTCTTACCGAATATGGTTTTCAGTTGCTAAATAGTAAGGTTTTAAGTACTTTATTCACATTCAGGGGATAATTCTCTTTTTTTAGAATAAAATTTGTCTTTGGTTTTTCTCCCCCCATTCCAAAAGTAATATATATTGGTTATGGAATTTGGAGAAAATAGAGTTAAGCAAAAAGGAAATAAAAGTCATCAATGAGAGTTAACTGTTCTCAATGTGTTATTGTATACTTTCCTATTTTCTTCTATGCAAATGTACTTATAATTTTTTTCTCTAAGATGTGATTTTAGTTAATACAAAATGTTGTGGTTTCATATACACAGTGCCATAGTCTGAATGTGTCCCCTCAAATTCATGTGTTGGAAACTTAATCCCTGATGCAACAGTGTTGGGAGGTGCCTTCTGGGAGGTGCTGAGGTCATGAGGTTTCTGCCTCTGTGTTAGTCTGTTCTTGCATGGCTAAATGTCTGAGCCTAGCTAATTTATAAAAAGAAGAGGTTTAATTGACCTAAAGTTCTGCAGGCTCTACAGGAAGCATGGCACCAGCATCTACTTAGTTTCTAGGGAGACCTCAGGGAGATTTAACTCATGGCAGAAGGCAAAGTGGGAGAAGGCACTTCACATGGCCAGAGCAGAAGCAAGGGAGAGGGGAGGTGCCAGACACTTCTCTCTCTCTCTCTCTCTCTCTCTCTCGTTATTTATATTTTGAGACAGAGTTTCACTCTTGTCACCCAGGCTGGAGTGCAGTGGTGCGATCTCAGCTCACTGCAACCTCCACCTCCCGCGTTCAAGTGATTTTCCTGCCTCAGCCTCCCAAGTAGCTGGAATTACAGGCATCCGCCACCATACCCAGCTAATTTTTGTATTTTTAGTAGAGACGGGGTTTTGCCATGGTGGCCATGCTGGTCTCAAACTCCTGACCTCAGGTGATCTGCCTGCCTTGGCCTCCCAAAGTGCTGGAATTACAGGTGTGAGCCACCACGCCCAGCCACCAGACACTTTTAAACAACAAAATCTCGTGAAAACTCACTCATTATCATGAGGACAGCACCAAATCATGAGGGATCTGTGTCTCTGATCCAAACACCTCCCACCAGGCCCCATCTCCAAAACTGAGGATTACAATTCAACATGAGATTTACAGGACACAAATATCCAAACTATATCAGCCTTCATGAATGGATTAATACAGTTATGACAGGACTTATGGAGAGACTTTGTCCTTTTTGCCTTTCCACCTTCTGCCATATGAGGAAACAGTATTCCTCCTCTCTAGAAAATGCCATTTTCAAGGTGCCACCTTGGAAACAGAGAACAGCTCTCACCAGACAACTGAACCTACTGGAGCCTTGATCTGGAACTTCCCAGCCTTCAGAACTGTGAGGAAATAAATTTCTCTTCCTTATAAATTTCTCAGTCTCCATTATTCTGTTATAGCAGCACAAAATGGTCTAAGACACAGTTTTTTAAAAAGGCACATAGATGCTGTTAAGAATATATTTCCATCTTCTGGAAGTTGTTTAAACTGTTTATGGTGTAAATTGATGCTGTCAGCATCTTACAGTGGTTACCCATGAAACTTCTGGCTTTTATTTCCATGATACTACATTCTTGTTTTAGAATCTTATAATCTCTGACAATAGAAACGTATCTTTATTGCCTGGGTCATAGTTATTATGGTTGATTTTAGACAAGCTTACCTAGATTCCCAAAGAGTTTTTAAAGTTATGATCCTTTTGACATTGCTTCACAAATAATAAATGCTTTCACTTACTTTTGAGTCATTTGGAAAGCTCTTTTATATGTCTCATATGATGTCACACCCTTGTTGGTCTCCAAGGCTGATGGGATCCCTGTTTTACAGTTAAGTGGCCTGTGCACTGTCCCTTCTGCCTTTCACATATGAAGCATTTCTACGCAAATGTGAGCTACACTCTTTCCAATTCTCCGGACATTCTGGCACGGTATAATGTAACAACTGTGATAAAACTTGGTCCTTATATGCTTTCCCAGTCTGTGTAGACGTTTATTATTCCCTTATATTTGCAGCCATTGCCTTCATTAAAGATGGTGGTTAAATTGTCCAGAAAATGTGAAGACTGGCTGGGCATGGTGACTCACGCTTGTAATCCCAGCACTTTGGGAGGTAGAGGCGGGCAGATCACCTGAGGTCTGGAGTTCAAGACCAACCTGGCCAACATGGAAAAGCCCCATCTCTATAAAAAATACAAGAAATTAGCCGGGTGTGGTGATAGATGCCTGTAATCCCAGCTACTCAGGAGGCTGAGGCAGGAGAATTGCTTGAACCTGGGAGGCAGAGGTTGCAGTGAGCAGAGATGGTGTCATTGCACTCCAGCCTGGGCGAGAGAGTGAGACTCTATCTCAAAAACAAAAAAAGAAAAAAGAAAATGTGAAGACTATGCAAAGTATTATCTTGGTTCCCATGGCTTTTCTCTGACTTATAATTAACTTACCATGTTCTGTTGAGTGACAGGGAAAGATAATAATAAAGCAGAAATGGATTTCAGTGATTCACAGTGTTGCTACTCAAAGTGTGTTCTGTAGGCCAACAGCATTTGGTATTACTTGGGAGCTTGCAAGATAATACAGAAATCTCAGGAGCCACCCACACCTACTGAATTGGGATTTGCATTTTAACAAGAGCCTTTGGTTATTTGCATGCACATTAACGTTTGAGATGAACCTGTTGGATTAGGCTATTTTCATGCTGCTGATAAAGACATACCCAAGACTGGGCAATTTACAAAAGAGAGGTTTATTGGACTTACAGTTCCATGTGGCTGGGGAGGCCTCAAAATCATGGCAGAAGGTGAAAGCCATGTCTAACATGGCGGCAAACAAGAGAAGAGAGCTTGTACAGGGAAATTCCCCTTTTTAAAACCATCAGATCTTGTGAGACTTATTCACTATCACAAGAACAGTGCAGGAAAGACTGGCCCCCATACTTCAATCACCTCCCACTGGGTTCCTACCACGATACGTAGTAATTATGGGAGTTACAATTTGAGATGAGATTTGGGTGGGGGCACAGCCAAACCATATCATTCCACCTCTGGCCACTCCCAAATTTCATGTCATCACATTTCAAAACCAATCATGCCTTCCTAACAGTCTGCCAAAGTCTTAAGTTATTTCAGCATTAACTTGAAAGCCCACAGTTCAACGTCTGTCTGAGACAAGGCAAGTCCCTTCCACCTATGAGCCTGTAAAATCAAAAGTAAGTTAGTTACTTCCTAGATACAGTGGGGATACAGGCACTGGGTAAATATAGCATTTCAAATAGGAGAAACTGGCCAAAACAAAGGGACTACAGGCCCCATGCAAGTCTGAAATCCAGTAGGGCAGTCAGATCTTAAAGCTCCAAAATGATCTCCTTTGACTCCATGTCTCACATCCAGCTCACGCTGATGCAAGAGGTGGGTTCCCATGGTCTTGGGCAGCTCTGCCCCTGTGGCTCGGCAGGGTACAGCCTCCCTCCTGGCTGCTTTCACAGGCTGGTGTTGAGTGTTTGTGGCTTTTCCGGGCACACAGTGCAAGCTGTTGGTGGATCTACCATTCTGGAGTCTGGAGAATGGTGGCCTTCTTCTCACAGCTCCACTAGGCAGTACCCCAGTAGTATCTCCATGTGAGGGCTCCAACCCCACATTTCCCTTCTGCACTGCCCTAGCAGAGGTTCTCCATGAGAGCCCCGCCCCTGCAGCAAACTTCTGCCTGGGCATCCAGGCATTTCCATACATCTTCTGAGATCTAGACAGAGGTTCCCAAACCCCAGTTCTTGACTTCTGTGCACTCACAGGCTCAACACCATGTGGAAGCTGCCAAGACTTGGGGCTTGCACCCTCTGAAGCCACAGCCCAAGCTCTATGTTGGCCCCTTTCAGCCATGGTTGGAGCAGCTGTGACACAGAGCACCAGTCCCTAGGCTGCACACAGCATGGGGACCCTGGGCCCCAACCCATGAAACCACTTTTTCCTCCTAGGCTTCTGGGCCTGTGATGGGGGGTGCTGCCATGAAGGCCTCTGACATGCCCTGGAGACACTTTCCCCATTGTCCTGTCCTGAGGATTAACATTTGGCTCCTCATTACTTATGCAAATTTCTGCAGCTGGCTTGAATTTCACCTCAGAAAATGGAATTTTCTTTTCTATCGCAGCCAGGCTGCACATTTTCCAGACTTTTATGCTTTGTTTCCCTTTTAAAACTCAATGCCCTTAACCACATCCAAGTCACATTCTGAATGCTTTTCTGCTTAGAAATTTCTTCTGCCAGATACCCTAAATCATCTCTCTCAAGTTCAAAATTCCACAAATCTCTAGAGCAGGGGCAAAATGCTGCCAGTCTCTTTGCTAAAACATAGCAAGAGTCTCCTTTGCTCCAGTTCCCAACAAGTTCCTCATCTCGATCTGAGACCACCTCAGCTTGGACCATATTGTTCATATCACTGTCAGCATTTTTGTCAAAGCCATTCAACAAGTCTCTAGGAAGTTCCAAACTTTCCCACATTTTCCTGTCTTCTTCTGAGCCCTCCAAACTGTTCCAGCCTCTGCCTGCTACCCAGTTCCAAAATTGCTTCCACATTTTTTGGTATCTTTTCAGCAGTGCCCCACTCCACTGGTACCATTTTACTTTATTAGCTCATTTTCATGCTGCTGATATAGACATACCCAAGACTGGGCAATTTATAAAAGAAAGAGGTCTATAGGGCTTACAGTTCCACGTGGCTGGGGAGGCCTCACAATCATGGCAGAAGGTGAAAGCCACGTCTTACATGGCAGCAGACAAGAGAAGAGAGCTTGTGCAGGGAAATTCCCTTTTTTAAAACCACCAGATCTTGTGAGACTCATTCACTGTCATGAGAATAGCGCAGGAAAGATGCACCCCCATAATTCAATCACCTCCCATTGGGTAGCTTCCACGACAAGTGGGAATTGTGGGAGTTACAATTCAAGATGAGATTTGGGTGGGAACACACCCAAACCATATCACATGTCTAGAAGAATAAATTTCATCGATATTGTCAAAATGTTGGTCAGTCATTTATAACTGAGCATTAACGTGACGTAATCTGACACAAAGGCATTGAAGTTATTTTGATTTGTTCTAAAACAATTTTCTCAAAATATAGTACTAGTTTTTAAACTGTGAATGTAGCTGCAGTCTATGCCTGTAGCTTGGTTGCTGATGTTTATCTCTCATGAGTTGGCTTAGACTGCACCTGGAATGGATTTAGAAAGGTGGACCAGATGAGTGATCAAAGTCTCTTCAAGCTAATAATAAAAAAGTAGTAACAAAACTTGTAGATGGCTTACTCTGTGTTTTAGGGTAAGTGTTTAGAACACTGTTCTAAGTGTTTTATATGAGTTAATTTGCTTAATCTCATTAGAATCCATTAGGATAAGTACATTACTGCTGCCTCCATTTACCGATAAGAAACCTGAGACTTGCAAGGGTTGGGTACTTTGCTCAATATTATACACAGAGTATTTGCTCAATATCATACACAGAGTAAGTAGCAGAGCTGGAATTTGAATTTACGCTAACTGGCTCCAAAGTGCATTCTCTTAAGCACTATGTATACTACTATACAAAAACACATTCATATTTTATGTGAACTTGAATATGGTAATTTGAAATCACATAATAAAAATGTATAAATTGAATCACTCTTTGTTTTGAGACAGAGTCTAGCTCGGTCACCCAGGCTGGAGTGCAGTGGCGCAATCTTGGCTCACTGCGACGTCCGCCTCCTGGGTTCAAGCGATTCTCCTGTTTCAGCCTCCCAAGTAGCTGGTATTACAGACACGTGCCACCATGCCCAGCTAAATATTGTATTTTTAGTAGAGATGGGGTTTCACCATGTTGGCCAGGCTGGTCTCAAACTCCTGACCTCAGGTGATCCACCCGCTTCGGCTTCCCAAAGTGCTGGGATTACAGGCGAGAGCCACCATGCCCAGCCTTGAATCACTCTTTATGCACAAAATTTAAAATGATACAAATGTTCCCAAATGAAAAAAAGTAAAAAATCTCCTAATTTTGAAGCCACCTGGTTGAGTGAATCGTAAACCGTGTGACGCTATTGCCACATGGTGGCACCACTTCAACTAGGAAATAAATACCAACTACCCTTTATCAGCTCTATGGGAAAACCATAGTCTTTAATTATGTTTGAGAATAACCTTTAAATACAATGTAAGCCCTAAAAGTTGGCTTCTTACTTACTGTAGCCTGGATCAGACTGTCTGGGTTCACTTCAGATGAAAAATTTTAGCTCCTAATGTTATCCTCACGGTGACTTTGAGTGACATTAATTTCAAAGTTTACCTTTCAAAAAGGCAAGGATTTGGGAGAAAAAATGGCTAGGACATTTGGTAATTGAGCAGTAACTGAATCCTTTTTGCTTCTACCACCACATCTCAACCAGACCTTGCCTGTGAAATACACAGATAAAAATCATAGCACACCTGGTGCCCCCTTTTTGGGGAATGATGCAAATTGTTTCAAATTTGACAGTGGACTGTCCAGCTACTTTTTGTTGCTGTAAGACCCACATTGTTTATTTTATTAATATCTTATCTCAATCTAAATGTACTATATGCATTTTATTACAAGTTAAAGAAGATTCTAATCAATTTTGCTGTGATGTATGTGTGTGTATACATATATTTAATACATCCTTCAAAATATTAGGAATATTGTGGAATGTTATTAAACCAGGGTGGGATATTACTAAAAAAGAAAACTAGCAGACCCTTAGTGAATGTTTTTCCACTTGGAACGTTTATGGCTATAAAGCTAAGAGTCCTACTTGCTAGAGCATGAGAATACTAAAAAGACTTACCCAAAGCATCGTTTCATCAAGAAATGAAATCCGGACAGTCTTTCTATTGCAAAGGGGCCAAAAAATATTGAAGTCATAATTTACTGAACTAATAATCATTTTACTATAAGTTCAAGGCAAAAGTGAATTCCTCATAAGAAAATAAGTTTATCTCATATCATTTAAGAACTGTCAGTTTATTCACAGGCCAGTATTAATATACATGCCAATATACTAGAAATATACACCTAATAAAACTGGAGGTTATAGTAAGTCATTAATTAAGACTAGTGGCTTTGGCAAACCATCTGAATTAATTTTACAGACTCATGTCAAAAGTGTTCTATAATAGTTGGAGCTGAGGCTGGATTCCAGCTTCATCCCTCCTGGACCCACTGAACTTTATTTGAAGAGGGCTATCTGCCTATTCCAGGCTTTATTTCCCTGGAAACAAAAAGGAATATGCACAAATCACTGTATTTTGGATTTGAATATTACATTAAAAAAATGTATTTAAAGCCGGGCACGGTGGCTCATGCCTGTAATCCCAGCACTTTGGGAGGCTGAGGAGGTTGGATCACCTGAGGTCGGGAGTTCGAGAGCAGCCTGGCCAACGTGGAGAAACCCTGTCTCTACTAAAAATACAAAAATTAGCCAGGCGTGGTGGTGCATTCCTGTAATCCCAGCTACTCGGGTTTCTTTGAAAGGGTAGCTCACAGAATAAAATAACATTCACTGACCAAAAACTATCTATAAACATCAAAGCATGTATATTAAAATGTCTTCCCTAAAGCCCTAGGCTCTGTCTTGTTGGCACCATTTCGTGCACTGTAAATGGAAGGTGAATGCCCATTAAGGAGAATAAAGGAAAAGTGAGTGCTCCTTGTTCTCTTCTTTGACCTCCAGCAGGTCAAGGAAGACAGATGATGGGATGGTGCTAAAAAGCAGCCCCATTATTGAGAGATGAGACAGCAGCAGCATTTACAGAGGAATTACCATGAGCACATATGGGAACCAGTGCCCAGGAGAAGAAACTTAGCAGAACGATTCTTGAACACAAACACTGAAGCCAAACTGCTTGGGGTTTTATCCTGCCCCCACCACTGTATGACCTCAGACACGCTACTTAACCTCTCTGTGTCTCAGTTCCCTTGCCTGTAAAATGGGGGAGAACCTACCTCAGAGGGCTGTTGTGAGGATTCAGTGCATCAATGTGTGGAAAGCACTTAGAACAGTGTTTGGCACAATT
This sequence comes from Nomascus leucogenys, assembly GCF_006542625.1. NCBI lineage: Eukaryota > Metazoa > Chordata > Mammalia > Primates > Hylobatidae > Nomascus > Nomascus leucogenys. Next base: position 78,949,825 of record NC_044386.1, read on the forward strand.
TACTTATTGAAAAAAAATAGGTTTACCATAGTGTTCTTCAGTTCTCTTAATGGCTACAGTGAAGTCTACCTCCTGACTCTACATGTGTAAAGTTACCTTTTAAAACTGCAAGTGAATGCTTGTCAACCTCCTGCACGCAGGATCATGTTGAAACTCTTTGGCCAAGTACAGAGAACTTTTACAACTTCTTCCTTCTGCCTTCCCAGTTCTTGAACCCCAACTCCACAGCCCCCACATTCCAGACACACAAAACGATTTACTCTTCCCCAAATCCGGCAGGTTCCGTGCCTCCAAACTTTGCTTATGCTGGTCCTTCTTCCTGAAATATCCTTTCCTCCTTGTCTAGCTAGTGAACCCCATCTAGGCCTAGTTCAAATGCTGCATCCTCTAAAAGGCCTCCTGAACCACTCCTCTGCCTGTCTGCCTGTCCCTCCTCCCCTAGCATCACCCCATAATGATGAATAAATCATTGTCACGTCTGTACTCTCATAGAAACTTAAATGTCATTATACTACATATAGCTCTAGATTACAAATGTCTAGAGGTCATCTGTTTCCTCAAACATCTGGTAAATAACTATTTGTGGCATGCAAGTTGTTTATAATGTTTTAGTACACAGAATCACCTTTCAGTGCAGCTTCACCTTCTGTCTTTAACTATTCCCACCCCAGGTTCTGATCTCCTAAAGAGACCTAGGTTTTCTAATTAAGTCTTTATCTGGGATCACATTAATTTTCCCAGACACCATGGCCAGAGCAGCCCAAGCCACTCCTTCCTGATAATTAGGAGCGGCTGGTACTGGAGCTGAGGCTGGATTCCAGCTTCATCCCTCCTGGGCCCACTGGACTTTTTTTATTTGAAGAGGGCTATCTACCTATTACAGACTTTATTTCCCTGGAAACAAAAAGGAGTGAGCACAAATCACTGTATTTTGGATTTGAATATTATATTTAAGAAATGTATTTAAGGCTGGGCACGGTGGCTCACGCCTGTAATCCCAGCACTTTGGGAGGCCAAGGCGGGCGGATCACCTGAGGTTGGGAGTTCGAGAGCAGCCTGACCAACACAGAGAAACCCCGTCTCTACTAAAAATACAAGAATTAGCCAGGCGTGGTGGCGTACGCCTGTGATTCCAGCTACTTGGGAGGCTGAGGCAGGAGAATTGCTTGAACCTGGGAGGTGGAGGTTGTGGTAAGCCAATATCATGCCATTGCACTCCAGCCTGGGCAGTAAGAGCAAAACTCTGTCTCAGAAAAAAAAAGAAAAAAAAAACAAAAAATAAAAAATAAAAAAGAAATGTTTAAATACAGAACGTGAGAGCTGTGCCTGCTATCTCTATTATCACCGCCTATAATTCCTTCTCTTTGTCTTAGGGCAGGGGAAAGATCTTGGGCAAGTGCTGTAGAAGGTCTTTCTTCACCGCAGCTCTCTGTTGAGGCTGATGATGAAGCAAGCACTCGAATTGCAGCCATTGTTACACTGTATGGCGATATGTGTTTGGGTATCACCATCAACATTTTTTCACACTTTAAAGGTCTTTCTAAATGGAAATTGCCAGTCATGATGACCTCACTATGACTAGAATACAGGTTTTTAAGGGAAATTTTTTAATTCTGTGTTTTTACTACTGTGGCTTTCAATAAACATGCTTCTGGCACAGGTGGCATCATAAGAATGTAAAGTGTCACTCAGGATAGATAGTTTTGTTTTTTTCTTTTGAATCTCTGTAACATTTTGAATCTATAATACTTCAACATTTCCAATCAGCAGAGACCCTGAGTAGCAAAATAAAAAAAAATTATTAGAAGATGTGTTTGTTAGTCATGAACATGGAAACTAATGAAGTACCCTGGGCGGTCAATGTGTTCTGAATTCTTAAGTAAGAACTACTTTGGAAGGTGAACAAATGGGGGGCTGATATATCTCAGTTATTTGTAAAATGCCTCTCCTACTCCCTACTGTTAGGAATAGGGTGTGGGACATTATTATGGACAGAAGGACAGAAAAGAGCCATCTAAGGTGTGTAAGTGATGTTAGCATGAAAACACAATGGTGCCTCTTACATAATTTTAGGAGGGAGGATGTGTGAATTGACCCACATGCCCATTTCCAGCAAATGGGCCAACGTGCTATCCTATGCAAAAGTGCCGGAAGCCAGTGTTTAAGACTTTACTTCTGAATGACTTTTTGTCATTGGGTACATCTGACATGACCCTTATTAAACACATACAGTGTTTTAAGGTAAAGGGAGAGTGTGGGCATTCAAAGCATTCTCTAGCTGTTGTCCTCCCTGGAGCAGTGAAATGGAAATGAATGGTCTCCCGGAAGGTTTCTGTGCCTGTCTTCACCCTACTTCATACTCCGCCCTACCAACTCTACTTTTAGCTATAAAATGGTTTTGTTGAAGATAAATTTTGGCATTAGAATTTAGTCTGCATTTAAATCTTATTTTATTTAACACACCTAACTTTTTCCCCCAGTTGTGCCATAAAAAGAAGGCAGGACACAATACTTACATGCACTGTTTTGTGAGACGGACTGTCTCACACAAGCCTTCAAGGTGGGTGGTGTTCTCCCCATCACACAAACAAGGAAACCATGTTTCCCGGCCATTGTGCAGCTACATGCTGTGGAGCAAGGACTAAGACCCTTGTCTGTCTGTGGCCAAGGCTCCTTCTACTATTCCAGGGGCTGGAAACCTATGATTCGTGGGCTGCCCTCCTGTTTTCATAGAGTTGTACCAGGACACAGTCATGCACGTTAATTGACCTATTGTCTATGGCTGCCTTTATGCTATAATGGCAAAGCTGAACGGTTACTTTATTAGTCTGTTTTCACACTGCTATAAAGAACTACCTGAGACTGGGTAATTTATAAAGAAAAGAGGTTTCATTGACTCACATTTATGCATGGCTGGGGAGGCTTCAGGAAACAGTTACGGTGTAACGTGAAGGGGAAGCAAGGTGCCTTCTTCACAAGGTGGCTGGAGGGAGAATGAACAGGGAGGAACTACCAAACACTTATAAAATCATCAGACCTCATGAAAGCTCACTCACTATCACGAGAACAGATTGGGGGAATCTGCCCCCATGATTCAATTACCTCCACCTGGTCTCTCCCTTGACAGGTGGAGATTATGAGGATTATAATTCAAGATGAGATTTGGGTGGGGATATAAAGCCTAACCATATCATTTGCAGAAGGATATAAAGCCCAGAAGTCTAAAATATTTACCATCTAGCCCTTTACAGGGAAAGCTGGCTGATTCTTGATAGAACATTATTTTTAAGAAGCCGTCATTTGTATATTTTAAAAACAATATATGAGAACAAGAAACTAGTGAGGTTTTCTCTTTCCAAAATTGCCCTTCCCATCCCAATTTCAATAAACTCTGGCTAAAAATTTCAGAACACTAGAAGGTAACAAAGAAGGAAATCATAATCACTGAGTATCCTGCTATCCAGAGATAGCCACAGCTTTCTTTCAAATTATTTTCTTTTTTCTTTTTCTTTTATTTTGAGACTGGGTATTCCTCTGGCTCTGTTGCCCAGGCTGGAATGCAGTGGCATGATCATGGGCTCACTTCAGCCTCAAACTTTTGGGCTCAGAAGATCCTCCCACGTTGGCCTTGCAAGTAGCTAGGACTGTGGGCCTGTACCACCATGCCTAGCTAATTTTTTATTGTTTTATTTTTTGTGGAGATGGGGTCTTGCTGTGTTGCCCAGGCTGGTTTCAAACTCCTGGCCCCAAGTGATCTTCCTGCCTCAGACTCTCCAAGTGCTGCAATTATAGGTGTAAGCCACCCTGTCTGGCCCAAAGATTTTTTCTATGTGCTTATATGTACATGCGATTTTTTTCCCCAAAATGAAATAATATCGTATATGCTGCTTTGTTAATGGATTTTTCACTTAATATATTTTGTACATTTTCCCATGCTAACAACTATATATTTATATCATTTTAATGACTGTTTATTTGATTTTTAAATTTTCCCATAATTTATTTAGCTGGTGAGTTTTTATTTATTTGCAGAAAGGAGAAACTCAACAAATTGCTTACTGTTAGAATAAGTTATAAGTAGAACACTATCTGAAATTATTCTGAAATGTTTCTTCATTATGGTAAAATTGTAGGTTTATTTGTAATTTAATATAGTGTTGGGTTAATCTGAATGCAGATATATCTTGAGAAATGTATGGTATTTCACCCTGTACTCTAGAAACTATGAGGACTATGTGAATATTTTCCAGCGATCCACGTTAAAGCGAGCATTTTATATCTGAAGCCAGTGCCATTGATATATTGCTGGTTCCATGCCTGGATATTTTACATCTTTTGTTATATTAAAAGGGAGGCAAGCATGCAGTTTGATAACATGGCATAATTAGGTTGTTATGCCAAATAATAGCCATATCTACACTAGCATTTGGCCTGGAATAAGGCAGTATGAATTGTGGAATAGGTGAATGCTAGAGACTGTCAGATACAAACTCTTCATTTTACAAATGGGGAAATGGAGCTCAGAGGGCTGAGTTCTAGAACAGCGCTCTTTTCACCGTTAAGTGGTTTTGCAAAGTTTTAAAAATAGCCATTTCTCCTTTTTAAATGAATACTTACTGGGAACACCAATATAAAAACGGCTCCAAGGAAAGCTGCTCTGGCTGAAGCAGGCAGAGGGCTGCAGGTATCTTCTTGGCCCCTCTCTCTGTGCAAATGTGGTTCCTTAGTTTCAAAACCATGGGTACAATATCCTGCTACCTGGCTCCTTTGTGCTCTTCTTCCCTATCCCCCAGCTTGCTATTTTAAGAAGAGTTTTCTATCTGGAAAGCTCTTTTGTTTTTGGAGACGGAGTCTCGCTCTGTCACACAGGCTGGAGTGCAGTGGCATGATCTCGGCTCATTGCAACCTCCGCCTCTTGAGTTCCAGCGATTCTCCTGTCTCAGCCTCCTGAGTGGCTGGGATTACAGGCGCCCGCCACCACACCTGGCTAATTTTTGTATTTTTTGTAGAGACGGGGTTTTGCCATGTTGGCCAGGATGGTCTTGAACTGCTGACCTCAAGTGATCTGCCTGCCTCAGCCTCCCAAAGTGTTGGGATTACAGGCATGAGCCACTGTGCCCAGCCTGGAAAGCTCTTGATTGGGAGTTATTTTATCTCTTATCCATCAACCATCTCTAGCCAGAAATTGAAGAATGACATTTGCGGTTAAATGCATAAAAGCCTTTGTTTCATGTAGACCTAGTCTTAAAAGTCAGAAAAAAGACATATTCCAGTGATATTGTTCCAGCTTCACAGCAGCATTCTGGCAATGAATATTATGTTAATGGTAAAATATATTCAATAATACATTGATTTTTGCTATTCAATGGCACTTTGCCACAAGGGTGATCATAGAGCCAGTAGATCACAAAAAATTTACTATAATTTTAGGGACATTTTTATTCCAACATTTTATGAAAGGTGAACCACTCTATTACCTAATTCAGTGGCATATATAAAAATTATTAAAACCCATCTAGATTATTACTTTATTGATGTTTCTCACCTGCACATTCTATAATATACAATGTTTATCTTGGAATGACAATACCTTGCTGCACAAAAAGAAAATTGAAAACGAGATCTTCTCTAAGACAAAAGCAAGATCATTATGTAAACAGCAGCCGGGTCTCATTCAGAATATGTCACATAAATATCACACCATCAAACAAGAAATGTAAATTATTATACATACGCTGTAATTGAAAATTGTATTATACATTAGTGAAGTCACCCATTTATCTAATCACAATCAGTTCCCATAAAATCTCATTTTGAAAAGTTGAGTGCAATTCAGGGGAGGTGGCTATGAGAATTTCAATCATGGAAATCTAAGTTTGGATTGAGATCTCAGCAAGGTCTACAAGTCAGTTTTCATTGCTCCTCAGACATGCCTTTCAAGTCCTTGAACTTATCTGTATGTGAACTGATCAGCCCAGCCTCTCATCTGGGGAGAGGAGATGAGATCAGCCAGCATTCACGGCCCTGGTTCAAAAACAATGTCCAACACATGGTGCCATCTGAATGTTTTCTGGGCTTTCTCACTCCTTTCTGACTAGAACGTAGTCACTTCATTTGTTCAGATTTTTTTAATTCAGCAAGTATTTACTTAGCACCTTATATGTCTAGGCTTTGTGCTATGAACTGAGGACACAAAGGGAGCCAAAACACAGTTTCTGCCTTCAAGCTGTTGCCAGTCTAGTGGGGATATTGCCAGTCTAGTGGGGATAATAGAAGAACAATTGCACCAATTTATATGCAATTCTAAACTGTGACAGATGCAAAAAAGAAAGACAAAGGGTGCTATGAGAGCAAAGAACACATCTGGTGCTATGGTTTAAAAGTGTCTCCCAAAGTTTGTGTGTTGGAAACTTAATCCCTAATGCATCAGTGTTGAGAGGTGAGAACTTTAAGAACTGATTAGGTCTCATGACTTTTAAGAGGGGATTAGGGCTTATTATTGTGAGAGTGGGTTTGTTATAAAAGTGAGTTTGACCCTCTCTTGCTTGCTTGCACTGTCTTGCCTTTCTGCCTTCCACCATGGAATGATGCAGCAGGAAGGCCCTCACCAAATGAAAGCCCCTCAACCTTGGACTTCCCAGTCCCTAGAACTGTAAGAAATAAATATCTGTTCTTCATTAATTACCCAGTCTCAGGTATTTTGTTATGGCTGCATAAAATAAGCTAAGTTGTCTAGTTTGTGGGGAGCATTACTCAAGAGTGAATATGAGTGGGAAAGGGACAAATACCAAGTAAAGGTATAAAGACTTAGAGGGGAGAAGAAGCTTGGAGCACAGCAAATGCTTAGACAAAGTTGATATGGCTGGATCCCTGAACAAGAGGAACTGGATAAGGCTGGAAAGCAGATGAGGTGGGGGAGCTATAGTCTACAAAGCCACATAGGCCATGCTAAAGATTTTGGATTGTATTGTAAGCATAATTTTTAGGTTGGGGGCCAGTGGTAGGGAGATAGAGCAATGAAATACCCAGTCTGATTTACACTTTAAAGAGATCTCTCAAGCTGCAGATGAAGAACAGATGGAATTGGGGCACCGTTGTCATAAGGAGGCCAGTTGAAGGCTGCTGCAGTGCAGGGGAAATATCATGGTAGCTTGCATGAGGATTGGCAATGAAGGAAATCAAGAGAAGTGAGTGGATTTAAGAGATATTTAAGAGTTAAGGACTAGAGATGGATTGGGTGTTGGGCATGGTAGTGAGGGAGAGAAAAGTGTCAAAGATGCCTCCTAAGCTTGTGGCTTGAATATCTGGATCTATGGCGTTGCAAACTCCTAAGATGGGAAACATGAAGGAGGGCCAGCAGCCTCACTATGTCACCCCACATGTGTTCTTTTCTGTATTTACTGCCATAAACAAATGATAAGTTGTAGGCCATAGCTCTTCCCTATAATGACGACAAATGAAGGGGTCAAAGCTACCTCCAACAGTCTCTGAGATAGCACCGTGAATTCTCTTTCTGAATTTATCAATAAAAAATGTGCTAACGGATATTAATATTTAGTCATGGCAAATATGAATTCAGTTGTGTTTGAATCTCTCACCAGCCGCCAGGAGAGCTTCACTATCAACCTCAGATTTTCAATGGATAAAACATAAAGTGTTTTTAAAAATTGCCTCTATGTGATGTCTTGATTATGCATTCTGATGAAAGAGTTTATTTTTGAAACATTGTGAACAATAATAATCAAGATGTGTTTCTTTTTCTTTCTTTCTTTTTTTTTTTTTTTGAGATGGAGTCTCACTCTGTTGCCCAGGCTGGAGTGCAGTGGCACGATCTCAGCTCCCTGCAACCTCCACCTCCCAGGTTCAAGTGATTCTCCTGCCTCAGCTTCCCTAGTAGCTGGGACTATAGGCGTGCACCGCCATGGCTGGATAATTTTTGTATTTTTAGTAGAGACAAGGTTTCACCGTGTTGGCCAGGGTGGTCTTGAACTCCTGACCTCAAGTGATCCTCCAGCCTTGGCCTCCCAAAGTGCTGGGATTACAGGTACGAGCTACCACGCCTGACCTCATAATGAATTTCAATTTATGGACATCTATGCCTGAAGGCCTCCCAGCATTTTAAAAGAAAACAACCAAGAGAGTAACATAATCAAACAAGGCAATATGCCCAAATAAATAAATCCCATAGTTGGCTCATAAATAAGCTTCCACACTTGGGACTCAACATTAAAGATATGCAACATATGAAACTGAAAAAAAATATATATATATATTTTTTTGAGACAGAGTCTGGCTCTGTTGCCCAGGCTGGAGTGCAGTGGCATGATCTCAGGCCGCTACAATGTCCACCTCCTGGGTTCAAGCCATCTTCCCACCTCAGCCTCCTGAGTAGCTGGCACTACAGGCACGCATCACCATGCCTGGCTAATTTTTTTCGTATTTTCTGTAGAGATGGGGTTTGGCCACGTTGCCAGGCTGGTCTCCAACTCCTGGGCTCAAGCGATCTGCCTGTCTTGGCCTCCCAAAGTGCTGGGATTACAGGCGTGAAAGTAAAAATTCTTTTTTTTTTCTTTTCCCTTTCTTTTTTTCTTCCTTTTTTTTTTTTGAGATGGAGTTTCGCTCTTGTTGCCCAGGCTGGAGTGCAATGGTGCTATCTTGGCTCACTGCAGTCTCCGCCTTCCGGGTTCAAGCAATTCTCCTGCCTCAGCCTCCTGAGTAACTGGGATTACAGGCATGCGCCACCATGCCCGGCTAATTTTGTATTTTTAGTGGAGACGGGGGTTTCTCCATGTTGGTCAGGCTGGTTTCGAACTCCCAACCTCAGGTGATCTGCCCGCTTCAGCCTCCCAAAGTGCTGGGATTACAGGCGTGAACCACTGCATCCAGCGGAAAGTAAAATTTCTTGTATTAAAGTCTGCTGCAGTCATATGAGATAGGTGCTTGAGTAGAGTCTGGACCCTGGACTATTTCACATACATTATTTTCCTCCACAGCTGACGCCTATCATGTTGAAGGTTACTGATCATCCTTTGCTAGCCTCACCAATAGAGGCATCAATATGCCAATTGCCAACCTACCATGCAGCAAAGATGCCGGCCTGAGAACTAGGCTCCGCTAATCAGATGTACCAGTAGGAGGCTTTGATTCATCTCAGCTGCTGGAGAAAAAGGCTTTGTGCAGGGTTTCCATAATTCCTGGTGGAAGGGATGATACAGCTGTCTAGCGTTTGGTGCAGCAGAGGCGACAGAGAAGTATCTCTGTTACCGCAGTGGTTTCAAGGCAGAAGTGGCACTGGGGACAGAGGACAGGCAGCATCCTCTGGTGGTCAGGGTAGCAATACTGTGCTTTTACCTGGCCATTATGTGTGCAATGTGATTTAGGCCTTGCTCCTGAAGGCTGAGCCTCAGTACGGGTCCTGCAATCCTTTGCCCAGTTATCTAAGTTACTCAGTATTTTTCCCCACCCCTCTGTTGAACACGTGTATTATCTCCACCTAGCTTCAACAATTGGAACCTTTTACTATATTTACTTTATCCCTCGCTGCTTGTGTGTGTATATTTCTAATTTTATTCTTATTTTTGCTATACCACTTGAAAGTTGTTGACCTCCTGACACTTAGCTAGCTCCTAAATACTTCAGAATACATCTCCCAAAAGTAAGTGTAATCTCTCACAAAATCACAATACTGTTATCAAACCTAAGAAAATTATCAATATCATAATACTGTCTGGAGTACAACCCATATATAAATTCCTCCAATTGGAGCATAACTCTTATAACTATTCTTTTCAAAGCAGGATCCGATCCAGGTTCACTATTGCAGTTTATTTTCTTTTAGTCTGCAGTCTTTCTTTTAACAATTCATTCATGACATTGACTTTTTGAAGGATAAAACAGTTGTCTCATAGGCTGTACTACATTCCTGATTAGCCTAATAGTTTCCTTGTGGTGTTGTTTAATTTATTCATCACTCTCCTTATATTTCCTGTAAATCTTAAATGAGGGCTAGACACCTGATTAAATTCAAGTTAACATTTTTTTGGAAAGCATATTTCATAAATGGGCTTGTATGAATACACATCACATTACTGACGAGGGTTTCACTGTTGGTGGTATTATGTTTGGCCACTTGGTTAGGATGATCACTGCCAGATTTCTCCACTGTAAATGTATATTTTTCATTTTCACAGGTAATGTTGTAGTACGTAATCTGTGCTTTGCCATCCGTGAATATCTTTTTCTTTAAATACTTTTCGGCCAGGCGCAGTGGCTCACGCCTGTAATCCCAGCACTTTGGGAGGCTGAGGCAGGTGGATCACCTGAGGTCGAAAGTTCGAGACCAGCCTGACCAACATGGAGCAACCTCGTCTCTACTAAAAATACAAAATTAGCTGGGCGTGATGGCGCATGCCTATAATCCCAGCTACTTGGGAGGCTGAGGCAGGAGAATCGCTTGAATCTGGGAGGCAGAGGTTGCGGTGAGCCAAGATCGTGCCATTGCACTCCAGCCTGGGCAACAAGGTTGAAACTCCATCTCAAAAAAAAAAAAAAAATTAAAAATTAAATAAATTAATACTTTTCACCATATAATTTTTGGGTCTATTGGTGATTTTTGCCTGGCAATAGCTTTTTAAACTCTTTTCCTCCTACGTCAGCCCAAATTAGTACCTGTTGCTTGCAGCTAAGATCTATTAGTGAGCTATTTCCTCGGAATAAGAAACAGCCTGCAACTAGAAGAGCTGAGTGCTAGTTTGGGTTCATTAACTGGCTGTGAGACCCTGAGCAGGTGCTTGACCCTGAGAGTGGTGCTGGCAGAACCAGTCACAATACACTTTCCTGGATTTAGTAAACTTTTCACTTCTGCTCACTTTGTTCCTTGCCTCTTCTTTTTCTCTGCTCCATTTTCTTGTCCACGGAATAATAGGACAATGGGGAAAGGGGAAAGGGAACAAGATGGGCAAACGGCTGAAGAGTTCTACTGCGCCTCATACAACATTGCCCCAGATCAGTCTAAGAAATCCAATCATTCCAGTTCTTAGGCACTGACTGCTTCATGGAATTCAAAGACCAATGCAATGGGAGCTTATTCTTTGGGGAACTCACGGCTTGGTGGACTAAAATATATGCTGTTTTTGTGGGACGCCTGCATGTGGATTTCTCATTTCCAATTCCAGCCTGTCTTGTCTGCACTGTGAGCTCCTTTAGGAAAATGAGGCCCTTCCACATAGTGGAAACATTTAATGGCTGTCAAATGGATCACAAATAAATACCAACTCATATATAAATATAATTACCCCTAAATTTATATCTCTCTTGACCTATATGTGTGTATATATGTATATGTGTATATATCTATGTATGACGATGCTTCAATGAAGTAGTAATGCCTGTATTATAATCTCTGTGTAGCAGATAAAGAAACTGTGACACCAAGTGGTCAACTCGGTTGGCCAAGTTTCTAGTTAATCAATGGCAGATGTAAAAGCAATTTTCCAATTTCTGGATCATTTCTCTTCATTTTAACCAAGTTCTGTGAAAAAACCAGCACTGGCTTAAAGAAGAATACACCAGGCATTGCCCACACAGACCTTAGTTAGCATCTTCACTCCGACCACTGCGGGCATGAAACATTTCTTACTCTACAACCACCTGCTTACCTCCAAGCCATCACCCCACAGCTGGGCCAATAAACAGCAGAGCGTCCAGGCCTCGGGCCTCACCCGACTAGGTGTGGGTGACCCCACAGGTCTTGGGCTTGATTGCCAATTCCTGTAGATGCCCTTGGTTTTTAGTGTAATTGATGTGTCACAGGCTTCATCCTGTGATTTGTTACAGCCTCATTGATTAACGGGGATTTGGCAGAGCCCAGTGTTTTTCTGCTGCTCTCTCTGGCAGGAGTGTTTGTTCAGCAAACAAGAAGGAAGCGGGTAGGGATGACAGTACAGAGACTCTGTCTTCCCTTGTATCTCTTCCCCTCCGGGCATCACTGAATCAGCCAGGGTTGGATTAACCTGATGAGGTTTGGTGACGTGGGTTCCATCACAACTGGTTCCTTTAGTGTCCCAGGGGAGCTGTAGTGGCCTCTTTCAGCTTTATAAGGAACTAGAGGCTTAAAAGAATTTATGAAAAGTTGTTGGTATAGAAGACCTACCTGGGTTTCCCAGAAAAAACAAAACACAATAAAATATAATGCAGCCTGTTGACAAAATGAATCAATGGCGACCAAAGTCAGAATAGTTATCTCTGGGGGTGTGTACTGACAGGGAAGAAGGCATAGAAAATGGGCCTTCCGAGGTGGAAACATTGTATATCATGAGCTGGGTGGTAGTTATGTCTGTGTGTGCATATTTGTATAGATGTACAGTGAAGATTTAGACACTTTGTGTATATTATGATCTTATTAAGTTTCTTCTTCTTAAAATACAGCCTGTTATAATGGCAGGAACACCATATTCAGGGCCACCTTCTCATTATTCACATTTTAGTTCTCGTCACTTCTTCAGTGAGGCCTTTACCGACCGTGGCTAGAGTAGCCCACCCTCCCCTCTGCACTCTATCCAATTACCTGAGTTACTTTCTTCATCACATTTATCATCATCTGAAAATGGCATATTTACTGACGTATTTATTGGCTATCTCTCACCACTAGCATGTAGATTCTGTGATGGCAGAGTTTCTGATGGCCTTATTTCCCTTGGGATCCCCAGCAGGAGACATGTGCTGATTGTCTGACTGACTGAGGCGGAGACACGTGAGCTGGTGTGAGGACTCAGTTATGGGACAAGTGTTACCAAAATGAGATCACGAGATCATAGGATGTTCATTGTCAGGACTTGGGGCTGTGGTCAAAGACAAGAGTGAAAGTTAAGCAGGCCAAAGTCCAACATACTGGCCAGCAAACCAAGTGGACGTCACAGTCAGTAACGAGTGGTCACCAGGCCAGCTGTGAGGGCAGCTCAGACCTGCCAGGCCAACGCTGCCCTCTCCAGCCAAGGCACGGCCCTGCTGGCAGGTCAGCTTAGAGGTTTGAGCCTGCCTTCTGAGGTTAGAACAGACCTGTGGTTCTCAACCAGGAGCAATTTTACTTCCCAGAGGATAGCTGACAATATCTGAAGACATTTTTAGTTATCATAGCTGGGGGAGGGGGCTACTGGCATTTACTAATGAGAGGCCAGGGATGCTGCTAGACATCCTACAATGCACCGGACAGCCCCCAACCCTCCACAGACAAGAATCATCCAGGCCAAAATATCAGTAGTGCCCAGGGTAAGAAACCTTGGACTCGAGGGTAGGGCAGACCCCACCTGAAGAAGGGAGAAATCGGGATCTGTGCTTTCGAAGTGTGTAAACACTGTGCTCTTACACTTTTGGAGGCAAAGGACACGATTTTCTTTCTTTCTTTCTTTCTTTCTTTCTTTCTTTCTTTCTTTCTTTCTTTCTTTTCTTTTTCTTTCTTTCGTCTTTCTGTCTTTCTTTCCTTTCTCCCTCCCTCCCTCCCTCCTCCCTCCCTTCCCTCCCTCCCTCCCTTCCTTCTTTCTTTCCTTCCTTCCTCCCCCCCCACCCTTTCTTGGCCGAGTCTCACTCTGTTGCCCAGGTTGGACTGCAGTGGTGCTATCTCAGCTCACTGCAACCTCCACCTGCTGGGTTCAAGCGATTCTCCTGCCTCAGCCTCCCTAGTAGCTGGTATTACAGGCGTGCACCACCATGCCCAGCTAATTTTTGTATTTTTAGTAGAGACAGAGTTTCGCCATGTTGGCCACAGCTGGTCTCAAACTCCTGACCTGAAGTGATTCACCTGCCTTGGTCTCCCAAAGTGCTGGGATTACAGGTGTGAGCCACCACGCCTGGCCAGGACATGGATTTTCTGAGAAAAAGAATTTCTACCCACAAGCCAGTTTTTATGGCTATCCCTTTCTTCACAAAGGCTGATCAATATTTAAACCTATTTTATAGTGGCATTCTGGAATTTAAAACCTAAACCTGGTTTGAGTTTCCCTCACTGGATGAGCTCCTAACTCCTGGCAGCTCTGTCTGACAACCAGTCATTCTTGGGCTCCAGGCCAATTTCTTTAATGAATCTCTCTAATTTAATCCATATTTTCCCAACTCTCTATTAAGTGCCACCCAGGCTCATTGAACCTAATATTTGAACCAAACACATTTAATGACTGTCCCTTCGTTAAACATTACAAGCTCTTTAAGGTCTTGGCAGACGGGTGCCCCCTTGGATAACCTAGAGCCCCAGCAAAGTCAATAGTCAGGGCCAAGTTAATCCCTCTGCTCCCTTCGTCCCCGCTGGGGCTGGATCCTCGTGGGTGAGACAGGCTTTATCACTGAGGAAGCGTACATTTTCCAGGCCAATGGATTCAGTGCTTTGGCTATATCTCATGCCTTGACACTAGATGTCAGCGAAGGGTAATTGTTGTCTCAATTTAGAGGCCAGCTTAGGTAGCTGCTGGCACCCTTGGTTCATGTTTTATAGCAAAGGTGAAGTATGGCTCCGTTCCCATTGCACACATATATTACAATAAAAGGGGGTATCGGTGCCTAGTGTTTTTAAAGGCTAGTCATAAAAGATGAATAACGAGGCAGTTTAAAGCTAAAAGACAGCTGCCAAGTTCAATGGCCATGATGGATGCCAAATACCCAGTGTTGAGAAAACCCGTTCCTCCGACACCACCATCCAAAAAATTAATTACCACAATTCAGCATCTTTAAATGTGCCACTTAATATACTGCTACCATAATTAAATTTCCAGCCCTGTGACCTTGAGACCATTTCCTGAGATAATAAATGAGATCAAGGTTTAATCGATGCAGATGCAAGTAGAAACTGTCCAAGGATGCAAAGAGCCACTGCGCTCTGAGTCGAGGTTGGGGGGTGGGCTGGGGTGGCTGAGGTGGGACAGAGCTCTGCCACAGGGTTGAGCTTGTCCTTCTTTCAGAGGGATGTCTCTTAAAGTTGCTGTATCTGCCAACTGGGACGGCACAGTGAGGTAGAAATGGAGCTGAATCCGGAGCCAAGAGGCTAATGTTCTTGTCAGAGCTGTGCTACTAAAATTCTGTTTGACCTCAGAGGAGACACACCTCCCTGGGCATTGGAGGCTGTTCTCATCTGTAGAAAGAAGGGCCAGAGAACATAGCCTCCAGGGTTCTTTCTAGCCCTAATGTCCCATGATATATATATTTTTTATTTTTGGTCAAGCTTTATGAGAGCAATGTGGCTCTTTCCCTCCCAGAAACAGCTCCCAGCCCCAGCTATCTTTTGGAAACTGTGTGGTACACAATTTTTCTGTCAGCTACTCAGGAGTTATGAACGGTGGTGGTGGATGCATGGGGTTTGCTAGTATCTCCTCCTGTAGAATACCATTGTCTTACTAGCTAGGTTCCTCAGGGGACTATTAACACTCCCTTGTCCAGCTAACCTCAGGGTGTACTTGGGGCATATTTAGATCCTTACCAAGTGAAGAGTTAATTCTCAAACAGAAGAGCACAGAACGTAAAAGGCCTTCATAAAGAATCTGGCCAAAACAAAAGCCAGAGGCAGGTTTAAAGAGTGGAACCACATGCAGTCAGGGAGCTGTGTGTGGAAGAAAGAGCGGGTGACCCTGTCCCCATGCCTTGGACATGGGGTAGGGCAGTGCCCACATTTGGTGTCAATTAAAAACTGCTGAACACCAATGAGGCTCTAGGAACTGTGCCAGAGGGTATATGTATCCTTGCCCTTGATTTGCTCATAGCATTTTAGGGAAATGGGAAGATACCATTTTACAACAGTGTCATGGTACGATAATACAGGTATGTATGTATATGGTACTTGCTGATCTGGGTGGAGCCTTGTTAGCTTTGCCTTTTATTAGCCCCTTATTTCCAGATGCCTTCTTGAATCCCTGCCAGTGGATTGGTTTTTGTAGCAGGGACATCCACCCTCAACATAAGCACAGAAACTAAAAGCTGTAATTCACTAGCCTAAGAAGGGTTTGTTTAATGTTAGCCTTTTCCTCACTATATCAATATTGAATAAATCTCTCAACCTATCTACCTGCCTACATACACACACACAGACACACAGACACACACACACACACACGTCTAAGGCAGTGGGTCTCAACTGGGAGTGATTTTTGGCAATGTCTAGAGACATTTTGATTATCACAACTGGGGTGTTGGTAACTGCCAGCATCTCAAGGGGAGAGGCCAGGAATGCTGCTGAACATCCCATGATTTGCAGGATAGACATAGAAATTCTGGCTGAAAGCAGTTGCTATGGACTGAATGTTTCTGGCCCTCTAAAATTCATATGTTGAAATTCCAATTCTCAATGTGATGGTATTAGGAGGTGGGGCCTTTGGGAGGTAATCAGGTCGTGAGGGTGGAGCTCTCATGAATGGGATTAATACCCTTGTAAAAAGACACAAGAGAGCTTGCTTTGTCTCTCTCTGCAACTATCAGAAGGCTTGTCTGAGAGCTAAGGATCTGCCTCCAAGATGGCACATTCGCACCACTAGCAAGCTCATTGAGAATACAATGAGAAGATGACCATCTGCAAACCAGGAAATGAACCCTCACAAAACACCAGATCTGCTGGTCCCTTGATCTTGGACTTCCCAGTCTCCAGAACTGTGAGGAATAGATTTCTGTTGCTTAAATCACCCAATCTATGGTATTTCTGTTATAGTTGCTTGAATTATGACAGTAGTCTACCTAACATCAACTCAACCAGTTGAAAAATCATAAAAACAATCGTACACCTGTTGTGACTTTGGTCTTAATGTATCAAAATAATTGGTTCCACGGATTTTTTTAAGTAGTTAATTACTTTGATGTGGAATGGTGAAGGCACAGGCTAAGTGTGCTGCCAGTTGATTAATGCGGGCATTGAGTGCTCAGAATCCTGAGACTGAGCAGGGGTGATAACCAATATGGATTCAAGCAGTCATCATAGAAGGTGGTCATAATAATGGCAGGTATATTGAGAAAGAAAATTGACTGAAGGACTAAGCCCGGGAACACTCTGACAATTAGGGGACAGGAAGATAGGACAAAACCAGCAGAAAACCTGGGAAGGAATGCTCAGAAAACTAGAAGGAGAGCCAAAAAGAGGAATGTCCCAGAAAGAAAGTGAAGCAAGTATTTCATGGAGGAGGGAGTGATCAATCACGTCAAATGCGGCTGAGGGGTTAAACAAAATGAGAACACTGGATTTCAGTGTTGAGATCTTTTGAGAGTTCAGTAGAGAATCAAAGAAGAGAAAGCAGAGACAGAAAATACAGACTTTCATTTGAGGGATTTTGCTGTGAAGGGGAATACAGAAATACTGCTGTAGCTAGAAGGCAGTTGTGAGGCCAAGAGGTATGTGTTGCTTGCTTTTTTGATGGGAGATATTATAGCATGTTGGCATGCTGATGGTAATGATCCACTAAAGAGGAAAATATTGGTGATGCAGGAGTGAAAGGGGACAATTGCTTGAACAATGTTTTTGAGTTGGTGAGAGGGGACTGGACCTCGGGTACAAGGGAAGTGTTTGCCTATGGTGGAATCACAGATAATTCTTTTATATTGTGTTATTGTGTTAGTAATCTATTGCCATATAACAAATGGACTCCAAATTTAGTGGCTTGAAAAACCCACATTTATTATTTCACACAATATATGTTGATCAGGAATTTAGCAGCATCTAAGTTGGGTAGTTCTGGCCCAAGATCTCCTGTGAGGTTGCAGTGAAGATGTTGGCCAAGGCTGGAACCATTAGAAAGCTTGTCTGGGAGCTAATGATCTGCTTCCAAGATGGTGCACTCACATGACTGGCAAGCTCATATTGGCTGCTGGTGGGAAGCCTGAGCTCCTCACTGATGGACTCTTTCATAGGGCCACTTGAATGTATTCACAACATAGCACCTTTCCCCAGAGCAAATGATCTAAGAAAGAACAAGGCAGAAGCCTCAATGCTTTTACAACCTAGCCTGGGAAGTCACACACCTTCAGTGCCTTCACATTCTATTTTTTAGGACCAAGTCATTAAGTCCTCAGTCTAGGGAAGGGATTTTAGTCTCCACTTTTTAACGGGAGTAATGTCAAAGATTTTGTGCACATATTCTTAAGCCACCACATTGTAGTAACAGGAAGAAAGCTAGGGAATGTGGCCACAGATGCCAGTATCACATCCACAGATGCTGGTGGATATAGCGATGGCAATTGTTGGACTTTTCTGAGTGCTTCTATGTCTTCAATAAAACAGGAAGCAAGGCCATCAGCTGAGAGCGGCCATGGGGAGAAGGTGTTGGAATGGGAGAGTGAATGAACTGGTAGGACTTTCAGGTCAACTAGGGGCTCCCTCAAGGTGAGTGGTCATGAACTTAAGCAAAAACAGTCAACAGCGTAGATGTTTTCCTCCAAGTGGGCTCAGCTAAGAGCACAGAGTGTGAGAAAAAATACCTTGGCCAGGCGCAGTGGCTCACACCTGTAATCCCAGTACTTTGGGAGGCCGAGGTGGGTGGATTACAAGGTCAGGAGGTCGAGACAATCCTGGCTAACACAGTGAAACCCCGTCTCTACTAAAAATACAAAAAATTAGCCGGGTGTGGTGGCGGGCGCCTGTAGTCCCAGCTACTGGAGAGGCTGAAGCAGGAGAATGGCGTGAACCCGAGAGGCGGAGCTTGCAGTGAGGCGACATCCCGCCACTGCACTCCAGCCTGGGTGACAGAGCGAGACTCCGTCTCAAAAAAAAAAAAAAAAAAAGAAAAGAAAAAGAAAACAACAGTGACTATATAATTTTAGTGTGAGGAATGCCTATTTAAACATAACACCAAAGCCAGAAACACACACACACACACACACACACACACACACACACACAAAAGAAAAAATACCCTCGCCTCCAAGAAGACCAGAGTTTTATCTTTTTATTCAAGTATTCACAGACTTATTTCCTTTTTATTTTTATTTTTTATTGTTTGAGACAGAGTCTCACTCTGTTGCCCAGGCTGGAGTGCAGTGGCACGATCATGGCTCACTGCAGCCTCAACTTCCCGGGCTCAGGTGATCCTTCCATCTGAGCCTCCTGAGTGGCTAGGACTACAGGCATGCACCACCATGCCCTGCTAAATTTTGTATTTTTAGTAGAGACAGCATTTCACCATGTTGCCCAGGCTGGTCTTGAACTCATGGCCTACCAAAGTGCTCACAGGAGTGAGCCACCATGCCTGGCCTCCTTTTTATTTTTAAAGAACATATTTGTTTGTATCAACATAGGACCAGTGCTTCATATCTCTTTCCAGTTCATATTATTCTGTCATGTTTTCCCAAATTAACTGCATGCAAGATTCCTCCTCCCTGTTCGCTTAACATGAGCAATGTAGGGGTGAATTAGAGCTGCACTGTGCCCACAGCTGGTCGAGCCCCAGCATGCTGTTGGGGACCAAACTGGAAGTGATGGTAGAAGCTACAGCAGGATAGATTTTTCTCTGTGTGAAGAAAGCATTCTCGTATGTAGAGCTACTTAAACACAAAAGGGGCTCCCTCACAGGTAGTGGATGAGCCCTGCTTTTGGAGAAGTGTTGATGCATCTCTAGGCTGCTTCAGAAGGAAAACCTACACCAGGTGGGAGGTTGGAGGAGTGGACTTGGAAGGACTCCTCCAGTTCTCTGATTCTGTGATCCGGACACCTGGGGTCTTTTCATTGAACAAATATTTATTGAGCCCTTACTGTGTGACATGCACTGTGTATTGAACACCTCTTGTGCGCCACTTCAGGTCTTCTCAGACTTGCCTCTTGTGCCAGCCGTAGCTGCGGTGCCCAGTTCCCTGCAGACTTCAACAAAGTCTCCACAGATGCAGCCTGATGGGGCTTCGCCTCTGGCCTGCAGCATGAGCCTCTTTTGCTTCCTGCCCTGGCTTCTCTACAGCTGTGTCATCCGTTGGATTCCCAGGGGAGTCCACTCGGCACTCAGGCCCGGAAGGGTGGAGGAGTTAGAGCCCCATAAGATACCTGGACCAGTGGGGCATGGGGTTCCTCCTACTTTCTTCTTCTGAGAAGAGGGCCTGAGAGGCATTTCAGAAGCCTCCCCAGAAGGTCCTGCGGGATCCACCTGTTAATGCTGCAGCAGTTGACTTGATAACGTGACCTTGTACTGCTTCTCCCTCCTTTGCTCTTGCCCACTAGTGTCACACTCTCAAATAACTATTCAAATATGGCCTTTGTCTTCCACTCCACTTTTGGGGAAATCTAGGCTAAGATAATTGTAATAGGTGATAGGAATATAGTATTGATCAAAATAAACGTGACCTCGGTTGGCATGGGGCTTATAGTCTTATGATATATGCTACCACGAAGGTCTATATTTCTATTTCATCCACAGGGAGAAAGAGAAATACAGGTGCTTGGTCACCGCATATTCATGGGGGGTTTAATAGTTATAAAATCTTTCAGAGACACCTTTATCATATAATCTTGGCTGAAATTTTACTAGCACTGTTATTCACAGTTTATCATCACAGAACCTGAGTAACAGAGGTGTGAACCAGCTGTTGAAGCCCACATTCATTAGATATGTAATATGATTTAAGAAACTGGAAAATAGGTTTACTAGAGTCCTTTTCAGATCAACATATGATATGAGCCTTTGGGTTTTTAAATTCCTTCTTTATAATTTATTTCGGGGATACCTTCCTAAATGCTATTATTTGATACTAAGTTGCTGGTTTGGAAGTTTATCTTTGGCATAAAATGGAATGTTCTGGCTGGGTGTGGTGGCTCACACCTGTAATCCTACCACTTTGGGAGGCTGAGGCAAGTGTATCACTTGAGCTCAGGAGTTCCAGACCAGCCTATGAGATCCTGTCTGTACAAAAAATACAAAAATTAGCCAGGCATGGTGGTGCGAGCCTGTAGTCCTAGCTAATCGGGAGGCTGAGGTAGGAGGTTTGCTTGAGCCCAGGAGTTGGAGGTTGCAGTGAGCCAAGACTGTGCCACTACACTCCAGCCTGGGTGACAGAGTGAGACCCTGTCTGAAAAAATAACAATAAAATAAAGTGGAATGTTCTTAAGTTTGTTATAAAGTATGACTTTTTTGTAGTTTATTTTTTTTGAATACATAATGTATTCATATGGTTAAAATTCCCCCTCCTGCCCTCCATGTCCTCCAGTTCATATTCTCTCCAAGAGGTAACCAGTTTTTAGTTTCTTATTTATTCTTCCAGAGAATTTGTATGCATATTAGAATCAACACACATACATATTTTTTTCCTTTTTAATTTTTTTTTAAATGGTAGTACACTATGTTTGTCATGGATCTTGCTGTTTTCTCTTAATATATCTTTGAGATCTTTCCGTTCTATTATATAAATAAATTCATTCATTTTATAGCTATAGAGTATTTTATTGTTATATATGTTGCAATGAGCAATCCTGTACAAATGTCACATTTACATGTGTAAGTATATCTGTGGGGTAAAGGTTTTAAAAGAGAAAATGCTGCATTAAAGACATATGCACTTGTCATTTTGATAGCCATTGACATATTGCTCTTCGGTGGCATCATAGCAGTTTGCATGCCCACTGACAATATATGAAAATGCCTATTTAGGCATAAAATGTTTATTTTTAAAAATTAACAAATGATTTACATTCTATTATAAAAATACATGCACACGTATGTTCACTGCAGCACTAGTCACAATAGCAAAGACATGAAATCAGCCCAAATGCCCATCAATGATAGACTGGACAAAGAAAATCTGGTACACATACACCATGGAATACTATGAAGCCAAAAAAGGAATGAGATCATGTCCTTCACAGGGACATGGATGAAGCTGGAAGCCATTATCCTCAGCAAATTAACACAGGAGCAGAAAATCAAACACCACATGTTTTCACTTATAAGTGGGAGCTGAACAATGAGAACACACAGACAAAAAGAGGAGAACAACACATGGTGGGACCTGTCAGGGGAGGGCGGGAGTCGGGAGAGCATTAGGGAAAACAGCTAATGCATGCTGGACTGAATACCCTAGTTGATGGGTTGATAGGTGCAGCAAACCACCATGGCACACGTTTACCTATGTAACAAATCTGCACATCCTGCACCTGTACCACGGAACTTAAAAAAATTAACATATGACTTAAAAGTGTTTTTTTTGTTTTTTTTTTTGAGATGGAGTCTCGCTCCGTCACCAGGCTGGAGTGCAGTGGCGTGATCTTGGCTCACTGCAACCTCCGCTTCCCAGGTTCAAGCAATTCTCCTGCCTCAGCCTCCTGAGTAGCTGGGATTACAGGCTCATGCCACCACGCCCAGCTAATTTTTCTATTTTTAGTAGAGACAGGGTTTCACCATGTTGGTCAGGCTGGTCTCAATCTCGTGACCTCGTGATCCACCCGTCTCGGCCTCCCAAAGTGCCGGGATTACAAGCATGAGACTTAAAAGTTTTTAATAGAAGTCAAGAAAGTGAATGAAACCACCTTTACCTACTGTGAAGCTTATGTTTTCAAGAAAAAAAATGAAATCAATATTACTCTAAAACAAAAGTCTGCAGAGAACATCTTCTGATTTGAGCCCTAAGGTTAGATTTCTATTCCCATCACCCGTGGATTTAGAAGTTTCTCCTCCAAAGACTGAACTCTTAGGCTTCTGATCTTTTTTTCCTCTTTTGTGGATCCATTAAATGAGTTTCTCAGCTCCCCTGATTGCTAGGAAAGGAGGGTCTCTCTATTGCATGTCAGGATGGGCTGCAGTTCAAATAGCTCCCCAGATATCACATGTAATGAAACCCTGAACTCTCCCTGAACTAGCGCGTTTCTCCTAGGACTTTGTCTCTGCCTGGACACATTCCTATCAGTAACTACTTTTTTCGTTCTTTCTCAGTGATTTTCCTCTCATAGTTAGTAAACTCTTGAAGTTGTTTTAATCTACATTCCCCATTTCTCCAAAGAGTTCTGTTTTTAGCATTTATGCCTAACTCCTGTTTAGTTTACTTATGTGATGTTAATGATTATAAGTTGACCTAGCAGTTCATATTTCATAGGCATTTAAGTGTATCTCAACAAACCATATTTATGTGTGACCACCCTTTCTTCAAACAGGAGCAACACACATACATGTTGAGAAGGGGGCTCATACTCGGCAGTATGGGCTTGTGGGTACCTGGGGTGGTTGGCTTTTGGGCCTTTGGGGCTTACACTTTTATAGAGAAGTGACCATTTGCCAGGAACTTCACTCTCATTGGCTCATTTAACCCAGACAACAAACTCATGAAGGAGGTACTGTTATTAATCCTGTTTTACAGATGAGGAATCTGGGGTATAGAGAGGTTAAATTACTTATCTAAGGTCACACAGCTCACACAGAGCCTAAACTCAAACTGAGTCCCCACCTGCCTCAGAGAGTTTAAGGGGAAACTGAACATGCATTAAGAGAGTCATATTTGAAGTTTCCCATCCCCTTACCCCTGACATGCTATCTCCCTTCCACATTTGGCCAAAGAAAAAAAATCATAATTTCTCTCCTTGTTTTGCATTTATTTATTTATTTATTTATTTATTTTTGAGACAGGGTCTCACTCGGTTGCCCAGGCTGAAGTGCAGTGGTGTGATCACAGCTCACTGCAGCCTTGATCACCTGGGCTCAAGCGATCCTCCCACCTCAGCCTCCTGAGGAGGTGGGACCACAGGTGTTCACCACCATGCCTGGCTAGTTCTTTTTCTTCTAAAGAATGATCATACCATTCTCTGTAGTAAGACAAAGGAACAAGCAGCTAGTACTTGCCTTGATTGGAGCTCAGCTTTCTCATTCCACCTCACTCTCACTTTCATGTCTCACAGATGCAGCCACAAAAACTGCTTCCAAATTCAAGGCAAGAGAATAAGGGTGTGTTCTGAGACTTTTAAGGAAAAGAAGGACAAAGCGCAAATCTTACCTTTCAGACACACGTTGCTGAATTCAACAAATGTTTACTGATCTCTAACCCAATGCCAGATAGGAGACAGTGAGTCCTTATTCTAAGGCATTTTAAGAAAACTTCCAGCTGGGTACGGTGGCTCACGCCTGTAATCCCAGCACTTTGGGAGGCCGAGGTGGGAGTTTGAGACCAGCCTAACCAACAGGAAGAAACCCCGTCACTACTAAAAACACAAAATTAGCTGGGTGTGGTGGCGCATGCCTGTAACCTGAGCTACTTGAGAGGCTGAGACAGGAGAATCGCTTGTACCTGGGAGGCGGAGGTTGCAGTCAGCTGAGATCACGCCATTGCACTCCAGCCTGGGCAACAAGCGTGAAACTCCATCTCAAAAAAACAAAACAAAACAAAAACCTTCCTGGGTTTGGGTGAAGACAGTCATATAAGCTACTATGACTAAAGGCAAAATGTAAACAAATGTTTACATCTTGCAAATCTTCTCTCTTCGTCATCCCACATTGCATCTCTCATGCATAGAACTACATAGGCAACCTATCCAAAGAAAGGTTTCCCATCAAACAGGAAGAACTGTGAAGAAAGGAAACATCCAAAACTGAGGCCCCAAATTATTTGCTACTGGATTATTTGCACCTTTGAATTTATTTCTCTTTAGTAAATACAGGTGAAATGCGGAAAGATAAATGAAAGATGAGAACCATAATAACTGCGTTCATCATTATCTTTTAAAAAATAAAATTGTAAGGGAAGAATTATGCAAGTCAAAAAAGTATAAAGGTATCTTATCAAGGAATAAAACTCAACTCCACCAGGGAATCCTATTACTGTATAGTCATACTTGTTGAGCCTGGGGAGCTAGTTCTATAAGCCATAATCCCCATACCTCTCAAAATAAAATAAACAAAAACCTGAGAAATTCTGTTATTGCTTTCTTTTAACCTATATTGAAATAAATAGAGAGGAAGGATGAAAAAGGAGGCCATCAAATGATGTCCCCAAACACTGAGTCATCTTGTTAAGCAGATCATGAAAAGACAAGATCATTGAGGAGGAGGCAAAAGCTGAGAGTGATTTAACTAGAAGCTCGACATACTGAAAGGCCAAACCCCAATGTGGTGAATTAAGCTGACTTTTTAATTGTTTAATTGGGGGATTCCAACAGTTAAATGTAGCCAACTAGCAACGGCCCTTAAGGATCTAAGTCCATTGCTCTAGTGACATTGAACAACCTCTAGGAACACATTCCTTTTCCTATCTGCTGCTAAGGTAGACTGTGCTGTTAGCTGAAACCCCAAGATGGCATTCTTGCCTTACTTTTCTAAACATTCCCTTTGGTTCAAAACCAAAATAAAACCTTCTGAAATCCTCATAAGTTTGGGTAATTTGATTTGAGGGGAAGAGGGAGAAAGTGGCATTCTTTATATTATCTAATAATCAGTGCTTTCTGAGGACTGGAGGAGGCAGTTGCCTACTGGCTGTGATGTTAGCTAAGCTGCAGAGAAAGGTCTTTGCTCAGGATGATCTCTGCCTGCTGCTCAGCCATGCGGCCTGCAATGGATTTTGAGAGAGCTGTATATTATCGTTGAAGCTATAGGAGACCCCCTCACAGACATCTAGGAGTAGCAGTACGACAAGCCATGATCAGCCACAGATAACTGCGTGCGTTAGCTATCTAGCCAGAACCTGGAGGAAGACGACATAGGAAAGATAAGCTTTGGCTGAACCCCAGGTTGAGGAGAAATAATAATTGCTACACCCTCTTAATTCATTTTTATAGTTTAGAGTTCTGTTCACCTGTTGTTTTATTTTAATCTTCCCAACAATCCTGTGTGATGTTGCACTTCCCATTTTATATAAGATGCAGTTTAGGGAGACGCTCTGAATTGTCTAACATTGTGCAGAATAGCACAAAGTGGTTAAGCCACTGGGATGATGCTGGACAGAATCCCAATGGAAGTCCTCTCTTCTCTCCTGCCAAGCAGAAGCTACCCACTGCTATTTAAACGTTGAAATTCTGCCATCACTTGCCATGTTGTTAAGTCAAATGTACACGTTTCAGTCTCAATTCTCTTGATTGCTTCTCAGAAATTGAGACTATTGATCATTCCCTCCCTCTTAGAACACTTCCCCCTTGATTCTGAGATACTAGACTTACCTGCTTTTCCTCCTAGTTAATCATTTCTAGTCTCCTATGGAGGCTTACTTGCCTCTGTTCAGTCATCACATAGAGAAGTTCCTTCTGGTTCCCTCCTGGTTCTTGTTTCCCCTTATATAACTCCATATATCCTCAGTGTTTGAATTACTAGTGACTTCCAAATTTAAATCTCTAGCTCAGACCCTCCTCTGAGCTTGACTATTTCACAGATACCTCAAATTCAGCATGTCCAAGACCCAGAATCAAACCTGGTCCTCTCATGTTTTCTAACTAGCTAAATAATTAAACATTGTTTAAGCCAGAGACCTCAGATTTGTTCTCAATCCGTTTTCCTTCCTTGCCTTCTGTAGCCAATTCATCACCAAGTCCTCTCCATTTTATCTAAATATCTCTCCAATTTGTCACTTTTCACCCTCACCACTGCTGCTGCACTGAATCTAAGCCACCACCATCTCTCGTCCAGACTTCCCATTACACTCTGTGTGTCCATTTTGAGTTCTTTTTAACCCACTTTCCACAATAAAGTTAGAAGTATTTTTCTCCAGACCATAGGTCTGCTTATGTTCATCCCTTGTTTAAACTGCGTCAGTGGCTCTCTGTTGCCCTTGTGATAAGGACCAAAATCTTGCGTGTCACTTTTCTGTGCTATAACAGAATACCTGAGACTGAGTAATTTATAAAGAACAGAAATTTATTTCTCATATTTCTGGAGGCTGGGAAGTCCGGGATCAGGTGGCCACATCTGGCTGGCTTCTGGTGAGGGCCTTGTGTTGCATCATAACATGGTGGAAGGCATCCCAGGGTAAGAGGGTGCAGGAGAGACAGCTAAACTGGCTTTGATAAGACACCCACTTCTGTCATAACCCATCAAACCCTTAATCCATTAATCCTTAAATGGATTAATTCATTCATGAGGGTTCTGCCTCATTCATGAGGGCAGAACCCTCATGACCCAATCACGTCTTAAAAGCTTTATCCCTTAGGCCAGGCGTGGTAGCTCATGCCTGTAATCCTAGCACTCTGGGAGGCTGCGGCAGGTGGGTTGTTTAAGCCCAGGAGTTTCAGACCAGCCTGGGCAACATAGTGAGGTTCTGTCTCTACAAAAAATTTTAAAAAGTTAGCTAGGCATGGTGGTGCACATCTGTGGTCCCAGCTACTCAGGAGGCTTAGGTGGGAGGATCATTTGAGCCCAGGAGGTCAAGGCTGCAGTGAGCCATGTTTGTGCCACTGCACTCCAGCTTGGGTGACACAGCATGACATTGTCTCAAAAATAAATAAATAAATAAATAAATAAATAAATAAATAAATAAAAGCTCTATCTGTTAATATTGCTACATCGGGATTAAGTTTCAACATGAGTTTTGGAGGGAACAAACATTGAAACCACAGCAACACAATTTTGGGCCATGACAGCCTTTCCAGCCTCACACTAGTTTAGCCCCTCTTCCCAACCCCAACTTTTCCTTCCTTCCTTCCTTCCTTCCTTCCTTCCTTCCTTCCTTCCTTCCTTCCTTCATTCTTTCCTTCCTTCTCTGTCTCTCTCTTTCTTTCTTTTTTGAGACAGAGTCCCTCTCTGTTCCCCAGGCTGGAGTGCAATGGCGTTATCTCGGCTCACTGCAACCTCTGCCTCCCGGGTTCAAGTGATTCTCCTGCCTCAGCCTCTCGAATAGCTGGGATTACAGGCATGTGCCACTATGCCCAGCTATTTTTTTTTTTATTTTTATTTTTAGTAGAGACGGGGTTTCTCCATGTTGGCCAGGCTGGTCTTGAATTCCTGGCCTCAGGTGATCTGCCCGCCTCAGCCTCCCAAATTGCTGGGATTACAGGCGTGAGCCATCACACCCAGCCCTTTGGTATGTATTTCAACTCTCTATTTATTCTAGCTTATTCCCAAGCCCCAATCCTTAACTTTTTGTCTGTCAGATCTGAGATTAGAGGTCATCTTCTCAGGAAAGGCTTCCCTGGCCTCCTCTTCTCTCCTAAGTAAAGTCCTTTGGTATTATCCACTTTGAAATAATGGTTATCACTTGTCCTAGTTCGTTTTGTGTTACTATAACAGAATACCTGAGGCTGGGTAATTTGTAAGGAGAGAAGTTTATGTAGCCCACGGTGCTGCAGGCTGGGAAGTACAAGAAGCATGACGCTGGCCTCTGCTCGGCTTCTGGTAAAAGCTTTCGTGCTTTGTGACAACATAGCAAAAGGTCAAAGAAGTGGACATGTTTTGAAGAGGCAAAACCTGAAGGGTGTCCTGACTTTA
Source organism: Nomascus leucogenys (assembly GCF_006542625.1). Classification (NCBI taxonomy): domain Eukaryota; kingdom Metazoa; phylum Chordata; class Mammalia; order Primates; family Hylobatidae; genus Nomascus; species Nomascus leucogenys. Next base: position 78,978,147 of record NC_044386.1, read on the forward strand.
TAACAACCCACTCTCATGGGAGCTAATCCATTCTCACAGGAACTAACCCAGTGTGCCTAAAGCGAAAACTCACTTTCTACTGAGAGAACAGCACCAAGCCATTTGAGGGATCCACCTCCATGATCCAAACACCTCCTCCTGGGCCCTACTTTTCTTTTCTTTCCCTTTTCCCTCTTCTCTTTTTTTTTTTTTTGAGACGGAGTCTCACTCTTGTCGCCCAGGCTGGAGTGCAATGGTGTGATCTCAGCTCACTGCAACCTCTGTCTCCCGGGTTCAAGCAATTCTCCTGCCTCAGCCTTCCGAGTAGCTGGGATTACAGGCACCCACCACTGCACCTGGCTAATTTTTGTATTTTTAGTAGAGACGGGGTTTCACTATGTTGGCCAGGCTGGTCTTGAACTCCTGACCCCGTGATCCACCCACCTCGGCCTCCCAAAGTGTTGGGATTACAGGTGTGAGCCACCGTGCCCAGCCAGGGGCCCTACTTTTCAACACCACCACATTGAGAATCAAATTTCAACATGAGTTTTGGTGGGGTCAAGCAAACCATATTGAAACCATAGCCCTAATGCTTCAGAGTGCTCACTACACATTCCTTGACATGATTATTTGATTAATGTATATTTTCCCCCTTATATTCTAAGCTTGGCTTTTGCTCGACATTTTAATACTAACTACATAAGGCCTGGCATATAACAAGTGCTCAAAAAATATTTGTTGAGAGAGTGAATGGTGAAAAAGGAATAGCAAGAGCAACTTCATGTATTACTATTTTACCTAGTTCAAACTATGCTATAGTTTTGCAGGGAGAGTATGATATGTCATACTTCAGGGGTTTTAAGGAATAAATTCTAGTTTGGTTACACTTTAATGGCATTAAACAAATCTCGTAGTTGTTTTTAAATGTAAAAACAAGGTGAGATAACCCTAAAAATAAACATCTGTTTATTGGAGCTCATATCTCTCTTAAAAAGGCATCCAGATATATTCCATAAGATACTGAGTTGGGGTTTTGTCATCAGGAAAAGGAGGAAATTCCTTAGGTAGAAGCCCTTGATGGAAAAGACTAATTTTCTTGCCCAAATTTTAATCAGAGCAGATTGACTCTGTCTGTTGGTGAGAGAGTATTCATGATAATCTGCCTGTTAAAATGTCACTACTGGAAAGTGGATTGAGAAGAAGGAAACTGTGTAGAAGTAGGAAAATAGCCAAGTTAGATGGGGCTAAATGTATATGACTCATGTACCTCAGAGAATTACCATGATGATCAAAATAAAAATATTGTAATGATATGAAAATATTATACAAATATAAAACATCCCATAGATTGTCCTTAGGGCCAATACAATAAAAAGATTTCAAAGTGAAAGAAGCTAAAATTGGTAAGTATATTCTTCATGTTAAGTCTAATAATTGCTAAATCCAATACTCGCACTTAAAAAATGACATGGTTCCTCTGAAAATAAATTCGTACTTAAGAAAAGGTAACATTTCAGTGGACTGTAATTTTTATGACAAACTTATACATTGTGTTTTTCTCCAAAAGTACCTTATGGATATATTTATTCACACTGCCATTTAATATATTCAAGCTACTTGTTAGTAGCTAAATGTTTTCAAAGAATTTACTGTTTTGGAAGAATTCAACAGTGAACTGGTGAATTATTTTCTAAACAAATTTGTTTGGATAAAAATTCAACTGATACATTTTTAAGCCCTGAAGTGTATAGGAAAATTAATTCCTAATTATAAACATGGAAACTTAGGACAGTTAATTCATCTTTCTCATTTACTTGTCATATTTAGCCATCAAAATCCGCTCATAACTAAGAAAACTAAATAAATATTACATTTCTCTCTTACATGTTAAATAACTCTAACTTTTGATTAATCTTCTAGACCAGTGGAGGACAAATGCAAAGTCTGCGATGTATTTTTAAAGGTAGAGTTCTTTTCTTCAGTCTAATTTAAGATCGCTGGGATAAACAAGATACTTTATATACACCTCCAGAAATAATTGATAGTTCAAGCTTCTGTGTGTTACACTTGTTAAAATATTTGCATTCACAAGCAAAGTCAGAATTGTAGCTCAAGGCTATATGTATATCTTTCCTAAGGAATATAAGACACAAATAGCATTTTGAATTATAACTATTTTGAAATCATACATTTAAAGATACAGACCTGCCTTTTTAAAAACTAGGGCCGGGTGTGGTGGCTTATGCCTGTAATCCCAGCACTTTGGGAGGCTGAGGTAGGTGGACTACCTGAGGTCAGGAGTTTGAAACCGCCTGGTCAACACAGTGAAACCCCGTCTCTACCAAAAAATACAAAAATTAGCTGGGTGTGGTGGCGCACGCCTGTGGTCCCAGCTACTGGGGAGGCTGAGGTGAAAGAATCTCTTGAACCTGGGACACAAAGGTCGCAATGAGACGAGATCGCGCCACTGCACTCCAGCCTGGGCAACAGAGCAAGACCCTGTCTCAAAAAAAAAAAAAAATTGGCATTGTCCTCTTCATTCAAGTTTTTCCTCTGAGTTTATATATGTGCGACACACTGTGGCAGGTATTAGATACAAAAGTAAGGTTGAGTGCTTACCCTTCAGAAGCTTGGGGTCCCATGGGGGCACACTGACTAATAATCAGGTAACTGGAATACAGTTCAATAAGTCCTGCAATTGTGGTAAGTACTGGGATTCTGTAATAGCAGCAAACTGAAAGATCTCTGTGCTGGTTCTTAGCGGCTTTCACTGATACTCTGCCTCTTCTCCTTGGCACATAGCAAGAAATTTCTTCACCTCTTTATAGTTAGGCATGACCTATTTTGACTAATGGAATATGAGTGGAGGCAACACAAGTCACATCTAGGTGGAAGTCTTTTTCCTTCATGGTGACTGTCAATACCAGTATCAATGGGGGAGGCTCCTTCGGGCTAGGACCCTGAAGGAGGATAACAGGGAGCGCAGCCCCCAGCTAATCTGCAATGGACATGCAGTGTGTGTGAGAGAGAAATCTCTATTTTTTTTTCAAGCTAGAGAGAGTTAGAGGACATTCATTATTGCCTAACCTATGAGGACCACTACAGGCTTTATTCCACACTTGTAGAATTACAGAAGGTTCCCAGTGGGCATGAAGTGTAACTGGGACCTGAAGGATGAATAAGTGTTGTCCAGGTAAAGAGTTGAAGGGAACAGCTTTCCAGAGGTAAAGGTATAAGCAAAGGCTTGGAGCAGAATGAGAATTCCTTATGTTTAGGCAAGAAGTTTTTTTTTTTTTTTCTTTTTTTTCCAACCAGCGTGTAGCAGTCCAACAGAGCCGTTGGACAACTGGTCAGAATAGGACTAATAGTGATTGCTTTTCAGGGATAAGACACCAAAGGGCTTTGACAGGTTTATTTGGGCTCCTGGACACAGAAAAGAGAATAAATAATCATACTGCTGTGGACTCAAAGTAGTTGTCCCTTATGGAGAATTTGCCTGCAAAGCATAAAGTAGCTCTCCTCTTTCCAAAAGGGATATTTATATTCCTTACTCTTTAAATCATTGCTTCAGTTTGTGCTTCTGTGCATATAGACTCAAAATAATTTTTCATTGTATACAAGTCAGTTATGTTTATGTCTTTGCATGTGTACTGGTTTGTAAGCTCCTTGAAGACAGAGCCCATGTCATTTTCAATGGTACGCATTGTAAGTACTCAATAAATTCCCACTCAGCAGCTGTCATTATTTTAGGAATCTAACGGCCAATTAAGGCTTTAGCTAACTTCTAAATAATTGCTTTAAAAAGGAGATAATGAGGCCAGGTGCGGTGGTTCACATCTGTAATCCCAGCACTTTGAGAGGCCGAGGTGGGCAGATCACCTGAGGTGAGGAGTTTAAGACCAGCTTGTCCAACATGGTGAAACCTCGTCTCTACTAAAAATACAAAAATTAGCTGGGTGTGGTGGTGCGTGCCTGTAATCCCAGCTACTCAGGAGGCAGAGGCAGGAGAATCGCTTGAACCCGGGAGGTGGAGGTTGCTGTGAGCCATTGCACTCCAGCCTGGGCAACAGAGTGAGACTCTGTCTCAAAGGAAAAAAAAAAGGAGCTAAATCTCTCTAGGCACAGCTGGGGATATGTCCATTTAAAATTGCTCTGAGGTCTTTTGATGACAGTGAAGGCTGTGGACTCAGAATTTGCTGTCCATGACCTAGATTTTAGGACCACTTCCTGCCTGTGAGCCCTTAGGTTTAACTTTCACAGTCTTGGTTTCCTAACTTGTGAACTGTGTGGAAGGTCTGCCCTGCCAGAACCTCCCAGTATTGTGGGGCCAAAATGACAACTCTGAGACCTTTAAAGTGCCATACAAAACGGATGTGATATTCATGTTACTGCTGTTAGCATCACAATTCTTGGATCATTAGAGGGGGTAGGTTAATGTGAAACCCTTTATTAGACCTGGGTTTGAATTCTTTCTCCATCACTTAATAGTTGCACAATTTTGATCAAGCAACAAAATCCCAGCATATTACTGATCTCCTACCAATTTAAATTTAAACTATGATTTCTAAATTATATATACATATGCGTGTGTGTGTGTGTGTGTGTATTTACAAATGTTCTTAGAGAAGAAGTCTGGCACACAAGAAGGCTATCAAGCTTTGAAGTCATGCAGGTAGAGTTCAAATCTCACCTCCATCACTTATTAGGTGTGTGAACTTGGGTAAATTAATTAACTTCCTGGAGTCCCAATTTCTAGCTCAATATAACTCAATATAATGGGAACACTACTACCCAGTTTTTCAAAGTTAAAAGACTACTTGAAGTAGAAAGTGCTGACTTGGTGGGGCATCGTGATTCACACCAGTAATCCCAGCACTTTGAGAAGCTGGAGACAGGAGGATGGCTTGAGCACAGGACTTCGAGACCAGCCTAGGCAATATTGCAAGATCCTGTCTCAAAAAAAAAAAATTAAAAAAATTTTCCAGGCATAGTGGCACACGCCTATAGTTCCAAATAGTTGGGGGGCTGACTTGGGAGGATCACTTGAGCCTGGGAGGCCGAGGCTGCAGTGAGCTATGATCATATCAGAGGTGTTTAAACCAGAGTGACTCAGTCTTGAATAGGGGCTGGGTAAAATGAGGCTGAGACCTGCTGGACTGCATTCCCAGTGAGTTAGGTATTCTAAGTCACAGGATGAGATAGGAGGTTGGCAAAAGATACAGGTCATAAAGACATTGCTGATAAAACAGGTTGTAAGGAAGCTGGCCAAAGTCCACCAAAACCAAGATGGCGACAAGAGTGACCTCTGGTCATCCTTACTGCTCATTGTATGCTAATTATAATGCATTAGCATGCTAAAAGACACTCCCACCAGCACCATGACAGTTTACAATGCCATGACAACATCAGGAAGTTACCCTTATGGTCTCAAAAGGGGAGGAAACTTCAGTTCTGGAATTGCCTGCCCCTTTTTGGAAAAACTCATGAATAATCCACCCCTTATTTAGTATATAATCAAGAAATAACCAGAAAAATGGCCAACCAGCAGCTCAGGCTGCTGCTGTGCGTATGGAGTAGCTATTCTTTTATTCCTTTACTTTCTTAATAAACTTGCTCTTTCTTTACTCTATGGTTTTGCCTCAAATTCTTTCTTTTGTGATATCAAAGAACCCTCTCTTGGGATCTGGATAGGGACCCCTTTCCAGTAACAATCATGTCACTGTACTTCAGCCTGGGTGACGGAGCAAGGTACTGTCTCTTAAAAAAAAGTGCTGACTTATTACTCCTCTGAAATGCTTCCGTATCTGTTTACCACACAGCATACTTCATCCCTAAAAATTCCAAGCTATTCATAGAAAAGCCTCACCAACACTCAGCTACTTAGAAAAGGATATGTCCCTTATCCCAGCATAGAGAAAATGACGGGTAAACTTAGTTTTTCTATTTTTAATTTTAATTAATTAATTAATTTTATTTTTCTCTCTGTTCTTTGAAAGACAATACATTTAAAACTAAACCTCAGGTCAATTTGTCACTCCTTACACCAAACCAGATTCCTACTTATCTGGAGGTATCTAAGGCAGCTCATGAGACCCCCAAGGGTCCTCATCTTCCTTTTTCTTTCTTTCCATGGAACAACAATCATTTGTGTTCCCCAAGTTTATGCAAGAAATTTCAGGAGAAAAATAAGAGATAATGGGTCACATTATCACCATAGCACTACATGGACAAGATACTCATGTTTCTTTCCTTCCTTCCTTCTTTCTTTCCTTCTTTCTTTCTCTTTCTTTCTTTCCTCTCTCCCTCCCTCCCTCTTCTTTTCTTTTTTCGTCTTTCTTTCTTTCTTTTCTTTCTTTCTTTCTCTCCCTTTCTTTCTCTGTCTCTCTTCTCTTTTCCTTCTTCTTTCTCTTTCTTTCTTCTTTCTCTTTCTTCCCTCCCTCCCTCCCTTCCTTCCTTCTTTCCCTCCCTCCCTCCCTCCCTCTTTCTCTTTCTCTCTTCTCTTCTTTTCTTTACTTTCCCTTTCTTTCTTTTCTTTTTTCAGCTTCTTGCTCTGTTGCCCAGGCTGGAGTGCAGTGGCATGATTATAGTTTACTGCAGCCTCCAGCTCCTGGGCTTAAGTGATCTTCCTGCCTCAGCCTCCCCAGTAGCTGAGACTACAGGTGCATGCCACCATGTCTGACTAATATTTTATTTTTTATAAGGACAGGTTTTGCTATGTTGCCCAGGCTGGTCTTGAGCTCCTGGACTCAAGTGATCCTCCTGCCTCAGCCCCCCAAAGTTCTGGGATTACAGGTGTGAGCCACTGCACTCAGCTGATACTCAAATTTTTAGCTGTTTTCTTAAACACACAATCCTGGCCTAATAAAATTGCTCCCTGTGGTCACTGTCATGTTCCAGTCAGTTGGCCACAGGATTAACTCTTCTCTAGAATGAGTGGACGGTCCATGAGCTAGGCATACAGATTTACCAGTTGACTAAGCTTCCCCTCACACACAATCTCTGTGTTCCGTTCTTCACAAAACAGCAAAAGTGAGCTGTTTGCTAGCCCCTTTGCTTTCATTATTTATTTATTTAATTATTAGTATTATTATTTTGAGACAGACTCTTACTCTGTCACCCAGGCTGGAGTGCAGTGTCTTGATCTTGGCTCACTGCAACCTCCGCCTCCCAGGCTCAAGTGATTCTCCCGTTTCAGCCTCCCAAGTAGCTGGGATTACAGGCATCTTCCATCATGCCTGGCTATTTTTTTGTATTTTTAGTAGAGACAGGGTTTCACCATGTTGGCCAGGCTGGTCTTGAACTCCTAACCTCAGGTGATCCACCTGCCTCGGCCTCCCAAAGTGCTGGGATTATAGACGTGAGCCACTGCACCCAGCCTTTGCTTTCATTTTGTGTGTGGTTTGTGCACCAGGAGCATCAGCATCACCTGGGAGCTGGTTAGAAGTGCAGACTCTCAGGCCCCACCCAGAATGACTGAATCAGATCTGCATTTAACAAGATCCCCTGGTGATTCACGTGCATTTTAAAGTTTTCAAGAAGCACTGGGCTAGAAAGTCTAAATAATGCCTGATACCTGCTGCCAAAGGGAGTCATTCTTTAGGATTTACTGGGGACAAAGTTTCCAAATCTTTTCACCAAAATTCTTAAACTAGACACATTTTTCAAAGCACTGGCCTCTCTGTCCTACTACATATGCTACTACTGCAAATGCAATAAAGATATTCTCCACTTTCTCACAGAGGATTTTTGAATTTCGAGACTTGCATAAAATCATATAGATAGGCAGATGCTAAAATGTAAAATAAACTTCCTTTTCTATAACTATTGGTTTTGGCTGATAGAAGTCATGCATAGAGCCATATTTCAGAGAAATTACCATGCCTTAATGAGAACTTTACGTTGAAGGAAGACATTTCAGTGAAATGATAGTGGAATTGATACGATCAAAATGAAATATGTGGCATATTTATCTAATCAGCTAGAGCTGCAATCTCTAACCATAGTCATTTACAGCTCAATCAACTCATCTAGTCATTATCAGCTAATGATACAATGAGTGATTACCCTCACATTGAGATAATAAGTGAGTTCATGAACATCAGCACTTCTATTATAAAGTGTGACAGGTAGGACTGAAAATAAAGTCTTTGAATACAGTGAGTGCATGGCTTACATGACAAAAATTTAATAGGAAAAAGTAGAAGTGCATAATTATAAGATGAGGTACCACTCTTTTGGAAAGCAACTTAGCAATTTGTATTAAGAATCATTAAAATTTTCACACCTTTGTACCACGTAAATTTTTTTGTAAACAATAACCAATTTCCAAAAATTGCAATTGGAGTACAAAGAACGTTTTCCATACCATTTGAGAGTAAGTTGCTGACAGGATGCTCTTATCCCTGAATACTCCAGAGTGTATTTTCCACACGTGAATAAGTTTCCCTACATAACTACAATACAACCATCACAATGAGGAAATTAACATGGATACATTACTACCATCTTGTCCTCACACTCTATTCAGGTTTCACCAATGCTTCAATAACATCTTTATAGTAAAAGGATCCAGCTAAGAGTTGCATGTTGCATTTACTTGTCATGTTTCTTTAGTTTCCTTCACTATGGAACGGTTTCTCTTTGTTCCCTGGCTTTTCACGGTCATGCCACTTTTGAAGATTACAGACCAGTTATTTTGTAGATGGTCCTTCCATTTGAGTTTATTTGAGTTCCCTTAGGATGCAATCCAGGTTGCATGTCTGCAGTAAGAATATCACAGAAGTGATGCTATGTTCTTCTCATTGAATCCCATCAGGTGGCACACAATTTTGATTAGCCCTATTACTGATTATATTAACTTTAGTCACTTCTTTAAGGTGGTAAACATGAGATTTCTTTACTGCGAAGTTATTCTTTTTCTCTTTTTAATTAGTAGCCATTATGTAAGGAGTTAACTTGGAGATGCTGTAAATATTCTGTATTGCACCAAACTTTCAGTTATTTATTTATATCATGTCTTTATTTAGATTAGCATGAAAGATTTTATTCAGTGAATTTTAAGCTATTATCTCATAATTTATGTTGCTGCTCAAATTGTCTCAGATTTGGCCGGTGGGAAGTCCTTCAACTTGGTTTTTGTGTTTTGGCTTTGACATGCCCACATAATTCTTTGTGCATTTTCTCTCCTTCTGGCTCAAGATGTTTCAGGCTCATCTTGTGCTTTCCCTGCACCAGCACTGGAATCTTCTATTGTTTAAAGAAGTCCCAGTTTCTTTTAGTGGAGAATGATATCTAGAAACCAAAATCTTGGGGCTAAATGTGTTCATTGCACAGTGACACTGAGTATGACTTCCTGTTTTTTTTCAGTAGACAGAGCTAGGGACTGAATATATATCTCTACCTCTATAGATAGAGATATGCATAAATGTTTAACATAAAGATATAAAATTTATATCTTTATGTTAAACCATGAGTATAAACTGATTCTTTCAATTTGAATCCAATACTTCATGGTTGATTGCAGCTTTCTTCCTTTCAGTAATCCCCTTCTCTGACAATGAGAAACCTGGCTCCTGTTATTAATATATTTACTTACTGATTAACCCACATGTATATAACCAATCTCAAGTCACTGCTATCACCCTCCTTCCCCCCAGGATACCCTTACTGTCCTCTCAGCTTCTAGGGCTCCCCCTACCGCTCCTATTATAGTGCTTGGCTTCATGTCATAGCTTTTATGCCTAGCATGATTAATGTGTTTCAAATTCAAATTCTTTATTTTCTGGGAATCATAAGAATAGTTGGTGTATAGGACGTTATATAAGCCAATCAAAACAGAGTCTATATTAATTTAAAAGACTTTGTAAGCAAATTTACTACATTCATACTGTGAGAGGTAAAGGACTTTCTGAATTATACACATATAGACAGAGTTTATAGCTTCAGTTGTACAATTTTATTCATAGTTTAAAAGTAAAGGCAGCAACACAAAAACTCACGGGGCCAGATATCGTAGACCTGTATGCTCTCCTGGTGAGGATAAAATTTTCAATTGATTTGAGCTCAAAATGGACAAACAAACGAGACTAACAATCTGAATTCTCTATCCTTTTGCCCTATAGAGAATAAACCTGTCTGGTCATTTAATTTATTTATCTAAATTACCAAATAGTCCGAACATAAAGTCAAATTCCACTAACTACTGCTGCCCCCATAACTTATCCTTCATGCATAAACCAGAAACAAAAGCAAAATGCAAAATTAGTGAAGAGAGAAAAAAATACCAAGAGAAACATAGAGACAGAAAAGTTAAAAGTTCTCGTGCTGCCTGAGAATGACTTTCAGAAGCCAAGAAAAAAACGTTTCTCATCTTAAGCCACCCCTGATCTCCCGTCACTCTCCTCAATAGGTGTAGTTCTCTAGCAGTGCAGTTTGGCTCTGTGAGGACATTGTGGTAGATGATCTCCCAAACTGTGAAAAGACAATTAAAAGGAAGTAAAATCATGACTCCTATACAAACATAAATGAACATGTGTCAAAGATTTTACTTAACTTGTTAACTAATGAAGAAACAATAAGATGTCATCACCAGTTTCTATAATGACTTTTAGAGAAAGAGAAAGGAAAAGGAAAGAAAGAAAGAGACAGAGACAGAGGAAGAAAAGGAAGAAGAGTTTACTATATAATTTCAATTCTAGGACCTAGTCCGAAGGAAAAGTCTAAATTAAGGATGTAGTTTTATGCATAAAGATATTCATCTCGGCATTTCTGCACTACGACAATAAATTTGAGGAGACGATGGACCATTTGCTACCAGAGGGTTGAATGGAAAAGACTGTGACCCAAGAATCCTGTATCAGTGTAAAATCTTCAGAAAGAAATACTCAGAAATGCAAGTCTTTTAAAACTATTTAAAATTATTTTTTATGCTGACAAATACAAATTGTACATGTTTGTCAGGTACCACATGGCTAAATCAAGCTAATTCACATACTCATTACCTCACATGCTTTTTTTTTTTTTGTGGTGAGAACACAAAAGCTACTCTCGTAGCAATTTTCAAGAATATAATATACTGTTATTAACAATAGTAACTGTGTTATACTATAGATCTCTTGAACTTACTCCTCCTAACTGAAATTTCATATCCTTTGATCAATATTTCTTCCAAGCCCCTGCCCCTGAGCCCCTTGTAACCACCATTCCTTCTATTTCTGAGTTCAACTTTTTGGATCCCACTATATGTGAGATCATGCGATATTTATCCTTCTGTGCCTGACTTATTTCACCTAATATAATGTCCTGCAAGTTCATCCATGTTGTTGCAAATGGCAGGATTTCCTTCTTCTTTAATGGCAGAATGGTGTTTCTTTATATACATACACCAATTTGTGTATGATGTATATATATTTCACATTTTCTTTATCCTTTCATCCATTGGTGCACACTTATGCTGACCTCATATTTTGGCTATTGCGAATAGTGCTGCAATAAACTATAAAAGTGCAGACATCTCTTTGACATACTGATTTCATTTCTTTTGAATGTACACCCAGTAGTGGGATTACTGAATTGAAATGCAAGCATTTTGAACCTACCAATGGCATATCTCTATTTTAAAAATAAAAATATTTTGATTAAAAAGTGAGTCAAAATTAAGAACTTGATAATAGATAAGATGTAGTAGAAATAGTAGAATAAATAGAGACAATGCAAATGTTCAAAGAGTTCTTTAACAGCATCACAATGTAAAAGTATTAGTAATAAGGATCTAGGTTAAAAATCTCTGATCATACCAAGAAAAGAAGCAAGATGGAAAGAAAGGAAGTAAAATTATGATAAACTTCACAAGTTTCACAGGAAGAAATTAACAGAAAATTTTAATGACATTGATAAAGAGATACACAGTCAAATACATTTTTGAAAATTTAAAGATGTAGTTATAGAAACAAACATAAAGAAAAAGACACCATTATAAAAGAAAAATCAAGGAAAACAAAAAAGCCAAATAAGACAAGAGAATAGAAGAAAGCCCAATTGTATCCATTAAGATAACTTTTCTTTAAAAAATAGAGTTCCTCCTTAAAGCAAGTTAAAGTAAGATTTGAAGAATTGAAGAGAAATACCATGTTGCTGAATGGAAATATTTCACCTTGTACAAAGGAAAATTTTTTCCAAATAAAGCAATGAAAATATTGCAATTACAGTAAAAATCCTACGGGAATTTTGGGAGATCTCAACAATCTTAATCTAAAGTTGATCTGTAAATATAATAAGTGAGATCAACTGAGTATATTTTCGCAAATGACAGAAATAAGTACATAAGAATAGACAGTCTCAAAGGCAAATTAGTTGATGAAAAACTTAAAATTTGATTTATGATTTATATATCTATGTAAAAGTTAAATATATCTCAAATGTATGTGGACATTATAAGATACAAGCCTTTCATGTGACCATTGAATGGACGATTAACAGGTGATGCTCAGTGAATGGTCAGTGGCAACACTGAACGTACAAGCATTAGGTATGCATTCATGCCACTTCCTGGCATTCTCAAGTATAGCAGATTATATCTTCAAAGTAAATCTCAAATAATAACTACTATTTATACATGCTTAATATTTTTCTTGCATATATATTTAAATGCATATATATTTAAATGTTTTAGTAAACAGTATCATTAGTATCAATTTTTTTCATTTGTAATGAAAATTTACTACCATTTTGTGGGACATTAATTCTCTGTAGAACATAGTTTAAGCAATGCCATTTAAATATATTGGAAGATGTCACAAACTAACAAGAGAATGCTGGGTATTACAGTGGAAAAGTGGTCAAAGAACACCAACCGGTACTTACTGAAAAAATTAAATTGGTCAATAAACATAAACATATGAAAAATATTCGCCTTATTATCCAGTAAAGATAAACATCAAATCAAAATTTTTAATTTTTTTTTTACTTATTAAATGTACAATGATTTTGTGTTACTCTCTCCACCAGCAAAGGTACATGCTTTTACATGTTAATGAGAGTATGAATCAGCACAGACTTTTAGAGTACAATTTAATAATACATGTTCAAATCATAGAAGATATCCCAACATTTTGGCATACTTATTCTGTATGTTTAGTTTTGCCTAATTTATAAACCAGAAGCAAATAAAAGTTTGTAAATAAATAATTAGTTAATTAAATTATAACATGTCCCTGCAATAGAACACAATGCAGCCTTTAAAATATTACAGAAAATTATATAATTTCATTAGGAAATTCACAAATTTTATAATGAAAAAACAGGCTTTAAAATAACAATTTTATTTTAAAAATTAATAATGCCTACTTTAGGTGATTGAATAGAATTTCTTTGTACTGTACTTATTTTTATTTTTTAAATATTTTTTAAAGCAATGAATAATCATTATTGAGATTCTGAAAATAATTTAGTACTATATATGAATATAAAAATATGAAAACATTTTAACATTTTAGCTGATCTTGCAGCAACCTGGCCTAAAACAAATATGATATGTATACAAATGTTTATAAGCCACAATATTACTTAAACTATTATTTGTAATAGTGAAAAACTGGAAACAACTCAAATTTTCAACAATATGAGTTTGATTAAATAAATAATGGTGCTATCATGCTTTAATATATTAGGCAGTTGTTAAAAGACGTTGTCAAATAATTTTAACATCATTGGGGAAATATGATACAATGCTAAGAGATAAAAGTTGGCAACGACATTGATATAATATTCTGTAAGTGTATATTCTACATATACTGTACAGAAATGCACTGAAAATTTTTGAAAGAAAATGCAGCAAAATTTAGTAGTGATTATATCTGGTGATTTTAAATTTTCTTCACTATACGTCCCTGAGTTTTCCCAAACTTCAAAACAATAAGAATTGAAAGAAAAGCGTTGGAAAAGTGAAAAGTTGGTTATGAAGACTGTGCAGCAACACGAAGATTATGCATGATGAATGAGAAAGTCGAAGAAAAATTAGAGAGGTACTCTCAATATATGGATGGAAAATTAGTGTTCCCCCAAAATTCATATGTTGAAGTTCTCATGTCCAGTGTGCTTGTGGAGATGGGGCCTTTGGAAGTAATTAAGGTTAAATGAGATCATTCTGGTGGAAACTTCATCAAATAGGGTGAGCGTCCTTATTAGACAAGACATCAGATAACTTGCTTTTCCTCCCTTTCTGTGTGGATGCACTGAGGAAAGGCCAGGTGAGGACACATCAAGAAGGTGGTGGCTAGGCAGGGTGGCTCACGCCTCTAATCCCAGCACTTTGGGAGGCCGAGGCGGGCGGATCACAAGGTCGGGAGATCGAGACCATCCTGGCTAACATGGTGAAATCCCATCTCTACTTAAAATACAAAAAGTTAGCCAGGCGTTGTGGCACATGCCTGTAGTCCCAGCTACTTGGGAGGCTGAGGCAGGAGAATCGCTTCAACCCAGGAGGCGGAGGTTGCAGTGAGCCGAGATCATACCACTGCACTCCAGCCTGGGCAACAGACTCCATCTCAAAAAAAGAAAAAAAAAAAAAAAAAAAAAAAAGAAGGTGGCCATCTGCAAACCAGGAAAATAACCTTCACCAGAAACTCAATTGGTTGGAATCTTGATGTTAAGCTTTCTGGGCTCCAGAACTGGGAGAAAATAAATTTCTGTTGTTTACAGGTGATAGATGGCAGGCCATGAGAACAAGTCCTAATGCTTCTGGTGGCACACATGCCCAAGGTGGGCCACCCATGTGTGGCTTCCCTACATGTGGGGTATTGGTGCCTGATTTTAAAAGGAGGTTGTTGGCCCTTCAGAGGAGATTAGCAAGGTCTGTGAAGGCTCTTTCAGAAGCAATATGTGGGCTGGTGTGGTGGAGATGGAATTGTGTCTCCAAGTAATTATACTCAACACATTTGGCATTTTCTTTTACCTCTAAGATTCTCTTAGAAATTCTTTTTAAATTTTAAAGTAACAGGTAGGCATTTTAGTGATTATATATCAGACTTCAGCTTTGTTTATCTTGCTCCATTCTAAGTTAAGGAAAGAACAGAGGGTTTCATTTTCCATTTTTGTAATAAAGGGGGGCAGGAAAAGAGCTAACAGCATCACATGTAATCTTATTACCTGGCCCAACATGCAAGCCAGTGTAGATTCAGAGCCTCCCGGGAGCGAGTGCGAGGGTGTGTCAGGGAGGAAAGGCGGCAGATGTTGGCACTTGTGAGAGTGGGTTGCTTACCAGCCTACCATGGTATCCACATTAATGTGTCCTTCCCAAAAATCTCACAGCTTGTTCATTAAGTGGATAAAATCTCAATAACAATATAATCTGTACTTTTGCAGATTAGCTATTAACCACCTACTTTCTTACAAATTACTCAATACTTTTTACCTACCTCTAAATGTCACTGACCTAAAAAAACAATTCTGATCAAAGGCTGTGGAAATTGTAACCCTCGAAGCAAGTATTAAATTGGTCCACGCTGTGTCCTGTGCTGACAAATTGTTATACTCTAGAGTCTGACGACCCATGAGTGTCTCAATTAGAGGCACGGATGTAGCAGCAGTGTTATAAGACACTGGAGCAGCAGTGTCTACACTTGACTTAATTCCTTTAAAACAACAACCAACCTGCCCAGCTTCCCCAAAGCTCCCCCAAACCTATTAAATAGAAATATCTTTCCTTCTGTACTGCAGAGCTGATGTGATGGTGACTGCATCTCCTGGGGAGTCATGTTACAGAAATCTCTTCCTTATAACCAGCTTCTTCTACATTCAGGTTTCTCTTTATGTCGCGAAGATCCATGCATTTGCATGGAATCTTCTTCTTCATCTGCCTCACCCTTTCTTCCTCAGCCCATAACAGGCCCTGGTGCACTGGACCTTATTGGTTGCGTTAAGGAGGGCTTACGGTGAAGAATATGATACTGGATGTCAAACCCTGCCAAAGGAGAGGAAACTGAACCCCCGGACATCTTCTAAGCCATGGAATTGACTACTCTAAGGAACAATGGAAATAGAATGTTCTGGCAAAACTAATTTGGCACTTGGGAAAGGTTACCATCGTTTTGAGAAGTGATCTGTTTGATGTGACTAAATGTTAGCTTTCACAAAGGATTAAAGACTATTTTATGCATTCCTGCTGTACGTACTATCGCACCAGGCACTGTGTGGGACACAGCATAAATGACATGTTACTTGTTAGCTTGAAAAGAACTACTTTCTGTCTGGTTCAGTAGAATACATTATATTACGATTTTTGTTCAGTGAATTCAATGAACAAACAGAGGGAACTGGTGGTTTTGGTACAATGCAGACTCTCCTATTTTTTCTTTTCTTTTCTTTTTGAGCCTCTGTTGCTCAGGCTGGAGTGCAGTGGTATGCTCATAGCTCACTGGGGCTTCAACCTCCTGGGTTCAAATGATCCTTCTGCAGCAGCCTCCAGAGTAGCTGGGACTACAGGTACACACTACCATACCTGGCTTGATTTTTTTCTTGTTTGCCTACTGTATGCTTCTTAGAACCGTGTGTATGTGTGTGCATGACTGCACACTCACACACAACGTAAACTTTCTGAGAATCTAAATGACAACAGGACTATTCTGACATCTAGTTTCTCTGACAGCCAATATCTGAAACAGTCAGCTGCAATTTACCTGTACAACAGAGTTCTGACTGTTCATTGCTTTAATAACCATTAGGAGAGGCTGTTTTGCTTGAAAAAAATGAAATCTTTTTTTCAAAGATTTAAACTATGGAGTTTGTACCTGGTGCATAGGGAGACCTAGTTTCCTGTGCCTGAAACAGTGCTGTTAACAGCTTCCACCCCACCCAATGGGCTCTGTAAAACACCTCATTCAACCCCTTCATTCTGGCTCCATGGTGAATCTCTCCAGAGGGAATATGAGCCACTCATATTTCTCTGTGCTGGTTCTAAGTCCCTTTTGTTGCTGCCTTTCTATCACTCGATTTGCATTGTCTTTTGGGTACATGACTGACACTTATTTTGGGATGTGGTTTCTCAGAAGCTCACTCCTTGCCCTACCACATCAGGGTCTCAGAGCCAAATCAGAGCCCTGAGCTTCTGACTACCTCAGAAAGGAAGATCAGACATCGACATGCATTTTAGTCCTCACTATGTCACACAGCCTACAAATGCGAAAATAGGTTTCCTACCATCTACACATTTGCATGAGACTTAATCACGCAAATGAAAGATCTGTTACATCCTAAAAGCACAACCTTTTAATTCTTTGAGGTTTGTGGAAGAATTATGAAAAACACAGTGCCCGTGATACCAAATGAAGAGGCTGGCGGGGAGCGGTGGCTCAAGCCTGCAATCCCAGCACTTTGGGAAGCTAAGGTGGGTGGATCACCTGAGGTCAGGAGTTCGAGACCAGTCTAGCCAACATGGCAAAACCTGTCTCTAATAAAAATGCAAAAATTAGCCAGGCATGGTGGTGTGCACCATAATCCCAGCTACTTGGGAGGCTGATGCAGGAGAATCACTTGAACCCAGAGGCGGAGGTTGCAGTGAGCTGAGATCATGTGACTGCACTCCAGCCTGGGTGAAAGAGTGAGACTTTGTCTCAAAACAGAAACAAAAACAAAAACAAATGAACAGGATGGAATCTCATTGTAGACACACACTGAAATACAAGGACCTGGGGTTCAAGTGGAAATGGAAGTGAAAGTTTTTCTCCCTATTTGCCCCGTTTGGCCAGTTATCCTTTTAGTGATATTTTCCATTTAAAGTATATACAGGAAAAGCCACCAGGAAGAAAATAGAAGCAGGGCCATTTTCTTTAGCAATTTTAGCAATCAGGAAAATCAAGCCTTAACTCTCAAGTACACACCTCCTCTGCCTTGTTTAGAAGTTCTCCTAGCGGCTGTGTCATTTCCTCTTAGCTTGCTGATTTCCTTGGTATTGCTTGCTGCAGAGGCCTGAAAAGTAGAAGGCCCACATGGCCCTATCTCTTCTGGTAAATATCTGACAAATCACTGGGGATAGGATGTATGACCAACAGTTTGTTGTGAGGAATAAAGGAAACAGTTATGTGAAAAACACTCAGCACATTAGCTGCCACATAGTAAGACTCAATACATTCTACCTGTTTGTTGATGTATGGATTTGTTTATTTGCTTGTACATGTATATCGTTACCATGATTCCAGAGAGGATTTAAGGCAGCTTACCAAAATAATCACAGAGTCAAATGTGATATAAGATTCTGAGCGCTAGAGTTAAAATACAGAGAAGATTCTCCCTATATTTTTCCCACATCTTACCATTCAGCACCACCAATTTCTGCTCATAAATGTGTCTTGCAAGGCATTTTCTATTTAAGTTAATATGTCTGTCTTTACAAGAATGGCCCTGAGAGAAGCCATCTGCACATTGCATAATAGTTCCAAATAGAACCCCATTGACTCTGTCACTATTCCTGCAATTTAGGTCCTCAGAGACAATTAACACCACCATGGAGAAGGCAGACTCCATAAATATTAAGAGATCACCAAAGTATAACCTCCAAGCAGACAGTATTTGCCAAATAGAATATAAGTCTTGAGATAGTCCAAGCCACGTGCCTGAGAACCAAATCAGGTGTAGGAAGCAGAACTTCCAGACATATGAGCTGGGGAACTTTGTAGTGGTCCCCTGAGATGCAAGGAGATGATGAGACAGTCAGCCTCTTCTTCACATGGCCAGTCTATTCTGCAATGCAGCCATAGATAAGTAGGCCCAAATCATGAACATGGAGGTGCCTTTAGCTCCCTCTAAACATATTCATTCCAGGAAAGGAATCTTAGACATAGAGCAGTAGGCCAGGCTCTTTGCTAATTCTGCACTGAGCAATTAAGACCAGGTACCAATTTTTTAATGAGACTATTTGAAGGTTCAGAAAATCACACAGAAAATTACTTACACTATTACATAGGCTCAAACCTGCCTTAGATGACCAGGTGGGGCTCACTTCCAGCCTCATTCTCAGCCTGCCATGTAGCTGTGGAAGCTAATCCTCTAATGGGGCTTCTTTCAGTTTCTTGGAGCCCTTGGAGATTCAGCCATACTACCTCCCAGCCCCAGAAAGAGGATAATTTTTTTTTTTTTTCCAGATGGAGTCTCACTCTGTCACCCAGGCTGGAGTGCAGTGGCATGATCTTGGCTCACTGCAACCTCTGCCTCCAGGGCTCAAGCAATCCTCCTTTCTCAGCCTCCCAAGTAGCTGGGATTACAGGTGCCCACCACCATGGCTGGCTAATTTTTGTATTTTTAGTAGAGATGGGGTTTTGCCATGTTGGCCAGGCTGGTCTTGAACTCCTGACCTCAAGTCATCCTCCCGCCTTGGCCTCCCAAAGTGCTGGGATTACAGGCATGAGCGACCGTGCCCAGCAAGAGGAGAACTTCTCTCTCGTGCTCATTCCCTGCTTCTGGTTTAACCTCTTTCCAGGATTATTTTCCCCAGGATAACTTAGATCGCCCATCCCTTTCAGGGGAGACTCCATGCCCAACCACGTGGCCTTGATTTCTTTAATTAGATTCTAAAACGATCACAACTAGACCAGTCATTTCCCAAAGGGAATTTAGTGGTCTCTGTGGTTTTATGATACCAACTCTTTATTCTTCACCTTGGAATAATTCTTGTTTAACATTTTATAATCACTTGTGTTTAACAGTAAACAGGGCTTTTACAAACATTCTCTCACGTGATCCTTTCCAACAATATTGTGAGGCATGTGTTGTCTTCATTTTACAGATGGGCAAAGTGAAGCTTAGAGAACTTAAGTGGCCTGTCTCACTGCTCTTGAACAGATATAGCGAAATTTCTATTTCATCACAGTTGAATACTGCCTTGTGAGGTGATGCCAGTGACATACTATTTTTATTTTTTTGTAATAAGAAAATCATATACTTATTAGAATAAATTACTGAAGTGCACTTAGTAGAAAATGAAACACCTTCATCTCCCAGCTCATTTCTCTTCTCCAGAGGTCAGTCCTGTTAACAACTGGGGATTTGTCCATTCCAATATTTTTCTATTCACTTAAAAACATAGAATACATACATATATAATTTTTTAAAATATGTAAATAGGGATATTATATAAATATTTCTACCACTTGCTTTTTTCACTTAAAAATGTATCATAAAAATCATTCTTTGACATATTGGTTGGACCTACCTTTTGTAAAAGAGATCTGTATGTATTCCATAGTGTAAATGTACCATGATTTACATAACCACTTTCCTACTGATGAACTATTAGGTTGTTACTAATATTTTGGGCTATAAATACAAAATACAAAAATTGCTCCAATAAACAACTTTGAATCTAAATAACTGTGCCTAGGTATACATGGAATGTCGTGGTCAAAAGACAAGCACAATTTTTTTTTTCTTTTTGAGACAGGGTCTTGCTCTCTTGCTTAGGCTGGAGTGCGGTGGAGTGATCATGGCTCACTGCAGCCTTGACCTCACTGGGCTCAAGGAATCCTCTCACCTCAGCCCCCCAAGTAGCTGGTTCTATAGGCACATGCCACTGCCTGGCTAATTTTTGTATTTTTTGTAGAGATGGGGGGGTGGTCTCACTATGTTGCCCAGGCTGGTCTCGAACTCCTGAGCTCAAGTGATCCTCTTGTCTCAGCCTCCCAAAGTGCTGGGATTACAGGAGGGAGCCACAGTGCCTGGCCTGGGCTTGCATATTTTATAGTACTCAGTAGATACTACCAAATTGCCTTCTAACATAAAGTGTAACAAGTTGTGTATGAGATTACTTGTTCCTGAAACCCTTGTCAAGCTGAGATATTATCAATCTTTTTTTTTTTTGTCATTTTTACAGGCAAAGAAAGCCAATGCATTGTTGCAGCACCATCTTTCAGTCCCAGTTCTTAGTCATTTGCTTGATCAGAGCATGTTTTTAGAAGTAATAACATGGTAAGAACAGGGATTGCTGTGGTGGCCTAGGGTTTCCTATATAGGAAACTCTTAGAAGCGTCAAGCTAGTTGGGATGGGCTGTGGCAAGGGGGCGGCACTAGAGCTGTGCTTGCTAGGAAGCAAGTTTGTTCTTTATATTGTATTTTTATATTATATATATTGTTTTGTGAGTTGGCTTTGGGGACATTGATGAAGATTCTGGAATAGTTCAAGTCTCCCCCAGTTTCCATTCTCCTTTCAGTTATGCAGACATGATAGTTTTAGGAGGGAGCCTGCCACCATGCCCATCAGTCCTCTAAAACAGAAAGTCTTGGTGATGAAAAGAATAACCCATATCTGCCTCTATTCAGACCACAGTAGCTCCCATTTCTGGACAAAAAGATTTAAGATGGAGTGTCAAAAACAACCCAAGCATTCTATTTTTCATTTCGGTTCCGGGCCTGGCTACCTGGAGGTGGCTGATGCTGGAGTAGTTTCGTATCAATTAACTTAGTTCCTATTGGGGATACAATTTTGCACTGATAGAAAAAACTGTGGACTATGTTATCCCTACACAGCCTGGTGAACATTACTGTTCCTGAAACGGGCTTTGAGGTTTGATGTGGCACTAACTATATCTAGGTCTGAGCAGGGATAGCCACTAGAGTGGCCTACTTCACTATTAGTTTGAGAAATTTACCACCCAGCTTGAACCAAATGATTTGGGGAGAATCAGAAAGAGGACATCTGGGGTTTCCCTTACTGTGAAATCAAAACAACTTCCAAGTACTTCTTCTTTTAATCCTGAACACAAACTTCATCCTAATTACCCTACTAGTGATAACTGAACAGTGTGACATCCACTGTGAAATGAATATTACTGATGTAAAAAAAAACCCCAGCATATCCATCATTTTAAAATTTAGTATCTTAATGTGATCCATGGCTTAGTCACCTTTTGTACTGCTTTCTGTTTGATTATAATTTTACCTATTAATCATGTTAATCCAATAGAATCTGCCTTAATCAAATGTGAGTCAATTACCCAGTTCTTCAAATTATATTTTTTAATGAAAGACATTTTTTAAAATTGAATGCCAATTAGAGCCAAACCAAACTTCTCAGGAAAGTTTGGTTTATGACAGAACAGTATGAGCCCTTGCCCATACCTGAATTTCCAGCTCCTTTTGATGAGGGCGTGCTGTGTGCTTTTAGACACAGCCATTAACCTCGCTGTAATTCCTGGTTTTCCACCTGTGAAATGAGGATAATGATATTTCTGGCTTGGGAAATGATTTTATGACTCTTAGTTGAAAAATGCAGCCAGAATACCACTTTTTTAAAAAAAACCTCTTATGTAATTTTGCTCTTAATTTCTCACCATAGGTGGTTTTGTTTTTTCTTAGAACCAAACTGCTTTTCCACATCATTAGAGAACCATACATAAATCCAGCCAGGAGGAAGTCAGACTAAGAAGGGTTTATCTGAAACAGATTTTTTTTTTTTGGACCACGAATGTTTATGGACAGAGTGACAAGCATGTTTTATCCACAGGCTTGCTGAAATTAATTCTGAGCGGCTTCTAGGAGCTCTGTGCCAGCAAAGGTTGTAACACTGCTTCCTAGTTCAACAGAATAGAGCTCCATGCACCATTAATGAGACCTGTTACAGACACAAGATGGGGAGCGATGGCACGAGTGGAGAGAGAACTGGCCGATAGCTAAAGGGGCTCCATGGAGGGGCCTCTGTAAGTCTGCGTGGTTCACTGATACGGTTCACTGGTACATGGCAGAAGCCTGTGCATATGCACATTTCTCTAGAATAAAAGTCTATAGTTACTGATTGTCAGTAAGATTCTAAATGAAGTCTACAAACCACTGCTTTAGTATCAAATTGATTATGAGGTCAGGGGCCCAAACCTTGGACTGGGACTGATGCCGGAAGATCATCTCCACCTATTCTGTGGGAGAAGAAAGACATCTCATCAGCAGATAAGTGTCTGTACTTCTGCCCTGCAAAGCCAGCTGCCATTACACTGTCTGAAATTGGGGATCTGGACTTCTTGGGAAGAGGACACTTTCATGCTTGTTGAAATTTAGGGAGTTAATGATAGTTATTTCATTCTCTTTCTTCTCTGCTCCAAGTGCCCTACTCCTCTGGTATTTAGCCCTGTAGTTTAGCTGAAATCACGTCAGTGTATTACAGGCTGATCCAGCCAAGTGCATTCTGCAGAGAAATGACAAGTGGCCTGGTGGTGGTAAAAGCTTTCCTAATGGCAGGTGGCGGCATGGTGCATTAGTGCTTCTTGATAGACAGCCAGGGATCCAATGTCAGTTTCCAGGTTCTGTGTCACCATGGTTCTAGAAAATCATTTGTATTAACTATCACCAAGGAGAAACTACCCTGGCAGAGAGCTGCTGTTCTGTAAGGTGGCCTGGACACCTGGATAGGTAAAATGAGATATTTTGCCCCTTCTGTTAATAACCCTTAGAGGCCATTTGGCTTGAAGTGAAACCCCACATTTGGCTTGAATTGAAGCCTCACATTTCCAAGTGGCTCAAGGCCACTTGGAGCCGACACTCTACAGAGTAACTATTTCTGAGTTTAAATGGTACCATTAAGTGTTCCTGCAACGTTACTATTAAATGTTCATGGGCAGAGCTCTCAATTTGTATAGGATTAGAATAAAGATGTTTTGCATTCCAATCTGTGGATCATCTGAGATTTTCTTTCTGTGTTCTGATCAGGCCCAGATATGGACTACTGCTGCAGGGCTGCAGGCTCCCTCACAATCCCTGGGAATCATGAAACTAAACAGCAGGCAAACATCTCGTGTTCTACAATTCTCTAGTACTCTTCTTGTTAACTCTGAATGCTTGAATTGTGGGTTCTGTCTCTCTGCCCAGTTTCTCTCACTTTAGTTAGTTCCCAGCAAGAACATCCTGAGTTAGAAAAAGAAAGACCATACAATTCTTGAGTTAGATAATAAAAATTTCTCCTCCAAAATTTATGATTCTTTTAGATAGATTTTTAGCGGCAAAATTATTAGGTCAAATAAAATGACTCTTTTGAGACTTTTGACTATCAAAAATTGGTTCCAAAGTATTGTATCAGTATTAGAGTTTACTTCTATTTGGATTTCCTCCTTTGAAAATTGTCTTTTGGGTACTTTGTCAGTTTAACCCACATGAGTTCTAGCTTTTTTCTCTCCTATTTGTGTGAACTCCTTAAATCCTAAAGATGATGGCCCTCTGCAATATTAAAAAGTTTTATTTATTTATTTTTATTTTTTATTTTTCTGTAAGTTATTGGGGTATAGGTGGTATTTGGTTACATGAGTAAGTTGTTTAGTGATGATTTGTGAGATTCTGGTGCACGCATCACCCGGGCCGTATACACTGCACCATATTTGTAATATTTGTAGTTTATCCCTCTCTCCCCTCCCACTCTTCCGCACAAGTCCCCAAAGTCCACTGTATCATTCTTATGCCTTTGTGTCCTCATAACTTAGATCCCACGTATCAGTGAGAACATACGATGTTTGGTTTTCCATTCCTGAGTTACTTCATTTAGAAAAATAGTCTCCAATCTCATCTAGGTCTATGCAAATGCTGTTAATTCATCCCTTTTTATGGCTTAGTTTCTTTATCCACTCGTTGATTGATGGGCATTTGGGTTGGTTCCACGACTTTGTTATTGTAAATTGTGCCACTATAAACATGCATGTGCAAGTATCTTTCTTGAATAATGACTTCTTTTCTTCTAGGTAGATACCCAGTAGTGGGATTGCTGGATCAAATGGCTGTTCTACTTTTAGTTCTCCACACTTTTAGAATCTCCACACTGTTTTCCATAGTGGCTATACTAGATTACAATCCCACCAGAAGTGTAGAAGTGTTCCCTGTTCACAGCATCCATGCCAACATCTACTGTTTTTTTGATTTTTTGATTATGGCCATTCTTGCAGGAGTAAGGTGGTATCACATTGTGGTTTTTATTTGAGTTTCCCTGATCATTAGTGATGTTGAGCATTTTTTCATATGTTTGTTGGCCATTTGTATATCTTCTTTTGAGAAGTGTCTATTCTTTCATTGTGTCTCTGCCAGGCTTTGGGATCAGGATGATGCTGTATTAATAAAATGAGTTAGGGAGGATTACCTCTTTTTCTATTGATTGGAATAGTTTCAGAAGGAATGGTACCAGCTCCTCTTTGTACCTCTGGTAGAATTTGGCTGTGAATCCATCTGGTCCTGGACTCTTTTTGGTTGGTAGGCTATTAATTATTGCCTCAATTTCAGAGCCTGTTATTGGTCTATTCAGAGATTCAACTTCTTCCTGATTTAGTCTTGGGAGGGTGTGTCCAGGAATTTATCCATTTCTTCTAGATTTTCTAGTTTATTTGCGTAGAGGTGTTTATAGTATTCTCCGATGGTAGTTTGTATTTCTGCGGGATCTGTGGTGACATCCCCTTTATCATTTTTTATTGTGTCTATTTGATTCTTCTCTCTTTTCTTCTTTATGAGTCTTGCTAGCAGTCTATCAATTTTGTTGATCTTTTCAAAAAACCAGCTCCTGGATTCATTGATTTTTTGAAGGGTTTTTTGTGTCTCTATCTCCTTCAGTTCTGCTCTGATCTTAGTTATTTCTTGCCTTCTGCTAGCTTTTGAATGCGTTTGCTCTTGTTTCTCTAGTTCTTTTAATTGTGATGTTCGGGTGTCAATTTTGGATCTTTCCTGCTTTCTCTTGTGGGCATTTAGTGCTATAAATTTCCCTCTACACACTGCTTTAAATGTGTCCCAGAGATTCTGGTACGTTGTGTCTTTGTTCTCATTGGTTTCAAAGAACATCTTTATTTCTGCCTTCATTTTGTTATTTACCCAGCAGTCATTCAGGAGCAGGTTGTTCAGTTTCCATGTAGTTGTGTGGTTTTGAAATAGTTTCTTAATCCTGAGTTCTAACTTGATTGCACTGTGGTCTGAGAGACAGTTTGTTGTGATTTCTGTTCTTTTACATTTGCTGAGGAGTGATTTACTTCCAATTATGTGGTCAATTTTAGAATATGTGTGATGTGGTGCTGAGAAGAATGTATATTCTGTTGATTTGGGGTGGAGAGTTCTGTAGATGTCTATTAGGTCCACTTGGTCCAGAGCTGAGTTCAAGTCCTGGATATCCTTGTTAACCTTCTGTCTCATTGATCTGTCTAATATCGACAGTGGGGTGTTAAAGTCTTCCATTATTATTGTGTGGGAGTCTAAGTCTCTTTGTAAGTCTCCAAGGACTTGCTTTATGAATCTGGGTGCTCCTGTATTGGGTGTATATATATTTAGGATAGTTAGCTCTTCTTGTTGAATTGATCCCTTTACCATTATGTAATGCCTTCTTTGTCTCTTTTGATCTTTCTTGGTTTAAAGTCTGTTTTATCAGAGACTAGAATTGCAACCCTTGCTTTTTTTTGCTTTCCATTTGCTTGGTAGATCTTCCTCCATTCCTTTATTTTGAGCCTATGTGTGTCTCTGCATGTGAGATGGGTCTCCTGAATACAGCACACTGATGGGCCTTGACTCTTTATCTGATTTGCCAGTCTGTGTCTTTTAATTGGAGCATTTAGCCCATTTACATTTAAGGTTAATATTATTATGTGTGAATTTGATCTTATCATTATGATGTTAGCTGGTTATTTTGCCCATTAATTGTTGCAGTTTCTTCATAGCATTGATGGTGTTTACGGTTTGGCATGTTTTTGCAGTGGCTGGTACCGGTTGTTCCTTTCCATGTTTAGTGCCTCCTTCAAGAGCTCTTTTAGGGCAGGCCTGGTAGTGACAAAATCTCTCAGCATTTGCTTGTCTGTAAAGGATTTTTATTTCTCCTTCACTTATGAATCTTACTTTGGCTGGATATGAAATTCTGGGTTGAAAATTCTTTTCTTTAAGAATGTTGAATATTGGCCCCCACTCTCTTCTGGCTTGTAAGGTTTCTGCCGAGAGATCCACTGTTAGTCTGATGGGCTTCCCTCTGTGGGTAACCTGACCTTTCTCTCTGGCTGCCCTTACCATTTTTTCCTTCATTTCAACCTTGTGAATCTGACAATTATGTGTCTAGGGGTTGATCTTCTCAAGGACTATCTTTGTGGTGTTCTCTGTATTTCCTGAATGTGAATGTTGGCCTGCCTTGCTAGGTTGGGGAAGTTCTCCTGGATAATATCCTGAAGAGTGTTTTTCAACTTGGTCACATTCTCTCCATCACTTTCAGGTACACCAATCAAATGTAGATTTGGTCTTTTCACATACTCCCATATTTCTTAGAGACTTTGTTTGTTTCTTTTTACTCTTTTTTCTCTAAACTTGTCATCTCGCTTAATTTCATTAATTTGATCTTCAGTCACTGATATCCTTTCTTCCGCTTGATCAAATCGGCTATTGAAGTTTATGCATGCGTCATGAAGTTCTCGTGCCATGGTTTTCAGCTCCATCAGGTCATTTAAGTTCTTCTCTGCACTGTTTATTCTAGTTAGCCATTCATCTAACCTTTTTTCAAGGTTTTTAGCTTCCTTGCAATGGGTTAGAACATGCTCCTTTAGCTTGGAGAAGTTTGTTGTTACCGACGTTCTGAAGCCTACTTCTGACAACTTGTCAAAGTCATTCTCTATCCAGCTTCGTCCTGTTGCTGGCAAGGGACTGTGATCCTTTGGAGAAGAGGCACTCTGGTTTTTAGAATTTTCAGGTTTTCTGCTCTGGTTTCTCCCCATCTTTGTGGTTTTGTCTACCTTTGATCTTTGATGTTGGTGACGTACAGATGGGGTTTTGGTGTGGATGTCCTTTTTGTTGATGTTGATGCTATTCTTTTCTGTTTGTTAGTTTTCCTTCTAACAGTCAGGTCACTCAGCTGCAGGTCTGTTGGAGTTAGCTGGAGGTCAACTCCAGACCCTGTTTGCCTGGGTATCCCCAGTGGAGGCTGCAGAACAGCAAATATTGCAGAACAGCAAATATTGCTGCCTGATCCTTCCTCTGGAAGCTTCATCCCAGAGGGGCACCCACCCATATGAGGTGTCTGTCAGCCCCTACTGGGAGGTGTCTCCCAGTTAGGCTACATGGGGGTCAGGGACCCATTTGAAGAGGCAGTCTGTCCATTCTCAGAGCTCAAACGCTGTGCTGGGAGAACCACTGCTGTCTTCAGAACTGTCAGATAGGGATGTTTAAGTGTGCAGAAGTTTCTGCTGCCTTTTGTTCAGCTATGCCCACCCACAGAGGTGGAGTCTATGGAGGCAGTAGGCCTTGTTGAGCTGCGGTGGGCTCCACCCAGTTCGGGCTTCCTGGCTGCTTTGTTTACCTACTCAAGCCTCAGCAATGGTGGATGCCCCTCTCCCTGTCAGGCTGCTGCCTCGCAAGTCAATCTCAGACTGCCGTGCTAGCAGTGAGTGAGGCTCCTCGGGCATGGGACCCGTCGAGGCAGGCACGGGAGAGAATCTCCTAGTCTGCCAGTTGCTAAGACCATAGGAAAAGTGCAGTATTTGGGCACGAGTGTCCCATTTTTCCAGGTACAGTCTGTCACGGCTTCCCTTGGCTAGGAGAGGGAAATCCCCCGACCCCTTGCACTTTCCGGGCGAGGTAACGCACTTCCCTGCTTCAGCTCACCCTCTGTGGGCTGCACCCTCTGTCCAACCAGTCCCAATGAGATGAACCAGATACCTCAGTTGGAAATGCAGAAATCACCCATCTTCTGTTTGATCACGCTGGGAGCTACAGACTGGAGCTGTTCCTACTCGGCCATCTTGGAATGGACCCCCATGCTAAAATTCTTAACAAAATACTAGCTAACTGAATCCAACAACATATCAAAAAGATAACCCATCATGATCAAGTGGGTCTCATACAAGGGATGTAAGGATGTTTTCACATACACAAGTCAATAAATGTGATACACCACATAAACAGGATTAAAAACAAAAATCACGTGATTATCTCAATAGATACAGAAAAAGCATTTGACAAAATCCAGCATCGCTTTATGATTAAAACTCTCAGCAAAATCGGCATGCAAGGGATAGACCTTAATGTAATAAAAGCCATCTATGACAAATCCACAGCCAACATAATACTGAATGGGAAAAAGTTGAAAGTATTCCCTCTGAGAACTGGAATAAGACAAGGATGCCCACTGTCACCACTCCTCTTCAACATAGTACCAGAAGTCCTAAAAAGAGCAATCAGACAAGAGAAAGAAATAAAGGGCATCCAAATCGGTAAAGAGGAAGTCGAACTGTCACTGCTTGCTGACAATATGATCGTTTACCTTGAAAACCCTAAAGACTCCTCCAGATAAAAGAGAAACTCCACTGATAAAAGAATTCAGCAAAGTTTCCAGATACAAGATTAACATACACAAATCAATAGCTCTTCTATACACCAGCAGGGACCAAGCAGAGAATCAAATCAGAAACTCAACCGCTTTTACAATAGCTGCAAAAAAAAAAAAATCAAATACTTAGGAATATACCTAACCAGGGAGTTGAAAGACCTCTATAAGGAGAACTACAAAACACTGCTGAAAGAAATCACAGATAACACAAACAAATGGAAGCACATTCCATGCTCATGCACGGGTAGAATCAACATTATGAAAATGACCATACTGCCGAAAGCAATCCACAGATTCAATGCAATCCCCATCAAAATACCACATCATTCTTCACAAACAATTCTAAAATTCATATGGAACCAAAAAAGAGCCTGCATAGCCAAAGAAAAAATAAAAATTCTAGAGGCATCACACTACCTGATTTTAAACTATAGTATAAGGCCATAGTCACCAAAAAAGCATGGTACTGGTATAAAAATAAGCACATAGACCAATGGAACAGAATAGAGAACCCAGAAATAAACCCCAATACTTACAGCCAACTGATCTTTGACAAAGCAAACAAAAACATAAAGTGGGGAAAGCACACCCTTTTCAACAAATGGTGCTGGGATAATTGGCCAGCCACATGGAGGAGAATGAAACTGGATCCTCATCTCTCACCTTATACAAAAATCAACTCAAGATGGATTAAGGACTTAAACCTAAGACCTGAACTATAAAAACTCTAGAAGATAACATTGGAAAAACCGTTCTACACATTGGCTTAGGCAAGGATTTCATGACCAAGAACTCAAAAGCAAATCCAATAAAAACAAAGATAAATAGCTGGGACCTAATTAAACTAAAGAGCTTTTGGATGGCAAAAGGAACAGTCAGCAGAGTAAGCAGACAACCCACAGAGTGGAAGAAAATCTTCACAATCTATGCATCTGACAAATGACTAATATCCAGAATCTACAATGAACTCAAACATATCAGTAAGAAAAAAAACAAACAATCCCATCGAAAAGTGGGATTACCAGGCTGGATAGTGAAGGACCATCAGATGGGGGCAGGGCTAGGCATGTCTGAACTCAGACTCTCCTTGGGTGGGCCTTGCTGTGGCTGCTGTGGGGGATGGGAGTGAGATTCCCAGGTCACTGGAGTTGTGTACCTAGGAGGATTATGGCTGCCTCTGCTGAGTTATGCAGGTTGTCAGGGAAGTGGGGGAAAGCTGGGAGTCACAGGCCTCATCCAGCTCCCATGCAAACCAAAGGGCTGGTCTCACTCCCATCATGTCCCAGCCAACAGCCCTGGGCTTGAAAACTTGCCCTGGGCTATCTGCCTCCCAGGTGTGAAAGCAAAGGACTTGGTTCTTCCCTGGCCTGTGGAGTCTGCACACCGGATTTGCGCACTCCCTCATTCTGGCCAGGAGGCTTCTCGCCCCATTCAAATTGTTATAAAGTTCAGCTGGAGATTTCCTTCTCCCTGTAGAGTTTTACCCCTTGCTGCTGGTCATCCTCCCGATGGATCCCTGTGATGCCAAGCAGGACTGGCCTGTTACGAGACGCAGCGAGCTCCCAGGGCCTTTCTGCTGCTTCCTCTACCCCCGTATTTTTCTCAGCTCTCTAAATTGACTCAGCTTCACATAAAGTCAGAAACTTCTCCCACAAACAGACCCTCAGCTTCCCCAGTGGGGGTGTGTGTTCGGGAGAGGCGGGTTTCCCTTTCCCACTTCCGCAGTTGGGGCACTCACAGTATTTGGGGTGTCTTCTGGGTCCTGCAGGAGCAGTCTGCTTCCTTCAGAGGTTCTGTGGGTCCTCTCGGGATTGCTGGTTTGTTCTTGCAGTCGATCTGGAGCTAAAATTAACAATGCGAGCTTCTGCTAGCTGCTCTCTCCGGAGCTGCAGTCTAGTCCTGCCTCCCGTCCGCCATGATGATCCAACCACCACTCAATCTTTTATAAGTTTTGTTGCAGTGAGTGAGATTTGGAAAGTTGTCTCAGACCACTGGAGCTGCTATAACAAAATACCATAAACTGGGTAGTTTATAACCAACAGAAATTTATTTCTCACCATTTTGGAGGCTGGGAATTTCAAGATGAAGGCTCAGGCAGAATGGGTGTCTGGTGAGGGCCTGCTTCCTGCACAGTGGTCTGTCTTTTCGCTATAACGTAAGATGGAAGAAGCCCCTCTGCAATGTTTACTGCAGATATTTTCCAAAGGCTTTTGGGAATTTTCTTGACACATGGAACTTCTCATTTTTATGAAATCAAGTCTGTACTTTCTTTTGTGACTTTCTTAGTCATTTTATTTCCATATTTAAGTGCATATGATGCGGCAGACATTGTGGTGTATTTAAATGTAAGTAACATACTGCCTATGCCTCCATGAGTTTGCAATCTGTATGAAGATATAATGGCATAGAAAATTTCAACGTAGTGGGTTGGGGGACTTCCACTTCTGAAATTGTGGTGGGCTAGGTACTCCAAGGAACCCTTTGACTGCAGAACAGTGGCAGGGTCCTGGATTTAAACCCTGGAAGAGTAGTACTCTTGGAGATATTGTTAATTATACAAGAGGTAGAAGTCTCTAAAGATCCCTGTCTTTCAAACAGAAAAAGTAACAAAATGTGAGCTGGGGTGGGATGAAGCCAAAGTGGGTTAGCAGCAAGAGGAGGGGTGGTGACCTGAGGACAAATGCTAACAGCAACTCTGCATGTTATGTGTGTCTGTCTGGCAGAGATCAGAAAGCTGAACTGGCACTACTTTTAGGCCCAGGTAAGAGAAGACCCTTATATAATAAGCACATGCACACAACACACACTCACAATATGTTAAAGGTATGTGCTTAGCAGCAGCATAGCATGACCAAGTCCTATGTAGCCACCTTTGTGACTAACTCTATTAAGGTCCCAGAGAAACAAACACTCGTGCTTGTTTGTGCAGCATCTAAACACAGGGTGATAAAGCCCAGATATGGTGAGGTATGGATTGTGACATCACAGATCCTGGAGATGGATACCGCTTTGGAAGGTAGAGAGGATTTGAGGAATGGAAACCTTTAGATTAAAAAAAAAAATGAATCAGCTTGTTAAATCCTTTTTTTCAGACTGAATGCAATAGGTTCTCACACAATAAAATATTGCTCAGCATCATGTGTTTTGTTTTGTTTTGTTTTGTTTTGCTTCTCTTTTTGTTTCAGTTTGTGGTTTTGAAGAGATTAGCAGTAGCATTTGTAACAGATGCCCACACCTGCAGAGAAAATTTTCCAATGTTAAACAATTTGTATTAGTCTTTTAGTGTTAGATCTGCAGGTTTGATCCACCATGTATGAAATGGGATAGATATGGATTCTTTACATTAGAAACTACAGAGACATTGAACACTAAATTACAAATGAT
This sequence comes from Nomascus leucogenys, assembly GCF_006542625.1. Classification (NCBI taxonomy): domain Eukaryota; kingdom Metazoa; phylum Chordata; class Mammalia; order Primates; family Hylobatidae; genus Nomascus; species Nomascus leucogenys. Next base: position 79,010,797 of record NC_044386.1, read on the forward strand.
TTTATGCTATACAAATAGATAATATTTAGGAAAATTTTCAAAAATTGCATTAGAAAATTTTAGTTTCTGAAAATAATTTTGAATTAAGTGTTTAATTTGATGGATTATATTTGCATGTATGCTGTGACTGCAAATACATTTTATTTTTAATCATTAATGTTAATAGAAGACAAATTATGTGAACATCTTGATTACAAATAGGAATTTTTCTGAAATGAAGGCAAGAAAAACAATTTTAGGATAGAAAACCTATAATAATTTGTGAATTATGTAAGCCCTCATTTTAGTTATCAGCCAAGCCTCACTAGCCTATCAGAAGAATATCCAGGTGTGTGCAATAACAATTCACTTCAGGCTGGACATGGTGGCTCATGCCTGTAATCCCAGCACTTTGGAAGGCTGAGGCAGGTGAATCACTTGAGGTCAGGAGTTTGAGACCAGCCTGGCCAACATGGTGAAACCCTGTCTCTAGTAAAAATACAAAAATTAGCTGGACATGGTGGTGCACACCTGTAGTCCCAGCTACTTAGGAGGCTGAGGCAGGAGAGTCGCTTGAACCTGGGAGGCAGAGGTTGCAGTGAGCCGAGATTGCACCACTGCTCTCCAGCCTGGGCGACAGAGTGAGACTCCATCTCAACAAACAAAACAAAACAAAACAAAACACAAAAAAACTTCAATTGTTTTTACTATTTTGTCAACTTTTAGTCATATACAAATAACAGTTTAACACACAATTTTCTACCTTGTTGTATGAAGGAATACTTTTAAAAGTACAAGGATAGAACATATTTTATGTGTCAATTTGTAAGCTTGATTTATTATTTGTAAGCATTTATACATAAGTTATGTAAGCATCCCACTTCTGTGCTTTCCCTGAAAACCACATACGTTAGGGGCGGGCTTAGCTAAATTTTCAAGGAAGTTGAAGTGCTAGGGTTTTAAAAATGTCTGTATCCCCATTGTATCTAGGAAACAACTAACTTGCTTTTGATTTTACAGGCTCATGGTAGAAGGGACTTCTCGTCTCAGATGAGACTTTGGACTCTGGACTTTTGCATTAATGCTGAAATGGGTTAAGACTTTGGCAGACTCTTGGGAAGACATGATTGGTTTTGAAATGTGAGGACATGAGATTTGGGAGGGGCCAGAGGTGGAATAATATGGTTTGGCTCTGTGTCCCCCATCCAAATCTCACCTTGAATTGTAATAATCCCCACGTGTTGTGGGAGGGACCCAGTGGGAGGTAATTGAATTATGGGGATAGGCTTTTCTCATGCTGTTCTCATGATAGTGAATAAGTATCACGAGATCTGATGGTTTTATAAAGAGGAGCTCCCCTGCACACGCCCTCTTGCTGCTGCCATGTAAGACATTCCTTTGCTCTTCTTTTGTCTTCTGCCTTGATTATGAAGCCTCCCCAGCCATGCGTAACTGTGAGTCCATTAAACCTCTTTCCTTTATAAATTACCCAGTCTCAGGTATGTCTTTATTAGCAGCATGAGAATGGACTAATACGGATATTGAAAAGAAAAATAAAGAGACAGATTTGCCCCACAAAGACATTAGGTTGGGCATGGTGGCTCACACCTGTAATCCCAGCACTTTGGGAGGCCAAGGTGGACAGGTCACTTGAGGCCAAGAGTTCGAGACCAGCCTGGGCAACATAGTGAAATCCCATCTCTACACACACAAAAAGTATATATACAAAAAGTTAGCCGGGTGTGATGGTGCGCACTTGTAGTCCCAGCTACTCAGGAAGCTGAGGAGGGAGAATCACCTGAACCTGGAAAAGTTGAGGCTACAGTGAGCATGATTGCACCAATGCACTCCAACCTGGGTGACAGAGTGAGACCCTGTCTCAAAATAATAAAAATACTTATAATAAACTACGACAATTCATCCTGTGTAGTATTTAACACAGGGATAGGCAAATCAACCAGTGGAACAGAAATATACCCACCTGCATACAGAACTTTAATATATTACAGAAATGACATGACAGATGAGTGGGGAAAGGAAGGACTAGTCAATAAATCATGCTGGTTTGGTGTAACGTGGTAGGTTCAGGGAACTAGGAAAGGCAGACTCCTGATCTCAACTTCCAGCAGGCAGAGGTAGGATGGAGACCTAGAGGAGATGACAAGCATGGCTTCCTGGAGAAGATGGCGCATGAACTAAGTCTTGAAGGTTGAGTGCACATTAGCTAGCCAAATAAGAGGTTAAAGTGTTCCAGAGAGAAGGAACTGTGAACCAGCTTGGTGTTCACAGGGCATTTGAAATTGTTATTGTTATGGAATCTTTGGGGTGTCATTTTCTGGCTGGAAACCTGTAGCTGGTGGCACCTTTGCCTGAGTTTTGCTTGGGTGTCCTGGGCTTGTTCCACCCACTCGGTTTGGCAGGCTGTGCTCAGCTCACACTACCGGCCTGGATCCCATGCCTCCAAGTGAGACTGTGAGTCAGGTGTGGAATGGCAAGGGGTGTGTGAGCGAGCATGGGGTCCAGCCACTGTGCAGTAGACATGCTGGCTGCTGCCATGGAGCAGGCAGCTCCAGGTGCTGGCATGGGTGCCAGCTTTCTACAAGGCTGCAGCTGGATCAGGCTCACTGTAAGCAGCTTCCCTGGCTGGCACCAGGGAGTGTGGTGGTGTCTGGAAGCTTGGAGACACCAAGAACCAAAGACCCCAAAGGGGAAGCCACAGCCCTGGCTCTGGGAGCTCCCCAGTCTGGGCTTTCCAAAGGGCTGCAACTCTTCTCTCCTCTTCACCCACAACATGGCAAGCAAGGAGCATGTTTCAGGCATGTTTGTTTCACAGCTTTTTTAACCCTGCCATTTGAGGAGTCCTGAATTATTGTCCTGCAACCAGGAAGAATGAGGTATGTAGACAAGTGGAGGTTATGCAAGATGAAGAGGAGCTTTATTGAGCGATAGAACAGCTCAGAGGAGACCTGCAGTGGGAAGCTGAGAGGAGACCCACATTGGAAAGTTCCGTTCCTTTCTGCAGCCAGGGTGTCCTGATGAGTGTTCAGCTCCTAGCAGAGAGGAAACCCTGGAGTGGGAAGCTCCTCTCTGCAGGCAGGTTGTCCTGTCATCTCTGCCGCTCTCAGCAGAAAGGAGGCCCTGGAGTGGGTGGCTCCTCTGCAGCTGGTCGTCCTGATGTCTGCAAATCTCAGCAGAGAGGAGGCCTGGAGTGGGTGGCTTCTCTCTGCAGCTGGTCCTCCGGATGTCTGCAGTTCTGGCTGAGCCCAGGGCTTTTATGAGTCTCAGAGGGGAGGAAGTGCATACTGATTGGTCCATGGGTGGCCATGGGTGGTCCTAGAAAAGGCACCACAAGTTCCTACTCCTGGGGCCTGGCAGCCCAGCCCCCAGCCATCAGGCCCTCCCTGGCCTTGAAGGTAGGGCCTCACCAGGTATCTGCCCTCTTCCACCCAGGAACCTGTCTACCTCCTGCTGCGTTCATGGAGCCCAGGGTGTAGGTGCCAAGGGGTGCCTGCAAGCCGGCCCCCAGCTGCTCTCAGGACCCCCTTGGCTTTCCTCTGTATTCTCACGTGCAACGTCTGTAGGGGGTCAAGGCAGCAGGGGGGCCGGTGTGTCAGAACTGCTTTGATTGTGTGCACACCTGGAAAGGCTGTGACAGCACCTGGGCTTGGCCCTGAGATCAGAGTGGGCACTGACATCAGGGAGAAGCTAGGCAGCTGAAGCAGGCACATCCAGCCTTCAAGGACAGGGAGGGAGGTGTCGGGGGAGGCTTTCTTGGTCCCCAAGAGTAAAGAGATGTCTGGGTCTGCAGCCGCAACTGGTGCGGCTGCAGCTGTGCCTGGGAGGGTGGGGCTCCTGCCTGCTCCCAGGTCCTGAGAGCACAGGGATGCTCATGTCTGCAGCCATGGCTTGGGTGGCTGCGGCAGCATCCAGAAAGCTCCCATCCCAACTCAAAAGGGGAGGGACTCCCACTTGTCCCTGGCTCTGGGTGGCTCCATGGAGCGTGCAGCCCCTGCCGTGCCTCCCTGCTACAGCCAGCGTGATGGCAGTGGCCACTCCAGACGGCCTGCCGCTGCCATCATTATCCAGATGAAAAGTATACAATGGGAAGCAATGGAAAATGAGGATAGAAAAGGAGAGGATAAACATTAACACAAAATTCGAAGTCCAGGCATTTTCTTTCTCCTTAAGATATTTGATACATATTTATTTTTAACATTCTGTGTTTGACTACAAATTTTAATTTGAATCCATCCAAAATTTATTTAAGTGTATGATGTGAGACAAATAAACAACCTCATGAACACCCACACGTGCACTTCCCAAATGACTAATTTACAGTTCTCTCACTATGTCCCATATTTGATAAACCTTTCCCTGTAGTGAAATTAAAGATTTTATTAGCAGAAATTTTTATTACCGCATGCTGACTCAGTGACTTTAGGTGTATCCCTGTTAAACACAGATAAAAACAGATTTTGATGCTGACACTAAGAAAAATTAAAGAGAGGGGGAGAGAGAGAGGCAGGCAATCATTCAATTTAAGTTAAATTTAGGTTTAAAATGAGTCCATTTTACTTGAAGAGCTTGTGTCAATAACTTACTATTCACCTATCTTTTTAATGAGCATAGTGACAGTTTAATTATCATGGACAATTAAAAGTTAGTATTATTTTGAGTTTTTTATGTTATAGTAGATTTCACATTAAATGTTAAATACTTATCAGTATTCATTTCCTGTTAATAAATTCCTACATTCATCAACCTTATATAACATTTTCTAACACCATACACACACACAATCACACACACAATCACACACACACAGGGAGATAGAAAGTGAAAGTGTGCAAGCAAACTGTTTTAGGCATTTGCAGGAAAATTATTCAGGCAGCTATTATCTTATTGGCAGCTTGGGTTCTGATTGATGACAGACAACATAATAAATAATCTATTTACTAACTCCTAACACCTAAATAATGCCCTTATCTTTCACCATAACTGAATTGCCAATACCATATTGACAAAGTGTCATACAGTTGTAGCTAAACTGACCATTTTTCTTGTCACCATTTTTCTTTCTGTAGAATCAGTGAAGGCCCCAGAAAAAAAAACAAAACCCTTTTATCTGATTAATGGAAGGTACTAGAGGTTACCAGTGAACTTGGTTGTATTTATTTATTTACACTTAATTCACTGGTAAGGGGCAGATGGATGGAATTTGCTTGGTAATGAAAAACACAGTAATTTTTTTCTTCTGTCCTACACAGGCTACATAAATGATTGCTTTGCCTATGTAGGGTGCTTACTGGTGCAGACAACTTCTAATTCCCATTCCAAATGGCTGGAGTGGAGTTTGTGCAGCACAGAAATAGAATCTTCCCAGGGCTGAGCACAAGTATTTTGCTCCACAGATATTTGTTGATTTGGCTTGGAAACCATAGACCCTGCAAAGTAGATGGTGACAGGGAATAATCTTCCATAATTTGGAAAGAAGCAACCATTTATAATCTTTCTTCCTGTGCCTTCCAAAACAACTGTTCAAAACCAGTTAAAACAAAAAAATCCCTAGTCTAGGTTTATGCAGTGGCCAGGGGATCTTCTGACCTTTGCCTCTACAGCAACTACTTTAGATCTGGTCCTATCATTTGTGACACCTCTGAAGTCGTCCTCCTGTCTGTAATATAATCCTTCTCTGGATTCCGCAATCAGAGAGTCTTTCCAGAACTCAGCTCTGACCATATCCTCCTCTTACTGAACAACTCTCATGGCCCCATTAATGTACAAGCAAAGTCCAAACTTCTTAGCCTTTTAAAATGCTGTCTGCCGTTGCCTTGTGCACTCTGCCCTCCTTTTTCTTCTTGACAGACTCTTTGTCTTTTAAAACTAACCTCAGATGTCATGTTCTTAGCGAAGCCTTCCCTGTCTCTCCTGGCGTGAGTTACACATTGCTTGCTTTGTATTTCCCATGCCTGGGTACCTGACTTCACCTTAGTGCTCATCACACCATGTTGTAACCACTCAAATGTCTAATTCTTTCCATCACCACAGACTAACTTCCTCCTTGAAACCCAAGAACTCACACTAATCCGGCTCCAGAGCCCAATGTATTTTGGGACCTGATTTGCTTCTGTCTTATTTCTTTAATTGTTTCAGATCTTCAAAGTCTTGTCTCCTTAATCAGTAATAAGAAATGTAATTGCGCTAGTTTGATTAGTGATTATTCCTATAGTGCTTCAAAGAGTTTGTTATTCTTATGGATTGTTTTTCTGCAGCAATGCAATCTGCAAAAAGATGAGTATTTCTAGGGAGGACACTGTGATGAATAAATATGAATTTGCTGTAAATTTCTCTATCATATTTTTAATCTAGCAAGTTCTTGGGCTCAGTATAATCACTTATTAAGAGTCTGAAATTGAATAAACTTGAAGGTGAGTAGAAATCTAACTTTAAAGTGTGTGTGTGTGTGTGAGAGAGAGAGAGAGAGAGACAGAGAGAGATAGAGACAGAGGGAGAGAGAGAAAGTTCATATTTATTCATCAGTGTCCAGTGTCCTCTCTGGAAATACACATCTTTTTGCAGATTGCATTGCTGCAGAAAAACAATTCATAAGAATGACAAACTCTTTGAAGCACTATAGGAATAATCACTAGTCAAACTAGCCCAATTACATTTCTTACTACTGATTAAGATTAATCTGGACCTGCAAAAACTTGGTTGCTGGGGTGGGATTTTATAGTTGTATCACTAGAAATTTATACCTACCATATAAAAATTGTCAATGTATATAATTAACTGCCAAAATATTCCCTGGAGTTAACTGTCAACTGAATTAACTAAGCAATACAGTTAAGTTTTAATTCGCCATTTTGGGGCCTGTAGCATTAGGTGCAGATAGCTGGGTGATAGTTTTATATTTAAAAAACCTCTTCTTAACTTTTAGTTTCACATGAAATCCTAAATACATAGATATATATTTCCTAATGGAATCTTCCTTCTTTCCTTTCTCCTTCTTTCTCTTCCTTCCTTCCTTCTTGTAGTTTTGTTTGATTTTTCTTTGAACAGTAAAAAGTGAACACTTTTTAGAAAGGAACATTTGTGAGGGAGAGATATCCAGCTATTCCAAAGCCTGGAATTTGAATATTATTACTAAAATGTTTATTGGAGAAGATCTGTCTGCCATCTGTGATTGGAGTTCTTTTACTTATCCGAAAAACAGTCATTCAAATAGTTATGAGTTCATAAATTTATAAAAGCAATTGGTCATGGTTGTTACATAGTATCTAACTCAAAAATGCTTTTTGTTTTTGTTTGTTTGTATGTTTATTTTTTCAGACAGAGTCTGCCTCTGTTGCCCAGGCTGGAGTGCAGTGGTGTGATCTGGCTCACTGTAACCTCCACCTCCTGGGTTCAAGTTATTCTCCTGCCTCAGTCTCCCAAGTAGCTGGGGCTACAGGCATGTACCACCATGCCCAGCTAATTGTTTGTATTTGTAGTAGAGATGGAGTTTCACCATGTTGGCCAGGCTGGTCTCAAATTCCTGACCTCAGGTGATCTGCTTGCCTTGGCCTCCCAAAGTGTTACAGGCGTAAGCCACCATGCCTAGCCAAAAATGTTCTTTATACATCTTTTGAAATCTTTGGCCACAGCTAATCTATCACAACTGTCTCATGTCTTCCCCAACACACACATGCACACACACACACATACGCATTCTGACTGTACTAATAAATCAATAAAATACCACCCACTTGGCTATGCCTAAGCTACATTCAGAAGTGATAGAAATTTTAATTATTTTATTCATAGCATCTGGCCACCAAGCATCAGAATAAATTATGGAAGAGGCAGTTTATTTCAAAAGAATGAAGTTATTCTGACATTTTAACTGGTGGTTATTTGATGTACTCTCAAATAGTAACTGACTTGATCCCAAGCCACTGGTCATCTGAATACTGAATAAGTTGAAAATAAAATATGTAATATCTTATTCTAAAATCCTCTTTGGGTTTAGTTACCTGTCTTGAATAAATACATTGATCAAATAAACTAAAAGACGAATATACCCCCTCTTTGTGCTGTGGAGCCAATCTAAGAAATTTTTAAAAGGTTATTTCAAGTATTTGAAAAAATTGACATCTTTCTCTGCTTTTATCTTATTAAAAAAAAGAATTCAGGAAAGTTCTGTGACTTGGCAGCTTCTTAGGTATAGGATTTGCTTTTGTATGGGTCCACAGCCCACCAAGGGGACATTATCACTCCCTGAATTTCAGGCAACAGTTGAAGACTCCAGTGACCAGGGTTTGACATTCAGCTGTGTAGACTTTAGTGAATCACTTAACCTCTGTGAGCCGCATTTTTTGTACTTTTGAAAAGGACATAATGATATCTTCTTTAACGAGTCATTTGGAAGATCAAATCAAATATATGAAGTGCTTTGCAAAACATTATGCTATCTAATTGCAAAACTGTCAACAGTATGTTGTTATTATTAATTTTCTTTCAGATATTACTTCTCAAGCCATTTCCCCCCCACCACCCTGCCCAGTGCACACTGCTCAAATAGTATGTGATAATTATCTAGGCTTATTAGAAGAGGGAGATGTTACTTTTAGCTGGACCAATAGCCTTATCTACTTTTAGAATAGCATTTAATACACTCAATTTTCTTGACTTCAATACTCTCTACACTTTGTTGACGAATTATAAATAAAAATTTGTATGGCACATGCAACCTAATAGAGTATATATTATAAATTTGTACATAAATATTCATATATAAATTTTACACGTTTTAATATATTATCATCATTATAAAACATATCCAGATAATAGTCAATTTAAAAGGATATAAGAGGCTTTGGGTTTCTAGATGAAAACATAAGGCCAGCTCTTCTTTTTCTTCTTGGAAACTACTCAAAAGGAGTAAGGAGAATGAGAAAGAAACAAACAAACTCCATTTCTGGTAAAACAAACAAAAATAGCTAGGACACCAAACTATAAAATAAGTGGAAGTGTTACCGAAGTAGTGGAGATGATTTAGGAATGCATGAAGAAAGAAGACATTGCTGAACAGATTTTGGAAAAAGACAAAATACACATCTCAAAGGTAGGGGTGCACCCTGAGGTGCAGAACTTAACACCTGGTGTGCAACAGCAGAAACAGAGCGTACGTCCTGGCAGTAGGAGTACGCTTATACCTGGTTTTATTTCATAAAAATAAAAAGTAAGGCTAAAAGAGAAATCACAGACACAAATCATACTTGCAGGAAACAGTCTATCTCTGTGAGAGGGGAGAAAAGTAACTTTGCTTTGGAAAAAACTCATAGCTACTTCACCCCATCAACTCGAAAGAAACTTACACAGCAAACTCTGCAATATAAGAATAGTTGGTTCTGGTTCTTCCCCAGTATGACCTTTTGCAAATATTGGGTCCAGGGAAGAGTCATCTTACGCAGATGAAAGTCAAAAAGAAACCAATAGTGGATGATATAATGACAGGAAAAAAATAAAACAAGTGGTAGGCAAGCAACAGAAAATTATCTTCATAAGGTAGGTGAAAATTATGACCAAACCTTTTGCTATTAATTTAAAAAATGAAGCAATTGATTCTATGAAGAAAGAATCAGAGATACAAGAACTCAAGAGAGGTCAGGCACAGTGACTCACACCTGTAATCCCAGCACTTTGGGAAACCAAGGTGAGAGAATTGCTTGAGCCCAGGAGTTTGAGACCAGACTGGGCAACATGGTGAGACTCTATCTCTACAAAATGATTAAAAAAAAAAATTAGCTGGCCTGTGCCTGTGGTCCCAGCTACTCAGGAGGAGAGCTTGAGCTCAAGAGGTCAAGGCTGTGAGCTGTGATCACAACATTGTACTCCAACCTGGGTGACAAAGTGAGACCCTGTCATAAAAAAGAAAAAGCTCAAGAGAGAGCTCATGAGGCAACAGAGTGGGAGGTGAAATGTGATCTAGCAGAACTCAGGAGAAAGATTGAAGGAAAAAAATAAAACCATGACAGAAATGAAAGTGAAATTGGAAGAAGCACCAAAATGACTAGATGCCACCAAAATCACAGTAGGGAACACAAAGGATAGAAGTGGAAGGAAAGGCTGGGCATAGTGGCACATGCCTGTAATCCCAGCACTTTGGGAGGCCAAGGTGGGAGTATCACTTGAGCCCAGGAGTTCAAGACCATCCTGGGCAACACAGCAAAACCCCATCTCTACACACACACAAAAAAGAAATTGCCGGGCATGGTAGTGCACACCTGTAATCTCAGCTACTTGAGAGGCTGAGGTAGAAGGATTGACTGATCCCAGGAGCTCAAGTTTACAGTGATCTATGATTATACTAATGTACTCCAGCCTGGATGACAGAGGGAGACCCTGCCTGAAAAAAAGAAAAGAAAAAGAAGAAAAGGAAATGGGGGAAAGTCAAGACAAATGAAGTAAAAATTGAAAACTAATAAAGAAATAAAGAGTTAAAAGGATTAAAAGGAAGAAGATATGAAGATAAGCAAAAGGAGATTATACACATACATATTTCAGATTGCTGAAGAAGAAAATGTTGAATTATAACTAAATACTGAAAAATGTAATTTTAAAAACTTCCCCAAAATGAAAGAAGACTTGTATCTACATAAGAAAGAGCACACTATATTCTAGGCAAATTGGCTCAGAACAGCCAACTGAGACATATCATAGGAAAGTTACTGGACTCCAAAATAACAACTAAACAACATTTTTTTGGCATCTGGGCAGAGTCATTTATAAAAGAAAAAAGTGTGCTGGCCCCAGAGTGCTCCACAGCAGCAATCAATGCCTAAGTCAGTGAAGTAACACCTACAACACCTCCAGGGAAGGAATGTGCAACCTAAATATGTTATTCAGGTATAAGAAAAAGAGTCAAGGGGATTGGGGTGGAGCCAAGATGGCCGAATAGGAACAGCTCCGGTCTACAGCTCCCAGCCTGAGCGACACAGAAGACGGGTGATTTCTGCATTTCTCTTTGAGCTTTGAAGAGAGTAGTGGTTCTCCCAGCACGCAGCTGGAGATCTGAGAACGGACAGACTGCCTCCTAAAGTGGGTCCCTCACCCCTGAGCAGCCTAACTGGGAGGCACCCCCCAGTAGGGACAGACTGACACCTCACTCAGCCAGGTACTCCTCTGAGACAAAACTTTCAGAGGAACTATCAGACAGCTGAATTTGTGGTCTCACGAAAATCCACTGTTCTGCAGCCACCGCTGCTGACACCTAGCCAAACAGGGTCTGGAGTGGACCTCTAGTAAACTCCAACAGACCTGCAGCTGAGGGTCCTGTCTGGTAGAAGGAAAACTAACAAACAGAAAGGACATCCACACCAAAAACCCATCTGTACATCACCATCATCAAAGACCAAAAGTAGATAAAACCACAAAGATGGGGAAAAAACAGAGCAGAAAAACTGGAAACTCTAAAAAGCAGAGCACCTCTCCTCCTCCAAAGGAACGCAGTTCCTCACCAGCAACGGAACAAAGCTGGATGGAGGATGACTTTGACGAGTTGAGAGAAGAAGGCTTCAGACGATCAAAATACTCCGAGCTACAGGAGGAAATTCAAAACAATAGCAAAGAAGTTAAAAACTTTGAAAAAAAATTAGAAGAATGGATAACTAGAATAACCAATGGAGAGAAGGGCTTAAAGGAGCTGATGGAGCTGAAAGCCAAGTTTCGAGAACTACGCGAAGATTGCAGAAGCCTCAGTAGCAGATGCGATCAACTGGAAGAAAGGGTATCGCTGATGGAAGATGAAATGAACGAAATGAAGCGAGAAGGGAAGTTTAGAGAAAAAAGAATAAAAAGAACTGAACAAAGCCTCCAAGAAATTTGGGACTATGTGAAAAGATCAAACCTACGTCTGATTGGTATACCTGAAAATGATGGGGAGAATGGAACCAAGTTGGAAAACACTCTGCAAGATATTATCCAGGAGAACTTCCCCAATCTAGCAAGGCAGGCCAACATTCAAATTCAGGAAATACAGAGAACACCACAAAGATACTCCCCGAGAAGAGCAACTCCAAGACACATAATTGTCAGATTCACCAAAGTTGAAATGAAGGAAAAAATGTTAAGGGCAGCCAGAGAGAAAGGTCGGGTTACCCACAAAGGGAAGCCCATCAGACTAACAGCTGATCTCTCAGCAGAAACTCTACAAGCCAGAAGAGAGTGGGGGCCGATATTCAACATTCTTAAACAAAAGAATTTTCAACCCAGAATTTCATATCCAGCCAAACTAAGCTTCATAAGTGAAGGAGAAATAAAATACTTTACAGACAAGCAAACGCTGAGTGATTTTGTCACCACCAGGCCTGCCCTAAAAGAGCTCCTGAAGGAAGCACTAAACATGGAAAGGAACAACCGGTACCAGCCACTGCAAAAACATGCCAAATTGTAAAGACCATCGAGGCTAGGAAGAAACTGCATCAACTAATGAGCAAAATAACCAACTAACATCATGACAGGATCAGATTCACACATAGCAATATTAACTTTAAATGTAAATGGGCTAAATGCTCCAATTAAAAGACACAGACTGGCAAACTGGGTAAGGAGTCAGGACCCATCAGTGTGCTGTATTCAGGAAACCCATCTCACGTGTAGAGACACACATAGACTCAAAATAAAGGGATGGAGGAAGATCTATCAAGCAAATGGAAAACAAAAAAAGGCAGGGGTTGCAATCCTAGTCTCTGATAAAATAGACTTTAAACCAACAAAGATCAAAAGAGACAAAGAAGGCCATTACATAATGGTAAAGGGATCAATTCAACAAGAAGAGCTAACTATCCTCAATATATATGCACCCAACACAGGAGCACCCAGATTCATAAAGCAAGTCCTGAGTGACCTACAAAGGGACTTAAACTCCCACACAATAATAATGGGAGATTTTAACACCCCACTGTCAACATTAGACAGATCAACGAGACAGAAAGTTAACAAGGATATCCAGGAATTGAACTCAGCCCTGCACAAAGTGGACCTAATAGACATCTACAGAACTCTCCACCCCAAATCAACAGAATACACATTTTTTTCAGTACCACACCACACCTATTCCAAAATTGACCACATAGCTGGAAGTAAAGCTCTTCTCAGCAAATGTAAAAGAACAGAAATTATAACAAACTGTCTCTCAGACCACAGTGTAATCAAACTAGAACTCAGGATTAAGAAACTCACCCAAAACCGCTCAACTACATGGAAACTGAACAACCTGCTCCTGAATGACTATTGGGTACATAATGAAATGAAGGCAGAAATAAAGATATTCTTTGAAACCAACGAGAACAAAGACACAACATATCAGAATCTCTGGGACACGTTCAAAGCAGTGTGTAGAGGGAAATTTATAGCACTAAATGCCCAGAAGAGAAAGCAGGAAAGATCCAAAATTGACACCCTAACATCACAATTAAAAGAACTAGAAAAGCAAGAGCAAACACATTCAAAAGCGAGCAGAAGGCTAGAAATAACTAAAATCAGAGCAGAACTGAAGGAAATAGAGATACAAAAAACCCTTCAAAAAACTAATGAATCCAGGAGCTGGTTTTTTGAAAAGATCAACAAAATTGATAACGCTAGCAAGACTAATAAAGAAGAAAAGAGAGAAGAATCAAATAGATGCAATAAAAAATGAAAAAGGGGACATCACCACCGATCCCACAGAAATACAATCTACCATCAGAGAATACTACAAACACCTCTATGCAAATAAACTAGAAAATCTAGAAGAAATGGATAAATTCCTCGACAAATACACCCTCCCAAGACTAAACCAGGAAGAAGTTGAATCTCTGAATAGACCAATAACAGGTTCTGAAATTGTGGCAATAATCAATAGCTTACCAACCAAAAAGAGTCCAGGACCTGATGGATTCACAGCCGAATTCTACCAGAGGTACAAGGAGGAACTGGTACCATTCCTTCTGAAACTATTCCAATCGATGGAAAAAGAGGGAATCCTCCCTAACACATTTTATGAAGCCAGCGTCGTCCTGATACCAAAGCCTGGCAGAGACAAACCAAAAAAGAGAATTTCAGACCAATATCCTTGATGAACATTGATGCAAAAATCCTCAATAAAATACTGGCAAACCGAATCCAGCAGGCATCAAAAGCTTATCCACCATAATCAAGTGGGCTTCATCCCTGGGATGCAAGGCTGGTTCAACATACGCAAATCAATAAATGTAATCCAGCATATAAACAGAACCAAAGACAAAAACCACATGATTATCTCAATAGATGCAGAAAAGGCCTTTGACAAAATTCAACAACCCTTCATGCTAAAAACTCTCAATAAATTAGGTATTGATGGGACATATCTCAAAATAATAAGAGCTATCTATGACAAACCCACAGCCAATATCATACTGAATGGGCAAAAACTGGAAGCATTCCCTCTGAAAACTGGCACAAGACAGGGATGCCCTCTCTCACCCTCCTATTCAACATAGTGCTGGAAGTTCTGGCCAGAGCAATCAGGCAGGAGAAGGAAATAAAGGGTATTCAATTAGGAAAAGAGGAAGTCAAATTGTCCCTGTTTGCAGATGACATGATTGTATATCTAGAAAACCCATTGTCTCAGCCCAAAATCTCCTTAAGCTGATTAGCAACTTCAGCAAAGTCTCAGGATACAAAATAATGTACAAAAATCACAAGCATTCTTGTACACCAATCACAGACAAACAGAGAGCCAAATCATGAGTGAACTCCCATTCACAATTGCTTGAAAGAGAATAAAATACCTAGGAATGCAACATACAAGGGATGTGAAGGACCTCTTCAAGGAGAACTACAAACCACTGCTCAATGAAATAAAAGAGGATACAAACAAATGGAAGAACATTCCATGCTCATGGGTTGGAAGAATCAATATCGTGAAAATGGCCATACTGCCCAAGGTAATTTATAGATTCAATGCCATCCCCATCAAGCTACCAATGACTTTCTTCACAGAATTGGAAAAAACTACTTTAAAGTTCATATGGAACCAAAAAAGAGCCCGCATCGCCAAGTCAATCCTAAGCCAAAAGAACAAGCTGGAGGCATCACGCTACCTGACTTCAAACTATACTACAAGGCTACAGTAACCAAAACAGCATGGTACTGGTACCACAACAGAGCATAGATCAATGGAACAGAACAGAGCCTCAGAAATGATGCCACATATCTACAACTATCTGATCTTTGACAAACCTGACAAAAACAAGAAATGGGGAAAGGATTCCCTATTTAATAAATGGTGCTGGGAAAACTGGCTAGCCATATGTAGAAAGCTGAAACTGGATCCCTTCCTTACACCTTATACAAAAATTAATTCAAGATGGATTAAAGACTTAAATGTTAGACCTAAAACCATTAAAATCCTACAAGAAAACTAGGCAATACCATTCAGGACATAGGCGTGGGCAAGGACTTCATGTCTAAAACACCAAAAGCAATGGCAATAAAGCCAAAATTGACAAATGGGATCTAATTAAACTAAAGAGCTTCTGCACAGCAAAAGAAACTACCATCAGAGTGAACAGGCAACCTACAGAATGGGAGAAAATTTTTGCAACCCACTCATCTGACAAAGGGCTAATATCCAGAATCTACAATGAACTCAAAATTTACAAGAAAAAAACAAACAACCCATCAAAAAGTGGGCAAGGACATGAACAGACACTTCTCAAAAGAAGACATTTATGCAGCCAAAAAACACATGAAGAAATGCTCATCATCACTGGCCATCAGAGAAATGCAAATCAAAACCACAGTGAGATACCATCTCACACCAGTTAGAATGGCCTCATTAAAAAGTCAGGAAACAACAGGTGCTGGAGAGGATGTGGAGAAATAGGAACACTTTTACACTGTTGGTGGGACTGTAAACTAGTTCAACCATTGTGGAAGTCAGTGTGGCGATTCCTCAGGGATCTGGAACTAGAAATACCATTTGACCCAGCCATCCACTACTGGGTATATACCCAAAGGACTATAATCATGCTGCTATAAAGACACATGCACATGTATGTTTATTGCGGCACTATTCACAATAGCAAAGAGTTGGAACCAACCCAAATGTCCAACAACGATAGACTGGATTAAGAAAATGTGGCACATATACACCATGGAATACTATGCAGCCATAAAAAACGATGAGTTCATGTCCTTTGTAGGGACATGGATGAAACTGGAAACATCATTCTCAGTAAACTATTCCAAGGACAAAAAACCAAACACCGCATGTTCCCACTCATAGGTGGGAATTGAACAATGAGAACTCATGGACACAGGAAGGGGAACATCACACTCCGGGGACTGTTGTGGGCTTGGGGGAGGGGGGAGGGACAGCATTAGGAGATATACCTAATGCTAAATGACGAGTTAATGGGTGCAGGAAATCAACATGGCACATGGATACATATGTAACAAACCTGCACATTGTGCACATGTACCCTAAAACCTAAAGTATAATAATTAAAAAAAAATATATCACTAAAAAAAAAAAAAAAGAGTCAAGGGGCCAGGCATGGTGGCTCATGCCTGTAACCCCAGCACTTCAGGAAGCCGAGGTGGGTGGATCACGAGGTCAGGAGCTCGAGACCAGCCTGGCCATTATGGTGAAACCCTGTCTCTACTAAAAACACAAAAATTAGCCAGGCATGGTGGTGCACACCTGTAGTCCCAGCTGCTCAGGAGGCTGAGGCAGGAGAATCACTTGAACCCGGGAGGTGGAGGTTGCAGTGAGCCGAGATCATGCCACTGCACTCCAGCCTGGGTGACAAAAAAGACTTTGTCTCAAAAAAAAATATAATAATTAAATACTTTTGAATATCCAAGAATTCAGAGAATATATTCTTAACCTCCTCTTGAGGAATATCTTAGAGGCCAAACTTCAGCCAATGAAGCCATGAGAGGAAAGGAACCTACAGGATCCCTGACTGTATCAGCTCTAAGACGAAAACAAATGTGTGGTTAGAATTACAGAACAGAAAGTAAGTGTTAGATGCAGTAAAAATGGAGACAAGATATAAGTAACATAAGTTGGGAGGGTAAGTGTGAAATCAGCTGGAAAGTAAAGGCTAAGCAAATTTATATCCATAAAACTGTGATGTGATTTTCTCATCTTTAGTAGTTGCACATTAAAGAATATCATCTCGATATTAAAAAATATGGGCAAGAGTAAATCTAACAGTACAAAAAAGAACACTAAGAAAGATAAAATAATTTACAAAAATTAGATGGTAGTGACTGGGTGCTGTGGCTCACACCTGCAATCCCATCCCTTTGGGAAGCCAAGGCAGGAGGATCACCTGAGCTCAGGAGGTCGAGGCTGCAATGAGCTATGATCACACCACTGCACTCCAGCCTGGGTGATAGAGTGAGACCCCATCTCTATTTTAAAAACAAGAAATTGGATGGTAGAAAAAAGAATAGGAGAAAATATATACATAGACATTTCTTTATTCTAGGAATAAATAATACATACTGCCTAAATAAATCCAAGATTCATTGTCATGTAAACTTACAATTTAAGGGTAAATATTTATAAAAATGTAAAACTTCCTATTTATCATGAAAAATAAAATACGCGAAGTAGAGCATATGTTAAAAATTTTATAAAACTATAAAATAGAAAAACGCAATATAAAATTGTATGACAGAAGCAATACAAAACTTGTCATATCAGTTACCATACATGGACTAACCTCACCCATTGAAAGAAAATGACTTTTAGAATACATCACAAAGAAAATCTAAAGTTTATGCTGTACATAAGAAACATCCCTAAAGCAAAGCAGTTCAGAAAGTTTGAAAACAAATGGATGAGTGAAATATACCAGACAATGCAAACAAAAAGAAAACAAGTTAGTCATTTTCATATCAGACAAGGTTGAATACAGGACAAAGCATTAAATGAGTCAAAACGGGCTTTAAATTTTGTTAAAAAGTGCAATTAACAGTGCATATAGAAGCATTGAATAACACAATATCAATATTCACAAAGGTAAAACTACAGGAAGTACGAGAAAAAAATAAACACTTATGCTTTGTTTTATTCTATCTATTAGAATTGACTCACTAAATCCAGCCCACACATAAAGGGAGAGGAATTAAGTTCCACCTCTAAAAGATGTTAAAGGCTAATTTATAAAAAAGCACTGTGCCTTCCATCTTAGCCTCTCTTTCTCATTTTTGAATCACTGTCTCTGGGGAAGGCCAGTTGCCATGTCTTGAGGATACTAAGGTAGCCCTGTGGAGAGGCCCATATGGTCAGGAATTAACTGAGGCCTCTAGCCAATAGCATTTGAGGAATGGAGGCCTCCAGCCAATAGCCATGGGAGTGCACCTTCTTGGAAGTAGATCCTCCAGCCCAGTCAAGCCTTCAGATGACAGCAGCCTCAGCCAATAACTTGACTTAAATTTTATGAGAGATCCTGAGTCACAACAACTGTGCTAAGAAACCATCTAAAAAGGAAAACATAAAACCATCACATTTGCAGTTGATACGATACTTGAAAAACCTAAGAAGATAAATGGAAAAGCCATTAAAACCAAATTCAGTATGACTATTCAGAAATTAGTTGCTTTTGTATATATAAATATCAACCAGTTAGCAAATAAACGAAGAAAAATCTTATTCAAAATAGCAATAAAAATGTAAGATACTTAGACACTAGTTTTCAAAATTTGCAAAATACATACAAGATACAAACCTCAAAGACACAAAAAGGATATTTAAACAAATTGAAAGACATGTTATATTCTTAGATTTACCATCATAAAGATGTCAGTTATCTCCCAGTTAGCCTATAAATTTAACCTTATCCCAATAAATATATTTTCTTCTCAAGCTCCGGTGAGCTATAAGGGGCACCAAACTTTGGAGACCACTGCCCCGGATCTGTACTGTTCAACACAGTAGCCATTAACCACATGTGATTTATTGAGCTCTTGAAATGTACTAATCCAAGGCTGGGCATGGTGGCTCACACATGTAATCCCAGCACTTTGGGAGGCTGAGGTGGGCGGATCACTTGAGGCGAGGAGTTTGAGACCAGCCTGGCCAAAATGGTGAAACTAAAAATAAAAAAACTAGCCGGGCATGATGGTGCATGCCTGTAGTCCCAGCTACTCAGGAGGGTGAGGCAGGAGAATTGCTTGAACCCAGGAGGCAGAGGTTGTAGTGAACCAAGATTGCATCACTGCACTCCAGCCTGGGCAGCAGAGCGAGACTATCTCAAAAAACAAAGAAAGAAATGTACTAATCCAAATTGAGGTGTGTTCAATATGCTGGATATTGAAGACTTAGAACAAGGAATGAAGAATGTAAAAAACTCTCTTTAGTAATTTTTATGTCAATTACATACTTTGGATACATTGGATTAAACAAAATATATTGTAAAAATTCATTTCACTTGTTTCTTTTTGCTTTTAAAATATGACTATTAGAATATCAAAATTACATAAGTGGCAGGCTTGGTAATTTTGTTGGACAAGTGAGCTCCTGGAGAGCAAAGGTCATGGTCTATTCACAACAGTATCCACAACTCAAATCTACCCATTGAGTAATTATACCAGAACTAAATAAAATTTTGCAGATATCAATACAATTTTGCTAAGAAGTAAGCTAATTCTTTTAAACTATCAGGGACTGAATGAACATGGGACTTGAGTAAAGATATTGCTTAAACTAGTTTATTCAGGAAAGCCACAAAAAGAAATAAAGTGAAAACATGCACTGTGAGCGTGGTTTATTCAGCACTGTACTCAAAGATTAGGCTGAATCTCTTCACTAGAATTGAATATGCTTCCAAAGTCACTTTAAAAGCTGGCATTTAGAAATTAGGAAGGAGCTGGGAAGGAAAGAGGATAATTTCCAAAACCCCGTCAGTTCTCATTAAAGAGGTCTAGAAGAGACATATATTGTGCCATATTTATGACATTGGCTGTACAAATAAGAGACAATAAAGGGGGTGAAGCCAATATGGCTGAATAGGAACAGCTCCAGTCTACAGCTCCCAGTGTGAGTGACGCAGAAGACAGGTGATTTCTGCATTTCCAACTGAGGTACCGGGTTCATCTCACTGGGGAGTGTCGGACAGAAGGTGCAGGACAGTGGGTGCAGTGCACTGAGCGTGAGCCAAAGCAGGGTGAGGCATCACCTCACCTGGAAGCGCAAGGGGTCAGGGAATTCCCTTTCCTAGTCAAAGAAAGGGGTGACAGATGACACCTAGAAAATCAGGTCACTCCCACCCTAATACTGCACTTTTCCAATGGTCTTAGCAAATGGCACACCAGGAGATTATATCCCACGCCTGGCTCAGAGGGTCCTATGCCCACGGAGCCTTGCTCATTGCTAAAACAGCAGTCTGAGATCAAACTGCAAGGTGGCAGCAAGGCTGGGGGAGGGGTGCCCACCATTGCCAAGGCTTGAGTAGGTAAACAAAGCAGCCAGGAAGCTTGAATTGGGTGGAGCCCACCGCAGCTCAAGGAGGCCTGCCTGCCTCTGTAGACTCCACCTCTGGGGGCAGGGCATAGCGAAACAAAAGGCAGCAGAAATCTCTGCAGACTTAAATGTCCTTGCTTGACAGCTTTGAAGAGACTAGTGGTTTTCCCAGCACACAGCTGGAGATCTGAGAATGGATAGACTGCCTCTTCAAATGGGTCCCTGACCCCCAAGTAGCCTAACTGGGAGGCACCCCTCAGTAGGGGCAGACTGACACCTCACACGGCCAGGTACTCCTCTGAGACAAAACTTCCAGAGGAATGATCAAGCATCAACATTTGCTGTTCACCAATATTCGCTGTTCAGCAGCCTCCGCTGCTAATACCCAGGCAAACAGGGTCTGGAGTGGACCTCCAGCAAACTCCAACAGACCTGCAGCTGAGGGTCCTGACTGTTGGAAGGAAAACTAACAAACAGAAAGGACATCCACATCAAAAACCCATCTGTACGTCACCATCGTCAAAGACCAAAGGTAGATAAAACCACAAAGATCGGGAAAAAACAGAGCAGAAAAACTGGAAACTCTAAAAAGCAGAGCACCTCTCCTCCTCCAAAGGAACGCAGCTCCTCACCAGCAATGGAACAAAGCTGGTCGGAGAATGACTTTGACGAGTTGAGAGCAGAAAGCTTCAGATGATCAAACTACTCCGAGCTAAAGAAGTAAGTTCGAACCCATGGCAAAGAAGTTAAAAACCTTGAAAAAAATTCGACGAATGGCTAACTAGAATAACCAATGGAGAGAAGTCCTTAAAGGACCTGATGGAGCTGAAAACCAAGGCACGAGAACTACGTGACGAATGCACAAGCCTCAGTAGCCGATTCGATCAACTGGAAGAAAGGCTATCAGTGATGGAAGATGAAATGAATGAAATGAAGCAAGAAGAGAAATCTAGAGAAAAAAGAATAAAAAAAAGAACAAAGCCTCCGAGAAATATGGAACTATGTGAAAAGACCAAATCTACATCTGATTGGTGTACCTGAAAGGGACGGGGAGAATGGAACCAAGTTGGAAAACACTCTGCAGGATATTATCCAGGAGAACTTCCCCAATCTAGCAAGGCAGGCCAACATTCAAATTCAGGAAATACAGAGAACACCACAAAGATACTCCCCGAGAAGAGCAACTCCAAGACACATAATTGTCAGATTCACCAAAGTTGAAATGAAGGAAAAAATGTTAAGGGCAGCCAGAGAGAAAGGTCAGGTTACCCACAAAGGGAAGCCCATCAGACTAACAGCTGATCTCTTGGCAGAAACTCCACAAGCCAGAAGACAGTAGGGGCCAATATTTGACATTCTTAAAGAAAAGAATTTTCAACCCAGAATTTCATATCCAGCCAAACTAAACTTCATAAGTGAAGGAGAAATAAAATACTTTACAGACAAGCAAATGCTGAGAGATTTTGTCACCCCCAGGCCTGCCCTAAAAGAGTTCCTGAAGGAAGCACTAAACATGGAAAGGAACAACTGGTACCAGCCACTGCAGAAACATGCCAAATTGTAAAGACCATCGAGGCTACAAAGAAACTGCCTCAACTAAGGAGCAAAATAACCAGCTAACATCATAAGGACAGGATCAAATTCACACATAACAATATTAACCTTAAATGTAAATGGGCTAAATGACCCCATTAAAAGACACAGACTGGCAAATCGGATAAAAAGTCAAGACCCATCTGTGTGCTGTATTTGGGAGACCCGTCTCACGTGCAGAGACACACATAAGCTCAAAATAAAGGGATGGAGGAAGATCTAAGCAAGCAAATAGAAAGCAAAAGAAAAGCAAGGGTTGCAATCCTAGTCTCTGATAAAACAGACTCTAAACCAACAAAGATCAAAAGAGACAAAGAAGGCCATTACATAATGGTAAAGGGATCAATTCAACAAGAAGAGCTAACTATCCTAAATATGTATGCACCCAATACAGGAGCACCCAGATTCATAAAGCAAGTCCTTAGAGACCTACAGAGAGACTTAGACTCCCACACAATAATAATGGGAGACTTTAACACCCCACTGTCAACATTAGGCAGATCAACGAGACAGAAACTTAACAAGGATATCCAGGAATTGAACTCAGCTCTGCACCAAGTGGACCTAATAGACATCTACAGAACTCTCCACCCCAAATCAACAGAATATACATTCTTTTCAGCACCACACGAACCTTTTCCAAAATTGACCACAGGGTTGGAAGTAAAGCACTCTTCAGCAAATGTAAAAGAACAGAAATTATAACAAACTGTCTCTCAGACCACAGTGCAATCAAACTACAACTCAGGATTAAGAAACTCACTCAAAACCGCTCAACTACATGGAAACTGAACAACCTGCTTCTGAATGACTACTGGGTACATAATGAAATTAAGGCAGAAATAAAGATGTCCTTTGAAACCAACGAGAACAAAGACAAAACATACCAGAATCTCTGGGACACATTTAAAGCAGTGTGTAGAGGGAAATTTATAGCACTAAATGCCCACAAGAGAAAGCAGAAAATTTCTAAAATTGACACCCTAACATCACAATTAAAAGAACTAGAGAAACAAGAGCAAACACATTCAAAAGCTAGCAGAAGGCTAGAAATAACTAAGATCAGAACAGAACTGAAGAAGATAGAGACACAAAAAACCCTTCAAAAAATCAATGAATCCAGGAGCTGGTTTTTTGAAAAGATCAACAAAATTGATAGACTGCTAGCAAGACTAATAAAGAAGAAAAGAGAGAAGAATCAAATAGATGCAATAAAAAATGATAAAGGGGATATCACTCCCGATCCCACAGAAATACAAACTACCATCAGAGGATACTATAAACACCTCTACGCAAATAAACTAGAAAATCTAGAAGAAATGGATAAATTCCGGGACACATACACCCTCCCAAGACTAAACCAGGAAGAAGTTGAATCTCTGAATAGACCAATAACAGGCTCTGAAACTGAGGCAATAATTAATAGCTTACCAACCAAAAAGAGTCCAGGACCAGATAGATTCACAGCTGAATTCTACCAGAGGTACAAGGAGGAACTGGTACCATTCCTTCTGAAACTATTCCAATCAATAGAAAAAGAGGGAATCCTCCCTAACTCATTTTATGAGGCCAGCATCGTCCTGATACCAAAGCCTGGCAGAGACACAACCAAAAAAGAGAATTTTAGACCAATATCCCTGATTAACATCAATGCAAGAATCCTCAATAAAATACTAGCAAACCAAATCCAGCAGCACATCAAAAAGCTTATCCACCATGATCAAGTGGGCTTCATCCCTGGGATGCAAGGCTGGTTCAACATATGCAAATCAATAAACGTAATCCAGCATATAAACAGAAACAAAGACAAAAACCACATGATTATCTCAATAGATGCAGAAAAGGCCTTTAACAAAATTCAACAACCCTTCATGCTAAAAACTCTCAATAAATTAGGTATTGATGGGACGTATCTGAAAATACTAAGAACTATCTATGACAAACCCACAGCCAATATCATACTGAATGGGCAAAAACTGGATGCATTCCCTTTGAAATCTGGCACAAGACAGGGATGCCCTCTCTCACCACTCCTATTCAACATAGTGTTGGAAGTTCTGGCCAGGGCAATCAGGCAGGAGAAGGAAATAAAGGGTATTCAATTAGGAAAAGAGGAAGTCAAATTGTCCCTGTTTGCAGATGACATGATTGTATATCCAGAAAACCCCAACGTCTCAGCCCAAAATCTCCTTAGGCTGATAGGCAACTTCAGCAAAGTCTCAGGATACAAAATCAATGTGCAAAAATCACAAGCATTCTTATACACCAATAACAGACAAACCAAGAGCCAAATCATGAGTGAACGCCCATTCACAATTGCTTCAAAGAGAATAAAATACCTAGGAATCCAACTTACAAGGGACATGAAGGACCTCTTCAAGGAGAACTACAAACCACTGCTCAATGAAATAAAAGAGGATACAAACAAATCGAAGAACATTCCATGCTCATGGATAGGCAGAATCAATATCGTGAAAATGGCCATACTGCCCAAGGTAATTTATAGATTCAATGCTATCCCCATCAAGCTACCAATGACTTTCTTCACAGAATTGGAAAAAACTACTTTAAAGTTCATATGGAACCAAAAAAGAGCCCGCATTGCCAAGACAATCCTAAGCCAAAAGAACAACGCTGGAGGCATCACGCTACCTGACTTCAAACTATACTACAAGCCTACAGTAACCAAAACAGTATGGTACTGGTACCAAAACAGAGATATAGACCAATGGAACAGAATAGAGCCCTCAGAAATAAGGCTGCATATCTACAACTATCTGATCTTTGACAAACCTGACAAAAACAAGAAATGGGGAAAGGATTCCCTATTTAATAAATGGTGCTGGGAAAACTGGCTAGCCATATGTAGAAAGCCGAAACTGGATCCCTTCCTTACACCTTATACAAAAATTAATTCAAGATGGATTAAAGACTTACATGTTAGACCTAAAACTGTAAAAACCCTAGAAGAAAACCTACGCAATACCATTCAGGACATAGGCATGGGCAAGGACTTCATGACTAAAACACCAAGAGCAATGGCAACAAAAGCCAAAATTGACAAATGGGATCTAATTAAACTAAAGAGCTTCTGCACAGCAAAAGAAACTACCATCAGAGTGAACAGGCAACCTACAGAATGGGAGAAAATTTTTACAATCTACTCATATGACAAAGGGCTAATATCCAGTATCTACAATGAACTCAAACAAACTTACAAGAAAAAACCAAACAACCCCATCAAAAAGTGGGCGAAGGATATGAACAGACATTTCTCAAAAGAAGACATTTATGTAGCCAAAAGACACATGAAAAAATGCTCATCATCACTGGCCATCAGAGAAATGCAAATCAAAATCACAATGAGATACCATCTCACACCAGTTAGAATGGTGATCATTAAAAAGTCAGGGAACAACAGGTGCTGGAGAGGATGTGGAGAAATAGGAACACTTTTACACTGTTGGTGGGACTGTAAACTAGGTCAACCATTGTGGAAGTCAGCGTGGCGATTCCTCAGAGATCTAGAATTAGAAATATCATTTGACCCAGCCATCCTATTACTGGGTATATACTCAAAGGATTATAAATCATGCTGCTATAAAGACACATGCACACGTATGTTTATTGCGGCACTATTCACAAATAGCAAAGACTTGGAACCAACCCAAATGTCCAACAATGATAGACTGGATCAAGAAAATGTAGCACATATACACCATGGAATACTATGCAGCCATAAAAAATGATGAGTTCATGTCCTTTGTAGGGACATGGATGAAGCTGGAAACCATCATTCAGGACAAAAAACCAAACACCGCATGTTCTGACTCACAGGTGGGAATTGAACAATGAGAACACACGGACACAGGAAGGGGAACATCACACACTGGGGCCTGCTGTGGGGTGGGGGCAGGGTGGAGGGCTAGCATTAGGAGATATATACCTAATGTTAAATGACGAGTTAATGGGTGCAGCACACCAAGATGGCACATATACACATATGTAACAAACCTGCACGTTGTGCACATGTACCCTAAAACTTAAAGTATAAAAAAAAACAACTCAAATATCTTAGCAAAAAAAAAAAAAAGAGACAATAAAATAACATGACTCGATTGGATTCATGTCCATCAGCATATAAGCAATCAAAGCAATTACTATGTATGGACCCCCAAAGCAAAATAAATGAATGGGGACTAAACGCAGAACCTGAATTGTTTTTGAGTTCTCAGTAGTTTCATATATTATATGCATTTTTTGTTGTTGTTTTTTTTGGTCAGGCTCTCATTTGTTGCCCAGGGTGTAATCTAGTGGCACAATCATAGCTCACTACAGCCTTGAACTTCTGGGCTCAAGCAATTCTCCTGCCTCAGCCTCCCAGATAGGTAGGACTAGAGGACTACAAGCCACTACACATAGCCAATTAAAAAAAATAAAGACAGGGGTCTCACTGTGTTACCCAGGTTAGTCTCGAATCCCTGGCCTCAAGTGATCTTCTCGCCATTGCCACCCAAAGTGTTGGGATTACAGGCATGAGCCACCACACCCAGTCTTATATGCATTTAAAATTTTTAAATAATTTTTTTTTTTGCATTTTAGACTTTAAAAAGTGCATGATATTGGATATCTGTAGAATGCCCTGATATTTTCTATTCTTCAATATATCTTTCTTTTCTTCATTGTCTTTAGTAATATAGAAAATATTTTACAACCTTTTTTTAATACAGTAGTTCTCAACTGGGAATGATTTTGCCCTTCCCTAGGGGACATTTGGTGATGTCCAAAGACATTTTTGGTTGTCACAGTTGGGGTGGGGAGTGCTACTGGCATTTAGTGGTGGAGGCCAAGGACATTGCTAAATATCTTACAATGCACAGGACAGCCCCATAACAAATAATTATCTGGCCAAAAATGTCAATAGTTTCGAGGTTGAAAACCTTTGCTTTAATCTGGAAGAGATTCCATTTTTGGTTCTAGTTAATTTTCTCTGGCAGCATACTTTAGGAGATCAACTGAGCCTGCAAATTTTGGTGTTGGCCTTAATTCTCAGTCTCCACCTACGCACCTACATATTCACTCACTCATGCTTTCGCTCATTCAATACTTCCTCACTTTTACATAAACAAAAGCACATCATATGGAGGTTAAAATATAATTTATTATCCAAACTGGGACACTATTGAGGGTTGCTAATAAATAATCTGGACAGTGGAAGCAAATCAACAATGTCCTGAGTTAATCTGATTATATGGTAGCTGTAATTGTATGGCAGCACGAAAAAATGTCCAAAATGACAAATAAAACATAGAAGCCCGGGCATAGTCGCTCACACCTGTAATCCCAGCACTTTGGGAGGCTGAGATGGGCAGATCACCTGAGGTCAGAAGTTCGAGACCAGCCTGGCCAACATGGCGAAACCCCATTTCTACAAAAAATACAAAAATTAGCCGGGCGTGGTGGCATGTGTCTCAGCTACTCGGGAGGCTGAGGCATGAGAATCGCTTGAACCTGGGAGGCGGAAGTTGCAGGGAGCCAAGATGGCGCCATTGCCCTCTAGCCTGGGTAACAGAGCAAAACTCTGTCCCCCCCCAAAAAAAAAAAAAAAAAAATAGAGACATTTCTTATGACAACCAATTGGGAAAATGGGGTTTGAGCAATGGAACTGAACATCAAAGCTGAAGTCTAAGCTCATTTCTGATTTGTGTGTTGATGAGATCATGACATTAAAAAAAAAATTCCAGTACGTATCCCTTACAATTGGCTTTAAAAAATTCTGTAGAGATGTGGTCTCACTATGTTGAGCAGGCTGGTCTCGAATGCCTGGCCTCCAGGGATTGTCCTGTCTTGGTCTCCTAAATTGTTAGGATTATAGGTGTAAGCCACCATCCCCACCCTGGGGTTCGTTTTTGGAAAGAAAAAATAAGCAAATAACTCAGGACATATAAAGAATATAAACCCTATTAAAGGTATTATAAAGGGCACTTTTCAAAAAGCACCTATATAATGCTTGCACATAGTAGGTACTCAACAGATGACTGCTGACAAATAAATCTACATGGTCTTGTCTGACATGTGGGGAAACTGTCTCCATTTAAAGTGTATATTATATTAATTGGAATGATTTCCTGGATGCACAAAGTAGGGCCACCACCCCTTCTGCCCTACAACAAAAAATTAGAAATGTTGCATTTGTCAAAATACAACAAAACTGTTCAGGCAATATAAATAATTATAAATGCCAGTAAAGTCACTTTTCTGTTTTGCTTTTGATCTGTAAGGTTACTAGTGGATGAGATAATCTTTTATTTATATTGCATGTGGTAAAATTTCGAAGCAGGATTGTTGTGCTCATCACACCCTCCTTTCATAATTACGCCCGTAGGGCTGGCCGGCTGGCTGATAGTTTTTAACGCAGAGCTTGTCAATTTCTGTTAATACTAATTTAGAGTTCATAGCTCCATATATCATGGAAATGTACAGGCAAAACAATTTATGTAAAAAATATTTTGAGAGGAGTTGAACAAATGGAGGATCATTTCTGCATTGACTAGTGAGCGTTTCTGTTCTGATCACAGCACCAATTTATGTACAGTGGCACGGGGAGCTCACCTTTCATGGTTCCCACATTGGATGTTGCCAGGTTCCTTTCTACTTGCCCTCCCGCTATAAATAAACGCTTTCCCCCAGTCTCTTTACCATGTGTTGTCTTTTTAATTATTCCCCAAACTCTAATATAGTCAGTCCAGATCTTGTTTTGCCATTAACTCAGGAAGAAAAGAGGCTGCCTCCTGCATTTCACACGAAACATTACAAGGGCAGGCCGGGGCCTTTTGTCTCTTCCCACCTTCAGCAGACAGAACAATAGGCAGCTATATAATCTTGTGACACCCACAACTAATTTATCCAACCAGAAGACAGGTAGCACTCGGCTTTGCCGCTCCTGTCTGAATAGGTGCAGTAAATACTCAGCTTAATAGTAGCTTCTCAGGCAGGAGGGCAACACATCACAGCATGGCGTTTTTGTAATCTTCCTCGCATGCCGACAGCCAGGAGCACCGGCCCGCGCATGTTTCTCCTCGGTGGGGTTTAGGATGCATGGAACTGTTAGATGGTGACACATTGTGCCTTTAAGCAAGTTTAACTGTTTTATATCCCCTCTGATCTGCAGCTTTGTACATCTGTTAAGCCGCCTCTTAAACTTCTGTGGGCACATCTGTGGATTTGCTACTTGAAGCTTGGCGTGTGGTGCAGGCCATGCGGGATTTCTTCGTGACTGCCTCCTGTTTATCTGTGAAGAGTTTCTCTGTCACACTGCAAGGCCACAGTTAAATACATTGTCTTGGCCAAAAAGATAATAATAACCTTGTGACAGTCAGGAGGAATGTACTTAGCAAAGGCTGAACAAAACTCTTGTCTGGAGATGCATTGATTAAAAAACAAATGAAAAAAAGCAAACTTTTTTTTTCTCACCATTTATTTGTCACATATCTGTGGGTTATCTAGGACTCAGTTGCTCTGGCTCCAAGCCAGATCTAGGACGTACTTCTCTGCCTGTCTCCTCCTCCTTAAACAAGAGGTTACACAAGGCTTGTTCTTGCTAGAGTGAAGCTAATGCAACCTTGTTTCAAGACTTACCTCATGTCTGCTAACAGCCCATTGGCCAAAGCAACTTACAGGGATGGCTAAGCCCAGGTCGAGAGACAGGACCGCACACTCTGCTTACTATGAGGCCAAAACAAGTCACAGAACCAAGCTCGGCATCAAAGGGACAGGGAAGCACATTCTTTCCAGGAAAGTGGGAGTGTGAGAGGAGGTGAATATTTGCTGTACCATAATCTAATCTACAACCCTGTTTCTACCTGCAAAATGAAGAAAGCACAGCTACCTGGTAGATAGTGGAATTTTGCATACATTGAATCCATCAATATGGGTCCCATTTCTGAAAGATGCCCAGGACATCATGATAGGATGAGCAACCAAAAAATCTTGGTCATGTTCAAGAGGTCACCCCTACGACCTGTCAGAAACATGCACTAGGGAATTTTGAGAGCTTGATCCTGATTCTTCAGGTTGTGGAGAAAT
Organism: Nomascus leucogenys; assembly: GCF_006542625.1. Taxonomy (NCBI): domain Eukaryota; kingdom Metazoa; phylum Chordata; class Mammalia; order Primates; family Hylobatidae; genus Nomascus; species Nomascus leucogenys. The sequence goes on from NC_044386.1 coordinate 79,040,936, forward strand.
ATTCCACGGTTTCAAAGTTTATCTGCAAGGGGAATGAAAGGGAGACACTACTTGACAAACTCAGTTTTTAAATATTTACCTCTTTTTTTGATATAAACTTTGTTTGCTCAACAGACCTGTGTCCTATTCTCTTAGCACTTTTGGTGCCTAAATACTTGAAGAAAATAAATGTGCATGAAGGTGTCTGGGCTTATACTGCAAGCATCCATTCTTACTGGCCAACTGACCACTCGGGTTGGTGTCCTTGCTGGATGGTTGGTTAAATATTTTGAATATCACCATTAGCTGATATATTTACAGTTCTGTGATTCTGGCTCTTTGTTAGGCATGTACATTGGGGTTCATCGATTCTTCTAAGAGAAACTATCTCACTCACAGCTTTTGCAGAACATCAGCCTTTGATTCAAACACGGAGCTCTATGTCTCAACCACCCTTCCACCCTGGCCATAGCTAATTAGACTAGGGATAGGCACCTGACCCAAAGACAGCCAGTGATCATGATCAGGCTGTTATTAGGTTTTTATTTAAATGTGTTAAACCAAATAAATTTTCTCTCTTAAGATAATGAATTGGGAAATATGGAAGTATTATCAGCTGCTAAAAATTTATCTGGAAGAATGACATTTTGCACTGTATTTAAAAATCAACTTGTTTGAATCAATCTGTATTAATTATCTGTTGTGGCATAACAAAATACCCCAGAATTTAGTGGTTATAAACAACAATAAACATTATCTCACCGTTTCCAGTCATGCACAGCAGGGTCCTCTGCCTTAGGGTCTCTCATGAGGCTGCAGTCAGGTGTTGGCTGAAGCTACAGTCATTTCAAGGCTTAACTGGAGTAGGATCCAGTTCTAAACTCATGTGGTTATTGGCAGGCTGCAGTTCTTCACAGGCTGTCGGACGGAGGACCTCAGTTCCTTTCTGGCTCTTTGCTGGAGGTTTCCCCCAGTGTCTTGCCAGGTGGCCCTCTACGTCAGAGCAGGCGTGCTAGAAAACCCAGGGAGAGAATGCAGGCAAGTTGAAAGTCACAGTCTTATCACTTTATCTCAGAAGTGACATCTGTATCAGCCTGGGTTCAACCAGAGAAGCAGAAGCAGTAGGAGATACATGTGAAGAGATTCACTGCAAGGAAGTGGCTTACCTGATTGTGGGGGCTGGCTAGGCACATTGGAGAGCTGTAGGACAGGCTGTTAGAAAGTCACTGTTAGCATGGGCTGAACTGCAGTTGACAGGTGGAATTTATTCTTCTTCAGGGAAGCCTCAGCCCTGCTTAAGGCCTTTCAATACATTGAATCCCATCCACCTCAATTATGTTGCATCATCTCTCTTACTTAAAGTCAGCTGATTATGAACTTTTATTACATCTGCAGAATACCTTCACAGAAACACCTGGACCAGTGTTTGAAGTTGACACAATAAAAAATTTCATCATAACATCCTTTCCATTTTGCCATATGTTATTCATTAGAAGTAAGTCACTGGTTTAACTCACACTCAAAGGGAAGGTACTACACAGAGTGTGAATACCAGGAAGCAGGGATCATCGGGAACCATTTTACAAGACTATTCACCAGAGTCGCTTTTTATTTTACTTGCAAGATAATTTTGCAAAAGGCAAATGACTGTAAAAAGGTTCTTAACTGCAAAAATCTGCACCACTTATATTTGCTGAGTGAATTATGGTTAAATGAATAAGGTCTTGTTCAGTGGTAATTACACAGGTTTGGTGAGTAAACTTAGTTTGTGTCTCCCATTCTGTACGACAAACAAATCCAATTCTGTACAACAAAAATTCTAATAAATGCGGTTTTCGCTAACAAATATTTATAACTTCAAGGTTACAGGTCAGTGTTCCTCAGAACTGTCACAGCAAATCTCTGAATATCATAAGAAAGTCCTTTTGTTTTCTTAGTTTAAATGTAGATTGAAACTTTTCAGTTGACGAAAATACAGAAAATACAGAAAATACATATGGATTTACCTTAAGGTTAATGAAAGTTAGTATGTAAATACAGGCCAATCTTATTTATCTTTTATTTTTTATTTATTTATTTTTTTGAGACAGGGTCTCACTCCTTTGCCCAGGCTAGAGTGCAGTGGCACAATCTCGGCTCGCTGCAGCCTCCACCTCCCCGGGCTCAGGTGATCCTCCTGCCTCAGCCTCCCAAGTAGGTGGGACTACCGGTGCATACCACCACACCTGGCTAATTTTTGTATTTTTGGTAGAGACAGGGTTTCCTTCTCTTTTTAAACAAAAGATCATGGCTATCCCGTATTTTGCATTCTCAAAATCTCTTGTGTCAAACAGTTCTTCACTTAAAGTATTTTATTAAAGACTGTTGAAAGGTATGACAAATGGACTCAATTATAATTTTAATCAAGGCTGAATTAAATAACTTGGGGCTTATAGCTCTATTTTTACAGTTAGGGGAGAGAAAGGCCAACAAGATATTTGGGACCGTGAGTGAAGCACCAAAGTTATGAATAACTAAAGGCTTGAATGAGCAGAAGCTTTGAGATAGAATAAAAGCCATTGGAAAAGAGGCAAGCAGACACATAACGGTGGAGACGGAAGGAGAGTGCAGGACAGCGGCTGGCAGGGCCCCAGAAGACCCAGGACCTTCGGCTGCTAAGGCTGCCTTGAGCTCACTTCCTGTCTCTACAGGGCCTGCTCTGACCATTGTTCCTGAGTTCCTCCTCTCAGTTACTGACCAAATCCCCCTCCACCATCCCCCATTCCATCATATTACTTGCTTGAGTGAGTTTCTGTTCTTCTCTTCAGGAAAATGGATGGTACACATTTATAAAACAGTACCTTTATAGTTTGGCTCTAATGCAAGTTACATAAAATCAAGGGGAGGGCTTTTTCACTGGTATCCTTTATCAGATTTTCCATGATCAATCTGTTCATCAGTTTGTACATATTTACTAAATGAGAGGTGTCAGGGTATGCATGATGAACTAACGCCTAACATTTATTAAACACTTCTCATGGGTCAAGCACTAGTCTAAGGGACCATTCCACTGTGAGGTACCACCAAAGGATCATGGAATTATCAAGAATTTTGCAATTTAATTAGAGACAAGGTACTTGTCCCCATAAAGCTTAATCTGCAACACAAAACACCCATAGTAAAGATGCTAGAATTACTTTCCTGACAAACATCTCAAAGAGCCATATAGACAGTATAAGTGTTGTGCATCTGAGGGACTGCTCCAGGGTGGAATCATCTGAAAAGCCTGGAGAACTTAATCTGGGATTTTAAGGATGTGCAGGTTTCAGAAAGGTAGAAAGACCAGAGAGAGCAATGGATTATTCAGCAAATATTTATTACATGCTTAATCATGGTCAGGCTCTGTGCTGGGGGTTGGAGACATAAAGACGAACAAGACAGTCCCTTCAAGGAGTTTGTAATCTACAGGGGGATAGACAAATAGGGAGTAGCAGTAGGCATCAAGGTGGGAAAATGAGAAGCTATGTTTCTAGGAAAATGTAGCCTTTGTTATCACTATCACAAGAAGTCTGGCTAAGAGACCTACCACTTGGAAATTAAGGCAGCCCTTGCAGGTTACTCTGGCATTGAGAAAATGTGTCCTCTTTAAGCCTCACAGGCATAACAATCATCCTATGGGATAGAGAAAGGGCAGGCTGCTCTTGGGTTACCTCCTGCACACAGCACTCTTCAAAAGACCCTGCAATGTTCTACTTTCTGGAGACCTCTGGCTGGGGGCGGAAACTCTTGCCTCTGCCTAGCGAGGCAACAACACTGATCAGACAAGGGAGAGAGAAAGAGGCTGAAACCCAGAGGGGAAGAATGGAGCTTGCAGATGGACAAAGAGTGCCATGCCACCATGCTATAATCCTTCATGGAACAAATCTCAGCTTTGCTTAACATTCTCTGATCAAATAGAGAAAGCCTATAGAGGAGAGATGATAACATACAGTTTATTATACAGGCATGTTTTTGTTTGTTTTTAATAATTTCCTTTTTTTCTTTTTTAAACCATGAACTGTTGGTTTACTACAACAGTGTTGAAGATGAATGGTTGCTTGCTCTATAGCTGAACACTGAGAAAGTACTCTCATTTCTAATAACCCAAGTTTTAATGACTCCAGAGGGAGTAGTAAACAGTAACAACAACAACAACAAAAACTTTAGCTAATGTCATGTAATAATAGCATTAACTGGTCCTCTGCTAGGAAGGTCTGAAGTTGCCATCACATTTGATTACCTTCTTGCTTTCAATCCAGACTTTCTGAGCATTTAGAATATACGTTTCTGGGCTGTTAAAATGAGGGCTACTTAGTTCAGTAGCAAAACAGACCCTTCTCTGGTACAAAATCTCTACTTTTTTTTGGCAGGCTCCAGGGAGATCGTTCCTGGGGGACTTGTGTCGGAGCAGCCTTTAGGAGAAAGGAATCTGAACTTGATCCAATATAAGCTTAGGGAATGGGAAGGGCAATGAGGCAGGTGCACTTGTTTATTTCACTGCCTTTGCATAGTGATGAGGTCCTTATCTCTGCTGTCCCTTCAAGCCCCATAAATCCTTACAAGGGGGTAGTGGGATCAAATCACACATTTAAATTATTTTCAAAGATGTCAAGCAATTCCAACTTCTTTAATACAGCAACCTCCCAATAGAGAGCTAGATCTCCACATCGAAGAGAGGGTTCCCCTTACAAATTTTGGCTGTGAAAAACTTATGTATTTAAGCTTTGGAGTTGTGTAAAGCTTTGTTAGGCAAATCAGTGACCAAACCATCTCTCCTAGCCCAAAATCTATGGTTCCTATTTATATACAATGAATTTTCTAGGACTTGAAGAACAGATTTCTTAAGGCAGACATCGCCAGTGTTTTGCTTAGCATCCGGGGTGCCGGGAACTTGGTTGAGTTCACAGCAGACTTTTCACTTCAACAAGCCTCACCACTATAATGGAAATCCAAAACCCCGGAAACAAAGTACATAGCTTCCCTGACTAATTTTATTATGCAGACACACTTAATGGCTCCTGTTACAATCACAGCTGGGGTGGGAAACAGTACTGGATTGTAACAACCACACTAAATCGACAAGGATTATCAGTCATTAAAAAGGGACCAAATTAGCATCGAGCAGTAATATTTTATACTTATCAAATCTTCTGCTGGTCAAGGTCCATTACTGTACGACACAATAAAGGCAGAAGCCATCAGCTCATTCTCCAGAACATTTAAATCTCCATTGTATTTGTGTAGGATATAATTTCTGGTCGCAATAAAGCCTAATAAAGGTTACACCCCAATGAATAAGGTGTTAATAAATTGACCCATGACATTTAAATGGATAATTATATTTGAGATAAAGGAAGAATCTCTTGTTTCAGTAAAGAAGTGTTTCAAGTTGTGCCCAACCCAAGTTACCTATCAACTATAGGATGGTTTTACATAGCTTTACAGTGATATAAAATATTAATATGCTGGTTGCCATTGTAGTAGATTAATTATTCATCAGGCTTCCCAACAATTCCTGTCTATCAGAATCATCAAGACTAAACTGAAAATGTTTCCACATGCTAAGGAATTTTATAGAAATTAACTCTTCCCTGGATTTGTAAGCATGGGTTAGAAACGCTAGGATTTCTCTTTCCCTCGACCCCTACCCCCGCCACAGTGTGTCAGCCTGTCACTAGACTTCATCTTCACATGGCAGAGCAGTATAAAATAGAATCAGGAAGTGATTAGGAGGAGATGGAAAGAGTTGTTACTGCATGTGATGAATTAAATCCAACTGGAACAGTTGAACATATGTTATGTACTGATGTCTCTCAGTTCTCATTACAGAACCAGTGCCACAGACAGCTAACAAAACCTATGGGGCAGGGACAAAACAAAACAAAACAAAACAGAAGTGCTGCAGGGGTTGTAAATACGGCTCTTTTCAGTCGCTTGGATGGCTTCTCCTCTATATTTCTTGTACTGCATTAGGCTCAGTAAAAGAAGGCTCAAGTATAACACAACCAACACTAATTTGTTTCATTAATCAATTAATATTTAATTCATGCATTTATTCAACAAACACTTAGGCACTTACATTATGTAACCGTTACACTCTCTTTTGAGAGAATATTGGTTATATTTTCTCATGTAAATCAAATATATAAAATGTGTAAAAAAAAAATGTGTATTCCTAAAAAGAGATCCTAGGGAACTGGCCACCAAGATTGTCATTTTCTTTTTTAAAGCAGGGACTGGGTTTTGTTATTGTTTTATATGCCAGTGCTTAACAATGAATCTTCAGACTGTAAATGAATATAATTTGTGTTCAAAGGAATTTCCTTTCCAATATGGTGGAGTAGAAACCCTGAACAGATCTCCTTGTGTAAATTACAAACAGCCTGCTTAGAAATGCATTGCTGAGCTGGAAATAAAGTAAGGAACCTTCAGATGCCCCAAACACAGTGGAAGTGGGAACCCATACAGCAATGAGCTCCCCTTTCTTTCTGGGGAGCTTCTGATGTATTTTGGTCACTTTGAACTTTCATTTTGACTACTACATGGAAAAAGAGGAACAGGAAATAAAATTTATAGCTTACCTAGGATGAGTCTAATAGGAAGTCCTTGCATAAATCTGGGATCCTAAAGAGTTATAATTATCAGAGAAACAGTGAACTACAAATAGGACCTGCTGAGGGGGACAAAAAGAAAGTCGCCTTTCGTGACTTTAACAATGGTCAGGAAAGAGGGTAAAAAAAATCTTTTGTAACCATAAATCAGCCCACATTCAACCCAAATGACACTTTCAGAATACTCTGAAAAAGGTCAAGTGTAAAATTTAATTTAAAATTGCGTAAGGCTTCCGGGCCCAGTGGCTCACGCCTGTAATCCCAACACTTTGGGAGGCTGAGGCCTGTAATCCCAACACTTTGGGAGGCCGAGGCTGGTGGATCCTGAGGTCAAGAGATCGAGACCATCCTGGCTAACATGGTGAAACCCCGACTCTACTAAAAATGCAAAAAATTAGCTGAGCGTGGTGGCAGGCGCCTGTAGTCTCAGCTACTCGGGAGGCTGAGGCAGGAGAATGGCGGGAACCCAGGAGGTGGAGCTTGCAGTGAGCTGAGATCCCACCACAGCATTCCAGCCTGGGTGACAGAGCAAGACTCCGTCTCTAAATAAATGCATAAATAAATAAATCCAAACTGATCATTAACCTCAATAAGTACACAAGACTAAACTACCCAGTTAAAAAACAAAGATTTTTAGAGTGGATTAAAAAAACATGATGGGTGTAACAATTCTTAATAACTATTTACTTAATAATGTGGCTTCAAGACATATAAAACAAAAACTGATAAACTTACAGAGAGAAACAAACAAAAATCCACCTTTATCTTTGTTCAATTAGTCATAAGACAGACAATAAGTAACTGTGCAGTTGATCTTCCAAGTGTAATTAACAAACTTTATCTAATGGATAAATAATATACTGCACCCAATACTTGGAAAGCACACATCCTTTTTGTTTCAGTTTTTATTGCTGCCATAACAAATACCACCAAATCAGCAGCTTAAAACAACGCAAACTTATTATCTCATAGTTTTATAGGTCAGAAATCCGTACAGGTCTCACCAGGCTAAAACCAAGGTACCAGGACTGTTTTTCTTGCTGAGAGCTTTGGGGGGAGAATCTGCTCCTAGCCTCATGTAGATTGTTGGCAGAGTTCAGTTCCGTGCAGTTGTAGGACTGATGTCCCTGTTCTTGCTGGCTGTTGGCCTGAGGTTGTTCTAAGCTTCTAGAGGTCACTTCACAACCCTTTGCTCATAGAGCCCTGTGTCTTCAGAGGTAGCAATAGTGTTTGAGTTCATACACTCATCTCTCTTGTCTTCTCTTCTGTCACATCTCTGATTAGCAGAAGACATTTCTCTATTTTTATAGGCTCATATATTTAGATCGGGCCCATCTGGATAATCTGTGATAATCTCCCCATTTCAAGGTCTGTAATCTTAAACACATCTACAAAGTTTTTATGTGTGGCATATATTATAACATAATTACATATTCCAGGCATTAGGGCATAGGCATCTTTGGGAGATCATTATTCTGGCAACCACACTTTCCAAACTTACATAGAACGTGCAAAATTGTACTCACACGTAATCACAAATAAACATCTACAAAATTCATGTTCTGTGAGCAAAATGTAATTGTGTTACAAAGTAACAAAAGGATAATTAGAAAGCACCAAAAGTTTAAAAGTTAAGAAATATAGGTCTGCATACTCATGGACCAAATAGGAAATCAATTAGAAGTAGAATAAATAAAAGTAATCCATACCCAAACCTGTGAAGTATAGCCAAAGAACTACTTAGAGGCAAATTTATAGCTTTATATGGTCAGAGGAAGGTTTAAAAATATCTCACACTGTTATCTCTCTCAAGATGTTAGAAAAAGAAGAACAGAATAAACACCAACTAAATGAAAAAAAAATTACTGAAGATCCTAGTGACAATTAATGAAATGGAAGATAAATACTCAACAAAGAGGATCAACAAAGTCAAAGACTGGTTCTTTGAAGATAATTAATAACACTGACAAACGTTTAGCAGCATTGACCATGAAAAAATGATAGATGGCATAAATAAATGTAATTAGGAATGAAAATGGAGACATAAATACGGACACAGCAGAAATTTAAAAGATAATAAACAGCCTGATGATTAAATATATCCCAATAAAATTGCAAACTTAGATAAAATGGACAAACTTCCAGAAAAATAAACTTACCAAAAACAAAAACAAACTCAAAAAACATCTTAGGCCAGGTGCGGTGGCTCACGCCTGTAATCCTAGCACTTTGGGAGGCCAAGGCGGGTGGATCATGAGGTCAGAAGATCAAGACCATCCTGGCTAACACGGTGAAACCCCGTTTCTACTAAAAGTACAAAAAATGAGCCAGGTGTGGTGGCGGGTGCCTGTAGTCCCAGCTACTCGGGAGGCTGAGGCAGGAGAATGGCCTGAACCCGGGAGGCAGAGCTTGCAGTGAGCCAAGATTGCGCCACTGTACTCCAGCCTGGGCTACAGAGCAAGACTCCATCTCAAAAAAAAAAAAAAAAAAATCTTAAATAGTTCTGTAAACCTTCCAGAAACTCAATTGATAGTTAAGGTCTATATAAAGAAAACACCAGGCCCAGTGGTTTTTCAGAGAAGTTCTGACAATTATTTAAGGTTCAAATAAGTATACTTTTACATAAATAGAAAATAGAGCAAAGTGAGTATAGGTGGGAAATTCCTTAATATTACAAGGAGTACTTATATATAATTTATAGTAAATATCATACTTATCTGTGAAAGATCAAGAGCAAAATAGTGATATCCTCTTCCTTACCATTTTTATATAACACGTTCCTGAAGGTCTTCCAAGCTAACAAGGCAAGAGAAAGATATGCTAAAAAGTTTAAGCATGAAAAAATGCTCATAAATGGTGTTGGTTTTTGTACACAGAAAAACTTATCTAAGAAATTATTAATATTAACAAAACGTATAGTGGGTTTCTAACAAATCAATGTGGAAGTCAGTTTTATTTCTCTATACAAGCAACAAATTTAGAAAACACAATTTTAAAAAGATAAAATCTGTGAAAACAGCAAAGATATAAAGGCTTTAGAAATGAATGCAACAAGAAAGTGTATAAGCTCTTTATACCAAAAAGTATTAAAGTTTATTAAAAGACAATTTAAAATAAGTATGGGGGTATTCTATATATGTGAATAAGAAAATTCATGTATTATATATGTCAATGCTCCCAAACTGATCTATGCAGCTGCAATACAATTACAATAAAAAAGTAACTCATAAAAAAGTTAGTGGGATGAATGATTATCCATACGGAAAAAAATTTAATTTGAATCCTTGCTTCATAGCATACACAAAATGAATCCCAGGTGGATTAAATACTTAAATATGAAAGGCAAAACTATGATTATTTTGGAAAACAACACAGGGGAAGATGTTTATAAATCAGAGACAGGAAAAATTTCTTATACAAAACTCTAAAAACATGCATTCCATAGTGGAAAATATATGTTTAAATCACTTCAAATTAAAAGGTTTTCATCAAAGTCACTATAAAGAAAGTGAAAGGCAATTTAAAAAGGATTAGAATCCAGACTCTAGGAAAATCTCAATGAAATACCACTTTACACTCTCAGGATAAAGAAACATTAAAAATCTTGAGATATTGGCAAGGATGTGAAACAACGGAAACTTGTATCTTTTCGGTGGGAGTGTAAGTGGTACAACCACTTTAAAAGACAATTTTGAATTTCAAAGTAAGGTTACAGATCGCGTACCCTACTGTCTGGCATTGTATACCTCGGTATGTACACCAGCAGTGGTTCTCAAAGGGAAGGTCAGTGGACCAGGTGCATCAGAATCAACAGGGAGGCTGCAAGATGCAGATTCCTGGACTCCACCTCAGAAGGAGTCAGAATTCTCGGGGATGAGTCTGCAAGGTTTGTAGGTGTTCCAGGAAATTAAAAGGCATGCTGAAATTTGAGATCTACTGCCCTAAGCCATCTCTTGCACGTATGTAGTGTGAGACACATACAAAATAGTTTATAGCAGCAATGCCTAAAAACACAAAGGAAACTACCCAAATATGCGGCAATGTAAAATAGGTACATAAATAATGGTAAATTCATACATTTTAAAACCATATAGCAGCCACATGCATCCACAGGGTAAATCTCAGGAACGTTATAACATGGGAGGAAAAGCAAAGAAGACCTACAGTATACTTATATTCATACTAAATACAAAAACATGCAAAATCAAACAATATGTAATCATATGATTTAGGGATACACGCATATAAAATTCAGGGATTATATAAGGAATAATAAAAATAAATTTAAAATAGAGGTTTCCTCTGTAAGAAGGAAAGGTGGAGCAGTAAGAAAGATCACACAGGGCTTTTGGGGATACTGGTAATTTTATGAATGAGTATTCATTTCATTATTATTCTTCACATCTTACACATATGATATAAATATATTTTTACACGTATTCAATATTTAATACAAAATTTTTTGAAAGAAAAAAGGATAGTTGAAGAGATGTTGGTTAAAAGTTGATTGTTTACATAGCAAACAGTTATTAATGCCTCTGAAAGTGTTTTTGACAGCTCTTTAAAATATTACAGATGGGCACGGTGGCCCATATCTGTAATCTCAGCACTGTAGGATGCTGCGGCGGGAGGATCGCTTGAGCCTAGGAGTTCGAGACCAGCCTGGGCAACATGATGAAACCCCATTTCTACAAAAAATACAAAAATTAGCCAGGTGTGGTGGTGCACACCTGTGGTCCCAGCTACCAAGAGGCTGAGGTGGGAGGATCACTTGAGCCAGGGGGTCAAGGCTGTCACGAGCCATGACTGTATCACTGCACTCCAGCCTGGGTAACAGAGTCAGAACCTGTCTCAAAAATTTAAAAAAATATATTCTTACTGACTATTGCTGCTCATAGTCAGCAATAATTTCTGCCTCTAGGGCAGAAATTATGGAAAGGGAAAGCCAGTGGGGAAGAGGCAGAGAGAATAACTTTGCAACATTTTGACAACTGGCATTTGGGAAAACATCTCTTAAGTTTTCAAACAACTTTATTGACCTGTCAATGTTTCAGGCAGTTAAGGAGAGTTCCTAGAGAGGGTGAGCCATGTATGATTACATGTGCCCTGTCTGTTTTTGATCACACTGACCGGGAGCAAGCCAAGTGCCGAGCAATAAATAGGATGTTCTCAAAGACCACCTTTCCCATCGTGCCACCTGCCGTACTCCTTCAAAATAAGATAAATATTTCCGTAAAGTATCCTCTGACATCACTGAAGCCATGTATTCAAAGCTATTTGTGTCATGCTAAATAATGTGGCTTCTCTATATTTCTGATCTAAAGAAGACACATTGAAAATCCATAAAACCCTACAACCTCTAACACGGACTTGGCTTCTGAGTTGCAGTTTCAAAATAACTCTCTGTGGAGCTTAAGTAGGTCTATTCGAAGCTGATAGAGTCGTGAGACTTGATTTGTAGGTAGCATTCCAAAGTTGCCCACCCATTTCATTATGATGAAAAAGATGAAGTCCCAGAGAAAGTGATGCAGCAAAAAATTCACATTAAAATAATTCTTGGAAATAATTCACACAATTACAAAAGCATTTGACAAAAGGTTGGAAGCTGATCCAAGCTTAGAAAGAAGACTGACAATTCACAAGGGTGTAGAAAAGATGCCTGCTTCCTATGGCGAGTAGTATGGTGAAAGAAGAGAAGCACTTTTCAAACTAATTTTGATAAGTTTCTTATAAATAAAGTACTTTAATTCTCAATGTTTCTCATGTTTTAAATTACAGTGTACTAAATACATATTAGTTTTACTATTTTTTGATTTCCTTATACATTTATAATTGATAGTATGATTAATTTTAGTGCTTTGACAAAAAATTCTTAAAAGTCAAAAATCAATCATATTTTTTTTCACAGTAATTAAGAATGCCTTGTGGGGTCACAGCTTCTTGGTCATTTTTGTAGTTCTGCTCTGCCATGCTAAGTAGGGATTGCCCATATAGCATGTTGATTTTGCATATGTGTTTCACTTAAGGAATTTCAATGTAAGGGAAAAAAACATTTTAAATATGGTTTGTTTTCCTTAGGGTTTATATTCTTTAGGAGGCAGTTTTGCCTGTGACAAGATGATTAAAACTAAGTAAGCTTATTAATGTCTAAAAGGACTGTGAACTGTAGAAAAATAGTTTCTTTATTGAAGGGTTGCCGGCAAGTCTAATTTATTAGCTTTGTCATCGTCTGTGAGTGAGAACATAAATCTTGTTTACTGATCAAGATGAAAAATACTTGGAATACCTGCCATAGCAAAATTCTCCACATACTTTCCAAAGATAAACACATACATCACCTTAGGCTCCTAAGTGGGAAAGTTTGATTACCTACATCCAAAAATATGAAACCCTATTATAGATGTCACATGAATGAAAACTGCACACCAGAACTTTCCATTGACAATAGCACTGTGATCTCAAAAGTGGGCTAAAAATTCAAAATGCCAACAAAAATAAACAAGCAAAATGCCTTTAAATATCTAAATTAGTATAAAATGTGACCAAACATGGTCTCCTTAGAAATAACAGCTAAAGGGTGGTGTTTACTCAAAAAGTTAGGGGCATTAGGTCTTTGGGACGAATGTGAAGTCTTATTAGTGAATCGGTCATGTCCATTTCAAACTAGCTTGAGAAACGCAGGAATAGGAATTTACCGGCTCAACGTTCAGGGGCTGTAACTCAGGCATGGCTCACTCCAGGTTCTCCACACCGCCTGCAAATTTGCACGTCTCCATCTCTCAGCTCTGCTTTCCTTTTCGGTGGCTCCCCTCTCAAACAGGCAAGATAATTTCTGAAAGTTCCAGACCTGCATCCTCTGGCTCAGCAATTCCAGCCAGAAGAGAGCTCTTCTATTCATACGGGAACACCCAGAGTTTCAAGACTGACTCTCGGCTCCGGGTGCAGTGGCTCACGCCTATAATCCCAGCACTTTGGGAGGCCGAGGTGGGCGGATCATTTGAGGTCAAGAATTCGAGATCAGCCTGGCCAACATGGTGAACCCCGTCTCTACTAAAGATATAAAAAATTAGCCAGGCGTGGTGGCATGCGCCTGGAATCCCAGCTACTCAAGAGGCTGAGGAAGAAGAAAAGCTTGAACCCGGGAGAGGGAGGTTGCAGTGAGCTGAGATTGCTCCACTGCACTCCAGCCTGGGCGACAAGAGCGACAATCCATCTAAAAAAAAAAAAAGCCAGGCGTGGTGGCACATGCCTGTAATCCCAACTACTCGGGAGGTTGAGGCAGGAGAATTGTTTGAATGCTGGAGGTGAGGTTGCAGTGAGCCGAGATCGCTCCACTGCACTCCAGCCTGGGCGACACAGCGAGACTCCGTCTCAAAAAAAACAAAAACAAAAACAAAACAACAACAACAACAACAACAAAACCTGACTTTTGGCTGATTGACTTGAGCACTCTCTTTGGATTGGTACTGGTGTCTCTACAACTAGAACATATGTCCATCCTGGGGCTGGAGAGGAGGACAACATGGGCTTTTGCAAGCCACACTGGCTGGCTGTGTGAGGAGGCGGTTTCCCCTGAAAGAAACCCGGGATCTCCAAGAGCAGGATAAATAAAAAACAGGGCAGGTAAAAGGGACAGATGATCATAACGGAATGACACAGAGCTTGAGAGTTTGAAAGACTTTCGAGATTAAATTCTAGACTAAGCTCTACCAAGAAGATATCTAGGTTACAGCCTTCTGCAAGGCAATGAATCCATTTCTGCTTTTCTTCCCACGTGGCCAGAAAGTTAATTCTGTGGATGAACAATTCCGGATGTTTGAGTTTTTATACTGTTGTTCAAATCTACCTTGCTGCAGTTTCTACTGTGGGCCCAAGTTCTATCTCCAGGAACGCCAGAGAAGCAAATACTTAGTCCTTGAACACAGCTACTATCATCCTTCCCACCAGTGTTCTGAAGGCTGCCTCCCCACCGCACGCACATACAAAACCAGAGGAAGATTAACTGTGAAGCAGTCACAGTTCAGGCTTTAGGGCCTCTCCCCACCGCAAGCGCATGAGTGCTGAGAGTTAGAGAGATTCCTAGGAGGGGAGGGGAAGCCAGGTTCCCACCAGGAAGCCATTTCTGCCTACATATCTCTGGTAAACTGCCTAGAGCTCTCAGAAGGAAAGTGACCTCAATCCTGAAGTCTCCAATGATTTATTGTGATCTATTTTCTCATTCAAAATAAGCAGTCAAATTCCCATTTACTTTGGTCATTGTAAGTTTGCATTCATTTTCTTGAAAAAGATTCTCCCCTTCTCACTCCTACTGTATTATACCGGTTTAGACCCCACAAAACCTGGATCTGCCACTGTATAGAGCCTTTCCCTTTCCTCTTCTGTCCTTCTAATGCTGTAGCTTCCAGGTATCTTTCTATCTAGAGCAGACTCCAGCTTTTTAAACTTGGATGTCCAGAGCTGGAAATAATGCCATGGATATGCTTTGGCTTGCAGAGTCAGGCAGGATCCCATTCTCTTCTCCTGGTGCCTGTGGTTCCATTAATGCAGGCCTGGGCGGTGACAGCCTCACTTTCACAGCACATGCCTCACATGGCTGGTTCATTTCATCTGGGGTCTGTGCGGAACAGTAGCTCTTCTTCACTCTCTATTGTTTTGAGTACAGGTTTTGTAGTTAATGGATAGGTAACCAATTGTCAAGGTTGTTTGGAATTATTACTTCTAATGTGGCCATCATTGCCTGCTTTGAGGGTCAAAATTTTAAATGTAACACAAAAGATATCCAGAATGCAGGTTTTTGAGGAAAAGGAAAAATGAAATCTTACTTGAATCCATCCTGTCTGTCATCCACATCATTTTGGTGTACCTTTGTCAGAGTGTTTATAAGTGAACATGTTTTAGCCAGGCATTTGTAGAGACTGACTCATAAAACAAAAATCCAAATAGAATGTAAGCAGCCCTGAATGTTCACCTTTTAACTTTTTTTTCTTTTTTTTTTTTTTTTTTTGAGATGGAGTTTCGCTCTTCTTCCCCAGGCTGTAGTGTAGTGGCACGATCTCAGCTCACCGCAACCTCTGCCTCCTGGGTTCAAGCAATTCTCCTGCCTCAGCCTCCTGAGTAGCTAGGATTACAAGCACGTGCCACCATGTCTGGTTAATTTTGTATTTTTAATAGAGACAGGGTTTCTCCATGTTGGTCAGGCCGGTCTCGAACTCCCCACCTCAGGTGATCTGCCTGCCTTGGCCTCCCAAAGTGCTGAGATTACAGGCGTGAGCCACCGTGCCCGGCCTTAACATTTTTTTAGAGTGACTGTCCAGTAGTAGTTTCTATATAGTTAACATCTATTAGTGATATTTAGATTTTTTAATTTGTGTTATTTCCAAACCATATATAGAGCTGATTAAAACTGAGCTTCAAGTATTTAACAAATGAAGTTTCTCTGCCATATAATATAATTTATATACATGGAAGCACTAAAGGAGTGAATTGAAGTGGATTTGTACTCATTTCAGTATGGCCCTTTGTTGTGGCATTATTGGAAACACCACTATGTTTTCTCCACGTATGCTGAGTGAGTAAGCGTTCGTCTAGCACAGAGACAGCAAATAGGTTTAAACAAGTAAGCAACTTTTAATTATTGGTAGTAACTGGAAGCTTTCTGATAAGAAAGATTCTGAGGCCAGGTCTAAATGCATCAAGAGGTCTGTGATCAATTAGCATTGTCTGTGATCAATTAGCATTGTCTGTGATGAGCACAAGAAGCAGAAGTGGCAGCATTCATATTATATGTTTGCCAGCTGGGATCAACTAGTTTATAAACCCCTTGAGATTAAAGACCTAATTCATGTGTTACATGGCATTTGGCAAGTAGAAATTCAAGATTATTGAATGAAAGATCATGGAGTTTTGCCAACTACCATTATGCTTTGTAAAATACATACAATAAAGGCTCAGCCAAAATCCAATTAATTACAATCTCAAAATATTAGATTTTCCATTCCCAGAATCTAATAAGAAAAAGAAACAAAAACAAAACCTATATATTTAGAAACTAACCTTCAGGGTTTCAGTCCAGATTAATGAATGCAATTAATTGCCTGGTCTTTCTGTATCCACAACCCTAGTTCTTATACAACAATGAGTGATGCTCAGAATTTCAGTGTAGGGTGAACCTTCAGTTACCAATTTTCAAAACCACCAGACTATACTTATTAAGTTTAGGAAGGGGGTCCAAACACTTCAAACAGTAAAGTTTTATCAGTTTTTATTTTATTGTATAAAAGAGAAGAGCCACTTGTTAGATAAATGCTCACAGATGGTGAACTTCTTTACTAGATTGTAAGCTCCTAAAGGGTTCCAAATGTTTGATGATGTTTGATTTGCCTCTATATTCCTGCATCACCTAACACAGTTCCTCAAATATTGTGCTGCTCAGAAAGTGTTTGATGTATGAATGAATGAATGAATGAACAAACAGATTTTTCTTGGAATCTTCATTCTGCCCCTTTGCCTTTAAGGATTAATGTGAGCATTTTCCTCCCTTTCCTCCTTACTGTGATGTGTGAGGTATCTTGGGTCTGGGCCATGGCTATACTTTTCAGAGCTAACGAAGAAAGCATTGCCAGGCATGGTGTCTCACACCTGTGATCACACCACTTTGGGAGGCTGAGGCGGGAGGATCACTTGAGCTCAGAAGTTCAAGATGAGCCTGGGCAGCATAGGAAGATCCTGTCTCTACAAAAAAAATATAAATTAGCCAGATGTGATGGTGTGTGCCTATAGTTCCAGCTACTAGGGAGGCTGAGGTGAAGGGATCACTTGAGCCCAGGAGTTTGAGGCTGCAGTGAGCCACAATTGCACCACTGCACTCCAGCCTGGGTGACAGAGCAAGACCCTGTCTCTTTCAAAAAAAGAGAAAAAAGAAAAAGCATTGGCAGTTGGGTGCGGCCTGGAGTTCACAGACTCGGGTTTGAGGTCTACATTTTGCTTCCTCTTTAAATTTCAGTTTACTCATCTGTAAAATGGAAATAACACTACTTTCTTCCTCTTCTTAAATTTGCCACGAGGATGAAATAAAATAAAAAATTATGAAAGTCCTTTGAAAATGATGACATCTCCATAAAAACAGGGGACATTAGGTCTCCTCACAATTCTGCAACTAAGTAACTACATGGCTTTGGGCACATCCCTCCATCCTTCTTACTCTCAATTTTTTCATGTTTAAGTGGAGAGGGTTGAATGACATGCTCTCTAGTGCACTTTCAACCCCCCATGTTATGTACACACAGCTGGGGCTCTCAGCTCTGGAGAGAGGAAAGAGCGGGGCTGAACCAAGCTATTTCCTGAAATGACTTAGACAAGCCATTCAATGCTCTTTGCCCATTTACAAGAAGCAGCCATTCGAGGCTACCAACTTTCATTCTGGAGAGTGGGCCAGAGAAAAATGCACTTTGGATGATCAAGAGCCCTCCATTTGGTCCTCATGGAGCTTCATTTGAGATTTTGAGAAGTTCAGAAGCCAAAGAGGCGCTAACAGGAAAGCGAAGAACATTGATGATTTTAGGCTCCTGCTGACTCAGGTAATCTGTTAGGCATTTTAAGTATATTAACTCATTTAGGCTTCACAACAATTTTTCAAATTAACTATGATAGCCATTTTCCAGATAAGAGCTCACTAAGATTCAGAGATGTTGCATAACTCATGGAAAGACTGAAACTCCAGGCTGTTTGGCTCCCATGGTTTTCCTTATATTATGCCACTCCTAAGGTGCCCAAACAACAGAGCGTTCTGAAGCAAAATTGCCTGTGAATCTGGAGGCAAAGACCGTGGCAGTGTCTACAAACCTCTGTATGCAGGAAACACAAGGAGGAAAACAAACAAACACCAGGGCTTCTTGGAGACGCTGAGAACTGACCCTGGCGAGCACCTACCTCTGATGTAAAATACGTGTGGCTAATGGCATGCACCTGCACCTCGGGCTTTCAGGTGCGATGCTACGGCAGGTAGGTTCTTTTCCAAACACTTCTCAAAGTGTGGATCTGCTCAGATACCCACTTTTCCAGGCTGCAGCCTTCCATGTTCACAGTCCTGCTGCCAAATCCCCAGAGGGAATTTCTAAATTACTCAATTCCCTATGCCTGTATTTATATCTTAATGATAGGACATTAAGATGCAAATTAAACAGAAACTTAGCAAATCATGTCACTTTCTAATGGATACATCAATAAAGGCATGAACAGAGGCACCACACTGTTGCCAAGCCCTGAGGAAAGATTTCAAAGGCCCACCTGCAAGCCCCAGGCACGCAATGTGTTAGAAATTCTATCTGGCCAAAGTATTTATGGTCAGGGCTTTTTACCCCACCCCAGTAGCTGAACTTTTTGATGCTATCCTTTCACCCCCTTTCAATGCTGACTTGGCTCTGCAGATGTGCAGGTTCCCAAAGGTGTTGATGTTCTTTGCCGGTGTGGTTTACAAGGTTACAAAGGGGAACACAACCCCCTTGGAGTAAAACACTGAAACCACCAAAACATGGCTCAATTTCTGCTCTACATTTTTACTGTTGCCGTTTGTCTCCTTTTTCTGTTTTCCTGTTTTTCCTCTCAACAATTGGCTGTGATCCCCTAAATTAAGGTTTTTCTGTTTGTTTGTTTAGGCAGAACTTGCCCATATAAAAAGCCACTTTATTATCAAATCATTGGCTTCTACAATCAAATTTACTTTAGCTGCCATATCTTAGAAGGTCAAGTTGTGTATCATACATTTCAGCATCTTGGACACTTAGCCAAGGACTGGTACAGAAAACAGTAGAAGCTTAATAAAATGCTTGGCCGGGCGCAGTGGCTCATGTCTGTAATCCCAGCACTTTGGGAGGCTGGGGTGGGCAGATCGCTTGAGGTCAGGAGTTCGATACCAGCCTGGCCAACATGGTGAAACCTCATCTCTACTAAAAATACAAAATTAGCCGGGTGTGGTGACACACACCTATAATTCCAGCTACTCGGGAGGCTGAGGCAGGAGAATCACTTGAACCCAGGAGGTGGTGGTTTCAGTGAGCCCAGATGACGTTGCCACTGCACTCCAGCCTGGGCGACAGAGCAAGACTCTGTCTCAAAAAAGAAAAAAAAAGTTTAATGAAATGTTTGATGGAGAAATATTTTAATCCCCCAATTTTATCATCAAATTCTTACTAAGGTGACTGTGCTCCTGGAAGGCCAGAAGCCCTGGGTTCTGGTCATAACTCTGTCCCTAATTAGCTGTGTGATCTTGGGAAAATTATAACCCCTCTCACTGGGTCTTGCTTTCTCCATCTACAGAATGACCAGGGAGGTGGCCTCTGTACTCCCTTCCAGATTAATTTGGGTGAGGACAGGATTCAGGTCTTTCATGTTCATTTTTGCAAAAATCTAGATCTGTAGGATCTAGCACACATCTAAAATATAGCAAGCTCTCCATGAATATTTGCTGAAGGAAAACATTTAGAATGCTGTAATGCTAAATTTTAAATTGATGTCAAGGTATACTTTAAACTTGTATTTGCTGTTAAAAAACAAACAAAACAGTTCCTGATTGCTTCAAGTTTTTCTGGTTTCCTTCTACCCAGGACTCAGATGATTTCTGGACAACTCTTGGAAGCATTGAGTCCTTTCATAAATGAAACTCCACACCTACCTTCAAGAGGACTCATTGCCCTCCTGGGGTGTTTCTCACCAAACCAGACACAGGTGGTAGGATTTTACAGGGCAGCAAAGACATGGTGCCCATATGAGGAATTCAAGTTCATTCATCTAAAAAAAAAGTATTTATTGGACACCGAGTGACACCTTACATGTAACATTTGTGTAGGGCAAAGGCAAGTACCAAGAAAGCCTTGGAAGCCAAGGATCCAGAAAATGCTCATCTGCATCACACAACCCCTAGATCATATTTTTAGAGATTGTTTCAATGTTGGTCACTTTTTCTGAAGTCCTTCTAGTGTTTACAGTAAGTTTATATAGATTGACACATCTACTGTTTAATTTAGCTCCTGATCTTTTTATTGTTTTCTTCTTTACTGTTTATATTATTATTTTTCATTTATTTATCTAAGTTGGGGACTTTTAAAGTCAGGGTCCAGTGATGGGTTTCCAAATGGTGGTGGGGGGGGGGTGGGCATGAGTACTGAGAATTATGCGTGCACAAATTTTTATGTGTATGTGTATTTTTCTGTGAGAACATTCATAGCTTTTAACGGATTTCAGTGGATCTGTGACCCTCAACACATTAAGAGCCACGTGAATTTATATCTCCAACTCCACTTCAGCCAGAATCATGCTTTCTAATGCCTCCCTTTCCCTGAGTATCTAACCTTGTGGTGGGCATCCAATATTCCCCCAGACCATTCTTGCTGCCGCAAGCTCTGGGAAGGGTTGTTTGATATTGAAAAGACATCTTTATTGGAGAGGATTGCCCCATGAGTCTCCCTCTAGTTCTTTAGACTGTTCAAGTTGGTTGTACAAAGATTCAAATCTACCAAGTGAACTGAAACTCCAAGAAAGCTAGCAAATGCCAATTTCTCATATTCCCTCAAATACTGAGGAATAAGGGGGACTTTTTGCTGGGAATAATACTGGAATCTGCAGAATGCCTTCTTACCAGATTTTACAATGAATGTGGGCAAAGAACTTGGGTTAAAGGCCTGGGCCGACCAGGTAGACTGCTGAACCTGAACAAAATATTGAATCCAACAATTTGGATGCAGTAGTGGGCTGGTGAAGTGGAGGAGAGGGCATCTGTGATAGAAGAATCATGGCCAGTGAGATCTGCCTAGGGTGGTCATGCAGAGTGAATCAACAAGCACACGAAGGACTCCAGACAGATGGCCCACATCTCTTGTCTTCAGAGTTTCCATAGCCAATAGAATTATGCACAAGATGGTGCACTCTCTTTTTCTCTTTTGCAGTGTAAATTATGATTTCAGGAAAGAAACCCAAGGCTATTCTCGGAGGAAAACCTGTAGACACCAATATCCTGTAGAAATGGTAGTATGATTTTCTCACAAAGGAGAGGAGAGCACTCTGGAGAAAAACCTGGACGTCAAGGTGGGGGTAGAGTTGGCAGACAGAAGAAACAGGAGTTGTTCAAGGTCAGTTCTCTACCTAGCTGTTCCTCTATCTTTAATTCAGGGTCTTTAACCCGCACTATTTATAAAATCTAATAAGAAGGAGTCTGGGCATTCTGGCTTCATTCCCAGCAAGGTCCTGGGTCCCTCTGCTTGGTACGCTCCTCTGCTTCCCTCACTTCCTTAGTTCCAGGGTCTACCTGGCTCCTGACCTTTTGACTTCATTTCCCACTCCTGGTTCCGCTCCTGCCCCTTGGGAATTATGACATACTTGGCTAGTTCAGTTTTTCAAACAACTTTGAGTGTGTGCACTCTCTTAAGGACATGGTGGGGTCCTGCCAGCTACTCTGTTTCCTGCCATTCCATCCAGGAAAGGCAAGGGCACTCGGGAGAGCCCCCCATGAGTGATGAGGCTCCTATTGGTCAAAAGGGATTCAGAAGAACCTGAAGAATTTGAGGGTAGGCTACAACTTTGTGATATCAAAAAATAAAGTGGCCCAGATTGTTATGGACAGATGTATATCAATTAGCAATTAGCAAGCAAATTCTGTTTGAATATGTGTCCTTTGGTAGTTCCACCCCATCTCATCCTCCACCACAAACACAAAAAGCCACGCTATTAAATTAATGACAACTCTATCTTACAATGGAAGTATTTGACTGAAGAAAATATAGCAAACATGACATTTCTACAAGCCAGGCTGCTTAGGATATAAGGAATTCTGGATATCTGAAATTTCTAGTAGAACTGGTTGGAGATACACATTCTCTATCCTTTGACACAATAAATATATTTTAAATAATTTACTCCGAGAATATAATTAAAGATGTACAGATATTGCAACATGATGTATCATAGTAATGATTTTATGCACAGTGAAGAACCAACATACATACGACGCACCTCTTAGGCATAGGAGCCAGTGGAGAGCATAATGCCATTTATGCCACTTTTTGAAAGTTTGGCAGGGTTGTGCAATCAGTCATGCTTGAAGGGTGATAACGGATCTTTTCATTTGGTTTCTCTCGTTCCCTGCGTTCACACCCTGATCTTTACTCTTGCTTCCTGTGATTGCACTCACGAACAACAAAAGTATAGCACCTAAGCCCTTCTCGGATCTGCTTTCTGGGAAACCCAGGCTACAACAAAGAACGCAGAAAACTAGTGGTTCTCAGTGGCCTTTGGGTAGGTGTGTGTGTGTGTGTGTGTGTGTGTGTGAGAGAGAGAGAGAGAGAGAGAGAGAGAGAGAAAGAGAGAGAGAGAATTTTGTAGGGAATTAAGAGAGAACAGGTTTTTTCTCCCATTTTGCCTGTTGCATCTCTCCTCTTTCCCCTCTGTATTAGTCAGGGTCCAATCAGGAAGTAGAAACACCACCAATTGTTCAAACAGATAAATCTTAATCTAAAGATGTGTTAACTAGTAAACGTGGTTAACTAGGAAAAAGAACAAGATGAACTCTAAGGGGTTTAGAAGTAGCACATTCATAGAGCAATAAGAAGAAGGAACTAAGAACTTATCCCCTGCAAGAGGAAAAGTCAGCCTGACGGTGGTAAAGACCCTTGCCAGAGGGTGTGGGCCAGAAGTGGGCTGTAGGAGCAGCTTGCCAGGTGCTGGAGAAACTCACCAGAGGCTGCAGGTGGGAGCTGGTCCACAGCAATGGTCCCTGGGTAGTGCAAAAATTTTCTGGAGGGTGCAGACTGGCAGAGCTGGCCCACACAAGATACTGAGCTGAGCAGTGCCCAGCTTCCTTCATACTGCTTTGCTGGCTCTGAGGCCACGAACAGGAAGGGCAACTCCTTCCTTCTGTTTGGCCTTGAAGTCTCACTCCAGACCCTCTCTTTAACAAGCTTAACATTAAGCCGGCTGGAAAAAGAGAAATGTCTACAGGACCCAGCTCCAGTATCAAGTGCAGAGCAGAGATAAATAAATTTGAAGTTGAGAGGTAATCAAAGGGTAACTGGCACATCCACCTTCTCTGTGTAAACTTTAAACTCAAAAGCATGAATAGCATTCATTCTATAATAGCAAGTTTAAAAATGGGAAATAAAAAAATACACTATATAAATAAAATACCAGTGATTATTATTTGATAGTGCAGCTACATTTTATTTCTCAGACTTATCTGTATTATTCACATTTTCTGAAAGAAAACGTATATCTATTTTTATCTGAGAAAAAGGGTTATTTTAAAAGATTTTCAGGCCTGGCATGGTGGCTCATGCCTGTAATCCCAGCACTTTGGGAGGTCGAGGCAGGCAGATCACTTGAGGTCAGGAGTTCGAGACCAGCCTGGCCAACATGGTGAAACCCCATCTCTACTAAAAATACAAAAATTAGCCGAGCATCGTGGCACACACCTGTAATCCTAGCTACTTGGGAGGCTGAGGCAGGAGAATTGCTTGAACCTGGGAGGTGGAGGTTGCAGTGAGCTGAGATTGCACCTGAGTCCAGCCTGGGTGACAGAACTAGATTCCATCACAAACAAACAAACAAACAAGTTTTCATTTATTACAGAGGTACTAAATTCCTTTAGTAAACGTGTGACCCATTATTAAGCAAACATACCGGTAAGTTTGAAAGGGGCGTATATACATCCATGGGTCTAAAGGACAGTGTTTTTGAGGACATGCCAAGCAGGCTTCAGCTGGATTATCCCAGAGTCTCTGT
The DNA here is from genome assembly GCF_006542625.1 of Nomascus leucogenys. NCBI lineage: Eukaryota > Metazoa > Chordata > Mammalia > Primates > Hylobatidae > Nomascus > Nomascus leucogenys. The sequence continues at coordinate 79,065,310 of NC_044386.1, forward strand.
CCCTCCTGTAAGCTGGGCCAGCATTCACCCTTAAGCTTCTTGTCTACATCCCACACTAATCACATAACATAAAAGGCAGAAACCAGTGGCTCTTGCTCTATAGTCAGAACTAATGCCCTTGTAAATTTTTTGATGTCTTGAACTCCAAAATATGCTTACGTAGATCTTTGCAACCTGTTTGTCTTTGCTTTGGCTAAAAGTTCTTGAATTTTGCATCTTCTTTCCTACCATTCGTAGGGAGCTTATCTGATCTCTCGCCAATCTCCCTAGGCTTTGAAATTTAGCAAGAGTAATATCAAATGACAGGTAGGTTCCCGCTGCCCTGCCCCACTTATTTTATTCCTCAATCTTCCTCCCCTCCTCTGGTCCTTGGTTCAGGACTCAATATCTTTGTCCATGCCAGTCCCCTGCTGAACTGGCCTTCCCTTCCTTTCAACCAGCTACCCCCGATAGTCCTTTAAGAGTCAGTTCAGGTGTCGCTTTTCTAGAAAAACACCACCTGGCATACTTTTTTGCCTAGTGCATTCTGCATTATTTTGAAATTATTGCTTTAGGTGCCTTGCCTTCCAGGAAGATGTGCTCTGAAAGGTTGTCCTCAGAGCTTCCTCTTGGCATCCTCAGTACTGAACACAAGCTGGCACAGAGTGGGCATTCAATACCTGTTGGTGGAACTAAAATGTCTCCAAATCCTGTCTTCCTAGTCCCTTCTCTGCCATGTGTACCCTAGCGTGATGGTGCCTCTGTCAGAAGGAGAACCCCGGGCCAGAGGAGCCAGGGGAGGAAGTCTTACGTTCTGGTGTTAATGCCAGCTCCTTATGCTCCTCATCAAGCTTATATCAATGCATGTTATGCAGATCTGTAGAAACAGACGCATATACTCCTAAAAAACAGATTTTCATTTAAAAATATAAGAACAGAAAAAAGCAGATGTCGCTCTTTCTAAGCACTGTAGGTGATATCTACAGGTTCCATCTGACACACTTAAGAAGCCAGGGGAGTGAGTGGGAGCGTTATTTCATAGCCATGTCCAAATCTCCCTTCCCTTGCACTTTCACAAACTCTGCCCTCAGGCACAAATAATTATCCATCTATCACTTTCACCAAAAATATGTATGAACAGGTGAAGCTGAAATGAGATCATATGCCTTGAGTTCTCATTACCATACCGTCCATTTCCCATACTAGAGACACCATTGCTCACACAATGGCACATGCTTCTCTGGCCTCCACCCAAATTACAAAACCCATTCACATATGTTAGCTCATTTGATCATCACCAAAATATCACATGGGTAAGCAAGGTTCATTGATCAGGTTATTAGGAGCAAGGACCGGGGGTGGATGAATGTCACAGGTAGGCAATGTGCTCATAGTACCCATGGTACCCAGGCAGGATTCGGTCACATGAGCTGGTGAGGTTGCAGCTTCCCCTTTATCTGTATTTGCTTCTCAGGGAAGTCTCCTTCATAGAGCTATTGTCTGCTCCTAACACCTGCTGACATATGACACCCAATAGGTGCTTAATGAATAAATGAATGAGTAAATGAAAACTGATTTCTCTTTAAGTACCTTCTATTAAACTAGTTACATCAGCTCAGCCTGAAGGATATAAACCCTGGAGAAAAGAATTTTTAAGTCTAGGCATAGCTAGGGCCCTTTGCAAGCTCATAGCAGAGGATAAAGGAAGCCAGAGAAACACATTTAACTCAGCCAGGTACAGCCTGTCCTACCAGCTGCTTCCCTCTCTAGGTAGTTCAATTCCCCTTCCCCCATCCATGATTGAAACAGTTCCTTCATGTCCTTAGTGTCAGACCCTAAATGTAAAGGTGACATCTTTTCTAATTGTCTATAGTGCACCCCATGTGAGACCCATGCCAAGGGAGCTTCTGTCATTTTCTAAAGAAAGGACAATAGAATGCAAACTCCCTAAATGCTCACCAAGCATTTGAGGAGTTTGCATTCTACTGCCCTTTCAAAGTTTGCTTGTTACTATTTTAGGGAAATTTAGATTTCCAGGCCTACATCTGGCCAGTCTTGCTTAATGGAATGTAAAATCCTGTTTCTAAGGTGATTATGATTATTCAAGATCTTTGTTCATTAAATGGGGGATCTTGATCTTAGAAAGAAAGAAAGAGCCTGGGTAAGGAGGTTCATGCCTATAATCACAACAGTTTGGGAAGCCAGGGCAGGAGGACTGCTTGATCCCTGGAGTTTGAGACCAGCATGGACAACATGATGAAACCCCATCTCTACAAAAAAATACAAAAATTAGCCAGGTGTGGTGGTGCACACCTGTAGTCCCAGCTACTTGGGAGGCTGAGGTCAGAGAATCACTTGAGCCTGGGAGGTTGAGACTGTGCCACTGTACTCCAGCCTGGGCAACAGAGTGAGACACTGATTCCAAAAAAAAAAAAAAAGGAAAGGAAAGAAAAGAAAATGAAAAAGGAAGGAAGGGAGGAAAGGAGAAAGGGAAGCTTTTTCCAAAGCACAAAGCTGTCCTCCAGTATCCTAATATTCTGTCATGGAGTATCTTGAAGATTGAAATGGATCTCATGGGAGAAGCAGTGGTGAATCTATGGAACATCTTCATAAGAATCATTGCTAGGATGATTAGCTGTCAGAATGTTACCAGTATGTGCAATCACCTTTGAAAAAATACTGGAATATGAGGTGAATTGCATAAATACTCAATAATGCATAAATAATTAATAATATTTAATATTTTAAGATAATTGTTTTAACTTGGCATCAAGCATTGTTACTATTGACTTTACCTGGTAGAAATTTCAAAACGACCCAGATAACTTGAAAATCAGCCTTAGACCCCAGCCGGCTATCATCATGTGATATACATGGGTCACATTTTCCCTTTGATAAACAAGAAGCTCCTCCTGGGCTCTTCCACTCTCTTTTCATGTCTTTTCCACTTTTGCATCGTTGGCCAGTGTCCAGTACAGAATAAAAAACTTAATAAATGGTTACTGAGTGAAGGAATAACATGTGAAAAGAACCATGAGTCTGAGATTCCAGTTCCAAAACGGCTGCTGAGTTTCTATGCCATTTTGAGAAGGTCACTTTACGTTTCTGGGCCTCAGTTTCCTTATTAATCAATGGAAAGGGATAGTTGGCTGACATTAATAGTAGCTAACATTGACTGATCTTTTCTTATGTGCCTGGCATTGTTCTCATTGCTTGCCTGCATTAGCACATTTAATCTTCACGGTGCAGTACCCAGGGATTCTCTCATTCAGGTCACCTCACGCACAGCTCTGGAAAAAGCACCACGCAGGTGACCCAGGGGTCTGTAGGAATGTTTCTAGGAGAAGCCAAGCATACATTGGTCTCAACCAGGTCACTTTTGAGCATGGAGCCTTATGCTTTAGATTAGCCAACTGGAAAAATTCTTCTGTTTGCCTGTTTCAATTGGCTTAAGCTTTCTCTTATTCAGTAAAAATTATAGGTAGCAGAAGTGTGTGGGGAGAGCGGTGGGAGAAAATGGCAATGAAGAGACAGACGGCTACAGCTGGCCTCTGTTTCATTCTGCTAGGGTGAAGTGAGGCAGAAATCCAGAAATCCACCTGACGAAGAGTCCACTCGGCCCCCTGTGATCCAAGTGCATAACCAGCCCGTGTAATTGCCAGCCCTAATGTGAATTACTTCACCTGCTCTCTTGCAGGCAATGCCCTCCAAGCTAACAGGTGTGGGACGTGGCCAGAAGGGACGTGGATTAAAGAAGATGCCATTCCCAAGCTGCCTTGAGGAGGCCAGACCTTGGGCTCCGTCCAGCTATCTAGGAGAGTCAGGCAGGGCCAGCTTCCCTCTGACTGGTGGTCTCGAAGCTAAGCCATGAATCAAGAATAATTTTTGCCTAATGTGAGAAGAGTCTGCATCCTTGAGGATTCCAGAAACGTTCTGTTTCTTCCCAGTCCTGCACCGTTTCCTCAACAGCCTCCTAAAACGTGCTTGAGGCTGCTGGGAGAAACAGTGGGGGGAACACGTCTTTCTTTCACAGAGCTTTCAACTAATTGGGAAGAAGATATTTGTATAGAGACTTCACTGGGAAACCCGCTGTTGGAATACTGAACAAATTTCACACTCATTGCTTCAATATTTGCCGTGAAATTCTTGGCCAAATTCTAATGAGAGGCTGTCACTGTCCTCAAGCTCCTCTTTCATGGATGAAGAATAAATATATTTTTGCTTTTTCTCTATTTATTGTAACAGAAGCTATTCTGGAGAGAGCCAAGGTTAGTTGTCAGTCACCAAGATGCGGATCTGGACAAAAGTGGATGACTGTGGTATGTACTAGTAATAGCTATGACACCACCATGGGCAAATTTCTTACTATCTCAAAATGACATTTGCCTCACCTATGAACTCACTCCAGTATCTTTCACAATTAAAAAAAGAATGAAAAAAGAAAACACCATAGAGGGTTGAAGATTAAACAAACTATGCATGGAAAGCATTTAGCTCAGTGCCCAGTACATAGAAAACAGTCAATAAATCATAGCTGTTATTATTAATATCTTCAACTTCATCCAGCCTCTCATTCCTGCTGGCATGGGACCTGGTGGCTTGGATGAGAAGGTCCAAAATGTCAAAGTCAAACTGAAATCGATTTGCTTCCCATATTAAGTACAAACACCTCAAATGGAATTACACCTTGTAGAACATATTTAGAAGACAGGATAGTACACTGCTATGGTTTGAATGTTTGTATTCCTCCAGGATTTGTGTTAAAAGGTAATCCCCAAAGCGATAGTATTAAGGTGTGGAGCTTTTAGGAGGTGATTAGGTCACAAAGGATCCATGAACGGGATTGTGCCCTTTTAAAAGGGCTTGAGGGAGCCTGTTTGGCCCCTTTTCCTGCCTTCCGCCCCTTCTATCATGTGAGGACACAGTGTTCATCCCTTCTTCCCTTACCTAAGGACACAGCAAGAGGCTCCATCCATGAAGTAGAGATGGAATCTTCACTAGACACTGAATTGCAGGCACCTTGATCCGTCATGGACTTCCAGGCCTCCAGAGCTATGAGAAATAAATTTCTATTATTTGTAAGTTACCTAGTCTAGCTAAGACATACATTGCACTTTTGTATTTTTCTATCCTGAATCGCATTCCAGTATGGCCTTCCTGGATTTTTCACAGAACATACAATTTTAAATCTCCTCTCTCATTGTGAGACTATATGAAAATGAGCCTCAGCTACCCGTATGGAGAACATGGTCCCTCTCTGTCCTTGTCCAACACCATCTTTCTTCTATGATCAGCTTTCTCTGAAACAGGGTAGTTCTGAGGGTTTGGGGAATTGAGGTGATTGCCCTGGAATTCTTTCCATGGTCTAACTTGGAAATCAGACATAACTAGGTCAGAATCAGGAGCAATGACAGCTTTGGGAAGAAAGGTTTGATACCTCTATAATCATGCTGCAGCTGCTTATGCAAGGGGATTTTCCCCGTCCCTCCCTCTCTGGTGGATGCAAACTCTGGAGAAAAGAGTTTCTAAATCTACACCAATGAGGCATAGCTAGGAACATGAAGAGTCAAAACCACTCTCAATTTGTGAAGTAAAGTATGAAAGGCAAGCTCCCAGAGGTTCTTGCCTCTTATTCTGGAATTGCTTGTGCCCTATACACATGACACTGGACTCAAATTACTGTTTCAGCACTAGAAATGTCATTAGACAACATGACTGGATCAGTCAGCAAATCCCCCCAAAATCAAAGAAAAATTGGAATATATAGAACATATAACTCCATATGTTAAATAAACAAGGCAGCAAAACCTGCCCATTCTTAGCCCTCATAGCTTTAATCATAAAGCAGGGAATTCCAGATTTCTCCATTCTCAGAGCAGCAATCCACAAAGACTAGGTGAGGCCTGAGATCTTAATTTAAACCTTAATCCCTATGCTTTCATATTATCAGGCTTTTTTCTCTCCCAGCGAAATAAAAATACAGAAATCACTTCACCTAATAGTTTGTGCATTCACACCGGTTTGCCATAATGGTAGCATCAATCATTGTACCAAGAGCAGCCCAGGGATTTGTCAGACACAAAGATAACATTGCCAACTCTGGCTTCCACAGCCAGACAACTCTGGAAGTCACCCTCCGTGGGCCGAGTCAGCGCACAGCACCCTGTCTGGCCAGCTCCACCTGTGTTCCCGGCTCTGCTGAGGCAGCCCAGGTGAAACTAGATGGCAGCCCAAGGCTGGCCCCCTCGGAGACCTCTGAGCTCAAATCTGAGAGAACCCAGGCCTCTCCTGCTGGCTGCCCTGTCCTCTTCCCGCTCCTGGTACCCACAGAGGTGGGGCTGGTTCTCACAACTCCCCGTAAGAAGATGTGCTGGGTCTAGGCTCCTGGGTTCTCAGTCCCAAGAACTTCCAGCTGGAATCTTTTCAGAAGCACGTGCGTTTATTGAAGTTCCACTCTTCTTCATTGCCCACACCTTCCATTTTAGCGCACTGGACTCTTTCTAGGCTATCCTAGTTGTCTCTGTCATTATGCAGCTGAATTGAGTGAATCAGCAACAAACATCTTAGCACAAATTAAATCAATGCGTCACTTTCCCCAGACATTTGCATTTTAAAAGAGATCCAAAGAGTGAGGTACCCAAAAGAAAGGTGGCCTTTCAGACCACTGACCTTAGATGGGGTGGAGCTCTGAGCAGAGGAGCCCTTCTGATCCCTGAATAAAACTTTTTCATTTTAGTGCAATAGGCAATTTTGTCTTCTGCCGTATGAAGGGCAGTCATTTCCTAGCAGAAGAATTGAATGAAGACGAATCCTCCACAACATGAGGTAGCATCAAGTAAAGGAAGTGTCTTTTTTTTTTCTTTTTTTTTTGAGATGAAGTCTTGCTCCGTGGCACAGGCTGGAGTGCAATGGCGCAATCTGGGCTCACTGCAACCTCCGCCTCCCTGGTTCAAGTGATTCTCCTGCCTCAGCCTCCTGAGTAGTTGGGATTACAGTCACATGCTACCACACCTACCTAATTTTTTTTGTATTTTTAGTAGAGATGGGGTTTCACCATGTTTGTCAGGCTGGTCTCGAACTCCTGGCCTCAAGTGATCTGCCCGCCTCAGCCTCCCAAAGTGCTGGAATTACAGGCGTGAGCCCACCTGGCCAGAAGTGTCTTAAGATGCTCTTTTTATTTCATTGCTCTTATGTCATCGTATAGGTCCATGGGGGAATTGCAAACTGATATATGAGGTGCTAGGTAGTAAAAACAAAACAAAATAACTAACCTGAGTTCTCACCCAGGACTCCAAAAACCCAGGACCGAGGGCAAGTCACCTAACCTGTCATGACCATCCTCAGTCTCAGTTTCCTTATCTGCACAATGGGATGACAACACAAGAAGCCTCATAAGGGCACTAAGAGACTTGAATGTAATAATCTATATAAAAGTGTGCTGTGGGCCAGGCACAGTGGCTCACACTTGTAATCCCAGCACTTTGGGAGGCTGAGGAGGGCAGATCACATGAAGCCAGGAGTTCAAGACCAGCCTGATCAACATGGCAAGACCCTGTCTCTACTAAAAATTCAAAAATTAGCCACTCATGGTGGCACGTGCCTGTAATCCCAGCTACTTGGGTGGCTGAGGCACAAGAATTGCTTTAACCTGGGAGGCAGAGGTTGCAGTGAGCTGAGATCATGCCACTGCACTCCAGCCTGGGTGACAAAGAGAGACCCTGTCTCAAAAAAAAAAAAAAAAGTACCTGTAAATTGAAAAGCACATAATAGGTGGTGTTATTATCAAATTCATGAGTGATTCAACATTGAATGGTTTCCAAGTTTTCAGCTATGGACATGAATCTGTGAAAAACACAGAGTAGGGGAGAGGTAGGAAGAAGAGAAGAGGTTGTTTCACATACAGGGGAATGGTAAAAGCAAATGAATTAGGGACTTCAAATATGTTTGTATTTCAGCCACAGTATGAATTAAGTTGTATCTTATTTTGAGGGGTAAAAAAAAAGACTTGCATTTCGGTTAAATCACTTTTCCTTGGTCCCAAATCAATGCTTTAGAGCTTATTGAGTACATATGCTGACTGTGCATTATTTTATCAGAAGTGAACACACATCCCTCTCCATGCGTAGCAAGAGACATTGTCAAGTCAAGTGCCAACAGCTGGCTCTGCAGATGTCATCAACAGCTGCATTCTGTCATTCCAGGATGCATGAGTCCCAGTTCCTCTTCCTCACTCCTTGTTCTTAGAAATTTTGATGTCTATGTATAAAATTATTTTACCTTCCTGGTTAAACTCATTTTGCAATTACACCCAGATGTATCCAGTCACTTTTATGAAATTAGGTTCAGTTTTCTCAGAAATTTGAAATGAAAAAGGAGCACTTATATCAAGTTACTAGTAAGAGAAACCTCAACTGAAGTCATGATCCAGTTTGCTAATCACTTCTGGGAAAAGATCTGAATAATATGTCAGCTAGCTAAATCATCCAGCCCCCACAGAGATATTTCAGCAGGAAATCTCTCTAAATAAAATGGAAATTCAATATTTCCTAGTGTATTTGTCTTACAGCAGGTCTATACAGTAGGGCCATGACTCCATAGATGCAGGAAGGCAGCTTAAAGATGAAAACAAAGGAAGATGTCTGTCATAGTTGAACTTAATCTGTAAATATGTTGACTCTTACTCAGGTCTGGCCATTTGACATCGTCTCTCTTCAGGTGTTTGTTTCATCCGTCACAAAAAGTACCTAACGCAGTGAAACTCATAGACCCCATTCAAAATGAAATCCAAACACCAAACAGATTAGAGTAGCCACTGACTTACACACACATGCTCCTGGGAAGAATGTGTGAGAGTGACAACCTACAGGGCAAAGTCTTGGCTGTGTATGTGCTGGGACCTGACTATGTGTATTTGTTAAGTGAATGCACGTTCATAAGCTGTGGTTGTTTTGCCTGGACACCCATGGCTACTGGACACTATCTACTGAAGGGATAAAGGGGGCAGGAATGAAACAGGGATATTCAGGTGCTCTCTGATTCAGGGGGTTTATCAGTAAGGTAGGGCCTGCGTATTCTGTGAAGGACTAACTTACCAGCTTAGTTTCTGCCCATACCTTCTGCTCACTCAACCCAACAGAGAGAGTTAAGTAAGAGGCACATGTGAAAAGTACTACTAGAAATAATTATACTGGGGTCTCTCCACTAAAAAAAAAAGCACAGGTGGAGGGGGGTTCAGTTGCAGTTTCCATAGGATCACCTGGTCTGTTTTAAATACAGTCAACTCTTAATTGCCTTATGTGGATGATGACCACAGTGCCTTTCTCCTTTCCAGGACTAACCTGTTTATCTGAGCTGTCTGCAAACAGGATCACCACCTCTACTTGAAGACATAGCATGTCACCTTAGTGAAGATGCAAATGAAGCATTTATGTCAAAACACATCCTATGGTGGAGGCACCAGCTGCAGTGGTTTTGTACTGCGTTTGTTTGTTTGGACAATGGAACTTACGGAATCAAAATATTTAGCAGGAGTTCACAATAGTACAAAATGCTGGTGCTCTGACCAGAATGCTTCAGATTCCTTTTTACTGTGTGGTGTATGTGGCTGTGTGGTGTGTGTGGCTGTGTGTGTGTGTGTGTGTGTGTGCGTGTGCACACGAGAGAGAGAGAGAGAGAGAGAGAGAGAGACAGAGACAGAGACAGAGAGACAGAGACGGAATGGGAAAAATACAAAGACAGGGACAGAGAGAGACAGAGAAAGATGCAGAAACAGAGAGAGAAATACACAGAGAGAAAGAGATAGAAAGAAGCAGAGACAGAGAGGACACACGCACACAGACAAACAGAGAGAGACACACAGGGAGAGAGAAGACAGAGAGAGAGAGAGAATCTTCAGGCTGTTAGGTTTTCGCTGTTGCCAGCCAGCACCTTCAGCTGTTTTGGGGAGACTGCCCTCAGCTTGCTTTGCTTTGTACTGGACAGCAAGCCCTGTCTAGGTATTTAGACCTTCCTGGGGCAGCTCTCGGCCAGTAGATAGATGGATAGAGGGGTGTGAAAGCTTCAGCTCCTCCGCCTCTAGTACAATTCTGAGACATAGGTCACACACCAGAGGTCCCCAGCGGTATCAGGTGGAAGCTGCTCTCCACGGGACCCTGCCTGAGATTGTGCCTCCGCCTGGCTTCCTCCACTCCCCTGAAAGAGGGGAGACTTCCCTCAGCTGGCAGATGTGGCATCGCTTAACCCCAGCATGGAGTGGTGGACAGCTCTGTGGGTGGAGGGATTCGGGAGACTCATCGGCCCCTGAGTTAGGTGTTGAAAGTTTGGCATCTTCATTCTGCTGTGATCCTTGGGCATCTGGGGCAGTAGGACCTCTATACATTCACATGTAAATGAAACAAGATATTTTAAAATCATTTCCATTGCATTCTCCCATGTGAATAAATAGTAGTAAGTGAGGTCATAAGAAACAGTATGTGTCCCGAAGAGAACTCCTAGAAAGTGTCTTAGTCAAGGGTCTAGAAGCAAGTATTTAGATATTGGTCATTGATTTTGCCAGCTTTGCATAAGTTCCTCAGCCCAGCAGGAATTCCCTGTAGCTTGCACCATGGAACTCACTGTTTCCAGGCTCTTCCCTCCTGAATTTGGTTCTGATCCACGCTCATAGACCAATTCCTGCCTCCCAGCACCCCCAGCCCCCAACTGGGCTCTTCTCTTCCTAGTCTTAGACTCTTTACTCTTCGGACCTGACACGCAGAAGAATTACTTCTTCCATTGACAATTCCAGACCTCTTCCTGGCTCTGTAGGTCAGGATCTCTTGGAGGAATATTCCTACTGGTTTGGATATTGGGACTCTCCTGCTTCAGAATTGACCCACCAGGATTATTTACTCTTTCCTGCTGCATTTGGGCAGGTGAATGAAGGGATATGCCCTTCTCTGCTTTTCACAGCACTTTCCTTCACTTGGCATACTATATATTTCACTTATTCATTTGTCCTTTCTCTCTCCTTCTAGAAAGCCCACGGGAGTACAATTTTTTTTTATTTCTTTTGTTGTCCTCTATATTCTCAGTTGCTGGCACATAGTAGATGCTTTTCTTTTCTTTTTTTTTTTTTTTGAGGTGGAGTTTCACTTCTGTTGCCCAGGCTGCAGTGCAGTGGCACGATCTTGGCTTTCTGCAACGTCCGCCTCCTGGGTTCAAGCAATTCTCCTGCCTTAGCCTCCTGAGTAGCTGGGATTACAGGTGCCCGCCACCAAGCCCAACTAATCTTTTGTATTTTTTTTTTCTTTAGTAGAGATAAGGTTTTGCCATGTTGACGAGGCTGGTCTTGAACTCCTGACCTCAGGAGATCCACCCGCCTCGGCCCCCCAAAGTGTTGGGATTATAGGCGTGAGCCACCACACTTGGCCATAATAGATGCCTAATAAACATCTTTAAAAATTATTTTTTGAGAGATTAGTAAATTAAGAAACACTCTTATCCTCTTAAGGCCCTCTTTTTGCAGCACAGCCTGTTTGGGGTTAAATTTTCAACTTAAATGTAATAATTACTTAGGTTCTGTTTTCGAACATTTCAAGACAAAGAAGAGGGCTGTGAAAGAAGAGAAAATAAGAAATGCTTAAACAAAGCATACCTGTGTATTAGATGTCATTTTCAAGATCAATAGAAAGAGAATAAACTATGAGTGAAACAACTTGGACCTGTAACAGTATTCCTTAAGAGATGGTATAGTCCCGGTGAAAAACGTGTACACAAATTGCTCTTTGCACTTTGGCATATGGTGCTTTTTCTTTTTCTTTTCCTTTTTCTTTTTTTGAGATGGAGTCTTGCTCTTTCACCCAGGCTGGAGCGCAGTGGCGTGATCTTGGCTCACAGCAACCTCCGCCTCCTGGGTTCACGCCATTCTCCTGCCTCAGCCTCCCGAGTAGCTGGGACTACAGGCGCCCACCACCACGTCCGGCTAATCTTTTGTATTTTTAGTAGAGATGGGGTTTCACTGTGTTAGCCAGGATGGTCTCAATCTCCTGACCTCGTGATCCGCCTGCCTCAGCCTCCCAAAGTGCTGGGATTACAAGTGTGAGCCACTGCGCCCAGCCATGGTGTTTTTGTTATGCAAATCATTAGATACAAAAATACATCAATGCTCTACAGAAAATGTAGAGAAAGAAGGACTTGTTCTGACAGTAAAGGTTGTCCAGGTGCTTGCCACTGTAGCCCCTATTCCACACACTTAAGGGTTAATAGAATATTGAGTGAGTTGACCTTCATCAGTGCTCCTTTGGGGGGTGCACTATGGCAAATTCTTGTCTTCATTTCTAGCTTGTTTCCAACATTCACTGTTGACAATTCTAGATGGAATGGCCAATCCAAGTTGCTGACTGAAGGCTCCCAGCCAAGCTGAGCTGTATAATATAAATAGCTACATAAAAATGTTCAGAGGCTCTACTCTAATGACTGGCTGAGCAGCATGTACCAGACCAACCCTTACACATTATAAAAGCTGGCTACAATTAGAAAGCAGCAAACAAAACCAGTTATGTTAAGGCATCAGAGCACAACCAAGGCAGCAGGGCTGGAAGGAACATGGAAACACCAGCAGGGGAATTTGAAAGTGGTACAGGGAAGGGAATAAAGCCAATAAGCGTGCCTTATTGTGTAGTTACCACAGTAAGCAATTGGAGCTCAGACCTGCTGGGGAACTCCGAGAGTCTGTGTGGAATTGAGTTATTCCAAGTAAGGAGCAAGGGATCTGGTGTTTGATCAACCAGATTTACCTATTGAATGTTGCTTCTAGGGTTGCCTCAGTTAGTTCAGGCTGCTATAACAAGATATCACAGACTGGGTGACTTACATTTACATTTACTTCTCACAATTGTGGAGGCTGGAAGTCCAAGATCAGGTGCCAGCAAGGTTGAGTTCTGCTGAGGGCCCTCTTCCTGGCTCATAGACAGCCTCCTTCTCCCTGTATCCTCATATGGTGAGATATATATATATATATATATACATACACACACATAATATTATAAATACATATATATATATATATATATATCACCTTTCTCATGTCTCTTCTTATAAGGGCACTAATCCCATTTATGAGAGTTCTACTCTCAAGAACTAATCACCTTCGGAAGACCCCACCAAATATCATCACATTGGGGATTAGGGTTTCAACACATGGATTTTGGGGGGACACAAACATTCAGTTCATACCATGGAGAGTTATTTTTCTGATACCTCTGGGCTCGTGTGGGCCAAATATTCAACCATGGCTAAATAAAAGTCCCTCAGCAGAGAGATGCCTGTGTTTTCAGCAAGCCACTTCCGGACTGTTGAGGTAAAGGCCAAGAGTATATGGTTAGAGTTCGTGTCTGCTACACCCTTTGACCCAGTATTTCCACTTCTAGATATATACTCAACAGAAAAGCATATATCTGTGCCCCAAGTGACAGCTATAAGAATATGCACAGTGACATTACAATAGCTCCAACTGAAAGCAACCCAAATGACCATCAGCAGTTCAACGAATAAAGACGGTGTGGTGAATGTTTGCAATTTCCACTGCCCCAACGCTGCTCCAAGCTACCACCATCTCTTGCTTAAAGCACTGCTGCAGCCTGCTAACTTGCCTTCCTGCCTCATTTTTGCTCCTTAAAGTTCTTCCATAAAGCAGCTGGAGTAATCTTTCTGAAGCATAAGTGAAATTATATGCTATTCCCCCTACTTAAAACCCTCGAATGGGGTTTCACTTCACTTAGAATAAAGCACAAAGTCTCTGTCATGTACCCTGCCCCACTCTTTGCCCTCCTCTCTGTCCTTCCTCATTTATACTCAGCCACACTGACCTTTCTCTGTCCCTCAACATAACCACACGTACTCCACTGATCGTCTTCAACTTTGCAGCTTCTGTTATTTGGATGTTTCCCCAGACCCTCTTAAAATGGCTACTTCCTTCTTGTCATTTTTTATTGAGGTCTAACATGCATACAGAAAAGTGAACAAATCTTAAGCAATGAACAGGCACAGAAGGACTTTAGGTAGAGGTGACAGGGTCTGCTTTGAGTTTTAGCAGGATGGCTCCTGAAGCAGAGAGGGAGGAAAAGGGAATGGAGTGAGGAAGCCTGGATGAAGAGAGACACATTTTTTCAGAAGTGAGATGACACATAACCAAGACCTGAACAAAGACATTGTCTACAGGAAGGGAAGAAAGAAGCAAAGAATCAACAGAATCTACCTAGCTTTTCAGGCTATATGTAGTGGCTATAGCGACTTTGACCACCTTATTGTAATCAGTTTATGGATTTACTCCAATGTAAGCATAGGAAATTCTCTAACTGTAACTTGGATTATAATTGGTGTTTTTCACTAATTAGACCTGTGATTGCTTTTTTTTAGGAAGCCTAAGGTCTCGGCCATGTTAACTGTTTTTCTTTTCTTTTCTCCTTTTCTTTTTTTTAACTCCCCTGCCCATTTAAAAACCTTATTATTTTGATGCACTATGTTACTAATAATTCCTTCCTCATCTTTGATCTCAGTCTTCCTCTTGCTTTTCCCAGACAGTATATGAATAAAATATTGAGCTGCTGATTAATGACCTTATATGTGCCACTTTGAGATGTCTAAAGAAATTATCCAAATGCCCAGACAGCTCTATAATGTCACATTTAAGTTAGAGGCTGAATCTTTAAAAGGCTGTCCTCTGTTGTAAAGGCTCTGTTATAAGGATGGTAATAAGACCTAATTTCCTTTTAAGAGAACGGGTAGAAATATTGTCTTTTAATGCCAAGAAAAGAGCATGAGATACACTGCTTAAAATAGGCAAATATGTAAGTTAATGCTTTGACTTCAGCTACACTTAGCCCTAGATTGAAAGTGCGCCTTCTCAGGAGAGTCTAAGAGTGGATGGAGATTCTGGTCTTTGTTTTAATTTTAATTGCTTTTGTCCTACTCTGAAATGATGTCACTTTTTCCCTGCTTTGGCTTTGTTATGGGTGTCTTACTGACATCGTATTTCTTCCCAGAGAGGTCACTAATAGTTGGCATTGACTGTTTTTTACAGAAAAACATGCCAATGATCAAGGCTATAAGCAATGGGTAGAATCTTTGAACTGCATATAACTGGGTTGCTATATGGAAATATAAAGCAGAGCCCTTAGGTTCATAAAAAGGTCTCAGTCACCTTGATCCTGAGCAATAAACAAAAATATATAATAATAGCAGCAGGAGTAATTGTACTAAAGAGAGGGATAATCTGGCTGATATGATAAAGCATTTACTATGTGCTGAGTTCTTTACATACTGCCCTCATTTAATGTTCTCAACTCCACAAGGCAGGTATACTGTTACTATCCAAGGTCACAATACTGGAAAGGAGCAGATTGAAGACCCAAACCAATGTCTGTCTGACACCAAAGAACATGCTTTTTGCCACTTTCTCATACTGCAAGCTGGGCTACTATACGGCTTAATGTTCAAACTTAGTCCATGATGACCCTCTCCAAGTAAGTAATGTCTTGGGTGGTTTAACCCATATTAGAAAGATACAAGGCTCGGTGTGGTGGCTAATGCCTGTAATCCCAGCACTTTGGAAGGCCAAGGCGAGAGGACCACCTGAGGTCAGAAGTTCGAGATCAGCCTGGCCAACATGGCAAAATCCCATCTCTACTAAAACTACAAAAATTAGCCAGCATAGTGGTGGGCACCTGTAATCTCAGCTACTCGAGAGGCTGAGGTAGGGAGAATTGCTTGAACCCAGGAGGCAGAGGTTACAGTGAGACACACCACTGCACTCCAGCCTGGGTGACAGAGCAAGACTTTGTCAAAAAAAAAAAAAAGAAGGAAAACAAACACTACTTAGTCGGAATACATACTGTAAACAGAATGTCTGAATGTAGTGTCTACATGACCAATAGTTATGCACATCTCAAATTTCCCAGGGTAGTTCAAATTTATACGATTATTTGCCTGTATTTGTATAAATATCATTCCACCTTTTAGACCATGTGTTTTAATTGTTGGATTAGAAACAATGGTTTCAGTAACTGCATTGATCTTTTTAAGACATGAAAAGGGAACATTTGCTTTTATCTCAAGACCCTTGTAAAAAAAAATTGATACATAATATTTGTACATATTTATGGGATACACGTAAGAGCCTTTATGACCTAAATGTTACTAAGCCTCCTGCCTCGACTGGTGCTGTGGCCATGCACCATCACAGAGGCCCGGGGCAACTTAGAGTGCTTTCATGTTGTAATATACTACGTCATCCCAAAGCAAGTGTTAATATTATTGTAAAATTCCAAAGCTAAATAAGCTAAACAGCTTAAGTGACATGAAATCTTTTCTGAAAGTGACAAAATTATTCTAAAGTTTATCTTGAAGAAAAAATGTATTGAGAGAAAAAAGTTTTGGTATTTTTAAATGTATTTAAAAGTTTTAATAATTGAAACAGCATGGCACTTGTGTAAAAACAGATGAATATAAATTGATATATATAATTTATATATAAATACATATCAATATATCTGTATCTATATTGAACATATAAAATGAAGGACACACCAGTGAGAAAGTGAGGGATTATCCCTCCTACATTATGAGAAAAATTGGCTTTGGGAAAAAAATTTTTAGATTCTTAAACTATAGCCCTAAATATATTCCACTTGGTTTAAAAAGTATGAATATTTAAAACTTAGTTTTATTTTAAAATTTTTAAATTAAAAGAAAATATACGAAAACATTTAACTCTTCTTAGATTGGGCAAGGAATTTTTAAGCACTGAAAAAATGGATGAAATCATCAAGGAAAACACAAATAGATTCGACAACTTAAAAAATAAAAATGTCTGACACTAAAAAACCAAACAAATACCCAAACACTCTAGAAAAAGTATTTGAAGCAAGCTCAGTAGACAGAAGTAAAGTCTTTAGCATACTTTTAAAACTTTCAAATAAGTACATTGTACCACAATAGAAAAAGGGCAAAATATATGAAAACTAACAAACATATAAACATTAATAAACTGAGCTGTTCAATCTTACTTGCCATAGATTTACTTATCGTATTAAAAATTAATGTCACCATGAATGCAGTGAGATAAACATTCTCAAACACATTAGTGGAAATCTATGTTATTACTACCTTTCTATACAGCAACTTTACAAGATATATTAAAGGCATTAAAAAGTTTACAATCTTTGTCAAAATAATTTCAAGTCTAGTAATTTTTGATAAAAATCTTATGTACAAAGGTGTTCATCAAAAGATTATTTATATCATTCCTGACTAAAAAGAACAAAGGCTCCTTGGAGAAATAGCTGATTCCAGAGTGGAGGCAGGAAATGATAAAACAAAGCCTGAGGCACATCAAGCCAAAAAGCAAGAAAAACCAAAGACTAACAGAGAGATGCCAAGAGACCTGGAAGCCAGCTTGGAGGGGTGCCCAGTGGACAGCTTCAGCATCAGAAAGTTATTATAATTGATTGTAAAACATTAAAGAAAAATCCATGCATCTACAGCAAAAAAATAGTAGTGGCTAGGTATAGTGGCTCATGCCTGTAATCCCAGCACTTTGGGAGGCCAAGGCAGGAGGATTGCTTGAGTCCAGGAGTTCGAGACCAGCCTGGGCAACATGGTGAAACCCTGTCTGTATTTTTTTGTTTTTTGAAAGAGTCTCACTCTGTCTCCCAAGCTGGAGTGCAGTTGCATGATCTTGGCTCACTGCAACCTCTGTCTCCTGTGTTAAAGCAATTCTCCTGTCTCAGCCTCCTGAGTAGCTGGGATTACTGGTGTGTGCCACCATGCCTGGCTAATTTTTGTATTTTTAGTAGAGATGGGGTTTCACCATGCCAGCCAGGCTGGTCTCAAACTCCTGACCTCAGGTGATCTGCCTGCCTCAGCCTCCCAAAGTGCTGGAATTACAAGCATGAGCCACCACACCTGGTCTCTATTCTTTTTTAATTTTTATAAAAATAAAAATTTTTATAAAAATAAAAATTAAAAAATAGTAAAATGAAAGAGAAAGAAACAAAAACTTATTTATCCCACTCTTTAGTATTAAGAACGTAAGAAGCAAGCATTTACCTTGCATTTTGAAAGAGAAAATCCTTCTTTCCTGAGGAATAGCATCTATCAAATGTAAGTAAAATGACGGAACTAGAAAAATCACCATTTGCAGCTACCGATGAAATGATTGGTTAGGCAAGCATCACCAACGATGCTGAAACCACTGGATGGAAAATTATTAGGGAATAGGATAGTGATGTGGTACCAAAGAAGCACCCCATAGACTATATACTAATTGCAAAGTGAAAAATATACCTCAAGTAAAGAAATCTACTGGTTACCACCTTAACCAAGTAATCAAACATTACATCTCTGATCATGGGACAACCTGTTGTTACATCCTTCTGAGGATGTAATCACCTATGAAGTGTCTTTGCCAAATTATTTACCTAAATCTAATGAAGACATTGGACCTAACTTACAGTTTCAGGAAATCCAGGAACTGGAGAAACAAGTTAAATGATGCTCTAAGGGAACAATAAGACAAACCCAGAAAATGGAATGTTCTTAAAAACAACTGGCCTGATATTTTCAAAAAGTCATTAATAAGCCAGTACAAAGGTGGGTCTATTCTAGACTAAAAGGAATTAGAGTTATAACAACCAAATGCAGTTAATCTTTTCTGGGATTTTGGCAGAAAAAAAAAGCTAGCTATAAAAACATTTTGGGGACAACTGGGAAAATTTGAATACAGACAACATATCAGATGTTGTTAGAGAATTACTGTTAATTTTCTTAGGCATAATAAATGTATTGTGGTTATGTGTAGAATGTCTTTTAGGAGAGTTATGTTGAAGTCTTCAGAAGTAAAATGTTACAATGTTTACAATTTCCTCATTGCTTAATTTTACAATATATTTTTTAAAAATTTATTCTGCCTTGGCCTCCCGAAGTGCTAGGATTACAGGCATAAACCACTGCATCTGGCCCACAATTTACTTTTAAATGGTCCCACAAAACAGTAAAAAAAACAAATAACTCATTACATGTATCTATATCCATGCAGATCACACACACACACAAATAAAGAGAATAAATATGGCAAGCATTTAAAATACATTAAAAACACGGTGCCCTGATATGCATTGAACTATCCTTTCAACTTTTATGTTTAAAAATTTTCATAATAAAAAGCTGGAGATATATTATTTATTTAAAAAAGTTAACATCATGTATATTCTCAAAATTATGATGGTTAATTAAATTAGAGAACACTCAGAGTTGATATTTTGCTGCAATTAAACATATTTTCCCCCTCGTGCAGTGGCTCATGCCTGTAATCCCAGCATGTTGGGAGGCCAAGGGGGGCAGATCACTTGAGGTCAGGAGATTGAGACCAGCCTGGCCAACATGGCAAAACTCTGTCTCTACTAACAATACAAAAATTAGCCTGGTGCGGTGGTGCATGCCTGTAATCCCAGCTACTCAGGAGGCTGAGGCAGGAGAATTGCTTGAACCCGGGAGGCAGAGGTTGCAGTGAGCCAAGATTGTGCCACTGCACTCCAGCCTGGACGACAGAGTGAGACTGAGTCTCAAAAACAAAACAAAACCAAACAAAACAACATAAAACAAAAACATATTTCCAAAGAATTTCCGAATACAGAGGCAAGTAGCCAGTATGTGGTAGTAAGGAAGAAAAATAGGATGCAAAACTTAATAGATGGCAAACATAGCCCGATCTCACTTTTGATATTTGTCCAGCACGTTTATTGAGTATCTATAACGTGCCAGGAACTCTTCTAGGTGCATAAGAAGAAAACACGCTTAAAAGTTAATAGGATTGTCCCTGGCTGTTAAGATTGTAGGAGATCCTTATTAGCTTCTGATACTTTTCCAAACACTTCAAATTATATGCAGTGAGTTTTACAGTAAAAGTAATACACAAGCATTTTATTTAAGAGCAGTCACCAGAAATTTGATAAGACTAATATGACAATGTTGACTGTGCCCTTGGCAAGTGACAAACAATCCCTCTTCTCTCTGCTCTACAGGGACAAATCCATTTTGCCCTTCCAATAACTGTTTGAGGCGAGTATTACTATCCCCCATTTTACACATACAGAAGATAAGCACTGAGAGGGTTGGTAATCTGCCCCAAAGGAACACTTGGCAATGTTTGCATTTTGGGTTGTCACACTGGGTGTGCGTGTAGAGGAGGGCGGTGATTAGGATAGAGGCCAGGGATGCTGCTAAACATCCTAGGATGTACAAGATAGCATCCTCCCTGCTCAGCTTATGAATAGCTCCAAATGTCAGCAATGCCAAGGTTGAAAAACCCTGGTCTTGGATCACTTTGCAGGTAAGTGGTAGAGCCCAGCATTGAGGCCAGACAGCCTGACTTCCAAGCCCACTCTCACCATCATCCTATACTGCTCTTCAGTACTCTGACATACT
Organism: Nomascus leucogenys; assembly: GCF_006542625.1. NCBI lineage: Eukaryota > Metazoa > Chordata > Mammalia > Primates > Hylobatidae > Nomascus > Nomascus leucogenys. Next base: position 79,085,749 of record NC_044386.1, read on the forward strand.
AATGTATTGCCATTAAGTGTTGGACTGTTTATTGAAGGTAATTGTTGGTAACATTATCGCTACCATATATGGTACTTTGTGATTTATCAAAAAATGTAACGCAAATTATGAAAACAAATTCTTTTTCTAAATGTTCAAAAGATACCTTTATCAAATTGACCAAAACGGCACTTGATGTAGTAAAAGGGCATTCTTATGCAGTTGACGTGAAAATTGGTGGAATTCATTTAAAAATAAATGTACTTTGCATCAAAATCTTAAAATTATTTATAACATTTGATGCAGAGATTCCACTTTGGAGAATTTATTCTATGAAACATGACAAAATCTAGATGCACAAATACATATATATCTTTCTTTTTCTTTTTCTTTTCTTTTTTTTCTGAGACAGGTCTTGCTCTGTTGCTGAGGCTGGAGCACAATGGTGCGATCACAGCTCACCACAGCCTCAACCTTCTGGGCTCAAGTAATTCTCCCACCTCAGCATCCTGAGTAGCTGGGACCATAGGTGTGTGTCACTATGCCTGGCTATTAAAAAAAAATTTTTTTTTATACAGTTGGGGTCTTGCTATGTTGCCCAGGCTGGTCTTGAACTCCTGGGCTCAAGCAATCTTCGCACCTTGGCTTCCCAAAGGACTGGGATTACAGGCGAGAGCCACCACACCTGGCCTTTTTCTATAAAAGTAGAAAAATACTGGGAAAGTTGTCTAAATGTTTAACGACAGAAGAGCTTAATAACCTGGGCACGGGTGCTTGAGATAATCTATGTAAGGGTGTGAAAAACCCATGTTAGCATAATGTCAGGTGAACCAAAGAAACAGAATAGAAAATCATGTACTTAGGTTTGCAAGCAGGTTAATGAGTAGCATCATTTAAAAGGAAATACTTCACTAGAGTTGCTGAATTATCCTAGTAAAGAGCGAATTTTTTAAAACTTTTCCTGTCTTTCATTATGTCTGAAACAGCAATGCATTTTTATGGAGTAAAAATAATCAAAATATGTTTAGGTGTACTTAAATCCTGGGAAGATCATATCTTTTTAAAAGGAAGTCTCTTTCTAAAACCTGAAATACACGTAAATAAGCTTATGACCTAGATCTGAGCACTTTAACAGCAGAAACAAATCTGAGAACGGAGCCAACAGTCATCTCAACACATTGTCTATGTCGATATTAGATGAGAAAATCTTCTCTCTGGCAATCTTAATGTCTCCTTCTCCCTCCATAATGACTCGATGCATAAAAATTCATCTTTTCCCTCCGCTTTGATCCCCAAGCTCCTTAGCGAAGATTCCATCTTGCTCTATAACACACGATGAAGCATTTTCCCTGTTATAATGTGACGATGACCCTCCTGAGCACAACACTGAGTTGGAATGTGCCACAGCCAAAGGAGAAATCTTAAGAGGCAATTCCTCCTAGAACTATTTGGCAAATGCATAAAAAAGACACATTAACACAGTCTGAAAATTGTGCCTTTAACAATAAGAACACAAAACAGAGCTGGGAATGGGAGAGAGAGGTGGAGAGGGATGGAGAAAAGGAAACGCAGAGGCAAGATGCTCTCTGGTGGTTCCAACCCCAAAAAGTTCTGGTCATGTAGATCAGTTTCAGCCAAAAAAAAAAAAAGCACTTGCGAAACTTTCAATAGAAAAGATTGTTTGTCAAGGCTAGGCAAAAACATTCTTTAATTAGTTTACTCAAATATTAAATTTGACATCTAGTATCTCAATATTAGCAAAAATGTGATAATTATAGCTGGAAGGGTTTTTTATTGAATGTAAATTCATGTATAACACTTTTAGCATATCTCACTCCCCATTGTTATCTCCCATACACTGTTCACACTTAACTGGAAGCCTTGGGCTCCACTCTGAAATATGATCTCAAATTCACAGTCTCCATACTTCCTTTTAATGTAGTCGCAGTTCAGCAATGACCATGACAAAGGACATGTCATGTCTACCATCCCCAGGGAAGACAAAATCCCGAGAGATCCTGCCTGGCTCGGGGGCACCTGAGCTCCCAGGATGCCCAGGCTGTGGCAGAAGGGGCCTTCTGTATTCACTGGAGATCCACATTACATCACTTCTCCACAGGGAAGGCTCTGTGTGCTTTTGGGCAGCAAACATTTTGACTGGGTTGGCTGTCAGTGCAGTGAGGGAGCTTCCCAGCTCAATCTTGTTATTGGCTTGAAGGAGAACAGAAGCAGGCAACATGTATTGAGTCAGGTCTGTGCAAATACGCATTTGTTCATTTTACCCTTGCAGCATCCTTGTCTTATAGAGAAATACTGGGACTAGGAGAGGTTAAATGGCATGCCCAACACCAGGGCATTTGTGAGGGTAGCCACTCATGGCCCATGCAGCATCTGAAATGAACACTCTGCCCTCTCTAGGGCTTGCTGAGGTGGGAGTGAGGAGAATGTATGGCCACATAGTGAACCGTGGACACCTCACCCTGCCACAGAACTAAATTAATAAGCACATGCTCATGTGCAGGCTGACTCATATACCCCTTTTCCCAAATATTGACACATCACTGCGGGTTCTTATAACAATATTGAGAAGTGCCAATGTTTTTGTTTGTTTGTGGTAACAGCCACTGAACAATCTCCTAGGATTGGAATCTCAGATGCCTACAACAGCCAAGCTTTTCTCAAGACATCAGGAAGAGACGGGGATCACGGCAGCCTGGCCTGCAAATGCCCCTTCTGAAAGGACCCACCTGTAGGACTGGTAACTCCTGTCACTATGGGCAATTGCATGCCTAGTTTGCAGAGCTTTGGATGTTTTCAAAGGATGCCAGAAACAAGGATTTTTATGTGAACTCTCCCAATTTGAAAAGATGGCAAGAGCTAGGCGTCGTGGCTCACGCCTGTAATCCTAGCACTTTGGGAGGCTGAGGTAGGCGGATCATTTGAGATCAGGGGTTCGAAACCAGCCTGGCCAACATGGTGAAACCCTATCTCTACTAAAAATACAAAAATTAGCTGGGTGTGGTGGCACACGCCTGTGATCCCAGCTACTTGGGAGGCTGACGCAGGAGAATCGCTGGAACCCAGGAGGCAGAGTCTGCAGTGAGCTGAGATGGCGCCACTGCACTCCAGCCTGGGCAACAGAGTGAGACTCCATCTCAAAAAAAAAAAAAAAAAAAAAGATGGCAACTATTAAAAAGATGTTTTTTTCAATTGTGTGAGCCAAATAAAATATGTCCATGAGCCTAATTTGGTCAGAGCCTTCTGCCTTACAACTTCTGGTCTGGAGGATATGTCGTACCAGAGATGATTTTGCATAAGAAGGACCTCAGGCCAGCCTTCACAACAGTGAAGACACAGCTAAATCACTCCTTCCACACAGCCAGTGAAGAAATGGCCTGTCCACTTTGACAGTCTCTGTCATTTAATAGTAGTATTTGAAGAAAGGAAATGATGACCAAAAAATTCCATATTAAAATATGTCTCGATTTCAAAATTAATGATCAGAGAAATGAGCAAAAAGTGAAAGGAATTTTACAGTTTAACAGAAGAGAAAAACTAGCAAACAAACAAAAAGGCATGGGTTGATATTAAACAAACACCTAAGACAAGTTCTGTTCCAACTATCAAGGAGAGGTCCATCACAAGGTTTCCTGATGGAATTATTTTTTCCAGATACACTTCCTACTATGCATCCTTTCCACCTCATTACAATCTTGTTTCTCAGGACACTGATTTAGACATAGACCAATTTCAGCAGCATTTTGTTACTAAAATCCCCCTCTTGCAAATGAGGAATTCAAATGTGGAACGTAAGGCTGGGCGTGGTGGCTCACACCTGTAATCCTAACAATTTGGGAGGCCGAAGCAGGTGGATCACCTGAGGTCAGGAGTTGGAGACCAGCCTGGCCAACATGGCAAAACCCCGTCTCTACTAAAAATACAAAAATTAGCCAGGCATGGTGGCAGGAGCCTGTAATCCCAGCTACTCAGGAGGCTGAGGCTGGAGAATCACTTGAACCTGGGAGGTGGAGGTTTCAGTGAGCCAAGATTGCACCACTCCACTCCAGCCTGGGCAACAGAGTGAGACTCTCAAAAAAAATAAAAAATAAATAAATAAATAAATAAATAAATAAATAAAGTGGAACATAACCTGGTGCCCCCATTCATGCTGGCTCAGGCACCCCAAAGTAGTCTTCAGACAACCTCACTCTCTAGCAAGATGAGTGCTGTCATGTGAAATATGCTTTAGAGAGAAGAATTTGAATGTACTTTTTTTGCTTATGTAAACATGCAGATGCGGGAAAATCTCATGGTGCTGTGTTGAGAAGTCAGTGCAAAGAACAAATTGTAATGAACTCACAGAAACGGGAGAACACTTGGGAAAATCCTACATTATTAGTTTGCTGTTAATTAAAAAAAAACTCTCTCCAACTGAGCACTGCCTTGATAAAGAACATAAATTCCAGAAGAAAAATAATCCTAGTAAAATAGCTCAGGTATATACATTTCCAAGTCTAAACACAGCCACTTTGCTGCTATGTGTGGTAGGAAGGCTGTGGTGTTATAATATATACTGGCTTTTGTCCACGGTTTCTGGCTGATAGCCATAGCCCTTGTTACAGTCTTTCGTTATAATGTTGGGTGTATGAGGCCACATGGGCAGCCTCTGACCTCCTCCTGCCCTCCTTTCATCTGCTCCAAGGCAAGACTCTACTTTTCCCCTGCCTTTCTGATTGTGGGTCCTAAGACCCTCCCATGAGAGGGTCCCACCTCTCCATGCCTTGGGGAAGAAATGCTTACATCATGAGCTTCCATAAAAACCCAAGAGGGCTGGGGTCAGTGAGCTTCTGGATAGCTGAACTGCAGGTTCCTCCAGGGGGTCCAGGGAGGGCATGGACCCTCTGGAGCCCTTCCCCCATTTCCTGCCCTAAACATCTTTTCATCTGTATCCTTTGCAATATCCTTTATAATAAACCGGTAAATGTAGGTAAGTGTTCCCCTGAGTTCTGTGAGCTGCTCTGGCAAATTACTTGAACCCAAAGAGGGGGTCATGGGAACCCCAACTTGAAGCCAGTTGGTCAGAAGCTCCAGAGGCCCAGGCTTGTCACTGGTGTGTGTTAGAGGGGGCCTGTCTTGGGTGGGGACTGAACGCTCAACCTGTGAGATCTGACATCGTCTCCAGGTAGACAGTGCTGGAAATGAATTAGAGGACACCCAGGTGGTGTCCACTGCTTGGTGTGTGAGGAAAAAAACCCCACACATATAGTCACAGAAGTCTTCTCCTGTGTTGATGATTATTGTGATGTGAGAACAGAGGAAAAACATGGTTAGAGAGAGTTTTCCCTACACACAAGCTGTCTTCTCTGTAGTTTGCCGGGTAGAAGCAAAGAATTCCACAGTCTGGGAAATTTGTTATCAAGTGCAAGCCTTCAGCCCAGGTCCTTGATTCTGTAGTCTGTCATTTCAGTGGCAGCAACAGTTTGATTAAAGAGGCATGGATCCCAGCGAGAGGACTTGGGTTCAATTCCCCACTCTGCTGCTTATTTGCTCTGTGACCTTGGGCAAGGCCACGCTCGTCAGGCTGTAATGGAGAATGTGTCCCAGAGGAAACAGGTGGAGTTTCCACATCTACTCCACTCTTACAGGCTGTGTGAACCTTGGGCAAATTTCTTAAGATCTCTGAGCCTAATTTTCCTTGTCCTAAAAGTAAAGATGAAGATTTTTAAAATCACAAGAGCTGGCCAGGTGCACTGGCTCACACCTGTAATCTCAGCACTTTGGGAGGCCAAGGCAGACGGATCACCTGAGATCAGGAGTTTGAGACCAGCCTGGCCAACACAGTGAAACCCTGTCTCTACTAACAATACAAAAATTAACCAGGTGTGGTGGCGTGCACCTGTAGTCTCAGCTACTTGGGAGGCTGAGGCAGGAGAATCGCTTGAACCCAGGAGGTGGAGGTTGCAGTGAGCTGAGATTGGGCCACTGAACTCCAGCCTGGGAACAGAGAAAAACTCTGTCTGAAAAAAAAAAATCTCAAGAGCTAACTTACCATATGTATTCTCTAATTCAAGAAGTTCAGTACTAACTGCGTTACATACTTTATATCCCTTATCATTAACAATTAATAATACTATTGATATTAATAAGGTTAACAAAAACGGACAATAATGCCATCTTCATAGGATCATGATGATTAAGTGATAGAAAATAGGAAGCCTTTTTGTCGACCAAAAAGATATGTTCATGTTAATTATCACATGTAACAAAATTTTAGAAGCATCTAGAAGAGTCCATGGATTACAAACTCTTATCTGTGCCCTGTAATATCTTTATCAAAAATTAAATTACCTTTTACTGCAAAATTGCTACAGAGTTTAAAACATATGGACCTGGAATCTCTATTTGAGGATTTTAGTGATCTTGATAGTATACCAAGGCATTAGTGATGGACCATACGTCTTTTCCTAGGCCTGTTTTGCTCTGGCAGAAGGTACAGAAAGAATGCATGATTCCTGAAATTTGGGGAGGGTAGGCAGAGCAGACAACAGCCTGTGTTGCAGAGAGGAGAGATAATCTCTACGTGGCATGATGCAGAAATGGTGGCTGGGAGGGCTGCAGGCGAACTTGGCTGGCTTTCAGAATGGACTTCCCTTAACAGACACAGGGGAAGTTGTTAATTCTTAATAATACTAATAACAATAGCAGAACAGCTGCTTCCTCAATTATGGTACAGGGTGTTTCATTCTATCGTCTAGTCTTGTGCAGCTGCAACACCAGCATACCAGGACAATTCCATCAAAAGTACCAACTTCAAATTTAAAGAGGTGAGAAAATGAATCTATCAAAATGTCTCCTTGATTTGGACATCAATACATTGGAATGTGTAGTGAGGGTTAGGCTGATGTTCCCCTTTGCTTGGCAAACTGCCCCTTCATTGATAATGCAAATTATGACTGCAAACTGCATCTCTGGGGGGTATTTAAAGTGCTTAAGGTAACACGCTGCACACTTCAGAAGCGCTCCTTTTATATGCAATTAGTCTGTTCATGACACATCATTCTTATCTATTCATTAAAGTAAGTCCCTGGCTTAGTTGGATGCATTTTATGGATTTATAGAATCACAGGAGCTCAAAACTGGCTAGGATCTAAAGGTCATCAAGCTCATGACTCCTCTGTGGGTCATCCACATCTAACATCCAATATACCAACATCCGTGCCTGGGCTACTTGCATTTCTGCCCCAGTCCAGTGAGAGGCCACGCTGGATCTCCTCAGGCAGCCCTTGGAAAGATCACAAACTCTGGAGTGGTGAGGACCTGGATCAAATCCCAGCTTCATCCTTTACCAGTTATGGGAGCCTCTGTTTCCTTATGAGGGTTGTGTGTGCTGCGCCTGGCATATGGCATATTTTTTGAGACCCTTTTAGCTCCAAAAGAGACTGACGGTAGATTAGTGGTTGCCAGGGAGCAGGGGGTGACTATAAGTGAATGTGAGGCTTCTTTCTGGCTAATGGAAATCTTCTCCAGTTAGATTGGGATGATGGTCGTACAACTGTGAAAATTTACTTAAGTCATTGAATTGTACACGCAAAACAAGTGAATTTTATTATATGTAAATTATGCCTCCATAAAGCTGTTAAAAAAAGATAAAAAATATCTAGCAACATTTTTTTTAATTACAAAAATACCCAAGGTGCTAAGCATAGTATACATAAGGTAAAAGCTAATTTGGGGTGTTGCAGGAGGAAGTATATGCAGTTAAGGAGCAAAAAGAATTTTAGGAAATCATCTGCTTTGTATTCTCAAAAAAAATTAAAGAAAAATTGTCTCTATGAAAGACATTTAAAGGTAAGATCATAGAACAGACTGGGGAAAATTGAGTATAGATCGAAAATCCCTTTAAAGAAATCCATGAGACCAATCTGTTTAAGAATGCAGGATTTTTTGAATTTTAGAAAGGTAATATGCGGCATTTTCCATAATTACATAACACCCCCAACAGGGTATGTGGCAGCATCTCATAATTAAACATATTAATATTTCTTTAGTGAAATGTATGAATATTCATATTAAGTAGGATAAATGCAAGGCTGTAAATAGACTCATGTCAGCTCAGGTCTGGATTTGCCACCCAGTGAGTTTGCTACAAACTTCAGAATATGCTTGGCTTGACAGACTTTTGGATCTCAGGATTGGAGAACTGGGGCTGTGGTTCATATTGTTATCATACACATCATGACCTTGCCCTTGCTTTCTCTCCTTCTTTCTCCATGTCATAACTCTAGGGACTGGGACAGTCTCTCCCAAGGGAGAGCCTGTAGTTGCAGACCAAGCTTGAGGTTAGATTGGAATTTTTTGCTCTGTCACTACTGAGCTTAGATGAGAGTGAGCTAGTGAATGAAAAACAGAGTAAAATGGACATTTAAAATTGGAAATACTGTTCAGGATGAGATGGACAAAGGGGAAAGAACCAAACTTTTTTTTAACATAGGATAACAGATAGATAGTGTACCCTTAAATAATAGCACAAAGGCACAGGCAGCAGAAAAAGATAATTTTCAGGTTAGATTCATTAATAAGTTCTGTATTATTTACTTGGTTTGTTTTCTATTTGTTTATTTCAAACTTACTTTGCAGAAGTTTTTGAATCTTGCAAATGATTTACCACCTGCCCTTTAAACTCTCTGATGCACACTCAGTGAGTGGCCCCATCCTTCCATCTTCCCTATGGGACCCTGGCCCAACAGGAGTCCAGGGTACTTGTCACCATGCTCAAGAAAGTGTGGCAACCGGGCGCGGTGGCTCACACGTGTAATCCCAGCACTTTGGGAGGCTGAGGTGGGCAAATCACGAGGTCAGGAGATCGAGACCATCCTGGCTAACACAGTGAAACCCCGTCTCTAGTAAAAATAGAAAAAATTAGCCGGGTGTGGTGGCAGGCGCCTGTAGTCCCAGCTACTCGGGAGGCCGAGGCAGGAGAATGGCGTGAACCCAGGAGGCTGAGCTTGCAGTGAGCTGAGATCGTGCCACTGCACTCCAGCCTGGGGGACAGAGCGAGACTCCGTCTCAAAAAAAAAAAAAAGAAAGTGTTGTGATAAGTGATGTGACTACAGTCTAGTGACAGTGATGTGACAGCCTACCATGGCCAGGTGGACCATAATGTACATCCCTGAGTTTCAGAGGAGCCCTGTTCCACTATACTCCAAACTCCTTGGGGGCGGAGACCTTGTCAATGTTCTCTCTCCAGACCCCAGTGAGCTGCTCAAAAAACACATGTGGATTAATCAAATATATGACAGGATAAATAAATCAAATGTCAAATAAAAGCGGTTTGATAGTTTACTATTTTGCTGATTGCCAACCCTTGCTCTAGGATCAAAAAATAGTTCATAGGAAGGGTGCTTTTCCTTGGGGTCTCCTCCTTCTCCCTCAAATGATACGGGTTCTTTGAAGCATCTGTTTCTCTTTGTTGGGTTGATATCCCACAGCCGTAGCTGCTGGAGGCAAGCTGACCCTGGGGATGAATGGAACTGTATGCTCTTGTCCTAAAAAATGAACATAGCTTCTTTTTTATATGTAATTATTTGATGATACAGGAAATTTACATGTTATGAAACAAGCTGGTTACAAGTAGTAGATAGAAGATTACTTCATTTTTGATAAAAAGTTAAAGAGCATGAACATGCATATAAAAATTAGATTATGTACAAAATACTAATAGTATTTACTTCTGCACAGTAATTAAATATTTTTCCCTTTTGATCTTTTTAGAAACATTATTTCTGAAATAAAAAAGGAAAACATGATCCTGGAGAGAGTTTATTACACACCAGGAATTAGGAATCCAAGAAACCAAGCCAGGAGCCCAGCAGTCAAGGTTGGAAACCCAAGACAGGTCCCACCAGGGTGATGACGGTCAAGCCCAGAAATGAAGATTGTTCTCTTCTTTTCCTACTGGAATGTTCTTTACCAAACAGTTCCCTCTACATTTAATGTTCTCAGTGCACTTATGTTTAATGGGATCCTGTGATTAACCTGCACAAGAGCAAAATGATGCTAGCAACTTTGGTTTAAAATTGCCACAAAATGTACTATTTTGTAGTTACATACTATACAAAACACACTCGAAGTCAAGTGCTCCTACAACAAAAAAACCCATCTGACTAAATCACCAATTTTGGTGTGTTTTTTTTGTAATTTTGTTCATTTTCAATCTTCATAGCAAATGCATTTTTTTGCTTCAGGGCCTAGAAGAGGTAATTTTTCTCAAAAAGACGCTAACATTAATATGTGCTGGGCACTGTCTGATGGCTTGGCTTTAAGTCCAAGGTAGTTGGTGGCCTTGTCTTCTAAGTACTCTGTAGAGCGAAAAGGCTTACCAAAATCCAAACCACCTTGAAATAAAGAAATCCGAATGAGGAACATCACCATTCTTTGTGTTTTTTTAAAAGTCTTTGCTATGTTACCAAATGAAGAAATGCAGTATATTACACCTCTATTGATGGAAATGAGGCACTATATTACACCACTATTGATGGAAATGAGGCACTATATTACACCTCTATTGATGGAAATGAGGCTCAATCATCTCAATTTCACCCTTTTCCTACCCCCCACCTGTCGAATGTTACGACAGCTAGTGACACTTCATACAAAATACCTGAGAAAGGCTCATTGCTTTAAAATAAAAAATCTATAAAAGCAATGCCACCCTAATCCTAAGGTGCTTCTTAGGTATTTCCCAAATCTCTTTGCTCTTTTATACAGCAGCATTTTCAGGAGAAGTCATGAGATACTGTCAAGGTTCACGAAATAACTAAAAATGAAAAATAACCTTAGACTGTTTTCTGCATTACTACCAGCTGCCTGGTACACTAAGTCACCTTTTACAGGAGTTAACACGGCAATCCATGCCACAAAAATCTTCACATAGCAAGAAGGAAAGGTATAAAAAGAATTATATTAAAACAATGACGTATATTTGTGTGTATGTGGTGGGGGGATACTTAAAATATTCTATAATCACAAGAAAGACCAGAGATTTCTTGCTTTGCCCTTGGGCAACCAAGAAATTTAAAGCCTGTTTTATATCCCAAAAATAAAAAAGAGACTTGATCGAAGTAACAGTGCTCAGTGCTTGCAACCCAAGTCAATTTATAGAAATCTTGTATAAATTCAAGGGGGAAAAAATTCATTTTAGGACGAAGTTATTCAAGATGAAAGAAAGGCGTGTCTTCAGTGAGAGAACTGTCTGCTGTCAGATGATTTCTTGCTAATGTGTTTAAAGATTTTGGACTTCTCAACTTTCTTGGTTTTCTGGTAGCCAAATTCACCACTGCCTCCTCACTTTTTCTGCTTGCCTTCATTGCTGTTGACGTTCAGATCAACAAAGGGAGGCACCTTGAAACCAAATGACAGAGCAACTTATCATTAAAGATCTGTTTCAGAGAATGGGAATCATAGGCTCGTGTGTATGTCTTATATGCTTCCTGGGCTGACTTATGAAGAAAGTAGTTCTTTTCAATCAATTTCTCAAGCTGAGACTGAATGTCAGAAATTTTAGACCAGGAAAAGTCAAATTCACTTAATGGAACCTTGGATTGTTTCAAGTAGTGAAGGAACCCCATTTCTTCTGGGCACAAAATGAGCAAGGCATGCCCTCTCCCATTTAGACCTCTGGCTGTTCTGCTTACACGATGAATATATTCCTCAGCATCATCCAGAGGGTCATGCTGAACAATCCACTCAACTTCAGGAATGTCCAGTCCTCTTGCTGCCACATCCATACACAATAGTATTCCTGAATCTGCGTTGCAGAACTGGAAGAATGTGGTTGTACGCTTATTTTGCTTTCGCTTTCCATGAATGGCCAAGACAGGCAAATCCATGTAGTTTAGCAACTCATAGTGATATTTCACAGACATACAAGATGAAAAGAAGACCATAACCTTCTTCTTTCAGTTCTCCTTAAGGACAGTAAAGGGCAGAAGGAATCTTTTTTCAGAGGGACAAACAACGTATCCCTGCTCAAGACCATCCACTGTTGCATTAGCTTTATCATCATCACCGCCAACATACAATGGCTCCTTTTTTTCAGAGAAATCCTTGCCAGGTCTTCAACTTTTTGAGTTTGGGTGGCAGATAAGAGCATAGTGTGTCTGCTTGTTGGCCAAAGTTTAATAATTTTCTTTATTTCCTCTTCAAACCCAACATCCAAGATTCTATCAGCTTCATCAATAACCAGACATTGAAGCTTTTTATACATAAACCCTGGAGTATTCTGCATATAGTCAAGCAGACGGCCTGGTGTGGCCACAATGATGTTGATCCCATTAGCAAGTTTCTGTGCTTCAGCAGATGTGTTACCGCCACCCATTATCAACCCATAGGTATGCATGTGGTGAGTCATTAGCTCCTTAAAAACACCAAAAGTTTGCATGGCTAGTTCTCTAGTAGGTGAGAGAATAAAGACCCCTGGTCTATTCGTGGGCATGAACTTTAACTTAACAGTGAGTTCAACTGCAGGAATGAGAAAAGCCAGGGTTTAACACTGCCTGTTTTTGCAGCTGCTAGAAGATCCCTGCCTTCCAGGAGTGGTCTGATATTTTATGCTGAATTTCAGTCATGTTCGTAAAGCCCATTTCTTTCATTGCCTTCAAAGTGTTTTCATTGACAAGATTAGATAGAGAAGCAAACGAAGTATCCTCAAAAGCGCCTGTCAGTCTCAGGGGCAGGCTGGGCACCTCACTGTCATCTTCCTCATTATCTGGCTTCTCCACATTATTTTCTGTTTCTTTGGGAGTCTTGGCACTTTCTTCTTGAGATTCCCCTTTGTTTTCAGTTTTTGCTTTTTTTTTTTTTTTTTTTTTGCATCAGGCCCAGCATCATTCACCATTTTTCTCTTTTTCTTCTTTTTCTTTTTTGACTCTGAATTGGGAGACTGCATTGCTGTCTCTCCATTTGTTAATACAGTGGATTTCTGGGGAGATTTTTGAACTTTTACATTTTCCACTGTTTCTTGAGACACATCTCCATCTTGAGCTTCTGATAACCCCACATGCATAGAATGTTTTGATTTTTTTTAACCTTTCCACCTCCCATTGTTTCTTCAGACACATCTCCGTTTTGAGTTTCTGATAGGGTCAGATTTGAGGCCCCTGGCAACTTTAGGTTCCAGTGTGCATTTTGAGGTTCTGCTTCTTGATCTTCTTGCTCAGGAGTTTCATCAGCAGGTGAGACATGCTGTCCAAGAAGTGCCAAGACCGCAGTGCCACACAGTACAGCTACTCAGCTCTCAGGGCTCACGTTGCACACAGCTTCTTAATACCTCACTCTCATTCAGGGAGTCACTAACCAAAGGCAACACTAGAACAGAGTGTGCACTTTTATCTTCAGAATATTCTCATCACCCTGACCAAGTTCACTAAGTTATAGGGCAAGGCAGATCTTAATTTTCTACATGAGAAGTGTTTAGAGACTAGAGTGGGGGCAGGTAGGGGACTTGTGTTGGTGCCAAATCTCCACAGCAAGCAAATAATTTGTGCTTTCACTGTCTATTTATCTGGGTTGTCTTGGAGACACTGATGAAACTAGAGGGACTGTTGAGGCCTCCCCAGCCAAGCTGTGGCTGCTGCTTTAGAGAAAAGCAGCCTACTCCGTTCACAGGCCGAAGGCATTTAGATAGAGTGCCATTATTCAAAGTACCAGCTTTTTCCTTTGAGCTTTGTTTACCTTATCATTATGCCCCCCTACACACATAAACTCCCAAAGTCATAGGCTCTCAGATTCAGACGAGGCCCTTAAGAAGAGAACACCCACCTGTGGTTTTAATACACTCTCTAATGTAACTTCCACGATGGGAAAGCTAACATTTATAGGGTTTCTGATATATGTCAGGCATCTAATGCATATACATACACTTTACTGATGTTATTGCATATCCTTACAACTACTCAGCTCAATCTTCCCCTCCTTTCTGTGGAGAAGAAAACCGGGAGTCAGAAACATCCCATGGCTTCCACGAGGCACACAGTTAGTAAGTGTTAGAATGAGATAAAAACCCAGAGAAACTCCTAGGTCTGTGTTCCTTCACTAAGTCTGAGACCCCGTGGCCTGCCAAGGGGCTGAGTGAAAATAGCTGTCCTTGAAGGTTTTGCCCATTGGCTGTGTGCCTGGCTCCAGGAGGCCTCAGAGCTCAGAGGGAACTACTGTTGTTCAGGCCAGCCCTCCAGAAGTGAGGATGGATCCAGGTGTCTCCCCGCGATGAGCACTTCTCCCTGCAGGGTGAGGACAGCAGAGCGTGAGGTGAGGGGAGATAGCCACCAATACATGCAGATGATACATGCAGTTGATTATTTGGTGGCTGCAAAAGTGGGAGAGAAATAGTTTTGTCTTTTGAGATCTATGATTCTGAAGCTTGTACCTGAAAAAGCTGCTCATCTCTGTTCCTCGGCTTCTGAGAAGAGAGTCTTTTTAGGTGGAAGACAGACAGGTCTGTACAGGATGGACTGGGAAAACCTCCTGCCCTCCCTACCTGCCCCTCTGACTACCAGAGCCACAAATACCTATCATTTTCCCTTCCTTCCTTCCTTCCTTCCTTCCTTCCTTCCTTCCTTCCTTCCTTCCTTCCCTCCTTTCTTTTCCTTTCCTTTCCTTTCTTTCTCTTTCTTTTTTCTTTCTTTCCTTTCTTTCTTTCTTTCCTTCCTTCTTTCTCTCTTTCTTTCTTTCTTTCTTTCTTTCTTTCTTTCTTTCTTTCTTTCTTTCTTTCTTTCTTTCTTTCCTTCCTTCTGTCTTTCTTCCTTCCTTCCTTCCTTTCTTCCTTCCTTTCCTTTTTTTGCTTCGTTCTTTCGTTTTTCTACCCCTTCCACACAGCATCGCATTGGAGGACAAATTCCAGTGAACTTGGAATCTACAAGTCTGGGTTCAGGTGTAGTTTTGAGATTCACCATTGGGGTGATCTTTGCTAAGTTACTGCAGCTTCTTGAGATTCAGTCACCTCCCTTCTGGAAGGAGGATTAGAATGACCACAGCACCCAGTGGTAATTATTGGACTACAGGAGGAAGTACTCTGGAACCACAGATGCTCTGAAACACAAGGGATGATTATTCCCTGAGTGGAAGGAATGGGAAGTACCACAGTCCCGGGCTTATTTCAGGGGTTCTTTGAACATGCTCAAATATTATCTTACACAGTCCATGAGCCTGGCCTGCTATGAGGGCTTGAAAAGATGTCGTTTGAGGCTTTCATTTACCATTTAGTCATGAAAAGGGAGGACAGGACCTGGGAACACTGTTTTGGGTAATAGCATTGAAAGACTTCCATTCATCTTGTGTGGACAGAAACACATTAGGTAAGTTATTAAACTAAATAAATGTAAGCAATCATACATCCATTCAGTAAGTTACCATGCAGCTATAGAAAATGATGTTGTAGAATATTTAATGACATAGAAAGGTCATCCCAATATTTTTAAGTGAAATAAGCTGGTCACAAAACAGAATATACATTACAATCGTTTTGCAGACAACGTAGGTTTACATGGGGAAGGATATATCTCAACCTGTTTGCTTTTGCAATCTCTAGTCAATAGAACTGTGAGTGAATGTTATTTCTTTTTGCTTGTTGGTGCTTTTTCCAATTTTGTACAATAAAGATGTATTGCCTTTTTAATAAAGATATTTTTAACATAAGTAAGTTCAAAGAAGTCCAAATCAGCTCATTCACCCGTTTCTCATATCCAGAGCATTGTGCTCAGCCCAATTACCTTCTTTCAGCTTATCCACTCTCTAGTGGCTTCATGGCTGCATGTCTTGTAAATAAACAGCATTCTTACCCATGAATTCTAAGAGATCCAGCCCTATCTCAGTGTCTGCTGGGAAGTAAATCACTCCCCTGGAAATCACTATCTGCAGACAGTTTGTAGATAGGCAGCATCAACAACTCTACATAGGGCTGGTTTTGAAACCTGGTAGAAATTCTCAGCCATATTTATAATTCACATATGGATACATTTCCATGGGAGCAAAGGCAATTAGTAATCATTCTTTACAATGCACGTATTTGTGCATGCATATGTATTTACACTTGGCAAATTATGAATTCACAGTGGCTATTAATATAGATGTAATCTACAAAGAGTGATGGAAGTGGGGTTTAGAAAAAGGCAGGCGGACTGAGAATAAAATACTTGCTCTGGCTATCCTCTGCAACTTGTTCAAGGCCAGTTAGCTGAATGTGTCTCAGTTTACTCAGCCACGTGGGAGCCATGCTTGGCTTAGTGATGCCAGCAAAAACCTTTAAATCAGACAGAGCTGAGTTTGAATCCAAGCTATGTGCCTTGGTGGTTATGTATCCTTAGGCGACTTACTTAACTTTGTGAACCTTGGTTTTCCTCTCTGCCCAATAGGCAATAAGGGCTACCTCATGAGGTGTTATGCCTGGCATATAGGAAGTCTTCTGCAAATGACAGGGAGAATACCCTGGGAATCGCATCTTTCATTGGAATGGAAGAGAACTGGGTTTTCATTGCCTCATTGAAGTTCTACAGAGTGCTGCACAGGCACATGTTGAAGTATGAGCAACAAAGTGCATTGCATCACCTGGTATGCACCTCCCATGAAAGAATCTCGGCTGGGCGCGGTGGCTCATGCCTGTAATCCCAGCACTTTGGGAGGGCGAGCTGGGCAGATCACCTGAGGTCAGGAGTTCGAGACCAGCCTGATAAAAATGGTGAAACCCTGTCTCTACTAAAAATACAAAAATTAGCCAGGCGTGGTGGCAGGTGCCTGTAGTCCCAGCTACTCGGGAGACTGAAACAGGAGAATTGCTTGAACCTGGGAGGTGGAGGTTGCAATGAACTGAGATCGTGCCATGGCACTCCAGCCTGGGCGACAGAGCGAGACTCATATATTCAGCCACATCAAGCGACAACCTACTGTGGAGCTATGATTTATCATGGAGCTTCCTCTTTCCAGCAATGAAATTTTAAATGCTGACAAATCTAGCGAAAAAAAATTCTAAAATATACTTTACAATAATTACCCATTATCCTGACTTTTTCAGCTAAACATTCTGACTTGCAGGTAACCATTCATTGATGTCTCAGCTCCCCATTATTATGCCATGGGGTGGCAGCTCGCTACCTGTGCTAGAGTATGTAACCCCTCCCTTCCTAGGCTCTAGTTGTTTCTTTTGTTGCTACTGCACCTACCTTGAAAAGCGCTCCTATCACCTTCTAGCTGCAATAAAATCAGTGCTATGGGATTATCTAGTGCAAACTCCCTCTTTGGGAAATAAGAAGCAAATCTGGACAGGTGAAAAGATATAGTGAAGATAAGGTCTCAAGGTATTTGATTGACTGTGGATTAGGGAACTGAGTAAAAATTCTAAATAGCAATTGCATGGTAAATAAAAATCAATAAAGATCTTTGTGAAAGTATTCTAAAAGAAGCACATGGCTGCAGTCCAGCCACTGTGCAGCACTTCCTTTTCAGAGACCCTCAGAAATCTTTTCTGTACACCCTTGGGATCAAGAGGACTGGGAAACTGACCTCCAGATAAAAGAAGCTGTCTATACACACGTGTGTGCACACATGCCCACACACACATACACACGCACATTCTACATATGCACACACATACACACCCATACACAAACGGAGGGTGAGACTGGGTACCTATACAGGCTGGCTCAACAAAATAAGCCCTATTTAACCCCTATTGGCTTAAACAGGTCTTGTTTTAAATGATGCACTTCGAGATAACCCGCAGGAGATCTGTGCACTGAATGTGTTAAAGGGCTTGAGAGATCTACATGAGAGTGTAGTCAAATCCTTATTCTCATTTCCTGCCTGTTCCTGCAGCAACTGCTTTGAACGCCTATTGGAGAAACACGCCTTTCTCCCCAATACCACAGAATGCCTGCTAGCAAAGGAACAAATACGAAAACTTTAACAGCATCTCAAGAGTGTTCCCCCTTTGCTCCTCACCAACTACTGACAATCAATGTAAAAGTAATCCTAGTTTTTATCTGAAGCTATCTTGGCTTTAAAATAACCTTCCAAAAATGATTGATGTGATGAATTAAACCCATAGGTAACCACTGAAATCTGCTTTGAATAGCAACAAATTCCTAACAACATCTTCAACGCCTGCAACAACGAAATCTAATCTCTGAACTCCTAAAGGTCAAGATTTGCTGTCTGGTAGCACGGCTCAAGAGTAAATGCTCCCTAATGCTGTGCTAGGCAATTGCTTTGTACTCCAGACAATGTCAATTTTGTCCAAGTAGCTGCAGATGTGTCTAGCATTAAGTCAGAATGGTGTCAAGGGCCCTTCTTGAATACCGGCTGATTCTCAGAGAAACTGGTCCTAAAGCCCTAGTCTATTACAGCCCATGCCCAAAAGACAGATATTTAGAGCTTAAAGGAGGATGGAGAATAAAGCTGCATTAGATTTTTTAATGTTTCTGAATCAGGAGACCCAGGGGAAGAAATTCTCCCGTGATCCAAATGTCCTTCCCTCCCCCCTCCCCACCAGCAGCCCTTTGGATTTCCTGATTAAGGTGCTGCACAGTATCTATGAAGGCCTACCCTTGAGCTACTTTCCTGATAAACCATTCATCACTGCTCTGGCCAATTCTAGCTATGGAAAAGCTATAACACACTAATGAACTCATTAAATTAAGAAATGTATGTTACAGGAAGTAATGTGCCAAGACAAGGCGTGGGGGTAGGGTGGAGGAAGCAGAGATTGAACCAACCTCTAAGCAGCGTACTCAACATAATGAAGTCTGCAAATGCATCAGCCCCTTAATCCCCAATCCTGCAAGGAAGACAGTCCTCCACCCCCTGACAACTGTGCCTCTTTAGTTTAACATGTCCCCCCAACCCCCGCTTTTTAAAGCAGGAAAACATTATAACTGAATTGAAGGCATACTTAAACTAGAAGATCTAGATGGGGGTATTTTGGTTTTAAAAATTAGTAAGAGCCAGAGGAAGGTATTTTCCTTTTTAAAATTCATAGGGAGTATAAACCAAATAATATTTCTCACATTGCACTGGGAAACCCATTCACCATTTCCCACCTGTCTACCACCAGTAGTACCTCTGCTACTCTGAGGCAATTGATTTTCAATTCCTTTCCTCCTGTGTTCTCTTCATCTGCTGTAAGCCTTAAAATAAGAAAAAAGTCTACCTGGAGCAGGTTGCCATGAGTTCCGTAGACAGGCCTTGCCGGACTGCAGAGGAAATAATTCTTAAGACAGGGAAATCAAATGTTGCTTTTTTTCTGTGTCAAATAAAAGACTGTGTTGTCTTTGGCAGCACATCTCACATTTTCACTTGGCAGCATCCATACCCAGAAGGACGGAACATGCCACATAGTTTCCTAACCTCTCCCGAGTCTCCTCCTTGGCAACAGATGAGTAACAAGTGGCAGAGGTTACCATTTATTCATTCTGGACTGTCTCTGCTGAAAACCATAACGCATTTCACAGATGGAATGCCATTTGTTCTGTGAAGTCGTCGAAGAAGACAAGCCTCGTTTTTCTGCATCAGGAAATATGTTATAGAAAACCCAGGGTTTCATTTCCTTCTTTACCTCTCCTTTGATTGCATCATGCTTTTGGCCCTTCTTTACTGCCAATAACTTGCACTGGATGTCAAGTATCACCTGGGAGGAATACTAATTTAAACCAGGGTTGTAAACTGCAGAATCCAGGCAGGCAACACAAGTGACTGGAAAGAGCAGGCATAACACAACAGTGAGTGTGGAACTGGGTGAGCTGGAGGCAGTAGCTCTTCAGCTTGAGCCAAGTGTTGCCGTGTAGAAATGCTTGTTTGCATTGCTGGATCATCTAAATTTTTTAAGAGAAGAGAGAAATTGGATTTTATTGTGGGTGAAATTTCCAAATTGTTGAATATTGGCTCAATTTTTTTAAAACAAGCTATAGGCAAATAAAACTTGGCTGCTTAACAGATCTAGCCCTTGGAATGCCAGATGTGATCCCTGCTTTAAACCCATTTACAGCTCAGCTCAAATGAGAAGTCACCTGATTGATTAGAAATGTTGGTGGGGAGGTCAAGAGTGTTGCAGAAACAGCATGAGATCTGCCTATAATTGGATGGGCCAACTGGAGGAAAATCCAACCTGCATGTTGAGTAAATCCCAGGATTTGATGTAAGGGAACGAGTCCAAGGGCCTCTTATTCTAAAATTGGGGAGATGAGGGTAATTAGTGCCAAAACAGGTCTAAAACTAGGAGATGTAGATAAAGAGGCTAAGTAGGTGAATTGTGAGTGCAGACTGCTCAAGGTCTAAACCAGGGATGCTAAATTGGATTCCCCGCACCTGCCAAGTCCAATGGACTAGGCTGATAGCTATCAGGAAGGCTGGGAGGCTGAAAGGAAAGCATACTGAGGATAGGGGAGTCTTGAGTGCAGTTCTCTTGCCAACCCTGGTCTGAAAAATCCCAAGATTTGAGGGACTACCATACATTTAGCTCTCATCCAAGCAGGCAGGGGTTCCAGGTCTGCGTACAAGACAGCAACTAAACACTGGCCTGCTTTGTATCTTTAAGTCATGTTTATAGACATTCTATAGACTACATCAGAATTTGAATTTATATCACGCATTTGGAAACAACAGAGAACATTTATCATACTGGAAGAGTTTAAAATACAGATTCTAAAGTGAATGACTCAGTATTAAAAGAAAAATATTAAAAGATATAAAATTTTTCTTTTATATCACTTTAATACATATAAGTGATAACATATATGAGAATCTATCTGCCCACACTTGGCCGTTAATATTTAAATATTAGGGCCAGGCGTCGTGGCTCACGCCTGTAATCTCAGCACTTTGGCAGGCTGAGGTGGGTGGATCACAAGGTCAGGAGCGCGAGACCAGCCTGGCCAATATGGTGAAACCCTGTCTCTACTAAAAAAAACACAAAGAATTAGCCGGACATGGTGGTGGGTGCTTGTAATCCCAGTTACATTGGAGGCTGAGACAGGAGAATCACTTGAACCTGGGAGGCGGAGGTTGCAGTGAGCTGAGATGGCGCCACTGTACTCCATCCTGGGCGACAGGGCGAGACTCTGTCTCAAAAAAAAAAAAAAAAAAAAAATTAAATATTAGGATTACATGAGCCTTGTTTCCACTGTTTGAAAATCCACCGAAGTGTATGCAGTGGTACTCTCCTCAAATTCCCCTTCAGGACCTAGCAATTCACTGTTCCAGCTGCTGGGAGTGTTGGCTACTGATGGCTCACAGCTGAGTCCTCTCCAGAAACTGTCATTAGCCACAGGCTCCTTGGGGCAGCTGCCATTCAAAGGAGGTCAAAGGAGGCTATAACCTTCTTACCTCAATTGGGACAACGCTGAAGGACCATCCATGTTCCAAAGCTCCCAAAAGATCTCTACATGGCAGTTTACCTTTCTCCTTTGCCCAATTCTGCCTCCTTCATTCCCTGCTCTGTACATAAATCTCAGAGTCTCCGAATCTGTTTCCTGGGAAACTGACCTACAACAAGGACCTAATTGAAACGTAGGCGTGTAATAGAATACCAAAGATTCTGTATGTCAGGCTAATTTTAAATGGCTTTCACAATGATGAAATAAAATTGCAGATTTAGGGAAGCAAGAAATAAATTATGTGAAGTTTAATGAAAACATTTCCATTTGTCAATAACATCTAGTTTTACCTATGTGTAGGGCATGTAGGTCATTTTGACTTATCTAGGATGCCACCCTGTTTCTTTAGGGGGACTTCTCTGCACTCCAGTTATGAGAGCTGAAGAGCAAGTGCCAATTGTGATGCCCAGCTTTCTGAAGGCAGGAGTAGGCAAGTGAGCATGGTCTGGCCATAACCTGTCTATTCAGATTAGGCCAGGAGAAGGGCATGTGACCAAGACTGAGCTAATTAGAGTCATTTCATGAGATTTAATAGAACACACCAAGAAAGACAGAATTTTTTTCTCCATCTTACATCATGGGCTATGATAATGTAAGCCTCTATTGCCTAGGTAACTACGGACCTCAATGCCCATCTACAGTAGAAGAGAGTAAGGCCACCCCATCGGGAGAAGCAGAGCCAAGAGATAAACAAAGAAAAAGATGGCAATGCTGTTTATGCCTTGGGGTCCTACTGTGTTTGAAGTCAAAACCAAACTTGGACATCTCAGTTACATGAACCACAACCATTTTTCCATTTTGCATAAGCTACGTTGAGTTGAGATGTCCATCACTTGAAACTGCAAGACTCCTGACTCTTTCACTGCACTAATCATTCAGTCAGAGACAGATTAAAACAAAGATAAGGCCAGGCACGGTGGCTCACGCCTGTAATCCCAGCACTTTGGGAGGTCGAGGCGGGTGGATCACGAGGTCAGGAAACGGAGACCATCCTGGCTAACACGGTGAAACCCCGTCTCCACTAAAAATACAAAAAAGAAAATTAGCCAGGCATGGTGGCGAGTGCCTGTTGTCCCAGAGTCCTAGCTACTTGGGAGGCTGAGGCAAGAGAATGGTGTGAACCCGGGAGGCAGAGCTTGCAGTGAGCCGAGATTGTGCCACTGCACTCCAGCCTGGGCAACAGAGCGAGACTCTGTCTCAAAAAACAAACAAAGAAAGAAAAAACAAAGATAAATAATGACCCTATGGGAT
This sequence comes from Nomascus leucogenys, assembly GCF_006542625.1. Taxonomy (NCBI): domain Eukaryota; kingdom Metazoa; phylum Chordata; class Mammalia; order Primates; family Hylobatidae; genus Nomascus; species Nomascus leucogenys. The sequence continues at coordinate 79,108,395 of NC_044386.1, forward strand.
AATAGCAAAACAGAGGTCCCTAGCATCAGGAGCCAAGAGCTCTACTAAATTTCCACAAAGTAATGCAGCCATGAAACAGAGAGGATGCATTTTGGGGGAACTTCTTTGTCAAAAAAACAAATCTAGAAGCAGAATTAATATAGGCAGAATATAGGATAGGTAGAATAGAGACAGAAATAAAATGGGGTTTGCAATGTAAAAAAAATCAACTGATGACCCCCGAAAATAAAAACAAATGGGAAAATAAAAATTGCACCTGGTATTATTGGAGTAGAGGAAAGTGTTGAGTTAAGGTCAGGAGAGATGGAGGAGGGAGTCCTGATCTGGGCTCAAGCAGAGAAGTCTGATGGTGGGGAGGCCGTATGGGGCCTGGTAGTTGGGAGGAAGGGATTGGCTGACTCACGTTAGTGCAGGGGGCTTGAGGTCAAGGAGGAAGCAGGTGATTGGTCTACCCACATCCCACAATTCCTAAGCAGCGGCAGATTAGCTGTGAAGCTAACAAAGATTAAGCTTTGAGGGCCCTCACTTGCAAAATCCCTTCCAAGATCTTGTGAGGGGCTCTTGCAATTTGTTCCCATGGTCATATGTGATTGTAACATTTGCATAACAAGTGGTTAAGTCACTGTCTCTTTCTAACCTAATTTTCCCTGTATCCTACTGCCCCTCATGATGTGTGGTGTTAAACTGGTCACAAGCATCTTGGGGAATCCGGCTAAAAGGAAGTTGATTTGGAGATCCATTTAAGTTGGGTTCTGTGGATCATATTAATGTAGTTCATGATCTCTTCTATGTAGTTAAGATATTGCTTGCCATCCTGGTATAGGGATGTCTTCCAGGAATGCTAATGCTACTCTTACTCACTTTGCTGGCTTATAAAGATGCAGAGCAAGAGATGCTAGAGCAAGGCCAGGTACAGTGGGTCAGGCCTGTAATCCCAGCACTTTGGGAGGCTGAGGCGGGTGGATCACTTGAGGTCAGGAGTTTGAGACCAGCCTGGCCAACATGGTGAAACCCCATCTCTACTAAAAATACAAAAATTAGCCAGGCTTGATGGCATGCACCCGTAATCCCAGCTACTCGGGAGGCTGAGGCAGGAGAACTGCTTGAGCCCAGGAAGCAGAGGTTGCAGTGAGCCAAGATCAAGCCACTGCACTCCAGCCTAGGTGACAGAGCAAGACTCTGTCTCAAATAAATAAATAAATAAATAAATAAATAAAAATAAAAACAATACTAAAAATCTATGTGATGTTATCAATCATCATTTATAAAGATGAAAAAAATTTCAAAATAGACAATAAGTGAAATTCTTTTTACCAACCATATTAAAGACTGAATTATCTCTGAGGTTTCTATATAGAAAATAATACAAAATTGTCACTTGAGAAGGCAATGAAAATGTATGCAGCCGGCAAATATTGGGGAGAAAATACAGAAACACATCAAGCAGACAATGATGAACTTAATCAATGTGATGCTTGTGGTTTTTGTTGGTATTTAACATTTTATTGCTTATTTTTATTTATATTGTTATTCTAAATAAATACAGTTGATCCTTGAAAAACACAGATTTGAATTGTGCAGGCCCACTTATATGTGGAGCGTTTTTCAAAGAATGTATTGGAAAATTTTTGGGAGACTTGCGACAATTTGAAAAAACTCACAGATGAACAACTACTCCTAAGACAGCAGATCAACCTCTCCTCTCCCTCCTCCTCAGCCTACTAACCAAGAAGACAGTGAGGATGAAGCCCTTTATGATGATCATAATCCACTTTTATTTAATGAATAGTAAATACATTTTCTCCTCCTTATGATTTTCTTAACGTTTTCTTTTCTCTAAATTACTTTATTGTAAGAATACAGTATATAAGCCGGGCGCGGTGGCTCATGCCTGCAATCCCAGCACTCTGGGAGGCCAAGTCGGGCGGATCACGAGGTCAGAAGTTCAAGACCAGCCTGGCCAGTATGGTGAAACCCCGTCTCTACTAAAAGAATACAGTATATAATACATATAAACATACAAAATACATGTTAATTGACTGTTTTTGTTATCGGTAAGGTTCCAGTCAAGAATAAGCCATTATTAGCAGTTAAGTTTCTGGGGAGTCAAAAGTTATACACGGATTTTTTTATTACACAGGGGTCAACACTGTTCAAGGGTTAGCTGTATATACCCATTCATGCCTAATTTTGTGTCTGTAATTTTGTGTTTTTTCACAGGGCCCTTCCCCTTCGCCACCCCACTGCACCCAAGAATGCATAAGCTTCCTTCAAGCCCCACAAAATCTGCCCCTGCGGTTGGACTTCCTCCACTGGACAAGGGACAAAGGTCAGAGGGGAGGACATCTTGAACCAGCCCTCCTGGCCCCACCCAGGGACCCTGACAAGGATCTAAATTTTTGTAATCTGCATTAATAATCAGTTGATGAAGTTTTTTATTATTATTATTTTTTTGAGGCGGAATCTCACTCTGTGACCCAGGCTGGAGTGCAATGGCAAAATCTCAGCTCACTGCAACCTCCATCTCCTGGGTTCAAGCAATTCTCGTGCCTCAGTCATCCTAGTAGCTAGGATTACAGCTGTGTGTCACTACGCTCAGCTAATTTTTGTATTTTTAGTAGAGGTGGAGTTTCACCACATTGGCCAGGCTGGTCTCGAACTCCTGACCTCAAGTAATCCACCTGCCTTGGCCTCCCAAAATGCAGGGATTACAGGCGTGAGCCACTGCGCCAGGGCAGTTGATGAGTCTTCATGCTAGTTTGCTTCCTGAAACATCTTTCTACGTATTTGCTGAAATCTAACTGGTGCCTGGGATTACTTTAACAGGGCTGAGTCTTACTTTTCTCCAATTCAGCTTAAACTGCAAATGCTTCGTTTAGTTAAACCTTCAGGATAAATTAGCTTCGTTTTTCCCTGGTCTTGCAGTATGGGGCAGGGGAGGACTGGGGGGAGAGGAACAGAAGGATCTAGATAGGGAAGAGGAAGAGATTGACAAGGGAGCAGGAAGGAGGAGGAACAAGAAGAATACCCTCCCCACCTATGAGATATGGAAGGGGGCAGAAAAGCAAAGTGTGAGAACAGAGAGCAGCCTCCCAGGTGAGCAGCTCTTACTCGTTTTCCTCCAGCAGACGTGCCAAACAGTGGCTGTGCACCGAAGGTTGCCGGCAAGCCGATACCAGTCCGGACAGCTCATGCTGCATGATTTATGAAGTGTTTTTGAGCCCAGCCCCATATCCTATAAAGAAGGCTCATTCCCTGGGGATTCGTTAATCAAGGAGCACTGTACAAACACCACTTCCTGTGGGATGTTAATAGTGTCTGTAAGCAGGAGAGAGAGTGAGTGAGAGCAGGGAATCATTGTTTAGCAGAGAGAGAAATTAGCTCACAGCTGAAAAAGAGAACTCGCCTTGATGTAGAAAAGATTCCTTTGTTAACAAGTGAACAATAAGCAACTTATGTAAGCGTTTTGAAATTTGAAAAGTGGATGCCGTAGTTAACTAAAAAGTAAATACTTTCTCCAAGCTCCTAGGCTGCTTGTTGTTGAAGTTTTTTGGGATGAGGGAGCAAGCTGCTATGCCTGATCCCAGCCTGAGAACCAACTTGGGCTGTTTATTTACATGAGTTGTTTGTTTATGTGGCTTATTATGGCCGAAGGAGAAAAAATGGACTTTAAAAAAAAATGTGTTTCTTTTGGTACACAGGCAAGAGAGAGGAGAGAAATGCAGACGATGGTGTGCCAATTTTTCCCCAACCCCCTCCCCTGGCTTTCAGCCCTAGTGGGAGGAGTGGGGCCAGGAGTGAAAGGAGCTATTTCCAGGAAAGACGGTTTGAAGCTCTCAGCAGAAGCAATGCTGTGGGAGGCCTGGGAGACAAAGAACAGTGCAGGATTGGGGAGAGGAGAAATCTTCCAGGTTTGGGAGCATCGGGGAGGAATGCCCTGGCACAGATGTCGGAGTTCTCGAGGGGCACTGTCAGCAGAGAGGCACTCACATGTAGCTGTGCCACTAGGATACTGACAAGGACTCCGAGCAATGGAACAGGAGAGGAGAGAAGGCCTTCTGGCAACTGAGCTGATAGAATCATGAGCCAGACTCCACGCTGGCCAAGTGGTCTCTTTGCCCTCATCCCCCTTGATCCATCCCCTAATCTAGATCCTGCCATTTCTAAGGCCAAGAAAAAAGAAATTCTTAAGGAAAAGAAGAGAAGAGGCCGTGTGTCCCAAGCCTAAGACTAATTGCTTCTGCAGTCCACTTGAAGAACAGAAGTCACACTGCTTGGAGGCAGCTCTGGGTCATCATGTCACACCAGTCACAACGTCAGAAACAATCTGGATTTCGAGGCAATGAGACCAGGACTCTTGGAGCCTAAATACAGAGAATCCAGTGAGATATATTTTAACAGGGAGACTCCCATCTCGATGTCTACACTTATCAGTTCAGGTTGCTCTAACAAATGACCATAGATTAAGTGGCTTAAACCACAAACACTTATTCTGAAGGCTAGGAAGTCCAAGATCAGAGTGTCAGCAGATCTGGTGTCTGATGACGATCTTCTTCCTGGTTTGCGGTTGCCATTTCTTTGTTATGTCCTCACATGGCAAAAACCAGTTGGACGGGAGAAAATTTTTGCAATCTATGCATCTGACAAAGGCCTAATATCTGAATCTACAAGGAACTTAAACAAATTTACAAGAAAAAAAAAACAAACAACCCCATCAAAGAGTGGGTGAAGGATGTGAACAGACAATTCTCAAAAGAAGACATTTATGCGGCCAACAAACATAAAAAAAAGCTCATCATCACTGGTCATTACAGAAATGCAAATCAAAACCACAATGTGATCCCATCTCACACCAGTTAGAATGGCGATCATTAAAAAGTCTGGAAACAACAGATCCTGGCGAGGATGTGAAGAAATAGGAACACTTTTACACTATTGGTGGGAATATAAATTAGTTCAACCATTGTGGAAGACAGTGTAGTGATTCCTCAAGGATCTAGAACCAGAAATACCATTTGACCCAGCAATCACATTACTGGATATATACCCAAAGGATTATAAATCATTCTACTATAAAGACACATGGACACATGTTTATTACACCACTATTTACAATAGCAAAGACTTGGAACTAACCCAAATGCCCATCAATGATAGACTGGATAAAGAAAATGTGGCACATATACACCATGGAATACTATGCAGCCATAAAAAAGGATGAGTTCATGTCCTTTGTAGGGACATGGATGAAACTGGAAACCATCATCCTCAGCAAACTAACACAGGAACAGAAAACCAAACACTGCATGTTCTTACTCATAAGTGGGAGTTGAACAATGAGAACACATGGACACAGGGAGGGGAACATCACACACTGAGGCCTGTCGGGGGGTGGGGAGAAAGGGGAGGGAGACCATTAAGACAAACACCTAATGCAAGCAGGGCTTAAAACCTAGGTGATGGGTTGATGGGTGCAGCAAACTACCATGGCACATATTTATCTATGTAACGAACCTGCACATTCAGCACATGTATCCCAGAACTTAGAGTAAAATTAAAAAAAAAAAGACAACTGGACATGGGAATGGGACCAGCCCCTCTTGGAGCACATGGACTGCAAGTGGGAGGTGGTTCCTCAAAGGAAAACTAGGAGGTACTATCAAAACAGGAGACGAAAAAGCTGCATAAGTAAAAGCAGATAGGTACTATGATTATTAGATATAAGATCTAAAAATGAGCAGAAAGGGCAGGCTTGAAGGGGAAAGGAATTATCAAAAATACTCACAATGGCCATTTGGAAGAGAGAGGAGCATTCCACAGCTATTTTGTGGCAGCATAAAGAGTTACATTATGGGCCAGCCATGTCCACCCAAGTCCCAGATCTCATATGACATCTACTGGCAAACAAAGTCAACTTCTCCTTCAACTGCACCTCTCCCCTACTGGCTGTCTGCATGAGTCACGGGCTGTCTACTCTGATCATGACAATTAAGGTGTCTGCCATGCCATTGTCACTTGCTAGCTAGGAATTCCCTGTTTCCAGCCCCCTAAACAAAGAGGCAGTGCTGGACACTTTCTTGTCCAGGGGTGGACCCAGACTGGACAAGAAATAAGAATATGACACAAAGGTGGTTCATCTGTGAGCCAGCAGGTAATCCTATGAAGTACCTTGTAGGCAACAGTAATGAATGAAACTGATCAGACTGGGAAACTGGGAAAGTGCCTAGCTCCTAAGGCAATCTCTATTCTTGGTGGCTTTCTTCTTTCAGCGCTACTTCCAGTCCACATGCTTCCTTACACTAACTGCCACTGCCTTTTTTCTTGGGTCTTAGGAAGGGCTATGGTTTGAATGTCTGTGCCCCCCTGCAAATTCATTTGTTGACATACTAGTCTTGAAGGTGATTGATATGGTTCGGCTGTATCTCACCCAAATCTCTTCTTGAATTGTAGCTCCCATAATTCCCATGTGTCGTGGGAGGGACCTGGTGGGAGGTAGTTGAATCATGGGGCGGGCCTTTCCCCTGCTGTTCTCGTGATAGTGAATAAGTCTCATAAGACCTGATGGCTTTATAAATGGGAGTTCTCCTGCACAAGCCTTCTTGCCTGCTGCCATGTAAGATGTGCCTTTGGTCTTCCTTCACCTTCTGCCATGATTGTGAGGCTTCCCCAGCCATGTGGAACTGTGAGTTTATTAAACCTCTTTCCTTTATAAATTACCCAGTCTTGAGTATGTCTTTATTAGCAGCGTGACAACAGACTAATACAGTGATGGCGTAGAAGGCAGGTCATCTTTGGGAGGTGATCAGGTCATAAAGGCAAGATTCTTATGAAGGGAATTAGTGCCTTTATGAAAGAGACCCTAGAGAGCTAGCTAGCCCCTTCCACCTCGAGGGCACACAACTACAAGAGGACATCTCTGAACCAGAAAGCAGGCTGTCACCAGACAGCAGGCTCTCACCAGACAGCAAATCTCCTGGAACTCTGGTCTTGGACTTCCCAGCCTCCAGAACTGTGAGAAATAAATAATTTCTATCGTTTATAAGCCACCCCATTTATGGTATTTTGTTATAGTAGTCTGAACAGACTAAGAAGGGAAGTTTTGTAACTTCAATTTAAACCTAATTGCAGATCAGAGCAACAGTTCTCCACACCTTGGGGACAGAAGCTTCAGTTGCCCCAAATCCTATTTGGCGACAAGCAAAGTCACACACAGCAGTCCAGAGCGGGACACGAGTGCAGTTAAACTCTCAAGGTTGTTTTCAGGAAACATGTATACTCAGGATGGCAGCCAACATGGTGCACATACACAGTGGGTGTTTTGTGCTCTGTTCAAAGAGCAAACTCTCTCCAGGGCAGGAGAACAGCCCAGAATGCCTGAGAGGGTGGAAGCGAAAAGAGATCAGGACACCCAGCAGCATACAGCCTTTACTACAAAAGGGATCCAAGACAATGGCTTGTTAAAAATATCACAGCCAAAGCAGGATGTAAAGGTGCTTCAGGCCTCCTACCTTTGCCCAGGAACATGGGTGTCCTTCTAGGAGAGGGGAAAGCTATGGATAAGAACCACTATAATAAATTAGAGAGAAAGTCGTAGCTCCCAGCCATATAATATACGAATTTCCTCCACTTGTCAGCTTGTCAAAATGGAGTCCTGATTCCTCTCTGTCAATGTCAAGCCTTTCCTGCCTAGCTAACATTTTTAGGTGGAAGCAGGAAGAAGTGAGAGTGGCATTTGATAAGTGCTGGGGGAGTATTGCTTTAGAAAAGCACATTAACCCTTTTTGCCTGTTCCAGCTCCTGTGGGGGAGATAGAACAGGTGGGCTTAATTGGCACTGAACAAAGTCCCTGAAATTCCCTAGAAAGCTACACAACCAGATGTCGCACTCTGGTGCTAAGTGTTAAAGAGGCATCTTTGTAACAAGCCCAGGGAAAGGTGGATGGCAGATTTGCTTTAATGAAACTAAGCTCCTGCCCTTGCTTTACAGGCATTTTAGGACACCTTTACCCAGAAAAAAATGACAGCATAGTCCTTGCTGTAGAAGTTTACAATTTAAATTCTAAGTGTACCACATAAGGGTTGAAATGAAGTTAAACAGCATCTTGTCAAAACAGTAATATCTATCAGAGTTCTTTTCCCTCCCTACGCTCTCTCTCACATTTCTCTTTTCTATATATAGAGAGATGGGCTCCCACTATGTTACCCAGACTGGTCTAGAACTCCTGGGCTCAAGCAATCCTGCCTAGGCTTCCCAAAGTGCTAGGATTACAGGCATTAGCCACTGCACCCAGCCCTCCCTCAATTTTCTGGTCTTTAGGGTTAGTTCATGTTTTCTTATGGCATCATGGAATAATCACTTTACCAAGAGACAAAAGTCCTGTATCTGAATTCTGTTTTGATTATTCACAAACCTGGGCATGTCATTTATCTACTCTAAGCTTCTGTTTCCTTTACCATCAAGTGAGATAATGTTATGTCATGTCTGTTTCACAGGATTGTCTTAAGGACCAAGTGTTTTCATTTGCCTGACTATCTGACAGACACCTGCTTTGTAATGGAGTGGGTATCCTGGTGAGGGGGATGTGAAGGGATACAGATTTGGATGAGATGCAGTCCTGACCTTGGGGAACTCGCTGGGCAATCAGTGAGCAGGAATGTACTCTCTCCAAACTGAAGAGCACTTCACAAAGAGAAGCCATTTCCATATTTACTGCACAACCTGTTACTGTTCTCTGGAAATTTTGCCAAGCTCTTGTTCTCCTAGGTAGTTTTGGTGCCAGCTCCTCCTTTTTTTAACTTGGGTCTAAGTTATGGTTTCTAAATGAGCTTTCCTTGCAAGTAGAGAAGTTCTCATCTTCTCTTCTAGGTTAATCTTACATAATCCTTAGGAGGGCAGTTCTTTTACTTTGAGACTCCACTCTTGGATCTAGGATAAATTCTTGAACCAAGATAAGCTAACTTACAGATGTAGCCTTTATCCAGAAATTCAGAACTGGGACATTGAAGGAGGAACTTGAGCAAAAAGCAGCAGTCATGTGCAGGTGTGGCATGTGAATAGAGAGCTCCAGAATGGAAGTCCATCACTTTGACAGGTATGTCACCAGAGCCATCCCAGTGACTGTTTGGGAGACTTTCCTGCACTGTCTGTTTTATTTACATTAGTTTGAGTCAATTTTTGTTTCTTATGAACAAACGATTTTCGTCTGATTTCCTCTCCAGACAAGCATGGCCCTAGGGAACGCCCCAGGTAAGCCTGCCATGTCCCAGATGTCTGGGTTGAACCCTGCAACGAGCCATATATTTGTTTGCTGCAGCATATAAAGACATTTTTAAGTGGAAAACATGAAAAAGAAAAACTATTTAGGAGCCAACCCAGTATAAACACAGTTCCTCAGTGTAAAGAAGCAGCGGAATTGGTGTCAACAATCTTACTGTGTGTCAAAAACATTTAATAACCACTCACTCAAAATCCAAGTTGACATTTTTACAAGATACATTGCTGATTCATGCTGTGAGATTGACCTTCTGCCTCAGCTTCCCTGTATTACACTCCACTCTGCCAGTATTACCAAAGCTGGGCCTTGGACTTTCAGCCACTCAGCCAGGGCCTTGAGGCTTTATTGAGCCTATGCTTACTCCTTCTTCCATGAGCACACCTCATACCTGCGAGCTGGAGGCCCACCATTCACTCATTCTTTCATTTAACAGATAATTATTTAGCATCTGTTAGATAGCAGGCTCATGCTTGGCACAGAGCATATAGAGGATACGGAGGTGAAAAAAACTAAATCTGTACCTTCAAGAGCACTCTGGAATGCAGAAGAACCTGCCTTTCAATCAATAATCACAACACAGTGTGTACCAAGAACAGCATTAAATGTGCTCAGGATGAAGAGCTAACACAGAGATAGGAGTATTCAAGATGGATTAAAGACTTACATGTTAGACCTAAAACCATAAAAACGCTAGAAGAAAACCTAGGCAATACCATTCAGGACATAGGCGTGGGCAAGAACTTCATGTCTAAAACACCAAAAGCAATGGCAACAAAAGCCAAAATAGACAAATGGGATCTCATTAAACTAAAGAGCTTCTGCACAGCAAAAGAAACTACCATCAGAGTGAACAGGCAACCTACAGAATGGGAGAAAATTTTTGCAACCTACTCATCTGACAAAGGGCCAATATCCAGAATCTACAATGAACCCAAACAAATTTACAAGAAAAAAACAAACAACCCCATCAAAAAGTGAGCGAAGGACATGAACAGACATTTCTCAAAAGAAAACATTTACGCAGCCAAAAAACACATGAAAAAATGCTCATCATCACTGGCCATCAGAGAAATGCAAGTCGAAACCACAATGAGATACCATCTCACACCAGTTAGAATGGCCATCATTAAAAAGTCAGGAAACAACAGGTGCTGGAGAGGATGTGGAGAAATAGGAACACTTTTACACTGTTGGTGGGACTGTAAACTAGTTCAACCATTGTGGAAGTCAGTGTGGCGATTCCTCAGGGATCTACAACTAGAAATACCATTTGACCCAGCCATCCCATTACTGGGTATATACCCAAAGGACTATAAATCATGCTGCTATAAAGACACATGCACATGTATGTTTATTGTGGCATTATTCACAATAGCAAAGACTTGGAACCAACCCAAATGTCCAACAACAATAGACTGGATTAAGAAAATGTGGCACATATACACCACGGAATACTATGCAGCCATAAAAAACGATGAGTTCATGTCCTTTGTAGGGACATGGATGAAACTGGAAAACATCATTCTCAGTAAACTATCGCAAGGACAAAAAACCAAACACCACATGTTCTCACTCATAGGTGGGAATTGAACAATGAGAACTCATGGACATAGGAAGGGGAACATCACACTCCAGGGACTGTTGTGGGGTGGGGGGAGGGGGGAGGTATAGCATTAGGAGATATACCTAATGCTAAATGACGAGTTAATGGGTGCAGCAAACCAACATGGCACATGGATACATATGTAACAAACCTGCACATTGTGCACATGTACCCTAAAACCTAAAGTATAATAAAAAAAAAAAAAAACATCAGGGAGGAAGGCAGGAAAGACTTTCTAGAGAAATACAGCCTTTCTGGATTTTGAAAACCAAATAGTTTGTCAGGAAAATAGGGTAAAGCTAGAGAGGAAGAAAGAACATTTGAGACAGAAGGAATGGAGCATCGGCTAGGCTCACAATCCTTCAACTTCTGCCCCTCACCCTGAGGACCATTCACCATCCTGCCTCCTCTGGCCACCACGCTCTGCTTAATGAAATGGGGTCCCTGGACAGCACCAGAATTGACCACACCTTTCGCTTCTGTGGATTCAGTATTTTGATTCTTGGCCAAGCTTACAGGGGCCAGCAGTCCCTGCCACAGCCGGACTGTCTCAGATTCTGTCCATGGTCCTGAATCATTCCTCCTCCCCTGGTCCTTTAGTTGAGATCCCAACAGGTGCTGTTTCCAAAGTCATCTAGATTATGTCCCCAAGGATGTCATTGAATACTTCCTGGATAAATAACACTTCCTGGATGAAGAGGGGGACAGAAAGTAAACTGGACCTGGAGGATGATAAGATTTCAGTGGGTGAGAGAGACAAAGAATTGGAGGTGGGGGGTGGGGTGTAGAGAAGGTAAATCCAGTCTTGGCACTGTGAGGGAGTGGTATACTTCTCACGGGGCAGAATGAGGAGAAACTTAAAGGGTGAATATTTACATTGGAAAATACACTATTTCAAACAGAAAATTTCCAGGCAACCTGTCACATAAAGGCACCAAGGGCATGGTATATCCAAACAATCCTGAGCATGAGACCTTGTCCCACCATGGGTCAGAGTTGAGCAACATTCTGAAGTTCAATTTGTCCTAAGTGAACCACTGTGCAGAACTAACGAGGTCATCAATTTTTCTTCCAGCTAATGAACTCGTCAGGAAGGGCGTGATGTGGGAAGATGATGAGATGAGCAACCAAACCTGATTAAATAGTTTCATCTTCATCAAAGAATCAGACACAGAGCTGAGGCCCCATTATTCACTGGGAATGGATAATTACATAGAAGAGGCAGCCATCAGAAACACTCCTCCCCTCACCCAACTGGCTCGGCTTCCTCAAGTACAGGGAGTGTGTTGGACCCAGGAACAGACAGTTATTTAATTCAACAACTATTTACAGGCAGCTTGCTCCACCCCAGGTGTGGACCAAGAACAAAGGATGAAGATGAATAATACCTTGTCCTTGCCTTTAAGTAGTTTATGGTTGACGTAGTATGGGATAACAACTAACTGAAATATGCTATGGAATGTCCTCTCAGCATTTCAAACAAAGTGCTGTGGGCATAGAGGTGAGGAAAGGAAAAGAGAGAACCAGGGATGTTGTCTCATAGGTGGTCACCCTTGAGTTGGGCTTTAAAGATGAGTAGGGCCAGGTGTAGTGGCTCACCCTTGTAATCCCAACACTTAGGGAGGCCAAGGTGAGAGGATCACTTGAGCACAGGGGTTTGAGACCAGCCTGGGCAACATAGGGCCTATAGTTTTGCACCCACTTTCTCTTTTGGTCATTTGGTTATAGCAGTTTAGCTTAACTTTAACTGATATAGAAATTGATACCATAGGTGAGGTGCTGCCATAACCCAAACCTAAAATAATAGCCACCACTTTTGGGCCGGGCACGGTGGCTCACTCCTCTAATCCCAGCACTTTCGGAGGCCGAGGCGGGCGGATCACGAGGTCAGGAGATCGAGACCAACCTGGCTAACACGGTAAAATCCCATCTCTACTAAAAATACAAAAAATTAGCCGGGCGAGGTGGCGGGTGCCTGTAGTCCGAGCTACTCAGGAGGCTGAGGCAGGAGAATGGCGTGAACCCCGGGGGGCAAAGCCTGCAGTGAGCCGAGATCGCGCCACTGCACTGCAGCCTGGGCAACAGCGAGACTCTGTCTCAAAAAAAAAAAAAAAAAAGCTACCACTTTTGTCATGCTTTATTCCTTCACTGTTCTTTGCTTTTTTAAAAATTTTTATTTATTCTTTTATTTTTTTTTTTGAGATGGAGTCTTGCTTTGTTGCCTAGGCTGGAGTGCAATGGCGTCTTCTCAGCTCACTGCAACCTCTGCCTCCTGGGCTCAAGCGATTCTCTTGCCCCAGCCTCCCAAGTAGCTGGGATGACAGGCGTGAGCCACCATGCCCAGCTAATTTTTTTATTTCTAGTAGTGACCGGTTTTCATCATGTTGGCTAGTCTGGTCTCAAACTCCTGACCCCAGGTGATCCACCCACCTTGGTCTCCCAAAGTGTTGGGATTACAGGCATGAGCCATGCTTGTTGCTTTCTTAAAACATATCATATTCTGCTTTGTAACTTTTTTTTGCTTCCTTGATGAACTCCACTACTAGACATTAAGTTCTTTTAGGGTATGGACTGAGTCTTAGTTACCTCTTCATTCTTGCCACATCCAGCCTAGTGTCCTCAGGTAACAGGCAAAAATAGTTTCTTGAATCAAGTCTGTACTCAGAAGTCTTGAGACACTATGTATTAGTTTCAATTCAATTCCCCTTTGGGGAAGAAAAGTTATTTCCTCAAATAGCTATTTCCTCCAATGCCTGACATACCATGAGCCAGTAACTCTGATGTGCATTCATGGCATGATATTAGATTCTTGTGGCAAGGCATTGCATCACAAACATAAATTTACACAACAGTTCATTTAGCAAATACTCTTTGAACATATCCTGTAATAGGTACTGGTAACCTAATATTGAGCAAGCTGAGATGGGTCTTTGTCTTTGAGGAAACTACAATACAGCCTGTCAGAGATCCATCAAACCCATCACCAATCATGGTCACTGACTGAGAGCCCATTATGGACCAGGCATCATGCCACAGAGACTGTGTGTTTGCTGGAATGTGGAGTGGGAAGTATCCAGATATTGGCCACACACAGAGGTTGGCATCCAGTTGGAGATATAGGACATATTTTTAAAAGATAACTAATAAACACCACATCCTCCTTAACAACCAGGATATTAGAAATTAGTCATCACGGATGCAGGTCTTTGGAGGTGGATTTCTTGCTAAGGCCAGGTAAGTCTGGAAGACTTTGTGAAAGTGGAAGGATTTGTTCTTGACCTTGGCAAATGTCTAGGGCTTGGCTACATGGCAAAGAGCGAGTAGGGGAGCATTCCAGGAAGTGAGATAAAAATGTATGGTGAGTTTAAGAAAGAGAAAAAAGTCAGCTTTACAGAAGCAAAGCATTCACTCATTCTTTTTGTATTAATTCAGTGCTCACAATGTGCAAAGCCCTGGTAAGATGCCAGGAGGTCTTCATATAGATATAAGGTGTGGCCCCTGTTCCAGAAGAGTTAAAAATCTAGACATGCTCAAAAAGAACCAGCAATCAAGGCAGTATTTCACCTTGTGTCCTTCCATTATTTGCTTTGAGTTAAATGAGGATAGACAGTGTTATCTTCAGGAGACCACTCTTAAAAGGCACTTCTGCTTCCTGGGGATAAAGAGAGGATGCCAAGGAGGCTGGTACCCACTAATTACTTTATCCTGTTAGCCAGCTAATGGGACATTAGTGATGTTTAATAGAGAGAGGGGGTCTAGCTAGATATCCAGGGGCCAATAAGATGGATGGAGATCTCAAACTTTCCTCTCTGCACTCTACACCTTCTAGAATTACTGGCTATCTCCTCCTTCTTTCTTGGATAGCTCTTCCTGCATTCTTCTTAGTCATGATGCAAAGGACTTAGAAGAATAGAGTTACTCTGGAGGCGTTTCTCAGGGCAATTCCAGAGAGGATAATGAAATGTCAGATGAAATAATGAGTTGTCTTAGTTCTGAAACTCATTCTTTGAGGAGAAAAAAAGTAATCAACACCCCAGTAGACAGCAGCTGTCATGTATATAGAAAAACAAATTCCCTCATTCTCTGTGTTCTGTCTAACCATTTTTGCCTCTGTCTGGGCAGGGTCAGTTAATTGCCTGAAGGGGCATTTTTAGTGTTTCACCAATATGTTAACTAATTTCATATACTTTAGGAGCCTGTAAAGCTCTATTAGTTTTCCTTGGCTCTTTCTTTTCCTACTTAAATGTGGTTGGTTATTCCACAAGGAATTCATTATGTTTCTAAATTTTGATCAGAATTATTCTAGAATAACATACATTCTCATGGATTGCCTCCTGTGTCTTGAAGAGATCATTTTCTTGATAAGTCCCTTGACTCTCTTTTTGCAAGTCTGGCAGCATGGTTTATTGGCTTTGTAATATGAAGCTCTCACCATTAGGGACTGAGCTAAGATCACCAAACTGTTTCCCATACATCCTTAGTTGAGCGTTGAATCACAAAAGTAGTAGAAGGCCCAGCATGATATCTTCTCTGAAATGAGCAATCCCTTAATTAAACAGAAGTAAATAGAGGTTACAACGTGTTCTTTAATTAAATAGATGTAAATGCCCAATTGCTCTGCTTTCCACACACATCAATTTTGCACCATCTCATTTTCCTGTTTGCCCAGTGGAAATGGAAATTCTGAGGCTCTGTGTTGGTCAAAATCTCCCAAGTGTGCGTGCCAGGCTGGGCGTTCAATCATGAATATTTACCTTCTGGTTTATAGAAATCTGCAGCTCGTGTCTACTCTCCCTTCCTTTGGCATTGAGGGCTTAGGAATTGCTATGAGCCGGACATAACTGGACCTTCAAAGTGCAGCAGCACTGCTTTTGCCCAGCAAGGCATCTTGACTCCTGCCTTGGGAAAAACGTACCTGGAGGCACAAGGTGAAGGGTGTGGCATGGGCATGCTGATGTCAATACTGAACCCTCTGTGCTGGGTGGTACTGGGAGACCCTGAGAGTCACAATGCCTCATGCCTGCTGCTTTTCTTTACACCCAGTCTCAGACTTGGCAAGTTTCCGCTGCGGACTAAATGTACATTTCATCAACATATTTCACGAATACAGTAGAATATATTCTGTGAAAATAATTCATGGAACTCATGATGATTAACTTTATGTGTCAACTTGGCTAGGCTATGGTGCCTAAACGTTAGTCTAGATATTTCTGTGAAGGTATTTTGTTATTAACATTTACAATCAGTTGTCTTTGAGTAAAGAATATTACCCTAGATCATGTGGGTGGGCCTCATCCAATCAAGTGGAGACTTTAAAAGCAAAAACTGAGGTTTCCTGGAGAAGAAAAAATTTTGCCTCAATACTGTAACATAGAAGTGTGTAGTGCAGGCCAACACTACACATTTAAGACTTGCCAGCCCCTCGAATCACATAAGCCAGTTTTTCAAGATAAATCTCTCTCTATGTACATACAAATGCTATTGGTACTGTTTCTCTGGAGAACCCTGACTGATACAGGATCTGTCTGAATAAGATGAGAACATCTTACTTGCAATTCAGAGAGAGCAGTCCAATCCAATCACAGCTCAAAGCAAACTAACAGATGGTGCCCCTTAAAAAGCTAAGATGGGGTTAGGAGTGGGGTGGAGAGAAGAGAATCGTGTCTACACCTGTCAAAGTGGTGACTATCTTTAGATAGCTCTTGTTCTTGCTAGTTCTGGCTAGGCCAGCAACTTGCCATCCATGAATTTGATGGTTATCAGAGGACAGCAGTGGATTAACAACACTTTGACTGAGTCAAACTGTTAATTGGAATACAATCCATCTCAATTTATTCCTAGAAACAGTTCTGCTTTTCTGAGGCATTAGGAATAAATTGAGGTGGATCCTGTTCCAATTAGAATTTATGATTAAGACCATCATCGCAGAAGGACAAGCTAAGCAAAGCCACGAGCATTTGGAAATCGACATGACTGAGGGGTCTTAAGTAAAAAGGTTAGTTGCTGAGAAGAAAGTCATAACGACCCAATCTCCTTGGTGATTTCTTCCCACTTCCTGAATTTCCGGCGAAGTGGCCGACATTTGAAGGTTAGGTCAAGGAGCATTTTTCATTGAATCATAGGATTTCGGAGCTGGGAGGAATATTTTTTAAATGAGGAAACCAAGCTCAGAGAGGAGAAATGATTTGCTCAACATGGACAACAGTGAGGGAATCTATTTCCTCATCTTCCTGCAGGGCGATGGGTGTGCCCTCCACCTCAGCCTCAGGAGCAAAATGAGTCAAAAGTTGAAACAATTTTTGGGTGGTCTCTGCTGTGTTCTCTAAAATCATTGCTGAAGAGCCAATGTGTATTTTTCACCTGTGACTACAGAATCAGTGGGTAGAAGGATCCTGTGCCAGGAACCTGGCTGTTAGGTTCAGTTCCATCATTTGGACGAAAAATCATGTGCATTAGGACCTACCAGGTGCGAAGCAGTCTAATAGTAATTTAGCAGACATTATCAGTACACCTAATGTGTACCTACTGCTGTGCTAAGTACTTTACAATAAATCTTTTCAACAACCCTATGAGGTAAGTCTTATTTTTACTTCATAACTCATTACACAAAAGGAAATTGAGGCACAGCAAAGTTAAATAACTCACCTGAAGGCACACAGAGAGAAAGTGATGTAGCTAAGACAGGAACCTGGGCAGTGTGGGGCCAGAGTCAGCACTCTCACCACTGCCCTGTTCCAGGCCAGCTCTCACTTAATCTTCACTTATTTTTATCACTGTGATAGTATTCTCACTGTTTTGCAGATTAAAAAACCAAGGCTTAGGAAAATTGAATAACTTGTTTGAGACAAATACACTGGACATTCTATGGGCAAATCCGTCCCCAGGTACTGTTGCTACACAGCTCACCAGAAAGCTGTCTTCTGGTCATCTTTCACCTCCCTCCTTCTCCCTGCCTGCACGCATGCCTTTGACAAATTGATTTCTTGGATTAATCTTTGAATTAATATTTCCAGGTAGATTAAAACCGGTTCTTCCTTTGCA
Organism: Nomascus leucogenys; assembly: GCF_006542625.1. NCBI lineage: Eukaryota > Metazoa > Chordata > Mammalia > Primates > Hylobatidae > Nomascus > Nomascus leucogenys. The sequence goes on from NC_044386.1 coordinate 79,126,313, forward strand.
GAGAGAGTAGGTGTTAGGCCCCACAGTTTATGTGCTTCAGTCCTGAGGGCAATGCATGTAGGTCATTCTCTCCCACTAGCATTTTCCAAGCTCCCTTGAAAGCAATCACCTCATTAAATACAAACTCCAGGACCTCATCTCAGAGTTGGGTAGTTCTAAACTCCATAGAACGAGCCTGGAAAGCACCATGATTAACAAGTGTCCCCACATGGTTCTGTTCCTCAGGGAAATTTGGGAATACTGGATCAAATTGACCTTCTTGCTACCTCCTCTGGCCCCCAAATTAAATGGCAGCACAGTGTGAAATAGACACAGCTTTTAATGTGTGGGCTTCATATTAGAAACACTTGATTTGGTCCCTGCTCTATTATTTACCAATGAAATATTCTCAGGTAATTTGTTTAGCCTTTCAATACCTCAGTGTTCCCCTCTGTAAAATGGGAATAATAACGATGTCTATGTCATGATATTGTTCTGAGGAGTAGATGAGATAAAGCATATAAAGCTGCTAGTATGGCACCTGTCATAGAGGTAGAGATCAATACATGTAAAGTATTCTTTTATTATAGTTATTTCTTCCTAGTTTAGGGAATTTATATCCCAGAAGATTTAGTACCCTCAGTTCTCAAAGGTGCAATTTCAGCCTTCAGCAGTAGGTTCAAGAGCCAATCCGTGGGGGAAGGGCATAAGAGTCTTAAGGTAGCCCTGAAATAATCTCACACACACTTTAGGAACAGGTGAAGCACAGGGGAGTGCACCTACACTCCAAGCTGCAAGAGCTCCCACTTCTCCCTGGGACATGGCTCACCTCCACAGGCCCAGTCTCATCTGAGTCTGTCATAGTGACCACAGTTCCCATGAGGACTCGAGTTAAATTTATTGACCTTAAAAAGCTCCCCACTGGGAGCAGAGGCCCGGGAAGGACTTTCTGCTCCTGGCTTCTTATCCTCTACAGCAGGGAAGTGCTGGGGTTGAGCTTCTCCAGGAGGTCGCAGGTCTGGCTCAGTCAGGGGCATGAGCCCCATACTCAAACCTGTAAGGGGGCATGAGGGCAGGGACACATCCCTGCATTCACTTCCATAAATGCTTTCTTTAGCTGCTGTGATGGGCTAGACCCTACGCTAGCCCTCTGGATACCTGCCCTTCTGGAGCTTACTGCCTCACAGGTGGGACAAATATGCAAGGGTCTCCCAGTGTGGGCGGCGAATGTAACTGGGGGTAACTTCAGATGACCTCAGAAGATGTTTCCAATTCAGTCTTAAACCCTCAACACAGCCCACAAGGGACTGGGTCACTTGGCACCTGCCGACACTCACCAGCTGTGTCATACACCATTTTCCCACTTGCCAACAGCACACCAGCCACCAGGCTTCTTCGCTGTGCAGCAGACAGACAGAGCTCTTTTTTTTGTTTTGTTTTGTTTTTTGTTTTTTGAGACGGAGTCTCGCTCTGTCGTCCAGGCTGGATTGCAGTGGCGCAATCTCGGCTCACTGCAACCTCCGCCTCCCGAGTTCAAGTGATTCTTCTGCCTCAGCCTCCCGAGTAGCTGGGACTACAGGCATGCACCACCACGCGTGGCTGATTTTTGTATTTTTAGTAGAGATGGAATTTCACCATATTGGCCAGGCTGGTCTCGAACTCCTGACCTTGTGATCCGCCCACCTCGGCCTCTCAAAGTGCTGGAATTACAGGCATGAGCCACTGCGCCCAGCCCAGACCGAGCTCTTTTTAGGCTCAGGACCAGGCTCTGTGCCCAACTCTACGCCCCCTTTCATTTGGACATCTTCATAGTCTCCTGCCCAGGGAGTCCACCCTTGATCCCCAGACCAGGAGACTTAGGTCGCCTTTATTGCATCCCCAGCACCTAGCATTGCACCTGGTGTATGTGGTACCAGCACCACATACATTCTTTTGCTAAATATAGAATAACTTGTTATTGATTCTCTCTTCCCTTTTGTCCCCATAGATCCAGGCTATAGATAGGCCTACATCCCTGCCATCACTAAAAAACTTTTCCTTCTTCAACAGAAAGCTATCTGCTCCAAGTTGCCAACTTTTTGCACAAAAATCCCAGCAGATATTATGAAATTACAGATGTTCTCTTATCACGAGCCAGCTCACACTATTATTTTGGGGTCAGGTTGCCTCCCCCTAATATAAATAATAAAACATCACTTTATTAGAAATAGTACCAGTCAGTTTTTTTGTTATTGGTTGTGGTGGTGTTCTTAACAATGAACCTTTTTCTTCCCACTACTCACTGGTGAGCTGGAGCCAATTATTAATGTTGAAGAATTTTGTGAGCTGATTGTAAGACCTAGACATTATTAAAAGCTATATAAATGCACAGTTAAACAAATTACATCCAAAATAAATATAATAAATATTCAAAACTAATTACTTTCTATTTATTTTACTACATTTTACTATTATCCATGCACTTGAGGTTATTTACATCTATCATATCTGTAGAGTGGGCGGATGTACTGTATAATGGTGTGCCTGCTTATCTCTTCCCAACTCCACATTTAGTGACATCATGTTGTGATTGTAACTTGAAATTGACAGAGTGGAAGCATAATACCAGGGAAATCAGCAAACACTACAAACCAGAGCTTTTCAAAAAAATAATTTATTTTATTATTATTTTTTAGAGAGCTAGTTGTCAAGCATTTACCAACACACCATACCTCTACCCAAAGACAAGTAAGGTTAGTCCAAAATGCCAAACTTTTGCAGCAAAAATTCCAGCGGATGCTATGAAATTACAGGTGTTCTCAGCAGTTTGCAACCCAGTGGCAGAAATGCATACACACGCACGCACACACACACACACACACACACACACACACACACACACACACACAGAGTTAAGCACGACCCAAGGCAGAATGGCACGCATTAACAGAGCAGTGGACAACAGCAGAGAGGGGTGGCTAGAGTTAGATCACCCTAGGACCTGATTGATTGGCCTTTAGATGAATCTTATTGTGGGACATAAGATGAAAAGCTTCACACAGGAAACCCTGAACATTTGCTTTGCCACCTAATTTTTTGGATCCTGATTAATTAATAATTCAGAAAGATTCTTTATATAGGCACCAAGTTTCAGTCAGTAATCAATTCATATGCTTATCTTAAGGCGAGTTGGTTAACCTCTCTCTCTGTCAGATGGAGATCAATATGTATAGGTCAGACTGTCTGAATATATCAGAGAGCCTGGAATACCTCCAAAGATGGGCGCCGAGAACCAGGCACTCAACATGGTTAATAATAATAATTTAGCCTGTTCATTACTGGAGCTGAGTAGAATGTGTATTGATTTTTCTCCAAAAGATTAACCAATTTGAAGCAGTAGCCCCCCCACATTCACAGGACTCATTTTTGTGACTATAAAAAACAAGAAACTTAAAATCCTTAAAAGATGGGTGGGGGTGTACCAAGACAGCCAAGCTGCTAGTAGCAACATGCACAGTGATTTCTGAGGTTTGGGTTAAAGAGAACGCTCCCAGTTTTGTTCCCCACCACCAATCTTTTGTTTTTTGTTTTAACTTTTATTACATGTGCAGGTTTGTTACAGAGGTGAACTCATGTTATGGGGGTTTTTTGTACAGATTGTTTTATCACTCAGGTATTAATCCCAGTACCCAATAGTTATCTTTTTTGCTCCCTTCCCTCCTCCCACTTTCCCCCCTCAAGTAGACCCCAGTGTCTATCGTTCCCTTCCTTGTGTCCATGAGTTCTTATCACTTAATTCCCACTTATAAGTCTCTTATAACATGTGGTATTTGGTTTTCTGCTCCTGTATTAGTTTGCTAAGGATAATGGCCTCCAGCTCCATCCACGTTCCTGCAAAAGACATGATCCTGTTCTTTTTTTTTTTTTGAGACTGAGTCTCACTTACTCTGTCACCCAGGCTGGAGTGCAGTGGCATGATCTCGGCTCACCGCAACCTCTTTCTTCCGGGTTCAAGTGATTCTCCTGTCTCAGCCTCCCAAGTAGCTGGGACTACAGGTGTGCACTACCATGCCCTGATAATTTTTGTATTTTTAGTAGAGACGGGATTTCATCATATTGGCCAGGCTGGTCTTGAACTCCTGACCTCATGATCCACCTGCTTCAGCCTCCAAAAGTACTTGGATTACAGGCATGAACCACTGTGCCAGGCCAGATATCATTCTTTTTTTGTGGCTGCATAGTATTCCATGCCCACCACCAATCTTAATGTGGGGGATGGAGGGGGCATGTCCTGGATTGCTTTGTTGAATTTTAAACAGATTTATTTCAATTTAACGTATATGTTTGTGTGTAGCGTTTGTTTAAGAAAAAACAAGGCCAGCCATTACCAGTTTTAAATTATAGGTTGTGGTGGGAGGATTCCTGTAGTCTAAAAGTATAAGGCTTCAGCGAGCTATGATTGAGCCACTGAACTCCAGCCCGGGCGACAGAGTGAGACCCTGTCTCTGAAAAGTAAAATAACATCTGCCGGGCGCGGTGGCTCACTCCTGTAATCCCAGCACTTTGGGAGGCCGAGGTGGGCAGATCACGAGGTCAGGAGATCAAGACCATCCTGGCCAACATGGTGAAACCCCATCTCTACTAAAAATACAAAAGTTAGCCGGGTGTGGTGGCACGCACCTGTAGTCCCAGATATTCGGGAGGTTGAGGCAGGAGAATCGCTTGAACCCGGGGGCAGAGGTTGCAGTGAGCCGAGACTGTGCCACTGCACTCCAGCCTGGTGACAGAGTGAGACTCCACCTAAAAAAAAATAATAAGATAATATCTACACACCTGTGTGTGTTTCAAGGAGTGAAAGGAAGAAATATTAAGGGACAATGGAAGAGTGGGAGGAAAAGGAAAAGAGGACAAAGGGAGGGGAAGAAATAAAGGGAGAGTGAGGAGGGAGAGATGGAGAGAAGAAGGGAAGGAAGGGCTGAAATAGCGGCAGAGAAGTGGAAGATGAGAAAGAATTCTGAAGAAAAGGAAAAGAGATAAAGACAGGATGGGGGAGCAATCTAAGGTCAAGGCAGTGGGGGAAGAAAGAGATGGCAGAACAAGCAGAGGGTAGGGAGAGGAACCCTGAAATCAGCTTTGCGAGGAGTGCTGGGCTAGACTCAAATCCCAGCTCTTCCACCTGCATCAGTTATTCTTCCACTGTCAGTCTCAGTTTTCTCACCTGTGAAATGGGGGTGAGAAAACCTACATGGCAGGTTTTCCACTGAAGTAGATGAGAGAAGATGTGTAAAGGGCAGTCTGGCGTGTCCACTCGAGAAATGTCAACACAAGGGTGTCAAGTGCAGGCATGGTTTCTGTTATCTCTTTTAAAGAACACAATTTCTTCACCTGGTCCTGGGTTTGGCCTCCCTGAGCCTAAGCATCCACCCACTGTAAAAGATAGCACCCTGCAGGGGCGCCAGGGCCTTTCCGCTGGAGAGCAAGGAGGATTCCTGTCGCTCCACCTGGTCCACCAGTCGGTCGTCAGCGCGCTGCGGAGACAGGCAGCCACCAATGAACTTTCCACAAAGACAGTTTGCTTCACACGGATCTCAATCCATAACCTTTACTGGTCTCTGTAGAGTCATTACGACCATTAGGCTGTGGACTCAGCACTGCTTTAGCTCTTAAGTTAATACAACTGAGACTTTTTTACTTTCCTATTGGGAAGGAACATGTGCAATTTTAGTGATTTCTTAGATCATTCCATAAGTAAATCAAATATTCTTTCAAGCCCAGTTATCAAAATTGTGTCCTTTGATACCACGTCTTCCATCAAACTGCAGTAATCCAGTCCAACACATTTTAAACCTATGCTATCTCCTAATATCATCCCTACTAGATAGAGTAATTAAATTTGTACTTTTTTTTACAAGTACTCAATAAATCTGAATAAATTAACAACGCATTACTAAGACTGCTACATTAAATTTGCATAGTGCATTTAATGAATATGCAACTGCAAGTGAAAAGGTCTGCTACTGCGAACCTTCTACATTAGCATAACTACTTCCAGCATGTTTCTTAAATAATGCACTCATTTGCACATCACTGACTTGGCTAATTCTAACTTCAGTCAGGGTAGCCTTGTAATTAAGACTCTTGCTTTAATTTTTAATGAAGTTTATGTTACATCAATCCTGACAGTAATGAGGGGACATGGAAACAAAAAGGCTGCTAATAATTAAATTCACAGACCAGTTTGAGGGATAATAATTCCTGAGGAGAAATTACATGACTAATTATTAATTAAATATTCATACTATTGCACAGCCATCTCACTTAACTGCTCTTCTTGTTGGTAATAATATTGAGATGTGGATGCCTTTTGCCAACCATTCTGAGTTTAAGGTCTCTGGTTAATTTTAGTGTGCCATTAATCAATATGACACAAAAAATAAAATTGTTTTAATTGGTATCATTTTATTGTGTCTAAATATTACTACAGTTGGTTTAGTTTGTGGAGAATTAATCTAGTTAGTCGGTGCCTGTTTTATGGAAACATAAATCCAGTTTATATCCATAAACATCTAATGGCAGGACAACTTGACCTTTTTTTTTGTAACATTACTGTTTACAGATAATTACACCAACTCTTTAAAAGGTTATTTAATAGCTTTGCATTCATCACAGTAAAATGAAAAACATGCAATATTCTTTAACTCCAGCCTGTTCTAAGGAGGTCTCTGAGACCCTCATTTACCCCTGCTGAAAAGTAAGCAATATTAATGTGTGGGTTTTTAGGAAATGTCTGAGAGCATTCTTTGAATGTGTACAAACAGATTTACATGTTTGGGTCTGGATCTTTGATTGTTTAATTTGTAATTGACATGGGGGGGGTGTGGTAAGGAAGAAAATATTTCTCATTGTCACAACTTTTCATTGCTGGAAAACAAGAGGGTGGAGGCTTTACGATTCTGGATCTCAGAAATGGTATCCATTTCCCTACAAAACCCAGTAAATAAACATTACAAAACTGGAGAAATTACTATGATGAAGCCTAATTGGTTGCAATATTTATTGTAGACACTTTTTTTTCTCTTCCATTTCTAAGTGTTGTCTGGGAATCTACATTTATAATGGAGAAAGTCCCTATCTGTAGGCAAGTTTAGCTAGGACAAGAAAAGATCTACAATATTTAAATGGATAACATTAATCATTCAGTTAGAACAGGTCATGAAATTCATTGAAAGCTCTGCTAAATTCAGGACAAGATGCTTTATGGAGACCACTTTGCATATTGCAAAATTAAATAGACACGGGAAAAAAACTCTTTTTGTCCTACAGGGGCATTTGGAAATTCTGAATCAGGGCAAATATTTCAGTTCATTTTTCTAATCATTCAAACTAGTTGATTCATCAAAGTGAACCAAATCTATAACCATAAACCATGGGGGCAAGGATTCCCCTCAGCTACTTCTTGTCACTTTACCACAAACTGACAGGTTTGTAGGGCATTATTATTGGACTTGATGTGTATCAATTGCTCCCTTTTACTACACCTTCAAAATCTTTTTAACGTTTCTTTTTTATCTGCTCTCTTAAACCAACACCTGAAGGCAATTTGTAGGACCACTCACCATGAAACAGTTCATTGCTGCAGGTCAGAGTAAAGATGTCACAGGAAGTCCTGGGTCCCTGGTCCTCCCTTTCGTTTCTTTCACCTGAGAAAATCCTTCTATGTGCAAAACCCTATGTGAGTAGCAGAAAATCTCCCTGGGTACTGGGCAAAGTGTAGACCACAGAAGTGACTGGCCCTGCTGGCAGGAATCTGGGGTGCTTGTTCTAGAGAAATCTGCAGAGTCCTACCTCTTTTCCCTTTCATGACCGGGAATGTGTGCACCTGCCCCAGGTGGAGGACTTGGAGGAAACCGTCCATCACCAAACAGACCCTCACTGGACTAAAGGACCCTATCATCTCCTTTTAGGGAAGCAATCAGAGTGCCAGAAAAGGCTGGGGCTTGGACACCAAACACACCTAGGCTCTAATCTCCCTTGGCCTTAATGAGTAGCTTATGTAATTTCATCTCTCTGAACAGTAGTTTCCTTTTCTGATTGGGGATGATCATGTCCCCTTTGCAGATTGTTGTGAGAATTAGCCACACATGCAAGAGCTTAGCGCTGGGCCAGGCACAAGAGAGACCAGCGCAAAAAGCCAGTAATTATTATCACTGTTATATCTCTCAAGGAAGAGCGTCATTCCTTTGAGATAAACACCACTGCCTCAAGGCTTTAAAAAAAATGCAAATTGTGTACTTTGAAAAGGGATCCCAGAGGAGGTCACCATTATTCACCAAATCCTTAAGGTGAGTTATGTTCCAGTCCCCTTTTTCTGTAACAGGGTCATATAAGAATACTAGATAGGTGAATCAGAGTAGAGGAGGGTGGAGTGAAAGAGGAATGCTGAAATGGAAAAGGAGGATGTAGAAAGCGGAGGTGCAACTTGTGAGGAAAGAATGTTATATACGTCTGTGCTGCTCAATCACCAAGGTATGGTATATAGAACTCCAAGGAAACAAAACCAAAACATGCTATGGATGTGGATTTCAAGGTTCTTGAATTTAAAAGGAAAACTATTAAGGGCATGATGGCCATGTATTCCAATTTTTCTAGAACTGCTTAATTTTAGTTATTCTGCCCTGAATCTATCAGAATTTGGTTGGTTGAGGGAACAAGGTAATCTATGTCATAGATTGTCATCATCTAAAGGTTCCTTTCATAATGGAGCTTCAGAAAGAAAGAGCACACTGTCTTCTGTAAATATTTAATGGGCATCATCAGATACCTGGTTTAAATACCAAGTGCCCAAAGAATATATGTATAGCCTTTTCTCTCACCTTTCTTCCCCACAGTACACAGTAAATTGTCAGGAAAGCACCCATATAGATCTTACCTATATCCGTACTAGGTTGAAGTAGTTTGAGGAAAAATTTTGGTGTTTGGCATTCTCTGGTCCTTCTCTGGGAAGGTGTGGAAAGGAGAAACCTCAGATTTTGAGTTAAACAAATTTCATCACCTTCACTTTACCGGGTAAGTTACCTGATCTTTCAGCACCTCATGTAGAAAAGATGGAGACCACCCCGCACCCCAGAACCATGTTGAGGTTAAATTACATAAGACCCAGGGGCACAGTAATTGTCCATAGCAATCCCTTTCCCCTATGCCAGAATCAAGCCGAAATCTCCTTTGGGCATGAGGACTTACTGCTGGAGAAGGGATTACATATGTATTTCAAAGTTCTTGAGTCTAGCTCTGTAATATGACATTTACCATGGGTTTTTGTGTGTGTGCTTTTTTCTTTTTTAACCAGTCAATCCAGATTGTTGAGGTCAGCCCTTATTGAAATGCTGTAGAACAATAATCTGCCTAAATTGTTATAAAGATTAAATGAATCGGTATTTGTAAAACACAACAGTGTCTGGTACATAGCAAGTGGAAAGAAATAAAAAAATTTAAAATCATGCTCGAATAGTTAGAGCCTATCCCCTAGAAACCTATCCATTCTCATCTGGCATTCCTCCTTCATTTGCCCACCACACTCCATTAGTCACTAAATGGCAGACAAATATGCTATTTCTCACCTTTGTGGCTTTGCAAATGCTGTTTTTTTATTTGGTTGGTTTTGGTTTTTTGCCACGAGTAACTTTCCCTTTCCACTTGGTGGCCTATTAAACTCTTATTCATCCTTCGAAACCCAGCTAAGCAAACACTTCTTCCAGAAAGTCTTCCCTCATATCTCCTTCCCTCATTATTTTCTTTTCTGTGCTTTCTCATAGTGTGCCCACACTTCTATTATACCTTGCACACAATGCTATAATCTATTTATGTTCCTACCTGGGAAAGATTGCATATGCTCTTTGTATTCCCAACTCCTAAGAACTGCAGGGCACATATTGGCCTCCCCAGGTGTTTGTTGAATCAAATGGAACTCAGGTAATAAATAGCAATTCTATGATTATATTTATATACCTGAAAATCAGAATTTCAATATACCTCTCATCATAATGCAGTATTTAATGAGCAAAGTGCTTTTCTTGGTTTTCCTTTCTTTTTCTTTTTCTTTGTTTTTTTTTTTTTAATCAAGAGGCAAGAAAATCATGGTAATGAGATGAGAGTGGAAAAGTGAAAATGGAATGGAGATAGGAAGAGATAGGGAAGAAAGTGATTTGTGAATTATAAACGGCAATTTCCTACAGGTTAGGATCAATTCAGAATGAACTATTCATTGGCATTATCGATGGTTATTCAGTAACAAATCTAAAATTCCTGTCTGAATTTTAATTAAAAGAGCCACTTAATGTTCCAATTCAGTTGGCACATAGCTACTTTTTTTTTTTTTTCACAGTTATAAAATTGTCTGTCATGATGTTGAGAATCGCCTGAACTCAAGAGAGCCTGTGGGCTGAAATGTTGATATTCCAAGAACCAGAAGGGTGCTCAGTATGAAGTCAACAACCAGCAACATTTATAAATCAAAATACACAAGATGCACCATAATTATCAGGCAAAATGTCCAAAAGGTAGACAGGTGGGTTATGCCCAAAGCAACTGACCAACCATGCCATCTTCAGAGCACCTTCAGCATGCCTGAGACGTAATATGAGGAGGTTGCTCCTCTTTCTGAAGGGGCAAGAGTCTTCAGCAGCAAAGGCTTGTGAAGTCAACAACTACTGCTGGAGTTTAGAAGTCACAGGGCAAATCACTGAGGATATAGTGCCCTTTGTCATCTTTTCTCTTAAAAAGGTCTTCACTGACAACCTCCCTTGAATTTGTTCTTAGCCTTCTCTTCTGTCAGGAGCAGCTGTTTGTAACAGTTAAGGGCTCAGAATGTCAAGGTCAAGTTACTACATCTCCTTGTCTCATATCTAAGATATGAATTGTTAAGAGAAAAAAGTTAGAGAGTAATATTTTGGTACATAACATTTTTTTAATTGGAAAAAATACCCCTATATTCTTGTGAGAATAGAGAAAGAGTGGTAAGATATAAATAATATATTAGCACGGATTATCTGAGTTGGGATGGGCGAGGGAAGATATTTTCTTTACATCTAACGAAAAAAGAATTTCTCTAAAGAATCCTAAAGAAAGGATTTATTAACATCCTTTAACCAGGTATTAATATTTCTTTATTTGCTTTGACGTTGCAAAAAATATAGAATAAATACAAAGAATGGAAAATTGATGGATTGTTAGCTCTTCTCTTTCTAAAAAGGATTTTTGATAAACTGAAGGAAAAAATAGGAGTAGCATAGTGAAGTGAAGCTAGAGGCTAACTTAATACCAAGAATTTTCTGCAATAAACATGCATCACTCTCATAATACGAAAAAAATTAAAAGTGAATGAAAATTTCCTCCACCAAATGATGAACTCTCTACATTAATCTTAGGTTTATTTTTAAGTCTTTATGAATTATAATAGCTATGGTTTTTCTTCCTCAAAGAAAATCTGGGAAATTCACAGCCACGTAAAAAGAAGGAAAAAACATTTCACCCATGTCGAGGTTTTCCAAAGGCAATCACTGTTGACATTAGAATGTTTTCCTGTCTTAGGGATGCCCTCTCTCACCACTCCTATTCAACGTAGTGTTGGAAGTTCTGGCCAGGGCAATCAGGCAGGAGAAAGAAATAAAAGGTATTTGATTAGGAAAAGAGGAAGTCAAATTGTCCCTGTTTGCAGATGACATGATTGTATATTTAGAAAACCCCATCGTCTCAGCCCCAAATCTCCTTAAGCTGATAAGCAACTTCAGCAAAGTCTCAGGATACAAAATCAATGTGCAAAAATCACATGCATTCCTATACACCAATAGCAGACAGAGAGCCAAATCATGAGTGAACGCCCATTCACAATTGCTACAAAGAGAATAAAATATCTAGGAATCCAACTTACAAGGGATGTGAAAGACCTCTTCAAGGAGAACTACAAACCACTGCTCAATGAAATAAAAGAGGATACAAACAAATGGAAGAACATTCCATGATCATGGATAGGAAGAATCAATATAATGAAAATGGCCATACTGCCCAAGGTAATTTATAGATTCAATGCCATCCCCATCAAGCTACCAATGACTTTCTTCACAGAATTGGAAAAAACTACTTTAAAGTTCATATGGAACCAAAAAAGAGCCCGCATTGCCAAGTCAATCCTAAGCCAAAAGAACAAAGCTGGAGGAATCATGCTACCTGACTTTAAACTATACTACAAGGGTACAGTAACCAAAACAGCATAGTACTGGTACCAAAATAGAGATGTAGACCAATGGAATGGAACAGAGCCCTCAGAAATAATACCACACATCTACAACCATCTGATCTTTGACAAACCTCACAAAAACAAGAAATGGGGAAACGATTCCCTATTTAATAAATGGGGCTGCGAAAACTGGCTAGCCACGTGTAGGAAGCTGAAACTGTATCCCTCCTTACACCTTACACAAAAATTAATTCAAGATGGATTAAAGACTTAAATGTTAGACCTAAAACCATAAAAACCCTAGAAGAAAACCTAGGCAATACCATTTAGGACATAGGCATGGGCTAGCACTTCATGACTAAAACACCAAAAGCAATGGCAACAAAAGCCAAAATAGACAAATGGGATCTAATTAAACTAAAGAGCTTCTGCACAGCAAAAGAAACTACCATCAGAGTGAGCAGGCGACCTACAGAATGGGAGAAAATTTTTACAATCTACTCATCTGACAAAGGGCTAATACCCAGAATCTACAAAGAACTTAAACAAATTTACAAGAAAAAAACAAACAACCCCATCAAAAAGTGGGCAAAGGATGTGAACAGACACTTCTCAAAAGAAGCCATTTATGCAGCCAACAGACACGTGAAAAAATGCTCATCATCACTGGCAATCAGAGAAATGCAAATCAAAACCACAGTGAGATACCATCTCACACCAGTTAGAATGACGATCATTAGAAAGTCAGGAAACAACAGGTGCTGGAGAGGATGTAGAGAAATAGGAACACTTTTACACTGTTGGTGGGACTGTAAACTAGTTCAACCATTGTGGAAGACAGTGTGGCGATTCCTCAAGGATCTAGAACTAGAAACACCATTTGACCCAGCCATCCCACCATCCCATTACTGGGTATATACACAAAGGATTATAAATCATGCTGCTATAAAGACACATGCACACGTATGTTTATTGTGGCACTATTCACAATAGCAAAGACTTGGAACCAACCCAAATGTCTATCAATGATAGACTAGATTAGGAAAATGTGGCACATATACACCATGGAATACTATGCAGCCATAATAAAGGATGAGTTCGTGTCCTTTGTAGGGACATGGATGAAGCTGGAAACCATCATTCTGAGCAAACTATCGCAAGGACAGAAAACCAAACACCGCATGTTCTCACTCATGGGTGGTAATCGAACAATGAGAACACTTGGACACAGGGTGGAGAACATCACACACTGGAGCCTGTCATGGGGTGGGGGGAGGGGCGGGAGAGCATTAGGAGATACACCCAATGTAAATGACGAGTTAATGGTTGCAGCACACCAACATGGCACATGTATACATAACAAACCTGCACGTTGTTCACATGTACCCTAGAACTTAAAGTATAATAATAAAAAAATGTTTACCTGTCTTTTCTTTTTCCTGGATGTACATGGTTTTGATAATACTACTGTGATTTACATTGTACCTATTAACTACTGGTTCTTGGCTGTCTTTTCCAAGCAGCCTCAGCCCTCCTGGGGAATGGGAAGAACAGGAAGATCAATCCATTCAATAGGCTGTTACAATTGCTACAAACCCTGCTGGCTTACGTGGAAGGGGGCTTTTACAAAAGGTGCCTTCCAGGTGGCAATTCCATGCATCTGACCAGGTAAAGCCAAGTGCAAGGGAAAATATCTGATATGTTGCAACTAAACTAAGGGAGAAATGAAACCACAGGTCTGCAGTCTCCTGGCACATATGTACACACTTTGTTCCGAGTTATAAAACTGTGTGTATGAAGTGGGGAATTACCTGAACCCAGAAGTATCCTCATGTTCTTCTTATGTCACTAGTCTCCCTTACACTCCTCCCAGGACCCAAGGTGGCTTTACCTTTAATTACCATTCACCAAGTTTGCACGTGGTATTTCTCATTAGAAGGCGAGTACCTCTTTGTCCAAGCCACTGGGAGTAGGGAGCACTCAGTATGGCCTATCTTGAAGCTGTAACCCCACTCAGGTAGCCCCTATGCTGTTCTTAGCTTTCTCACTCCTGAGGTCAAAAGAATACAAACTATTCCAGCTCTGCACATGTCTCCTTAATGTGTCTGTCTCTTTATAAAGTCTTCTTGGAATTCATATCTTTTTATAATTTACTAATTTAATTCATTTTATATCTACAAATCTACTTTTCTTTCTCTTCTCGAGTACAATAGATTATGACTTGAAATCTTCTCTCCAATCAATACTGTGCCCCCAACACCATCTTCCCTCCATTTGTCACTAGAACAAAGCATTTGCTTATTGTATTTCACAATCTTGGTGACACCATCTGTCCTGGTTGTATAATGTTTCGTAGGCTTTGTCATAATTTATTTAAACATCCTCCTGTTTACTGAACACTAGGGTTATTCTGATTCTTCACTGTCGGGAATGGTACTGTAATAAACATTTTGGAACATGAAACTTTTTTTTTACCTTTTAATACTTTTTTCTCCTTAGAATAGAGTTCAAATAGTGGCCATTTCCATGTGATAGCCTCCATTAAAAAGCAAGCATTTCCCACACATATTTATGCATGTGTTAGATTCTTTGATAGGAGTGGGTAATGGAAATGATTCCTTTTCAGTCAAAGGACTTTTTTTCTACATTTCCCTTCTTTTTCCTCCTTACTTTACTTTCTCCTCTGATCCTGCTTAGAAATCAAAACCAGGACACCAAAGCATGAACCTTAGGAGAGCATTGCCAGGGCTGCTACGAGCAATAAAGTTATGGGTGAGCGACTTTACATCTTTACTGATCCTTCTTTTTCGTTCAGTCTTCTCTGAGATCCCATCCAGTGCTAACGATCTTTGAGTCCTTAAACCAGTCTTTACTCAGCTCCTCCATCTTCAAGTACAGCCCTCTCTGCTTTTGTAATTAGCAACTAAGAATGTTCAATTTGTTATAAGTAATTAATTTAATTAATTAATAAAGTTACGCTTAAGAAAGAATTTTGGGCCAATGCTTCATCACACCCAAGTTCCTTTTCTACTTCTTTTACCTGGAAAAGTAAATTTAGGCTCCAAAAAGTTTTCAGAAAAGCTAACAATGCCTGCTTTTACAGAGGATGGTTTTTTTTTTTTTAATTTACTTCTATATGCTAAAAAGTACTTAGAAGTCTAAGATTAAATTCTCAGAATGGTCCTGTCTTTGGTAGTCTTAGTTTTCCAGGACCAAAGAAATCATGCCACTTGTTAATTTTGCAAATCATGACAATACAGTAATAATAGTTCCTAATTGCCTAGTACTTTTACATGTGTTATATAATTTATTCTTCTGTACAATTCTATGAACTGGGCGATGTAGATTCGCTTATCTTTATGGATGAGGAAACTGAGACTCCAGAGGTTACTTGCTTAAGACATAACAAGCCTCTTGGACTTGGATCCAATGGCTGATCTGGAGATTACAGGGAATCTCCAGAGCAAGCCATTTTATGCCATTCTTGGCAAGCTCTGATAGTTCACAATGCCTTCCTTATTTTGGGCTAAACCTCTCCCCCGAGTTGACTTCTACCCACTCACTTGTCCTGGTTTTAGCTTTGAGGCTCCAGAGAAAAAGTCTAATATTTTGCTTCCATGTGACATGAAATCTGGGGACAATTACAGTGTGTCCTTTGGGTCTGCTCTTCTTCAGAAGAAAGAAGTATGTTCCTTCAGCTATTTCTCCAATGGCATGATTTTAGCCTCATTACCTTGGTGAACATGTTTGTTTTAAACTGAATGTGATTCTCCAGATGGGGTCAACATACAGAATAGCAGGATGATCTCCCCTCCTCTTCTAAAAGTTCTAGACCTGCCTAAACTACCCATTAGCTTTCTTGCCCCCATACTTTTAGGTTATATTCAGTTTACAATCTACAAAAACCCTCTACCCATTTCCTCCTCCCCTCCCTCCCTCCCTTCTTTCTCCCTTCCCTTCCCTTCTCTTCCATTCGCTACCCTTCCTTCCTTCTCTTTTTTTTTTTTGAGACAGAGTCTCTCTCTGTTGTTCATGCTGGAGTTCAGTGGTGCGACCTACCAGGCTCAAGCCATTCTCCTGCCTCAGCCTCCCAAGTAGCTGAGATTACAGGTGTGTGCCATCATCTCAGACTAATTTTTGTAGTATTATCATTTTTTCTTTTTAGTAGAGATGGGGTTTTGCCATGTTGGCCAGCCTGGTCTCGAATTCCTGACCTCAAGTCACCTGCCTGCCTCAGCCTCCCAAAGTGCTAGGATTACAGGAATGAGCTACCATGCCCTTACCCATTTCATACAAGGTACTATTGAGTTATGTCTCCCCAGTATTGAGCTCGTGCCAATGTCTTTTTGGAACAACTACAAACACACGGTTTTACTTTTCCCTATATTACTTCACCTTTCGTTAGATTTGTTTCCCAAATTCTAGGCTGTTAAGATTTGAAGACAATTTAATTCAGATTATTGTAGAGAAATCTAATTCATTCTTTGTAATAGGCAAATAATGGCTCCTACAATCAATGAGTCTCAATTTATACAAGTATCCTCTCATTAATATATATGGGCATTGTCTTGATTTGAATTTGTTTTGCCAACTGTAAGCAATGCTACAAGAAACGTACTTCCATATATATACTGGTGTTTTATTTAAAAAAAAAAGTCTTAAAATCTGGGTTAGAGGATGTGTGCATTTGTAATCCTAACGGCTATGAATAGATTTTTTTACCAAAGGTTGTAACAGTACAGAGTAATGCTGGCAGCGTGTGAGGTAGCAAGAAGAGTTAGAAATAGATTTAAAAACAAAAGCGTAAAAGAGTAAAATAAAGCTAGGAGTAAAGTAAGTCTCTGAATTTTTTCTATACCATACATGTATTCCTTTGATAAGCAGGAAAAAAAGGTTTAAAAAAGCTAGTGAAAAATTCTCTCCCAAGGCTTTTTGTTATTAAGCCTGTGGAAATAATGGTCTTTCTCTCTGCACTGCTGAAGTATTTACTATTTGCAAAACTCACTATTTGTTCCACTCCTGAGGCAATTAATCACAGAGGATCCCTGAACATCAAGCCTTCTATTGTTATAATGAGCTGTCATTCAGAACTTCATTGTCATCCACATCTTTATGACTTAAGAGGTCAGGCTTGGAGTCAAACGCACCAGGGTTCAAATTCCAGCCATTTACCCACTTACCAAGTGTGTGGTTTTGAGGCATTACTTAGAAGGCTTAAGTTTCAGCTTCATCTGTAAAATGGGTATAATACTTCTTTACTTTCAAGTATTCAGAATTAATAATGTAATGTATACAAAGCCCCCTGGAAAAGTGCCTGGTACACACTACTACTGGATGATTAATATTATACATACTACCACTATTGTATGGTTAGGTGCCAGGCTTTGCAAAGCACTTTACATACACTTGCCTAAAACCAGAACTATGGCTGGGCACAGTGGCTCGTGCCTGTAATCCCAACACCTTGGGAGGCTGAGGCGGGTGGATCACTTGAATCAGGAGTTCGAGATCAGCCTGACCAACATGACGAAACCCCATCTCTACTAAAAATACAAAATTAGCTGGGCATGGTAGCGTTTGCCTGTAGTCCCAGCTACTTGGAAGGCTGAGGCATGAGAATCAGTTGAATCCAGGAGGGAGAGGTTGTGGTGAGCTGAGATCATGCCACTGCACTCCAGCCTAGGTGACAGAGTGAGACTCCATCTCAAAAAAACAAAACAAGCAAACAAACTAAAACAGAACCATAATTGACACATGTAGCCACTCAACTAATGATTTCAGAATAAAGTAAGTACTATTATGACTCCATTTTATAGATGAGAAAATGAGGATCACAGAGGTAAAAGTAACTTGTCTAAGGTCAAACAGCTAAAATAAAGCCTTCATTCAATGAATGTTAATTATACTAATTACTACTAATCTTGAGATTGCCTTAATATATGCATCTTGGAACATGAGACTGATGAAACTTTAGGGTAGTTACTGGGATAATGAGTGACTTAAGGAGCTAACCTAAGTCCCAAAGGGCTAGAGCGGCGTGGGCAGGCATTATATCTCTCTGCAGAGTGTAGCCACAAAGTGGAGAGGGTGGGGCCAGAGCCGGCTGAGAGTGAACGTATCTGAAATGCCAGAAGGTGGCAGTGTGGGGTGGTACCTGGAGAGGTATGGCTGGGGTCAGTGAGATGGCTGAGCCTCACAGGGACGGGTTTGGGAAGGATTAAGCTGCATTCATGACGGGACTTCAGTCTTTCTGGGATTGGGGTTCAAATCAGAAACAGGATAAAGGTCAGTAGTGACAACACAGTCGCAGCATGGGGTCAGAGGGGATTATAGCTCTCAGGGTCATGGAGTGCCCTGGGGACTCACCCCACAGGCTCATGGCCTGAGGACCCCCAATATCTGACCAAGGGACTAGGGGTTGGTAAGCCAACAGCTCCCAGGCCTCTGTGTCTGCTGTCAAGGGAAATCGCACGGGGAAGGAACCTGCATTCACTGGGCGGATTCAAAGCCTACGTTAGCCATGTTTAGGCCCCAAGAATACACTGACATTTCAAACTCAGAGTTCCTTCCCCTGTGTTCTGTGTTCTAGCACAAGTGTTTTGCTTTTTAAAACCTTCCCGTAGCTCTCTTAATTCAAATGAATACATCATTTAGAAGTTAAAACCAAAGGACATAGCGTATATCCCAGACGAAGAGCAAGGACGGGTCTTTGAGGTCTGCTTTTTCAACAGCAGTTTTGCCTCTGGTCTCTGCACCAAAATCTGGCCCCTTCCTCATCTCATACATTCTCTCTTTGCTTTTACGGTTCAGAAAACTGCAGCATGTGACCCTCAGTGTGTGTCCTTCTGTAAAGCATCCACTTACATAAGTTTTCCTACTATTATCTAAAAATATATCAGTGCACTTGGCTTGAGAATGTTTTTTAGGCTTAAATTTACACTCAGCACTTCAAAAGTATCACAGTAAGCCTGTTGAAACTTCCAGTGTGAAAGCTCAGAAACTCTAATAAGCACTAGACTACACTCACAAATATGAAACATTCTTTCCAGTCCTCTCCTGTAGGACTCAGGGAGAATAATTAGAACAATAGAGATAATACTCTCTGAAATTAAA
This sequence comes from Nomascus leucogenys, assembly GCF_006542625.1. Classification (NCBI taxonomy): domain Eukaryota; kingdom Metazoa; phylum Chordata; class Mammalia; order Primates; family Hylobatidae; genus Nomascus; species Nomascus leucogenys. Next base: position 79,145,616 of record NC_044386.1, read on the forward strand.
CCAATTTCGGCTCTCTCTAAAGGTTTTCATTAAATGCAGGGGAAAAGCCGGGCGCGGTGGCTCACGCCTGTAATCCCAGCACTTTGGGAGGCTGAGGCGGGTGGATCACTAGGTCAGGAGATCAAGACCATCCTGGCTAACACAGTGAAACCCTGACTCTACTAAAAATACAAAAAATTAGCCGGGCGTGGTGGCGGGCGCCTGTAGTCCCAGCTACTCGGGAGGCTGAGGCAGGAGAATGGCATGAACCCGGGAGGCGGAGCTTGCAGTGAGCCGAGATCACGCCACTGCACTCCAGCATGGGCGACAGAGCAAGACTCTGTCTCAAAAAAAATAAAAAATAAAAAATAAATAAATGCATGGGAAAGCCAGAGATACGAGCTGGAATCTTTTCCTAGCCACTTGCTGGCTGTGTAATGTCGGATCATTTGGCTGATCTTCCTGACTCTCTGTTTCCTTATTTGTAAAATGGGAGTATTTCAAAACTCCTGGAGTCATTGGGAAGATCAAACTGTTATGCACCTGCAAGCTACAAAGCTGTTGTACACCTCATAACTGAGTGTCTTCTTTTCCTTTTCCTTCTTTTTTGTAATTTATGTATTTATGTTAATTTTTTTAAAGTAGAAATGGGGTCTTACTCCATTACCCAGACTGGTTTTGAACTCCTGGGCTCAAGCGATCCTCCCGCCTCAGCCTCCCAAAGTGTTGGGATTACAGGTGTGAGCCACAGCACCCAGCTTTCTTTTTCCTTTTATCTTAATTGTGCTTTGGTCAGTTTTTGAGACTGAGACATTTGACAGGACTTTGAGATGGGCCGCATGGTAGAGGAAGACCAGGAACTGAGACTCTAGCGTGGCTCCACCTCTCACTGCGTTGTCTCGGGGAAGCAACCTTCATCTCTGCATCTCAGTTTCCTTTTATCTGAGAGATGTGGGATCTTGACCAAATAATCATCAATGTCTCCTCTCAATCTATGATTTAGGGTTTAACCTTTAAATTCAGCAGCACCCTTTCGTGAATGGTCTGAGCCAATGACCAGACAGCAGCATTTCTCTTTTGGTATTGCCAGATTAGAGGTCTCACTGGTGGGTTTTGACTCATACTTGTTTTTCTCCCTGCTTTGCTCTATGCTTTCCACAGCGGTGATCTCAGTCAATTCTCACAAGAACCTCATGAGTCAGAAAAGGCAGATATGACTGTCTGCATTTTACAGATGATGAAAATGAAGCCCTGGGAGGGTGATAAATCTGCCCAGATCACCCAAGTAGTTGGAAAAGTCAGTTCTCCAGAGGTTGAAAGGGTAGCGACTCTCCAAGGACTGGGGAAACCCACAGAGAGAAACCCACTCCCCTGCATCCAGCCTTGTCTGAACTCCCATCCTCTCTTGTAATAACCTCATAACCAGTCTCCCTCCTCATGCCCTTCCCCTACCACACAGTTGCTTCTCAACACAGCAGCCAGAGTGGAGTTTTAAAAATGTAAGTCAGGGCCGGGCACGGTGGTTCATGCCTGTAATCCCAGCACTCTCGGAGGCTGAGGTGGGTGAATCATCTGAGGTGTAGAAAGAGAGAGAAAGAGAGAGAGAGAGAGAAGGAGGAGGTGTCACACATTTTTAAACAGCCAGATCTCATGACAGATCACTCATTATCTCGAGGACAGCACAAAGACATTCATGGGGGAGCTGCCTCCCCATGACCCAAACACTTCCCACTAAGCCCCACCTCCAACACTGGTGATTACATTTCGACATGAGATTTGGAGGGGACAAATATCCAAGCCATATCACTCCTCCTCTGCTCTCACTAATTGTATATAGTTAATTGGCCTACATGTCTTTCTTCCCTGATAAAGTGTGACTGCTAAAGTCACACTTGGAGTTCTGAGTGAACCAGGATGATGGTTCACCCTCACTGTGAGCTCCATAAGAGATCCCGTCTCACTTTTCTTTGTCTTTCCAGAGTCTAGGTGAGACCTGGAGCACCAAAGTGTTAGTTAAATAAAAAATGTACACATGCATACTCCAGCTTTTAGGGGCTGAACTGTGTTCACTTTGAACTACCCAGCTCTAGGCTGGGTGCAGTGGCTCATGCCAGTAATCCCAGCATTTTGACAGGCCGAGGCAGGCGGATCACTTGAGGTCATGAGTTGGAGACCAGCCTGGCCAACATGGAAAAACCCTGTCTCTAGGAAAAATAAAAATAAAATAAAGTAAAATAAGCTCTACACGTCTTGGAAGAAAGTGAGAAATATCACTATGAATAAATCCTATTAGAAACAGGTTTTTTTATGCACCCTGGCAGGCTGGTTGGCCCGTTCAGACACATCCTAAAATGGACAAATCAAATACACAGGGTGGCCCTCAGCCTGTAGTGTCTTGCTGCTCAAAGCATGGTCCATGCACTAGCAGCAGTGGTATTGCCTCAGAGCTTGTTAGAAATGCAGAATCTCAGGCCTTACCCTAAAACTGCTGAATCGGAATCTACATTTTAAGATCCCAGCTCATTCACATACATAGTAAATGCCAAGAATCGCTGCTTTAGGGCCCATCAGAAATACCTGTGGATCCACATCTACTCTACCAGCCTTACCCTTGCAAATGCTGCTCTGAAAGATTGCCAGGTAGTGCTCAGGCATCTGATTTGGAAAAAAAAAAAATGTTTATTGGCCGGGCGCAGTGGCTCACGCCTGTAATCCCAGCATTTTGGGAGGCCGAGGCGGGCGGATTACGAGGTCAGGAAATCGAGACCATCCTGGCTAACATGGTGAAACCCCGTCTCTACTAAAAATAGAAGAAGTTAGCTGGGTGAGGTGGCGGGCGCCTGTAGTCCCAGCTACTTGGGAGGCTGAGGCAGGAGAATGGCATGAGCCCAGGGGGCGGAGCCTGCAGTGAGCAGAGATCATACCAGTGCACTCCAGCCTGGGCGACAGTGGCATGATCTCTGCTCACTGAATATATATATGTTTGACATGCAGCAAAGATTGAGAATGGCTAGAAATGTGTTTTTCTTATTGCCCTTTTTCCTGAAAATATGGTACTTGGACCACCTGTATCTGGTGCTTGCAGAAAGGACTGATTTCCAGGCAATACCTCAGAATATGGAATCAGAATCTCAGAAGTAGGGTAAGGCACTGAAATTGGTATTTTCAATAAATTTTGTAGAGGATTCCTATGTATACCAAAGTTTAAAAACCTCTGCCCTAGGAAGAGGAATGATGGAGAAGTGATATGAGTGCTCCTGGGTTTTTTGCCTGTCTAGAATTCCTTCACTACCACCAATACCCCCATTTTATAACATTATTCTTTTGGAGATCCACTTCTGTTTTCAGTCTACCTGGCTTAGATATGACCAACATTTCCTCCTTCCAGAAGTGAACATGTGATCTAGGCCTGACCAGTGAAGAATTCCCTCCCCCTGCCCACAGCCATTGCTTAAAGATTGAGCACAACTCAGGGTTTATGAATGAGATTGGCACCATTTCTAGAATTATTGGGGGAAGAGATGCTCTTTTTGCTGGATTCCTAAGCAGAAGTCTTGGGCTGCTGGAGGTCATCTTTGCTAACCTTTGGAGGAACCTGTCAACGCAGAAGAGGGCTGAGGCGGATGGAGGTGGCAAGAAGGGCACCCTGCCCCTCACAAAGCCCTGAGAATGAGTTGTGTGGATTCAGGCCTTTAAAACTGACTGCAGCACAATTTGACATTAGGTATTAAATGAAAAATGAGCCTGGGCAACATGGCGAAACCCTGTCTTTACCAAGTAAAAATATAAAAATTCGCTGGGCATGTGCATACCCGTAGTACCAGCTACTCGGGAGGCTGAGGTGGGAGAATCACTTGAGCCTGGGAGGCGGAGGTTGCAAGGAGCCAAGATCATGCCACTGCATTCCAGCCAGGGCAACAAAGCAAGACCCCATCTCAGCAACAACAACAAAAACAAATCTGTGGTCAAATAGCTTGTGAAACATTGCATTGAACACATTTCCACAGAGTTTATTTCTCAGGACTTCTCAGATTATTTATTTATTTATTTATTATTTTTCGAAACAGGGTTTCACTCTGTCACCCAGGCTAGAATGCAGTGGCACGATCATACCTCACTGCAGCCTTGGACTCCTGGGCTCAAGGGATCCTCCTGCTGCAATTTCCTGAGTAGCTGGGACTACAGGCACACGCCACCACACCTGGCTCATTTTTTTTATTTTTGTAGAGACAGGGTTTCACTATGTTGCCCAGGCTGGACTCGAACTCCTGGGCTCAAGTAATTGTCCTGCTTTGGCCTCCCAAAGTGCTGGGATTACAGATGTGACCCATCATGTCCGGGCTCAGAATCTTTAATATGTCAAAGTACATTGTCAGTTTCTAAGATGTGGCATTTAACAAGAGTAGATTTAAAAAAAAAAAAAAAAGATATATCGGGTTATGATAGTGCCCCTTGGGAAAAAAGGGCAGGAAGCATAAGTTAAACGGTTTACAAAATATTTTCAAACATATCATTTTATTTAATGCTTCCAAGAGTTTTTGAGGGGAGCACTTTTGGCACAGATGAAGAAAATAAGTCTCAAGGAATTGGGTGAATTGCCTAAGGCTGCCCAGCCAGCTGGAGGCTGCCCTAAATCCCCAGGGGTCAGTGGCAGCATAAGATGAGGGAGACTTGGCAGCTCCTGACCCCACCACTGGTCATTCTGATGTTCCCCTCTGCCGCCCAAGATGGCATTTCCTGGAATGAAAAGGAGCCAAGGAGAGTTGGTTGGTTGTGAGGATACCACAAGATTACAGTGAATTATGCATGTGTTAACTGATGCTGATGTGGTACAAATAAACTCATGTCCCCTCTCTTTTAGGTGGTTCTTCAAAATGTCTTTGCAGAGACCATTACTGTTGGAGATTAGAAGCAAGAAAGGAGTTGCCCCGAGAACAATACAAGGGCATCCTAACCTTTGTTTCCAATTTAATCAAGGCTCCCTTGAGATTAAAGAAACGTAGGAGCATAGGCTTGGAGAAGCTCCTCTCTCCAGACAACATTAATCCCATCCCCCGGTGTTCCCACCTCCTGATGCTGCGCTAGTATAAGCTGGCACTCTCAGGGAATGATTTTAAAAATAAAAATTTGGAAGTTTTAGCCAACTCAAACTTAAGAATGTCCTCAGATTAGTAATGTGCTGAGGCTGGATTTATCTATCAGTTCATGAAACATTCAAAATTATAAAACCAGAAAGCAGAACAGTGTTTTCTCATCTAAACCTCATGCTCCTTCTTCTATACCACATGAGAAGAATTTACAGAGAAAGGACAAGGTTGAAATACCGGCTTCACTGAGATTTAGCTGCATGATTTTAGGCAAGACAAAAAACCACCTCTCTCGAGTGGTTTCCTCGGCTATAAAATGGAGGAAATGACGTCTATTCTGCAGGAGTGTTGTAGGGATGAAATGACACAAGTTACGTGGACTGCACTTCGAAAATTCTAACATGCAAAGCAAATGTTACTTACAATACTTGACCAAGTATTACTACGGCCACTACTACCTGCTACTCACTGTTACTACTTTTACTACTACCACTATTCTACAACTAATAATAATCTCACAATAGAAATAAATAGTGGAGTATTAAACTGAGAGAAGGCAACAAAGAGAGAGATGACAGCATTGAATCTCTTTCCCCTTTGTGTTGTCCCTCATCCAGATCTTGCAATAACAAAGTAATGTCTTTCTTAACTAAGACTTGATTTAGGAAAATGACAACAGACATTTCCAAAGTGTTTCATCATTGACAGAGTGAGTTCATGCCCATTATGTTGTTTCGTGAATTCACACAGTGTTTCTAACTACGCCTCCTGTGCCAAGCCCCGGGTTGAGGACCCGTGGGTCCTTTCATCACCAAACACTCCCACAGTGAAGGAGGAGTGTGAGGCAGATCTCTGCCAGGCATCGGCCCTTAACACGGCAGGAGTTCGCCTGCATGTCTAAGCCCAGCACAGAACTGCTCAGTAAAATAATTTGTTTTGAAAAGAGTACTTTTACAAGCCAAAAGTAATGTTAGGGGACAATCCTGGTTCACATATTTTCCCCCATTTTCTCACCACGGGCCACCCTTTTAGGCTGAAAACACAGCATAATTTTCATCACTTTGAGATTTCTTATATTTTTACAAATCTAATGTGGTATTAGCATCTACCTTTCAGCTCTGAGTCAAGATGCAGATACAGGCTCTAAGATGAATTTAGCAATTTCATTCAACCAACATTTATTGAGTGCCCTTGAATGTGAGGCAAATTGTGAAGTGCCACAGCCTTTGCCACATGGGTCAACAACCAAGTTTGGCCACACAGGTGCTGGAACACAGCCAAGTGAAGGAGCCTTTTTTGCTGGAGATAACATACAACCTAAAGGGAAACTTCAGTCCTTGTTATTACAGGTCTTTCTTTTCTGCTGGGCCATGTGCACAGAGAAACACAGGAATCTTTTTTATTTTAATTGTGAAACATTCCAGCTAAAAAACATCCTCATGGCTGGCATGTTTAATTGAGCTCCTGAGAGGCTGTGTCGGTAAGACTTCGGGATGAATCACCCGCAGTCCCATTGGTCTCACCAAGAACCCATTGATGTTTCATAAATCCAAGTCGGTACAAATCTAATTGAGTTACCATGCTGAATTAGCTCACATCTAAATGGCATTCATGTCTACAAATGGAATAATTAGAGTCTAGAAAATGGGATATATCAAGTGGCATCCCAAGTGACAACAGAGAGGCATTTGTATTCATTCAATCAACTGCTTTAAAAAAAAAAAAAAAAAGCTGCTGTAAGACTTGACTTAGGCCGATGATTAGATGCAGTGTTTGGGCATTTGGTTTCTTTCTTTTTTTTAATATTTATATTTACCTCCAAGAGGTCCCTTTACTCATTCTTCAGATATATGAAGAGAAATGTCAGGCCTGAAGTTATTTTTGACCACATGGTTTAAGAAACAAAAAAAAGAAAAGGGGGAGGGGACAGTCTCATTTCAACCTACAGATCTGTTTGTTTTCATCAATTGGAAATGGCTTCCTTATTTTATTCCTTTTGAGCTTCATTTTTTTTTCTTCTACATTTGCTTCTAAGTACACTGGCTAAGATGAATTCACACCCTGGGGGGCATATGGATTTGGACGTGAATGCCAGACCATCCTCTATTTGAGAAGCATCTAAGTACCCAATCATAAAAAATAAAGCTTACTCTTTGGTCCAGAAAGGATCTCATTAAATGGCTTTATTTCCAAGTTACTTTAGTTCTGAAATTTTAGGATATCTGAAGTTAATGCTCCTTCAATTAACAGTTCAACTCAGCAAATATTACAGAACAGGAAGAAGGCATTTTGACTAGGCAGGCTAATGGCCTCCTTCTAATTCACACAGTAGTCTTCAATCTAATTTACATGCTTAGTTTATTTATTACCCCAATTAAGTTTTGCAAATAGTTTGCAATGAGGTCCCCATGACCTCATAACTCACAATTACTCTTGGGATCTCCTGCCCACTTTGGCATGTTTTGAATAATACTGCAATATCTTCCAGGAAAAGATTGTACTTAGGAAATGATGGATGGTGATTGTGAGCACCTTATCCATAAAAGAGAGAATCTGAAATGTTCCTTTAGTCTGCTACCTGGTGTCTAGGTCACAATCTTAAGCATTTGGACTTTGCGTTATCAATGCTCCCTGTGGCCACTGTTTTTCTCATAATCGCAGCTTCCTATGTCTGTTGACTTTCTCATCAAAGACGAGGATGCTTTTGTGTTAGTAGTCTGTATCTGCTGTAAGGCCAGCCGTACATACACATCTGTGCATAGTATTATTTGATGGGGGCCAGAAGACCTTATATCTATGACCCTATTCCAACTCAACAATTTACTCTAATTAGTCCATTAAAATTTGAACTGGTGAAATCCAAATTAAGTCTGTAGTTTAATATTATTATACCAATGTCAATTTCTTAGTTTTGACAAATGTACTATGGTTGTATAAGATGTTAACATTTAGGGGAAGTGGGGTAAGAGGTATACTGGAACTCTCTGTACTATTTTTGTAAATTTTCTGTAAATAGAAAATTAGTACAGAAGAAAAAGTTTAAAAATATCTTTGTATATGCAATTAATCCCAAATGTTAATTATGTCTTTACAAGAGCTTTTCTATTCAAGTGTGGACCAAATGAAGACTGCAGCATGTTGGGGTGGAAAGATTTGTGTGTGCAGAGGGGTGAGATAGGAAGAGGACCTGGGTATGAGTCCCAGTTCTGACATGCACCAGCTGGGAACCTTAGGCAAGCCCTTTACTCTCTTTATGTCCCAGTTTCCTCATCTGAATGGAGGTGTTAAAAAAGGGCATCATTTTAGGGCTCAGTAAGAAACAAATGGGTGCTATTTCTGAGGCCTCTGTTCTGTTACATTGGTCTATATATCTGTTTTGGCACAAATACCATGCTGTTTTGGTTACTGTAGCCTTGTAGTATAGTTTGAAGTCAGGTAGCATGATGCCTCCAGCTTTGCTCTTTTTGCTTAAGATTATCTTGGCTATATAGGCTCTTTTTTGGTTCCATATGAAATTTAAAATAGTTTACACCATGGAATACTATGAAGCCATAAAAAAGAATGAGTTCATGTCCTTTGCAGGGACTTGAGGAAGCTGGAAACCATCATCCTCAGCAAACCAACACAGGAAGAGAAAACCAAACACGGCATGTTCTCAGTCATAAGTGGGAGTTGAACAATGAGAACACATGGGCACAGGAAGGGGAACATCACAACTGGGGCCTGTTGGGGAGTAGGGAGAAAGGGGAGGGAGAACATTAGGACAAATGCATGAGGGGCTTAAAACCTAGATGATGGGTTGATAAGTACAGCAAACCACCGTGGCACATGTATACCTATGTAGCAAAGCTGCACGTTCAGCACATGTATCCCAAAACTTAAAGTAAAATTAAAAGAAACAAATGGGAAAATAATGATTATGTTTTGGGAAGCTAAAAAATTGTACAAATTTTTTAAAACACCTCTGATGGAGAGAGATGTCAAGGGTAAAATAAAGCTGGGGAGTGATCAACAATGTACAATAGAAATCATGGAAAGAAAGATCTAGAACAGTCTTTGTGATTAATGAGTCTTATCTACCTTTACAGATGAGAAAACAATATTGCAAAAAGACTAAGTGACTTTTCCAAGGGTCACATTACTGGTCAGAAAAAGAATTCGCATCTTCTGATATCCAAGCCAGTGAGCTTTCCACTGGGCTGTGGTGTTTCCCAATGTTTTGTTTAAAACTGGCCCAAACAAAGGGGCAAACAAAGTGATCTGCTGGGTGTTTCCTTCCAGTTTTGACTTGAAAAGCACCCCCTGTCACTCCTAATATTTTATTAGTATGTAGCTATAATGAATTTCTAAACAAAAAGGCTTACCTGTTAAGGATGGTCTAGTTATTAATGTGGAGAAAGCTCATTAAAATAAATGCAATTGGAGTACTACATAAAATTCAAAAAGCCTCCATCCTGGCTAACACGGTGAAACCCCATCTCTACTAAAAGTACAAAAAATTAGCCGAGAGTGGTGGTACACGCCTGTACTCCCAGCTACTTTGGAGGCTGAGGCAGGAGAATCACTTGAACCTGGGAGGTGGAGGTTGCAGTGAGCCGAGATTGCGCCACTGCATTCCAACCTAGGCTACAGAGCGAGACTCCGTCTCAAAAAAAAAAAAAAAAAATTCTAATTGCCTGATGGTCTCCAGCTGCATAAAATATGTCTACAGATCTGTCCTACAACATTTGAAATTCAACACCCTAAGATCCAAGCTTATGTAAGGACAGAAACACCTCCCACTCCATGGCCCTGTTTCCCTCAACAGCGTCATTCCCCTCACATTTCTCAAGGAGCAACATTCTGGAGTCACTTTTCTCTTTTTCTGTCACTATTTTAAGTCAGTGTCTTATCTGGATCCTCATGGAAGCAGAATCTAAGTCTACTGCATCGTCACAAACTCCTCAGCACCTGACAAGATGCCTAATGCCTCTCACATACAAGGCGTTCAAGATTGCTGCATGAATGTAGCTATATAAACTCTTAGGAAACCTTTCAAAAGCTCATGTCAGTCTTCCTCAAGGTCTCAAGGAAAGAGGATTTCTCTGTGCTTCTTTTCACACCTGAAATCATGCAATATTAAAGGACAAATTAATCCATTTCACTGCAAGTTGGGCTAATACATTGACTACCCTGCGTAAGTTAGACCCCAAAAGAACACTCAGAAAAGAATCACCCCAACTTCCAGGTTAGTTGAGACTGCACTCTTAATGTTAAATATTCCCACTGTAAGTTACTATACATTTCACCAACTGGTTACATGCTTCTTATTCTAGTCTATGGTCATGTGCATTTATCTCCATATTGTAAATTACCTTGTGCTATTTACCTTGTTTACGTTAACATCTCATTGGTAATTCAATCCTTGAGTGGGTACTTTTTGAAATAATGAAATAATCAAATGCAAACTGGCTTAACACTTTAAATGCTGTACCCAGCAAAAAGGTGGAATATGGAAAAGTGACCTGGGTGAAATCTTAAACAGGCTTTAATTCCAAACTGGGGCGGGGCAAGTAAAAGGAGTTTGCATCTAAATGAAATTTATTCTTCACCTGGACTCTCTGCATGGAAAGACAGATGCGGGAACACTGGTTCAATCCACTCAGCTTTTGAGAGAAAAGTTTTCCCAGCAACTATGATCCAGTTTTGGGGAAAAGGCCATCTTGGCTGACAATAATTGAGAAAGTTCTGGTACAGTTTTGTGTAACTACTAAGTTCTAGATTCATTTATTCAAGCCATTTATTCATCTGAAAAATAGAGACATGGAATCTATTGGCAATATGAGAATTCCAGTGTTCATCCAGCACAAACGCAGGAATTGTCCAAAGTTTTGGGTTGCATAAGGAAAAAAAGTAGTCCCTTTGTCAACAAGAAAAGCTCCTGGTTTTTTTGTTTGTTTGTTTTATTTTTATTTTTTATTTTTATCTTTATTTTGTTGTTGTTTGTTTAGATGGAGTTTGGCTCTTGTTGCCCAGGCTGGAGTGCAATGGCGCAATCTTGGCTCACTGCAACCTCTACCTCCTGGGTTCAAGCGATTATCCTGCCTCAGCCTCCCAAGTAGCTGGGATTACAGGCACCCGCCACTATGCCCAGCTAATTTTTTGTATTTATAGTAGAGATGGGGTTTCATCATGTTGGCCAGGCTGGTCTCGAACTCCTGACCTCAGCTGATCCACCCACCTTGGCCTCCCAAAGTGCTGGGATTACAGGCGTGAGCCACTGTATCTGGCCATCCTGCTGCTTTTGTTTGCATAGAACATGAACCTTAATTCAAAAGGCTTAATTAAAAAAAAAAAAAAAAAGTGTTACATGATGAGGAAATCTTGAGTTGGGCAGCTCCATCGGCAGCTGCTCAGTGTAGTCACAAAGTGCACAGGTCCCTTCCATCTTTTCCCATTGCCTTCAAGTTGATTTGGGATGCATTTCCAAAAGATGGACTAGGAGTGGGGTTATAGTTGATAAGTTATTACTTAATGTCATTGCATCCCATTAGGAGGAAGAGGTATGTAGAGAAGGGTTTAGAAGAATCATAGAAAATTTCAAAAACAAAAATCCTGGCTGTTTTCCGTGCCTATGTCCACGAAGCCTTCTGTGAAAAGGCTATCCTTACAGGGGGAAGAGGGCCTCATGCTATCTTAACTAAGAAGTTCTCCCTAATATCGACAGGCTTCTGATAATTGGGCCTGTGTTAGCTTTTCCTACAGGAAATGAATGCACTGGGCAGGTCTGTGTGAGCATGCGGACCTCTAGACAAGTATCCTTCCCATTGTAAAGTATTAAACCAACTTCCTGAGAGTGTAACAGACACTAGGATTCCTGCTGTGTGTATCTAGGAGAGGAGAGCTATGTACTGGTACACACACCTGAATGCCTATAAATATATATATTTCAGTTACTGTCATTTTGCCCTGAAAAGACAGATCCACTCCAGGTCAGTGGACAAAATCCAAACATGCAGTCTCGGACCATGGTAAGTTCACAGAAGCAACTGTCACCTGCACACGGTCTCTCAGTTGATTATGTGATCATTTGTTTTTGTCTTCTATAATTAGGAATTCTGTAGATCGTCAGTTGGTAATTAATAGAAATATTCTGATGATTTTTGCTAAGGCAAGAAAACTCTTCAATTTGTATGCTAAATTCCTTCAACTGATTCAACTTGACAAAATCTCCAAAGCTTCGCATCATGAAACCTCACTTAAGAAGTTCCAGCCTATAATTTTTGTTTGTTTTTACTACTTTTAAGTTTTAGAAGAAAGAGGACAATCAGAGTTTCATTTTTAAAGCTGTTTCTCTGGGATCTATAAAGACTCAGTTCAACCTCCTGCACCTTGTCCATCTTCACCCACCAGATTCTGTGATGCTAGTTCACATCCAGACTGGGGAGCTGGCAGCTTGCAAATGTCTGTGAGCATAAAGAAAAAATTCAAATACTTTCACAAGACTAACATGAAAAAAATAATCTAAGAAGCATTTCAACAAGAATTGCAACCAAAAGTGTTTCTGATTAACTTTCAGGCAACTTGTCAAAGCCCTGAGTGATCTGTTTCTAACGTAAAGCTGTTTCGTGTAGCCACGCTATTGTTCTTGCACCAGATGGAAACTCTTCAGAAGGGCCTTCCCTTTCTAGGAGCTCTGTCTTTATTAAAACACAGTCTGTGGTCCTAATTTGTTCATATTTGCACTCTCTAGCCCCTGGCACACAGGGGGGTACTACTTATCAAATGGCAATGAATAGTCATTGCTAAAGGTTCTGGGATTTCCTGTAGGGATAAGGTGTTTATTGCCATGAACCCACAACACGCAGGAAACCAAATGTCAAGACAGATTCATTGATTAACTGAGAAAATTAACTTTTTCCCCCAATTTTTAAAGTGGAAGCAACACTGAAAATAACATGAAAATAGCTGAAACATTGAAAATAACTGAAACACTGGAAATAACATGCCTACATCTTCTCCAGCATGGCTACAAAAGGAAATTGCTTGCATCCCTTTAAATTTTGCATAAAAATCAACATCTCTCTCCTGGACCTAACTGTGTCTTTAGACAAAACCCGAAGCCTCTCTTTTATTATTGTAAATAACATCTCATAAATCCAAAGCTAAGGCAAAACAGCAGAAAGCTCAGTGATATTTAAATCAGCAAAATGTAGACCACATGCCCAGTCACATTCACATTTTGTTTAAACGATATGCTTTAAAAACCAATTAGTAGAGTGCATTATGTATGGACATAAATAATCTGTTACTTACACACCTGCATGAGAAGACCATGAGAAAAGCCACCGATGAGGACCCATCAGTAGGAGCCATTACTGAATCAGTTGATGCCGAGGCTACCTGCTCAGGCATTGCTACTGAAAGTGGGTCAGATTTCATCATCAGGGAATGTAATGATAGCTTGGTCTCCATATCCTATCCTGAAGCATCAAAATCTAACAGTTCAACAGTCCGCTTCAATGTATGTGCTTGTTGCTCCAAGTGTGGTCCAAGAACCAGAAGCATCAACATGACCTGGGAGCTTCACAGGCAGAATCTTAGCACACATGCATACTCATATGCAGAGAGGTACACACACACACACACACTCGCATGAACACACACCTCCCATACTGTGCTTCCACTGCAACTCCAACTACCACTTCCACCCACATCGTCGTAAATTATAATCTGCCTCTTAGCAAGATCCTCAGGTGTTTCATATGCACATTAAAGTTTGACAGGCCCTGGTGTTTATCACTCTAAACATAAATAATTTTTCTTCAGCATCCCTTATTTTACTGGTTGCACCACAAAATGCACATAACCCAAGTGATTGTTTATCAGTACACAAAACACAGACAGAGGAAATTTTCCCCAAGGAGGAACAGACTGAATAGTATTAACAGTGCTTTAAACTGTAATGAATTCCCAGTCTAATTCACGATGAGGTTTCAATTTATACCACATTTAGAGTACTACAGGTTCAAGTAATCACTGCAGTAATTAGCTTACTTCCAGTCCTCCAAAATAAACCCACTAATTTTTGCAATCAGCCTTCATTTGGTTAATCACCAGTTTAATTGATTTAATTAGTTTGATCTGCAAAATTAGTCAAGTGTAAATACTGTTTTGTAAACAGAGTTTAGCTCCAAGCTGTAAGATAGGGAATTCTAATTCAAACCTAGAGTTAATAACAAACCCACACATACAGGATTTTGTTGTGGAATACAGCAGTTGCAAGTTTTTAAGAGGAAGGCCTGTGGATGTTCTGGTGAATTAGAATTGTGCTGTTGTAATTACAGTATTGACCAAGCTAAGATACCTCCTCTTGTCAACCAGCTCTAACACTATACAGTAATTGTGTTTCAAAGATTAAAAGGAATTATTTGTCATTTTTCTTTCAAATGATTTGGCTCAAACAACCCTAATGTTGAGAGAATTGTCCAGATTTGAATTTCAAGTTATTTTTAGTATTGTCAGTCTTGCCCACTAAAGGATATTTTAAACATTTCCTAAAACAAATGTTTTTGAATTTTTGAACAGAACATGTCTACTTACGTTACATTAACAAGATAGAGTACACACCGTGTGATGTACAATACATCTTTACTTTTCACTAGGTTTTTGATAACAATACATTTGACAAGCTAAAAATTCCTTTTAAACCCCTCCCAGATGAATTCATTCTAAGTGCTAAATTCATTAGATTCTCTGTAGAATAAGACAGTCTTTCCATTTAAAATCTCTGCCTGGAATATTGTAAATGAGTGGGGAATTAAGCAGGGAGATACTTGTTTATAGACTGTATTTTCCAGATTGCTTCTCATTACTGAGCCACTGTTAATGCTGTCTCCTTGGAATTTTCTACACCTTTGCTTGATCTCTTCTTTAAAATACTTAATTGTCACTTGGATACTTTGGGATTCCTTTAGTTGTGCTACTAAGTGAAATATTTAACCTGGATTAAAAAGTATATTGGAATAGTGGTGCCACAAATAATTTATCAAATTGTAATTAAGAAGGCAAAATAACCAAACTAGACCACCTACAATTTTTACAATGCAGTGAATGCTGGAACAGAGGCTGAGAACGGGGCATGGAAGCATGTAAATTTACGCCCTGTTAACTGCCACTAACATTTTAAAAAATCTGTTTATCAGTTTAGAAAAAGGGTGTGGTCTTTTTTGTTCCAGAGAAAATGTTGAATTTATCTGTAAAGTATACATTTATCTTGTCTACAACCCTCATGGTGCTTCAGCAATGCTTTCTTCTAGCTCAGGATTTTTCTAGGATGAGTCAGATAGTAAATATTTTCGGCTTTGCAGATTGTAACGTCTCATCACAATTTCTCAACTCTGCAGGCAGTCAAGATGGAAATGAATGGTGTGGTTATAGTCCAATAAAACCTTATTGATGGATACTGATGTTTTAATTCCATATGATTTTCTCATATCATAAAATATTAGTCTTCTTTTGATTTTTTTCAACAGCTTAAGAAGGTTAAAATCATTCTTAACTCATAGGCTATGCAAAGGTGGGACAGCCAGATTGGCCCATAGTTTCCCCACCCCTTGCTAGCTGTTATAGGTCAGGTGGCCACTGAGTGTTCATAGAGACATTTCTGCCAGGAACAGTAGCTCATTCCTGTAATCCTACCACCTAGGGAGACCAAGGAGCAAGGATTACTTGAGGCTAGGAATTCAAGACCTGTCTGGCCAACGTGGCAAATCCCCCGGCTCTACTAAAAATAAAAAAATTACAAGTGGCGGTGCACACTTGTAATCCCCGCTACTCAGGAGGCGGAGACACGAGAATCGCTTGAACCCAGGAGGCAGAGCTTGTAGTGAGCCGAGATCACACCACTGCACTCTGGCCTGGGCAACAAAACGCGACTGTCTCAAAAAATAAAAAATAAAATAAATTTCGAAATGTTATTTCCAACTATACCACTGCACAAGCCATTTCGTTACCTGCCATTTAAAATTTTATGTCCATATCAAAATATTGCTCCTTGCTTATAGAAGTTGCTTCACATGCTAGATACAAAAGGCACAGGGGCAACTGGGACTTAGTAGCTGGTGTTAAAGAAAAAGGAAAAAAGGCCTGGATACATATTCCAACATGAGGTCCCACCTGCATTCTTAAGAGGCTCCAAGGCAAAGAAAGTTAGGACTACCCTTTCACTTCCAGGTGCATTTAATGTTCATTTAAACCTTTTTGGTGACATTTTCCTTATTGAATATTGTTCTAAATTAATTTTACGTTTATTTGATTTTACTTGAAGTAAAAGACTGTGGGGAGTGGGATTCGTTGAAACACCACAATATGATGTGTCCATTTCTATTCTTCCCTAGAATGACTCTGAAATATCTTCTGGAAGCTTTTGCAGATATATAATGTGTATATAACTTCTCATTTCCATTATCTCCAACAAGGCAGCTGGAACCATCACCAATGGGGCTTGATGACTATGTTTCAATAAGCCCTTACTTTTCTACAAAAAGATGAGGATCCTAAAATGGTTTTATCTCAAATCATTTCACTAGTATTGCTAGAGAACTCCAAAAGACAGACAGCAGGGTTTTTTGTCTGTTTTAGCAGTTTAACTGTTTCATGTCATCAGCCACGGTAGCATGCTTAGAAGTTCTCACTGCATCTTAGTGGGCGCATGACTTTTGGAGGTCCTTCCATTTTGCGGAACCACCTCTTTTGTGTAGTCTTTTCACCGAATGTGCCTGCCTTGCTGACCCTGGGACACTCCCACAAGGGAAAACTACAGGTAGAAAATGTTTGATAAAAAGGAGTATGATTCAAAAAGATGGGGTGCCATGGACACACATGGATTGAAGATCTTCTAAGCTTACAAGACAGAAATGAGTAAGTGGAGATCGAATAGATTAATTGACCAAGAGTAGTGCAAGCAAATACTGCATAAGAGTTGGAAACTTGAGTCCACAGCAGTGTGCCGCTGCCAGGAAAGTCTTGGAGAAGGAAAGAGAACTACGTAAAAGGAGAGAAAGAGCATTCTAAGCATTGAGAAACGCATTGCTTCATTGTGACACTTTTTTTTTTTTAATGAAGCCTTCCTGTTTCAGTTTGGCATATTTAACTTGTCTGAAATTTCCCTCTGCAGGATTTATATGATTAGCACCTTTTCCTACCTTCTTGCTGGACTTAGGCAGAGGTGGCTGAAGAAGGAAACAACTCAAAACCAGAGTCAACTGCTTTGAAAATCTCTTCTTACTGTTTCTCTAGGTTTGTTTAGATCCCATAAGATAGACAATTGTTACATCTTATTACAGCTTTCCTGAGCTTTTTAGGTATAACCTGGTATCCATGAAACCTTCAAATTGTTTGTGTGGTGTCTACATTTCCTAACAAGGAAAAGGATCTACACTTGCAGATTTTAAGCACCTTGGATATTTAAAAATTCTCAGGGTATTTGTGTGAAATTGGTAACGGATTCTGTGGGGAAAGAGGAAAACTGCCTCATAGATGAACCTGCCCACCTGGGAGTTCCCAGTGCAAATAGCAGTAGGATTCAGAATCTTAACTTTTTTTTTTTTTCGCATTGCAAGAAGCCCCCAAATTTATATGCCAGAATGTATCTAGGTTAGTACATATATTTGGCCAAGGTACTCAGGGCCCTGCTAAATTCCCCAATGTTTTTAGAGTCAGTAAACTTTTCAGATCTTGGGTGCTAATTTGTATCATTTGCAAAAACAACCATGAAAGCTATTTGGTGCTTGCAATGCAATTACTACTAAAGAGGTTTTGGGGTATTCTCATTAAACTGAGTGCCAGATGTTTTTGCCCTCGTGATTTGTGTTGATCTGTTCTTTGTCAGTTCTAATTATCAATCAAGATGAATGAATTAGTCATCCACTCAGTGAAAAGCCTCTTTATGCATATGATCGAGACCTAAGCTAAAGGATCCTTCAGAGATATCTGTCTAACCTTGGAATGGACCATTTCCTCTGCATGTGTGCACAAACAGTGGAATGGCATTGCTGTCTTTTTCTCGAATACATTTGTTGGGGATGTACATATAATTTGTGGTACGTGTGTGTGCACGTAAATAAGCATGCAGAAAGATATTTGCACATTTCTGGACTGACTGTACATCATACGTAACCCCTTCCACTTCTAGTACAATATTTTTTATTTGAAGGCTTTCATGTGAATAACATTTCCAGGGGGAAATCTCTAATCGCTGAGCTAGGAGAAAAACAGTGCCCTAGGAATCTGATTACAATATTTTAGTATGTTCACTTCCCTTGGAGTTGCCACCGGTATGCTCTTAACAGGGATACAAACTACCCAGTGGGCACTCAGTACACCTCACAAGGGATTAAGGCACCTTGTGAATATGCATTAAACCGTGGTCCTGTTTACCTCGGCTGCCTGCTGTGTCGGCGGGCATGCTGGCCAGCATTCGCTAAAGCAATGCTTGCAGTATCACTCTGGCATGATGCCACCACATATGAAATGTGTGTGTCTTTTCTTTGAACTGGGAATTCAAATGGCTTCGGATAGGCAAAAAATGTCTGTCTGGGAGGCAGATGGAGGAGGAAATAGCACCAAGCAGCAGGTATAGTAATTTGTTAGCAAACGCCGATGCTTCCACTCATCAGTGTATATTACAAAGGGGGAGAGGAGCCTTTATTTCTGCAGTAACAGCAGGTGACATCACCTACCCTGTCTAAAGGAAATGTGACTGAAAATTGTGTGTTGAAAATGGAGAAATTAAATCTCCTTCATTGAAGATATATGATAAGCATCTTCATTGTGTTCATTGGAGTCTGATTGTGTGTGTATTTGTGTGTTGTGTTTCTATACATCACACACACACCCACACACACACACACACACGCCTATTCTCCAGATATCTGGGACACTTAACAAAAGAATCGTCATTCAAGTACACTGACACTAATTTAAAACGAAACTATTTTTAACATTTGGAAGATAGCTCTGGGGGAATCTTGCAGTCCTACAAACACATCCTTGGGATGTTAATTTGCCTTCAGGAATGGATGAAGCAGGCTGCACCTCTGCATGAAGGCCACCACTGGTGAGCCATTTTTCAGTATATAAAAATGTTTGTCTGTTTGGTTTCCAATCAGCTGAGAAGCAAACCCTTCCCCTGATATCAGTGAGAGCCTCTGTGACTGCCACAGAACAGTTTTCTTACTGTCCCTTTAAAAAGGCCGGGGAACTCTGGCGATGAGCCTCAAGAAGCCGTCAAAAGGGCCAGGTGCAATGACTCACACAGGTAATGCCAGCACTTTGGGAGGCCAAGGCACGCGGATTGCCTGAGACCAGGAGTTCAAGACCAGCCTGGGCAGCATGGCAAAACTCTATCTCTACTAAAAATACAAAAAAAATGACCCTGGCATGGTGGTGCAAGCCTGTGGTCCCAGCTACTCAGGAGGCTGAGCCCAGGAGGGTGAGGCTGCTGTGAGCTGAGATCACAGCACTGCACTCCAGCCTGGGCAATTGGAGTGAGAGACTGTCTCAAGAAAAAAAAAAAAAAAAGCCTTAAAAAGGTTTATACCCTTTTACCCATCTCTACCCCTTCTAGGAGCCTTTTGTAAAGAAATTAGCCTATGTACCTAAAAATGTTGATGCATGAAGTGTTAGTTACAGCCTTAATAATAACAGTGAAAAATTGGAAAGAGATTCTCTTATTTTGACTCATTTAGGTTAAGTAAACTATGCTATATCCAGTGAATTATCATGCATCTGTTAAATACATTTACAAAGATATGAAATATATTTATAATCTTATATTTGTAAATATATTTATCAATATATATTTATATACTATAATTATTAATGTATTAGTATGTTCATTATTATGTAAATATAATAATACAGTTATGGTAAATGCATTTACAAATTTATATTAACAAGAGAAATATATATATTATAATGTTAAATTAAAATTGCATCTCTGGTAATTAGGGGAAGGCAGTTTCTAGTATGTTAGAAAAAATTTACACCTTATATAAAGGAATGACTGGAAGTCAGTGTACCAGTTTTGTCTCTAAGTGTAAAACTACGATTGAGTTTCCCCCTTCCCTCTACTTTTCCACAGTGTCCAAACAATCTATACACAATGAGTGGTGATTATAATATGGAAGTAAAGTTTAATTTTGGAACTAAATTGGCAAGGATATTTGCCTTTGTTGCGACAGGTGGGCAGCAGACAGATTGGAGGAGTTTTGATCTATTATTTGGTAACTCCATGTGAGTCACATTCCTTTTGGGGCTGGGGTTGGGTCTGGGTGTGGTGGCAGCTCAAGGAAATCATCTTTCTATTTCTAATTCTGAATTAATTTTCCGTATGGGGTGAGGGATGGAGAACATCCAGTCGGAGCAAAAATTCTCAGTTAGATGCCCATAGGTCATTCTATGAGATAGGAACATAAGAATGTTCTTTGCCAGTCATTTCAGAGCTCCGCTTGCCTGTGGGTAAGAAGATGGCACCCATGAGGAAGGGACAGGCAGGGAGCTGGCAGGGAAGGAGGCCAAACAGGGGACCAGTGGAGTGGTGGGGCTTGGGGCATGGCTAGGAAGCGCCTACCCTGGACTTGAGAAGTTTGACAGTTTTATATGTTTCTTACACTTCTTCTGTCCATTTCCTTTTGGCTTTCCCTTGGCATCTGATAACTGGCTTTAAGGTCACTTCTGTCTTGAGCTATTGCCTGTGCTGTACCCAAAGTGTTGAGGCAGGACAGGTGGCAGGAACTGCAGACCAAATGCGCCTAGCCTCTTCCTGTCCTTTTGGAGGAAGCCAAAACTCATGGCTGTTTCTATTGTCATCATTTGGTTAAGGCCAAAAGACCATTTTCAGATGTCTTTTAAGTTACTTTTTAATTTATACTTAAAATCACATAGCCATATTTTGCTAGAGAACAAAAAGTATATTCATAACTTGAAGTCTGAATTTTTGCTTAAGCTTGCGTCAAACTTGCAGAAGTCACTCCGACAATTCCTAATGGAAGTGTCCTAAAGATCATGTCTACAAGGGGTTGAACCCTTGGCTGACCCTTTGAGGTGTCAACTGCTCTGACACCGTTGTGGCCTCCTGATTTGGGCCAGGGCCTCACTTCCTCTTGTGGGTGCTACCTTTATATCTCCCCTTTTCTGAGTTAATTTCTGACGAATTCTCTCCAGCTTGCTGCTTGTCACCTGATTGTCAGAGTGGCAATGATTGGATGGAAATGCAAAATGCAGGGGATCATGCAACCCCCTTCGATCAGGAGTCAGACCTCTCTCTCCCACCCCATCCTACCCTTGAAAAAAAAAAGAGGCACACTGAATAAGAAAATACATCAAGACAATATAAAACAAGAGTGTGTGGGGGCAGGAGGGTAGTGATTTAAGCTTTTCAGAAACTATTTTTCAGAACAAAAGACTGGCAATAAGGAAAAAAGTTAATTGTACATGACAGTAAAAGCAAAATTAGCTGGGTGTGGTGGCTCACACCTGTAATCCCAGCACTTTGGGTGGCTGAGGCGGGTGGATCACCTGAGGTCAGGAGTTCGAGACAGCCTGGCAAACATGGTAAAACCCCGTCTCCACTAAAAATACAAAAATTAGCCGGGCGTTGGTGGTGCACACTTGTAATCCCAGGTACTCGGGAGGCTAGGGCAGGAGAATCGCTTGAACCTGGGAGGCGGAGGTTGCAGTGAGCCACGATTGTGCCACTGCACTCTAGCCTGGGCAACAGAGTGAGACTCTGTCTCAAGAAAACAGAAAAAAAGCAAATTATGCTGTTTCTGTTAAGCAAATTTTACTTTCGCATTTTAAAAATAATCCAGAATTTAAATGAAAAGGGAATTTATAAAATTATATGTATGTGTGTATATATACTTATATTTATTTATTTATAGGTGTGACTCCACAATTCAGCAACTGCTGTGTTGCCTACTACAAATCACAGCTCATTTTAAAGCCTTAACTTACTGTTAAATAAGAGGCGAGAGTTAATTTAGGGAGCGATTACAGCGAAGTCGTCTTAGAGCAACAGTCATTGCGGCACAATTAGTCTTCAATTTGTAATTGAGAGTAACTCCCACAGGACTAACTCAGTGATGAATTTCAAATAAGGGGACTTCAAAACTATGAGGAAAAATGGCTAATTACAAGCTAAGGGAAAAGGGAAGGTGGTGAAAGAAAAGAAGTTGAATCTATAGGATTTGACTTGTGATTCCTTAAAATCCGGAATTGCCAGAAGTCTTTGCAATCACAGTCAGGAGAGCCACGTGCAGAGTAGAAATAGGAAAAAAAAAGCCAATATAGGAATTGGCGATTGGCAGAATGCACACTGCAGCCCACTGATGATGGGAAAGGCTTTGGTCTAAACATGGACAAAGACCAGGCATTATGGGTGCCGCTGGCCTAAAAAGTACTTTGGCTTTGGTTAAAGGTACGCAGCAAGGAGAGAGGCTTCAGCTTTGCCCATTCTGGAGCTAAGCAAGCCCATATACAGCTGTGGGCTGGGCCAGTGGGGAAACAGCCTCTTGAAACAGCCAGCACACTGTTGGGGGGGTCTCAGCTCTGAGGCTTCCCAACCATTATCATACAGGCTATTCACAGACAGCCTTGCCACAGGCTTTTGTCAGCTGCTCCTCTGGCATCCGAGGCAGAGGACCAACTTGCAGCTCCTTTTTCTGCTTCCCAACATTTTACAGGGTTGGGGAAGCTGCCTTTACTTCCAACTCAGTGGCAGAGAGCAGAGGGCATTTTCCACTCAGGAATGCGCCCAAGAATGAAGATCTTACTGCTGGTGAAGCCATCCCACTGCTCCCTCTTCTGATTTTCCAGTGGCTCCAGCCATGGATAACCTTATGAGGAAAGACTTTGACATCTCATTTACCCCTAGAGTGCCCACCATTCAGACTGGGTGCAGGACCTGTGCCGTGACCAGAGCATCTGTAGAAGCCTCCATAGTAATAGCCAGAGCTCCAGAAAGTACAACCTGAGGCAGCCTCCTTCTTGTTTTGGGTAAATCCAAATAAATCAATACCTACTCTCCACCCAAGAATCTCATTTTGCTCGGAGACACCCACTCCCAAAGAAAACAGGAAAGTATTTCTTGCTGTAGCCTTGGGATCTATAAAGGGCTGTGCTTCGCTTTAGTGTGCTGTCAGCCTGCTGTGACTATTCTGTGTTTTGCTTCTAGTAGCAGAGCCCCTGTTTCACTAGTAATGAGGTTTACCCCTCCCAGTGAGTGACGGGCATGACTCAGCCCTACAAGAATTCCCCTTTCCCTTGGCCACTGTGATTGTTTCAGGGATAAGCACACAATCCAAGCAGGGCCATATTGTCTCTATAAGACCTTTTTATATGGATGCTAGGACAAAGAGGACATCTCCTTTGCTGGGGTCATGAGATATAAGGACTGAGTAAGCCAAGACCCACTGGGAGCCATTTTTTTCTCTCATGTGAAAAAAACCTGACCTAGAGTGAAGCCAAACCAAAGGAATCAGAAGTGAGAGTTGAAGACAGACAAAACCCTGAAAACATTATTGAGACTCAGGATCCACCCATGCCTGAAGCCACTGAGTGCACTCCTTGACTTCCAGCTGCTTTAGCTAATGCCTTGCTTTTGGCTCAAGCTACTTTGAGTTGAATTTCTGTCACTTATAAACAATGAGAGTTTAGGCTTACATCAAAGAGAGAATGGGGTCCACATTAGATTTTGCATCAGGCCCAATTTGTATAGCTATATAACCCACTGGGCCATATATTCCTGCAGAAAATCACATGTAGTTTGGAGAAAGGGAATAATGGAGATCTTTAACCAAATTGTCTTGTACTATAGTCAGTCTTGGGAAAAGCAGTTCGTCTGATAGGCTGTGTGTTCCTTGATGGCAGGAATCACATTTTTCTTGTGTATTTAGTTTCCCCAGAACCTAGTAGATGCTCAGAAATTTGGCTGACTTGATTTTACTTCTGACAGGTGACACCATGATGTTAGAGGTGATGAAGCAATAACTACAGTAAATTTAGTTCTTTTTACTGAGTTTCCTCTGTGTGAAGGCAGTCCAGAATTTTCAGTGTCTTAGATTGGGTTTCTCTGAAAGCAAACCCTGTAACAAGGACTTGGGTGCAGATTGTTTGTTTGGAAGTAGAGACTGAAAAGAGAAAGGAGCCAACAAAGGGTGTGTTAATGTGCTAGTTACTGTTGCAGGCAACTGGGCTCACACCACTGCAGACCTTCTGAGGATCATGCAGAGCAAGCCTCAGAAACACACCACCCTAAGATGGGAGGCTGGGGCATTCACCAACAGACACATGATCCACATTGACTGAGGGTTATCTTCCAGAGTATAACCTTTCATCCCCTAACACACACACCCACCACACATCTGTGTGTGGCTGAGTGGCCTGCACGTTAGAGAATGTTGAGCACAAATTGCAGTATGTATAATGGTGTATGGAAGAGTCTGCTACAAATATGTGAAACCAGACAACCCAAGGGATACAGTGGGGTGAGCAAGCATCAACTATAGGTAGTCAATATTCCTAATAACATTTGGAGTTCAGATACCTAGAAAGGTAAGAAATGTATATGGCATTACTGGGGGTATTCTTGGAAGAAAGACATTCGGCTATTTCTTGGCATTAGAAAGGCCATTTGTACGGTAAATCTTGAGAAGTGTCCACATGAGCATGTGTGACTGCATGCATTCAAGTATTCAAATGGCACAAGCTTCATGAGAACAAGGCCTCTGTCAGTTTTAGCTCATTGGTGTATCTCATTGTAGAATACAGTTCCTAGAACGCAGTATATGCTGAATAGAACTTATAGTCTGGTGGGGAGATTTGTTGTGAATGTTAAAAGAAGTATGGCCTGGGGACGATGTATTATTTCTAAATAATTTTGAGTTGGAAATTGCAGTTTGGCAATTTCCATAAAAATCTGACCTAAAAAGTCAATTTCTAGGAAAATATCCTGTAACTGTGACAATATCCTGCAGCCATATGTGTCCATAGGCACAAAGAAGTGCATAGAAGTGCTACACAATTCTGTGCAGCATTGTGTAACTGCAAAGAATTAAAAGCAACTGAAGTGCCCACAATAGAGGTTTGGTTAAGTAAATGAAGATAAAACCACACTATGTAACACTATGCAGGTGTTAAGAAAATTGAGGTAGGTTATAGTACTAATATGGAACACTCCTAAGATACATTGCTAACCTTTTAGGTACTGAACAGTGTGGATAGTATTATGTTGCTTGTGGGGTATGTATATGTGCTTGTGTGTGAGTGGAATACCTCTGGAGGGACACAGAAGAATCTAGTAATAGCAGCTTCTAGAGAGAGGAGCTGGGGTCTAGGGACAGAGGTAAAAGGGAGACCACCTGTTTGGTAGTGTTTTAATTTTTTTTACCATGCATATATATTACTAATTGGATAAGTAGAGGATGGATGATTGGATGGATGGACAGTTGAATGGATGGAGAGAGAGATAAAACAAAGCCAGTAGAGAATGATGGTTGTTACATGAAATAAGAGCAAGAAACAATTTTCTCAGCCTTTACATACAACCTATAATCAAGATTACATTTATTCAGTACAATCTGTGTACACCTTATAAATCAGCAGTAAAAACAGTAGAAGCTATCTTGTTGGCCGGGCTTAGTGGCTTATGCCTGTAATCCCAGCACTTTGGGAGGCCTAGATGGGAGGATTGCTTGACCCCAGGAATTCAAGACAAGCCTGGGCAAGATGGCCAGACCCCATCTCTACAAAAAATGAAAAAATTAGCCAGGCATGGTGGCACGTGCCTGTTGTCCCAGCTGCTCGGGAGGCTAAAGTGGGAGGATGGCTTGAGTTGAGAATTTGAGGCTGCAGTGAGCTATGATTGCACCACTGCACTTCAGCCTGGGCGACAAAAGAGAGACCTTGTCTCTAAACATATCAAAAACAAAAAACTTTGTATCTTATGTACGTTACTTCATTTATTCTGCACGCCACCATCACAGAGCAACATGTTATTGTACGTAAACCTATACCTTACTCACAGATGAATAAACTAAAGTTCAGAGAGGGGGAGTAACTCACCCAAGGACACACAATTTATAAGACACAGTCATCCAGTTTTGAATTCAGGCTTGCTGATTACAAAGCCAATTAGTTATCACTGACTAAAATCAATGGTGATATTGCAAAAAATTACAATTTTATACAAAGTGGACTTTGGCTATTGGCAAACTTTGAAAAAATGTGTCCAACAGCGTTGTCTCCAGGTTTTGTTTTTCACTAAATAAAAGTCATCGATTCATTTCAGACTTGTTTTGAAGGTCAGGAAAGTTGTTCATTCATTGTCCCTAAATGTCCAGATCCACAATACACAAAATAAACTTCTCCAATAAAGTTCTCCCTGCTCCCCATTAATTCCACTCCAATTTCACCTTCTGGGAAAGTCTGGACACTGGCTGGTGAGGAGGCTGGTCCCTCTGTGTTGTGGAGGTCCTATGCTGATCCTGACACAACGCCAAGGCCCCACACTGCTGAAAGTGGTTGCTGCCAGCCAGACGGCTAATCTTCATTATTTCCTGGAAAGGCCCTCTGAGACCTTGAGCATAAAAGAGCCTATTTCAAACCGGAGGATGCTCTCTGGTCCGTACGGTACCCACAGGGACACAGCAGTAGTTGCAGTATCAAGAAGCTACTGACATGGATCTGAAATGACTTTGATAACAGCGGCAACAAAAAAAGCCCTCAGCTGCCTCTAGGAACGCATGTAACAACATCACACCATCACCCTGGGCATCGACACTAGCTCAATTACTGGACTCACCTGAGCTCTGCAGTGGGCAGCTGCATCCCGGGGCTCCTGCTCTCGCTTCCCCCTCTTTCTGTATTTTGGACGCCCTAAATTGCTTCGGCAGCGAGTCAGCTAGCTGCGCCAGATAAACATTGTTCTTCAAGACTGGGTTACTTTTAACATAAGCTACCAAAACCTGCCTAAATGTTACTCCAAGCAAGTAACTCAGTACAATGCTTTTGAAGAAAAAACCATTTTTTTGGCTTAGCCACAGTACATGTTCTTGGGAAGCAACTGTGAATATTCAAATACTGTAATTGGAGATGATTTACCTTGTTTTGAATTAACTAAAATTCCATTGTTAAGCACAAATACTGCTCCACTAAATCATCATGCTTTAATAGGTCCACGTGAGCAGGTTACCGAGCGCGTTAGGATTTATAACGCTCCTGGGGAGCTGACCACTGTATTATGCTTCCTGCTGCTAGGTAATATGCATGACACATTTCTGGACACTAATTCATTTATTTAATAGTAACAGTATGCAAAAACAGAGTTCAAAATGAGGCTGACAAAGGAGGTATAAAAGTTTTATTAATCCATAGCTAATCAAAGGCCAGTGGAAGGCATATAATGGTGGCATTTACAGACCATATCGAATGTGAATAAATTAAATTTTTGTTTCCTAAAATCTTACTAATAGGATGTATTCGACTTGAAACATTTATACTTTTAATTACAGAGGCAGGCAATTTGGAGCTGGTTTCTAGCTGCACTTTCCTTAAAAGCTGCAACTTTGCATCAAGGATCAACACAAATCCTGTCATCAGCTATCGTCTCAAACACGATCAATTACAACACAAGTGGCCTCATGCCAAAAATTGCAATGTTGTTTATTTCATTGCTGGTTTAATTATATTCTGTCAATCATTAGAAAGTTATTTTTCTCTGAAAGACAAGGAGTATCTACTTTATTGTTATCCTATCACCCTGGGTACTACACAAAGCACATAAACAGGTAGCATAATGCCTCTTACCGGAAACCTTTTTAACAGTTTGATGGCTCAGTTATTCAACAAATCAGAGCAAAGCAAAAAAAGAGTTTGAAGTACAAGCAAAGGAGACCATAGGAAAGACCAAGAAACCCTGAAGTGCGTGGGAAGAATGCTTCTTTTGGCTTAGTTCAATGGCATATTTTGGGAGAATATTTGCTCAACATTTCTAAGTCAAAACAAAAGGAAATGAAGGCATCTGAGATATAAACCTCTCTGTATTCCAGAATTCTGAGCACATTCTATTGCTCAGAGCATTCTGTAGCAATCAGATAGTTCTAACATAATAACCTTGTATGAATATTTTTCTCATATTGAAGGTGAGAAACAGATCACAGAATTTTCCATGGCAGTATTTTCCTGAGTGTATTTTGCAGCAGATAAGCTAAAGAGGTTTTGGAGATTAGGAGGTTTAATATTAAAGAAGGGTTCCATGGTCAAATGAGTTTGGGGAATGCTGGATTAAACAAAGCTGTGTAAACATGTATCTTTAAGTAGGTTTCCTCAGTGTCTTTAATATGCTAATGGACATTGTGAAACTAAAAGAGAATATGGTATGAAGCATTTCCCAAATTTATTTGATTGTGGAATTTTTGCTGAAAAGAATAAAGACCAATGTATCCCAAAATACAATTTAGGAAATACCAACATAAGGCATATCATCTTACGTTGACAATCAGGGCATACCAATGGATCTCACATCTTCCCTGGTAGGTCTCTAGATGTTGCCCCACCATTGCTGTCTGCTACCTATTGAAAGAAGCCCACTCCACATTCTTCCCTCAGGGACTTCACAGTCAGCTTGAAAATCCACACACAAACTTCTAACACTGATCTCATAGCCCTTAACCCAGAAGATTCTGGAAATACCTGTTAGTCTTCTGTACTTTATCTCTAATGAAGTACAAAAGATGGGCATTTGGATTTATTTTATATACTCAGGACAATAGGCCTGAAAAGATGGTAAATATTTTTTGGGCATTGCAAGATTTACAAAAATCTCTAACATTGTTTAACCAGGCACATATGGGAATCAGACAAAAAATTAATAGCCCCCACCCCTAGGATCACAGTTGTATTTTCACACAGTTGGATATCACTCATTCAGGAGAGCACTGGGGCTTACTAAAAAACTACTAGAACTGTTAAGTAAGTTTAGTAAGGTCACAAAATGTAAGGTCACAAAATACAAGGTCAATATCAAAAAATCAATTGTATTTCTATATACTAACAATAAACTCTTGGAAATTAAGTTTTTAAAAATATAATTTACAATAGAATTAAAAGCACTTATGCATAAATCTAACAAAATTAAGTGTGAGAGTTGCATCATGAAAACTACCAACTGTTAATAAGAAACAAGACAACTAAATAGCTGTAGTGTGGTCATAGATTGGAAAACTCAGTATTGTTAAGACCATAATTTTCCCCAACTTGATCTGTATAGTCAACAAACTCCTAGTCAAAGTATCAGCACAGGTTTGCAGCAGATAGAAATTGAAAAATGATTCTAACATTTATATGGAAAAGCAGAGAATCTAGAATAGCCAAAATTATTTTGAAAAGAAGAACAAAATCGGAACACCCACACTAATTGATCTCAAGGCTTACTCTAAAACTACAGTAATCAATACAGCGTAGTACTGGCATAGAATAGACACGTAGATCAATGGAATAGAAAAGAAAGTCCAGAAAAATGCCCACACAAAAATGGGCAAGTGACAATCAACAAAGGTGCCAAAGTAATTCAGTGGAGAAGTAAGTCTTTTCCAACAATGGTGTTAGAACAATTGGATTCAATTAAATGCCAAAAAATGAATCTTAATCTTTTCTTCACATACCATATAAAAATTAACTTAAATATAAATGTAAAATCTAAAACTATATAGCTTCTAGAAGAAACATATGACCTTAGGTTGGTAAAGATTTCTTAGTTATAACACAAAAAGTGCAAACCATAAATGAAAACATTGATAAATTAGGCTTTATCAAAATTGAAAATTTTTTCTCTTCTAGAGAAAAAGACTCTTTCTAGAGAAAGAGTCTTCTAGACTAGAAGTCTCTAGTCTTCTAAAGACTAAATTATGAAAATGGAATGATAAACTATAGGCTGGGAAGAATATTTGCAAAGCAAATATCTGATAATGCAAAAATCACCTTGCAAATATCAGATACTTGCTTTGCATGTATCTATCTAAATGAATATATCCAGAATATATTTAAAAACTCTTACAACTCAATAATTAAAACAGAAAAACTCAATGTTTTAAATGGTCAAAAATTTGAACAGATTTTACCAAATAAAAAGATGTGATGGCAAATAAACACATAAATCATTAGAAAATGCAAACTTAAAACATGAGATACCACTACATAAAACACCAGAATGGCTAAACATGAAAAAGTCCAAAAATACAAAGGACTTATGAAGAAATGAATCAACTCAAACTCTCTTACTTTACTGGTGGGAATGCAAAATGGTACAGTTACTTTGGAAAAATAGCTGGTAGTTTCTTGTAGCATTAAATACATATTTACCCTACAACCCAGGAATCCCACTCCTATTCAAAAGAAATGCAAATGCATATCTACACAAAACCTGTATGCTAATGTTTGTAGCAACTTACACAGAATTGCCACAAACTGGAACCTCTCAAATACCTTTTAAAGGGTGAATGGATAATAAATTATAGTATATTCATACAATGGAATATTATTCAGCAATGAACAAGAACATACTGATACATGCAACAATATGGATGAATTTCAGATGCTGCTAACAGAAAGATGACAGATACAAACACTTATATATTGTATGGTTCTATTTACCTAATAACCTTGAAAAGAAAATAGAGACAAAAATATGATCAGTGATTGCCAGGGGTTAGGAGTTGTGGGAGAGGATTGACTACAAAAGGGATATAAGGATGCCTTTGTAAACATTGGGGGTGATAGAAATATTCTATATCTTGAGTGTGAAGTGGTAAAAGCACTATACATTCAATGCAAAGTCAGCGAACCATACAGCTCAAAAGGGTGGAATTTTACTATGTGTAAATTATACTTCAATAAACCTGATTTTTAAAATAGGACATAAATTCATACTTTGGTTCATCTTACATTTTATCTAACATATCCACATGAAAGATCATTCTACAATTTGGTGGTATGAAGCATTTTAAATACAACTTTTAAATTTTTCATTCGGAGCGTTCAGTTTGGTGGATTCTTGGTGTTAAAAATTATGTTTGACATAGGTACCAAACCACAGTGAAATTTCCCTACATAAAGAGGTGAAATACATTGGTGTTACTAGGAGAATTCTTAATGGAAGGAAGTGGCCAGCCAAAACACCACAAATAAACGGAAAGTATCACATGTTCTGACTTTGCCTTCTTGGTCTGAAACTCCTCAGTCCCTACTCTAATCAGGGAATTTTGAGCACCTTGGCCAGCCTAGTAGTTAGAAAGCCTGGTAATCAGGGAAATGAATGGTTGCACTTTGTAACTCCTGTCTTACATACTACACAGTGCTCTGATCAGCTGCTTCAACAAGTGTTCCCATTAGCTAACTTACTGCCTCTGGTATCATCTCCATTTCCTTCTCTTTGCACTCATGCTCATTTAGAAAGCCAGCATTTCTTAAGCATAGACTTATAAGAAAATACTATGAGCCATTCTGTGGATGCAGTTGAAAACCTAGAGGAAATGAATATTTTCTTTAAAAAAAATGACTAAAATTGACTTACATTACTAAAAGTCATAGAATTGTATGCTTAAAATTTGCACATTACCAAAAGTCATTGAATTTTGTGACATGTAAATTATGCCTCAATAAAGCTGTTTAAAAAGAATTTATTTAAAAAACTGATTTATAAAACAGGACAAAACTTGAATAGATCAGTTATCATAGAAGGTATGTAAAAATAAATGAAGATCAGTCATTTTAAAAAGAATCAGAATTAAAGAGTGTCACAGCTGAGTTCTGTTTCATCTGTAAGGAAAAGGTCATTCCTTTACAATTCAAAATATTATAGATCATATTAAAAGTTAGAAACTGCCTCAACTCATTGCATGATTCCCACACGATGTTAATACCAAAACCTGATAAAAATTGTACAAAAATGGAAAATGATAGCCTGATCTCACTTAGGAATTGAAATGCAAAATATCAAATAAGTATTAACAAAGAAAATCCAGTAGCATATCAAAACAATGCTCTACGACTAGGTAGCGTTTACTGCAGAAATGTAAGGAAATTCAAGATTATGGAGTC
Organism: Nomascus leucogenys; assembly: GCF_006542625.1. NCBI lineage: Eukaryota > Metazoa > Chordata > Mammalia > Primates > Hylobatidae > Nomascus > Nomascus leucogenys. The sequence continues at coordinate 79,177,820 of NC_044386.1, forward strand.
TCTCAACATAATAGATGACATCAACAAATTAAAGGAGAAAAATACTATGATCATATCATTAAATGCCAACAAAGCTTTTGTTTTTCTCAGAAACAGTTGCACTCCTCGGATGTTTGTTTTGGCCCATGATAATAGTCTGGATATGTGTCCCCACTGGATCTCAGGTTGAAATTTGATCCCTGGCTGGGTGCACTGTCTCATGCCTGTAATGAGACAGTGGGAGGCTTTGAGAGGCTGAGGCAGGAGGATCACATGAGCCCAGGAGTTAGAGAGCAGGCTGCTCAACATAGTGAGATCCCCATCTCTACAAAAGAAAAATTTAAAAAGTAGCTGGTGTGGTGGTACATACCTGTAATTCCAGCTACTGGGCAGTGTGAGGCAGGAGGATTGCCTGACCCCAGAGTTCAAGGCTGCCGTAAGCCATGATTGCACCACTGCACTCTATCGTGGGTTAAAGAGTAAGACCTTGAAAAAAACAGAAGGAAGGAACGGAACGGAACGGAACGGAACGGAACGGAACGGAAAGGAAAGGAAAGGAAAGGAAAGGAAAGGAAAGGAAAGGAAAGGAAAGGAAAGGAAAGGAAAGGAAAGGAAAGGAAAGGAACGGAAGGGAAGGGAAGGGAAGGAAAAACAAAAGGAAAGTTTTATTCCCACTGTTGGAGGTGGGGTCTAGTGGGAAGTGTTTGGCAGATCCCTCATGAATGGCTTGGTGCAGTCCTGCAGTTGAGTGAGTATATGTTCTGTTAGTTCCATGCAAGAGCTGGTTGTTGAAAAGATCTTGATACCTCCCTGCCTTTTCTTGCCTTCTTTCTTACCATGAGATCTCTGCACATGCCAGCTCCCCTTTGCCTTCCATCATGAGTGGAAGTAACCTGAGGCCCTCACCAGAAGGTGTGCTGGCACCGTGCTTCTTGCACAGCCCTCAGAACCCTGAGCCAAATTAACATTTTTTTTTCTTTCAATAAATTACCCAGCCTCAGGTATTCCTTTATAGCAACACAAATGGACTAAGACAACCCATGAACTCATCCCCTGGGTATCAGCCACTCTGTCAGGTAATGCTAACCTGGGAAAATATGAGGATCTTCTTACAATCTTTCAGAACCTATAGCCTCAGGAAATGGGGGATTTATTTTTCCTCACTTTTCAGGGAAAGTTTCTTCAAGTGACACTTCCGGTGAACGCATGCACAGACAAATATGGGGGCAGTAACTGAGAAGGCTCCAGCTTGAAGATTAAGCTGTCATAAAGAGGAGGACAAAATCAGAGAGAAGTGTAGGAAGACTAAGCCAGTGTCCAGATGCTGACACAAATCAATTTACGGCTTTTGCTCACCTCTTCAGCTTTTCTAGGCCTCAGTTTGCTTGCCTGTGAAATGTGGAGCTCTTTAGATGCATTGGTTAGGTTCTTGTCTGCTCGAGAATTATATGATTGCTCTGCTTGACTAACTTTGAAAGATATACAGGGAAGAATTAACTGCACATTGAGTAAGGTCTGTGAATATTGAGCTTTATTATGAAGGCTGGAATTCTTCCCTGGTATTTATTTTTAAATTTAATTTAATTTAAACATTTTTGTGGGTATGTAATACTTGTACAAATTTCCTGATATTTTGATCATGTCTTATTATCAATTCTTTTCTTCTATAAGAAGTGACAGCCAGGCACGATGGCTCACGCCTGTAATCTCAACACTTTGGGAGGCCAAGGCGGGCAGATAACTTGAGGTCAGGAGTTCAAGACCAGCCTGACCAACATGGTGAAACCCCGTCTCTACCAGGCATAGTGGTACATGCCTGTAATCCCAGTTACTTGGGAGGCCGAGGCAGGAGAATTTCTTGAACCTGGGAGGAGGAGGTTGCAGTGAGCCGAGATTGCACCATTGCACTCCAGCCTGGGCAACAATAGTGAAACTCCATCTCAAAAAAAAAAAAAAAAAAAAAGTGCCTGACTGTTTGGCTGTTTATGGGAGAAATTAATGGCAAAGAGCATTCAATAGGCAAAGTTGTGTTTTGCACACAATTTTAAAGCAGTGTACCTAAGGCAGTATTTAGCAAATAGTAGAACAGATGTAACTTGTATTTTAAAAGTGGGTTGGGACAGTAAAATATGAATGGAAAAATCCTTGGTGTTTTAGTCCATTTGGGCTGCTCTAACAAAATACCTTGACTAGGTGGCTTATAAACAATAGGATTGTTACTGGTTTTGTAAGCCACCCGTCAAGATTAAGGTGTCAGCAGATTTGGTGACTGGGGAGGGACCACTTTGTCATAGACCAATGTCTTCTTACTCTAACCTCAAATGGTAGAAGGGACCAGGGGTCTCTTTGGAGCCTCTTTTATAAGGAAATTAATTCCATTAGTGAGGGCTACTCCCTCATAACTCAATCACCCCCCAAAAGGTCCCACCTCCTAATACATCATCTTGGGGGTTAGGATTTCAACATGTAACTTTTGGGGGACACAAACATTTAGACCATAGCATTAGTTTAAAATAAAACACATCTCACACTGAGTCTCCAAAGGAGGTATCCCATGCCCCAAACAGGGTTAACCTCAGCTAGCTGTCCTCCCTCCTTCCCTTTCTTTCCAGCAGAGTCTCAGAGGACTAGCATTTCTTAGAACACCTTTGAAAAATGCTAAAATCACAAAGTGTAAACTTGCCAACTGAGAAATAAAAACAAAAGTCACCAAGACTTCATGTTTGCCTTTTGTGGGCTGTTTAAGGCATTAAAAGCTAAATTAAACCTTTTTTTTTCTCACAATCATGTGATAAACCCTGTTTTCCAACGGTGACTGTGTTCTCTCTGCCTCAGGAGGTAGATGTCAAACGAGAGAGGTGTGGGCTGCTCAGAAAAGCCCAGGCGGCAGCCACAGAGATGGATTTGTTCACCATTCCTGGGTAAGAGCAGCAAGCGTCAGGGAGATCAAGTCATCACTGCCCTAAATCCCCAATCATGTCAGCCTCCACTTCATAAACCAGTGGGGCAGGCAGCCACGCGAAAGCCTAAAGGTTAAGCACATACCATTGACCTCAGAGAAACGAGTTTTCTCACATCATTAAATACAGCCTTGCCTGATCACACCAAAAAGTGCCCTGGGAGCATTATTTAAGGCTTAGATGTTCCACCTACATTTGTGTGACACAAAATCAATATCTTTCCCCTGCCTTTGTTTGCCTGGATTATGTTTAACTACCAAATGGCTTTTAGGACACCAATTAGATTTATCATTTTGCATTTTACACAGGCAGGTGTGTGAACAAGAAAAATAGGAATATGTCTTCATTTCCTTTCCCTCTAGGTTGTTAGCACAAGAAACATGAAACAGCTTATCTGGAGTATGCTTCTATGTCACAGATACGCAATTTATAATCCTTATAGCGGAGATGTTTTCCCTTGACCTAGAAGACTTCCTTGACAATGGTGCTTTTAGAGAACACTGTAAGAATAAATTATTTAATAAATGCATGGAAACAACTGACTCTTCATTTGGGGGAAAATATTAAATCTCAAGTTACACATATATAAACAAATTTCCAGGTGCTTTAACTTCTTTAATGCAAGAAGTAGAGGTACTAGACAATAGAAAACAATTATTAATAAAATAATAAAGGAAAAGATAAATGTATTTGACTATGTAAAACTTCTGAAGGGCAAAAATAATTCAAGTAAAGTTAATGTTATCTAACCTTTATTCAATATTTATTATGTGATAGGAACTAAGCTAAATCTTCACATATATTGACTCCTTCTATATATATATATGGATTATAAGGAATTGGCTCACATGATTATGGAGGCTGAGAAGCCTCAAGGTCTATAGTCAGTGAGCTGGAGACACACGGGAGCCAATGTGTAGTTCCAGTCTGAGTCCAAAGACTTGAGAACCAGGAGAGCCAACAGTATAAGTTCAGGTCCAAAAGCTAGCAGCTCAAGATCTAAGAAGAGCTGATGTTTCAGTTCAAGTCTGAAGGCTAGAGAAGACCTAAGTCCCAGTTCGAGTGGTCAGACAGGAGGACTTTTCTCTTACTCAAACTTTTGTTCTATTAAGGTCTTCAGTTGTTTGGATGAAGCCCTCCTACATTAGAGAGGCAATCTGTGTTACTCAGTCTACCAACTCAAATGTTCATCTAATCCAGAATCGCCCTCTCAGACACATCTAGAAGAATGTTTGGCCAAATATCTGGAAGCCGTATGGCCCAGTCAAGTTGACACATTAAATTAATTGTCACACTGATATTGTCCTCCTTTAGATTGCTTCACCAGAAACACACAGCCAGAGTGGTAGAGTCGAACCTTGTAACCACCTCTGTCTGAAACCAAACAAGTTCTGTCTTAGAAACTTAAGGAAATACTTAAGAATGTTGGACAAAGGAAAAAAAAATAACAAGAGTTTTTATGAATCAACAATATTGATGAGTACCCCGTATCAATATTGGCAAAGAAAATTTTAAAAACATACAAACAAAACAGGCAATTACAAAGGAAATGGATGTTAATAAAAATAAATATGCTTAATCTCTTTAAAGATCAAAGAAATACAATTTAAAAGAATGAGGCATCATTACAGATACCATATTAGACTTGAAAATTACTTAGAATGATTATTCTCAGTGTGGGCTAGGAGAAAAGAAGTGGCACATTTATACACAATTATTACAAAGCTTTAGGGAGGTCAATTTGATGAAATATATCAAAATTTAAACATACATTATTTTTGACACAGAAATCTCTTTTAGGTAGTTCTCCTACAGACATACATATTGGTGCAGATATATTTACAAAAATATTCATTACAGTATTGTTAGTGAGAACAAGGTATTACAAACCAATTAAATGTCCATCAGATAAGAGTTAGGTTAAGTTATATGTTCATATAGAAAAATTCTATGCAGGCTGTTAACAGAATTTTTAAAAGGGAAGAAATGTCCACAATATAACTTGGATAAAAACAAGGTACACAATCATATGCATATTATGGTCTTGCTCTTATGTGAATATATATAAAGTTCATAGGAGAGTTTTTACTGAAAGATATAGATAGTTATTGGGGGAGGAAGCAGATGAAGTCAGGCCCTGAGCCATTACCTTAAAACTTTTGTTTTCTTATTCCTTGAGTCAGATTTACCATAAAGTTAATGAAGTCTAAGCTTCAGGTTCTCTCACTTGTGTGAATCTCTCTCAAGAACCTGGGAGGGGCCTTAGCAGTGTGTTCACATAGCCATATGTTTTTGCAAATTTACAGAACTAAAATAACGCAACTTCAATCAGTTAAGGCAACTGACTCAATTTCAATTGAGACTTCTCTGTCACATGTCCTTTCATATTGGGTGCTTAGAGTTATTTTTCTACCAAAGTCTTCTCCTAAGGCAAAGCTTTTAGCATACTTTGACTTCCAGTCAAACTTCCCATCTCCTATCTCTTTATTATTACTGTCTATTATAGGTCTTCATCCTCTGTCTGCATTTTCAAAGTCCAAAACAACCTATGAAGAGTTTTATCAGTGTTCTTTGACAGCAAGACTTCATTTGATTGAAGTTTAGTTAGTGGGAAAACCTGACCTGAACTGACATGAGACTATTAAAGATTCTTCTTATCCCACTTAGAATGAACATCATGTTTTGCTGCAGAAATAACTATGCCTTTGATAATGGGTGTTGCCCAGTCCCCAAGGAGTTTTTAAGTAATAAATGCTGACAAACAAAATGCACAATGGATGAGAGAAAACAAAAGATTAGCTACTGACCTTTCTGAAATAGACTTTTCAGAAATAATCTAGGAAATGGCTTAAAAAAGAACAAAGTCTTTCCTGTTTGGACACAAAGGAGCATCTCTCTGGCAAAATGGGCAAGTTGTCAAGAGTTGAATTATCTTATGTGACAATGAGACTAAGTAGGCCTTAATTTATTTTTTTGTTTATTTAATTTATTTATTTTTTTGATCAATGTTAACGAGATCACTAAGTAGGTTGCCTTAATTTCTAATGAAGTCCAAACCTTTACAGTTCCTGATCCATGTTTCAGGAGTGTCAAAACAATGCTGAGCATAGCCTGTGGCTTAAAGGTGGGTTTCAGATGGACAGCACCAGCCTGTGAGTACACATATTGACATAACCACTATAGGTTTGCCTGTGTGTGGAGAAGAACTTGAGTAGAGAGGAGGAGAATCACCTGTTAATCCAGTTCCTCCCTCTTGTATTCTACAACAAAGCATCTGGTATGTACAACACTGAGCATGGTGGCAGAAAGCCTGGTTTATGAGTGCTGAGTAGTACTGATCATAATGAAAATCCATTGTACTGTAGGATCAAAATGGCTTACATTTAGCTATAGAAAGCGATTATGCTGTAAACAGACTCAAAGTCATTAGTAGGAGATGCAAGTCAGAACAACAAGGAGACGCTACTTTTTACCCATTGTGTAGGCAAACATTAGAGTGATATGGTGCCTGGTGCCGGTGGTGGTGTAGATACTCAGGAACACCTGAGCATTACAGGTAGTAATGATGCCTAGAGAGGTCATTCTGGAAAGCAATCTGGCAGCAAATCTCAACACACCACAGCAGTTGTACTTTGGTTGGGGTGTGGAAAGAAGAGAGTAGCTTTGTACAGGCTGATAACAAGTGGGCTGTGCACTCAGGAGTCAAAGAGTTTAAGAAAATAAGCAAAACATATGAATCAGTATAAATTTTGCCCAGTATTTCAGCAAAATATTGGGAAACTAAGGTGAAATAAGGAGGAGAACATAGAGGTGAACTAAGAAAACTACTGAAATCTAAACACACAACACAGAGGTTTCATCTGACTGAACTGCAGGGAAAACAATAATAATAGTAATAAGAATAAAAATAAATACTATGTGAACTGCATTATCATTCTAAACTTTGAAAATTCTCAATTCCTAAATATAGCAGGGCCGTCAGTCTTAGAAAGAGGATTGTGAACCTTTATTTTAGTTTCATATGAAAAGATGACTTTCTAAAATTTTACTCTCGATATTTAGCTTTCCAACATGTTAAACCAAACCTGATAAAGGCGACCAGCAAAAAATCCCACTACTAACATCATACTAATGATGACAGACTGAATTATTCCCAATATCAGATAGGACTCAATATGTCCGCTGTGACCACTTCCGTTCAACATTATACTGGCAGATTATCTCCAATAAAGCCTTGAGATGACAACAACACTGGCCAATAGCTTGATTTCAGCCTTGTGAGAAACTCTGAGCCAGAGAATCTAGCTGAGCTACATCCAGACTCTGGAACCACAAAAACTGAGATAATAAAATTGTTTTGAGCCACTGATATTTTGGGCTTACCTGTTATACAACATTAGACCCATAATAATACTATGCTCTGTTAAACGCTACTATATCCAAGAATTGAGTTTATCAAGCTTACGTGATACAAGGTCAATATAGAAAAATCCATTGTATTTCTATATTCTAGCTCTAAACAATTGCAAATTGAATTTTAAATATACTATTTACTTTGGCACCTCATAAAACCTATTAAATACTTGAGATAAACTTAGCAAAACTTCTTTGTTGAAAACCACAAAATGTTCCTGACAGGGATTTTACAAGAGCTGAATAAAAGGAGAAATATACCATGTTCATAGATGGTAGGCTTCAGTATTGTTAAAATACCAATCATCACAAAATTGATTTACAGATAAAATGCAATTTCAATCTACATATGAACAAGGAATTTTGTAGAAACAGACAAGCTCATTTTCAAATTTACATGGAAATTCAAAGAGCCTGGAATAGCCAGAACAATTTTGAAAAAGAACAAAGTTAAGTCTTTAAACTACAGTAGTTCCTCCTTATCCGTGGTTTCATTTTCTGGTTTCAGTTACCCATGGTTCAACCACAGTCTAAAAACAGGTGAGTGCGGTATAATAGGATATTTTGAGGGAGAGTGAGAAAGAAGGAGACCACATTCACATAAATCTTGTTTCTGTATGTTGTTACAATTGTTCTATCTTATTATTTGTTATTGTTAATCTCTTACTGTACCTAATTTAGAAATTAAACTTTATCATAGTGATGTAAGTATAAGAAAAAACACAGTGTATATAGGGTTTAGTACTATCTACAGTTTCAGGCATTCACTGGGGGTCTTGGAACATATCCCCTAGGATAAGGAGGAACTACCATACCTGGCTTCAAAACTTACTCTAAAGACACACTAATAAAGATAATGCACTGTCATAAGAATGTCTACATAGCTCAGTTGAACTGAAGAAGGTTTAGATATAAATACAGATATATAAGGCAAATTTATTTTCAACAAATATGCCAAAGTTATTCACTATGGAAAAGGCAGTCTCATCAAAAAATAGTGCTGGTACATTTGGATATCTAAAGGTAAAAACAAAAACAAAAATCTGAACTGCAATTCCAACTTTAAACTATAAACAAAACATATGTGTGATAAAAAAACTTTTATCCAGAAATATAAAGAATTCTTGCAATTCAATAATATGAATATAAATAACTTAATTTAAAAGTGGTCAAAAGGAACACCAGCAAGACGGCAGAGTAGGAAGCCCTGGACCCTCCTTCCCCTGACTAACACTCCAATTTGGCAACAATTCACAGATAAATAAATTCTCTTTGTAAGAAATCTGAAAAGTAACTGAAAGGCTCTTGCATCATGGATTAATGCAAAATCAGACTTATTGAAACTGGTAGAGAGGTTTAAGACATCTCCTCACCAGAATCCCTAACCCTGGCACAGTAGCCTACAATCAGGAAAAGACCCCCTAACTTTCAGCTTCTTTCAGGGAAGGGAAAGGGTTGGTTCACATGTCCAGTGCCTCAATTTTTTTGAGACGGTGCCCCAGATGGCTGGTTTCTGTTTTGCCAAACTTGAGCTTTGGTGGGATCAGCACAATCTAGCTGCTTGAGGGGAAGAGAGATGTCAGCTTGGGCTGGTGGATAACATAGATCCTTCTTCTTGCAGTAAGTAGACAAAAATCTCAACTCTCAGCTACTCCCTAGAGTGGGAAGAAGTTGATCTATGTCTCCAGCACCCAGCTTCTCTAGTGCTACCAAAAGAAAAGGTGTCTGTCTTTCTAGTCTTGGAACACTCATGGGTCCAGCACAGCGTACAGACCTTGGGGAGAAATAAAGAAATAAAGGGTGGCTTAAACTGGTAGATGCCTCCTGGCTCAGCATAGAGCACATAGCAGGGGAAAAAAACCCACAGTTGCCTGCTTTACCTGTCTAGTGTGCAGACATCAACACAGAGAGTCAAGGGAAATAAAGAAACTGGCAAAGATATTCCAAACAAACGAACAAAATAAATTCCCAGAAACCAACCCTAATGAAACAGAATCATATGATTTATCTGACAGAGAGTTACCTGTTATAAAGATGCTCACCAACATCAAGAGAAGAACGCATGAACAATGTGAGAATTTCAACAAAGAGATAAAAAATATGAAAAAGTACCCAGCGAAAATCATAGAGCTCAGGAACATAACTGAAATAAAAATTTACTAGTGGTTTAGATTAGATGAAGAAGAAGGATCAGTAAACTTGAATACAGATCATTGGAAATAATTCAGTCAGACAAAGAAAAAGAAAAAAGAATGAAAAAAAGCGAAGAAAGCTTATGGAATTATGGAACACCATCAACTGGGCCAACATACATATTATAGGAGTCTCTGAAGGAAATGAGAAAAAGAAAGGACCAGAAAAGTTATGCAAAGGAATAATGGTGTAAATTTTCCCAATTTGGGGAAGGAAGCAAGCATTCAGTTCCAGGAGACCCAAAGGACATCAAATAAGATGAACCTAAAGAAATTCACACTGATAGATGTTATAGTCAAATTGTCAAAAGTCAAGCACAAAGAGAGAATTGTGAAAGTGGGAAGAGAAAAGTGACTTGCTATATACAAGAGAATTTCCATAAGACTATCAGCAGAATTTTCAGGAGAAACTTTGCATCCCAGAAAAGAATGGGATGATATATTTAAAGTGCTGAAACAAAGGAACTGCCTATCAAGAATATTATACCTGGCAAATTGTCCTTCAAAAACAAAGAAAAAATAAAAGATTTTCTCAGATAAAAGTGGAAAAAGTTTATCATCATCAGACCTGCCTTAGAAAAAATCTAAAGGGAGTTCTTCAAGTTGAAATGAAAGAATGCGAAACAGCAAAACAATAGTCTAAGAAAATAAAAAATTTGTTGGTAAAGATAAACATAGAGATAAACACAGAATACTACATTACTGTAATGGTTATAAGTAAACCATTTTTTATTCTAATATAAAAGTGAAAATACAAAAGTATTAAAAATATAACTTTAAAATATTTTGAAAGATACACGGTATGAATAGATGTAAATTGTGACAACAATAACATAAAGTGTGTGGGGATTAAAGTGAAGAATTCCTGTCTGCAATTGAATCGAAGCTATTATCAACTTAAAACAGACTGTTATAACTGTAAGGTATTTTATGTATGTGCCAAGATAACAAGAGTGAAAAAAAAAACCTAAAGAGTTACACAAAACTAAATGGAGAGGAATAAAAGCATATCAGTACCAAAAAAAACCAACAAACACAGAGGAAGATAACGAGAGGAGAAGACAAAGGAACTGCAAGACTAACAGAAAACAATATACAGGCACAGTGGCTTATGCCTGTAATCCCAGCACTTTGGGAGGCCGAGGTGGGCGGATCACCTGAGGTCAAAAGTTTGAGACCAGCCTGGCCAACATGGCAAAAACTTGTCTCTACTAAAAATACAAAATTTAGCTGGGTGTGGTAGTGCATGCCTGTAATCCCAGCTACTTGGGAGGCTGAGGTGGGAGAATCAGTTGAACCCTGGAGGTGGAGTTTGCAGTGAGCCGAGATCATGCCACTGCACTCCAGCCTGGGCAACAGAACAAGACTCCCATCGACTCCATCTATAAAAAAAAAAAATGGTGCCACAGAAATACAAAGTATCATAAGAGACTACCTGAACTACATCTCAAAAAATAAATAAATAAAGTGGGGCTACATAAAACTAAAAAGCCTTTTGCACATCCAGCAAAGAAAATAATCAACAAAGTGAAAAGGTGACCTATGGAATGGGAGAAAATATTTGCAAACCATGTATCTGATAAGAGATTAGTCTCTAAAATATACAAGGAACTCCTCCAAGTCAATAACAATAAAACTAATAACCTGATTTTAAAATGGTCTAAGTAACTGACTAGACATTTCTTCAGAGAAGACATATTATACCAACAGGTATTAACCTGATTTTAAAATGGGCTAAGAAATTGAATAGACATCCCTCCAGAGAAGACATATTATACCAACATATTATACCAATGGCCAACAGGTAAATTAAAAATGTTCCACATCACTAGCCATCAGGTAAATGCATATCAAAACATATGTCCACATACAGACTTGTACACAAAGGTTCATAACTGCTTCAGTCACAAGAGCCAAAAATCTAGAAGCAACCCAAATGGCTATCAATAGGAAAAGGGACTACCAACATGTGGTATATCTATCGAGTAGACTACTACTCTGAAATAAAATGGTAAAAACTACTGATACACATAATGCCATGTATGAAACTTAAAAACATTTTGCTAAGTGAAAGAAGCCCCCCACAAAATAGTACATATTACATGATTCCTAAAATCAATATGAGTCTGGACACGATGGCTCATGCCTGTAATCCCAGCACTTTGGGAGGCCAAGGTGGGTGGATCACCTGAGGTCGGGGTTTGAGACCAGCCTGATCAACATGGCAAAGCCCTGTTTCTACTAAAAACACAAAAATTAGCTGGGCATGGTGTTACATGCCTGTAATCCCAGCTACTCAGTAAGCTAAGGCAGGAGAATTGCTTGAGCATAGGAGGTGGAGGTTACAGTGAGCCGAGATCACACCACTGCACTCCAGCCTGGACAACAGAGTGAGACTCTGTCTAGAAAAAAAAAAGATCATCTTATATCTGTCATAATGTATTGGCAAGAATGTGGAGATATTGGAACACTTGCACACCACGGGTGGGAATGCAAAATGGTCCAGTTGCTATGAAAAGCAATATGGAGTTACCTCAAAAAATTAAAAATAGAACTATCATATGATCCAGTGATCCCACTGCTACATATCTATCTAAAAGAATTAAAATCAGTATTCCAAGGAGATATTGGCACTCCTAGATTCATTGCAGCACTATTCACAATGGACAAGATGTGGAAATAACCTAAATGTTTATCAACAGATGAATGGATAAAGAAAATGTGGTATACGCAGACAATGAAATAATACACATCCTTAAAAAAAGAAAATTCTGCAATATGTGATGACATCTACACACTTTGAGGTCATTATGCTAAGTGAAATGAACCAGTCACAGAAAGACAAATACTGCATGATTCCACTTATATGAAGTGCCTAAAATAGTCAAATTCATAGACTCGAAGGGTAAAATAGTAGTTGCCAGAGGTTGGGGATAGGGGAAATGGGATGTTACTAATAAATGGGCATAAAGTTAGCTAAACAAAATGAATAAGCTCTAGAAATCTGTAAGTATAGTCAACAACAATATATTATACACTTTAAAAAATTTGTTAAGGCTGGGAACATTGGCTCACACCTGTAATCCTACCACCTTGTGGGGGCTGAGGTGGGAGGATCACTTGAGCCCAGAAGTTCAAGACCAGTCTGGGAAACACAGTGAGACCCTATCTCTAGAAAAAAAATTTTAAATTAACCTGATGTCATGGTGGATGCCTGTAGTCTTAGCTACTTGGGAAGTTGGGGTCAGAGTATCACCTGAACCTGGGAGGCCAAGGCTGCAGTGAGCCATGCACCCCAGTCTGGGCAATAAAGTGAGACGCTGTCTATCTCAAAAATTTTTTAAATTTAATTAAATAATTTAATTTAATTATTAAAAATTAAGTTAAATTTTTTATTTTAATTTAATATGGGAGATATCATGTTAAGTATTCTTATCAACATAAAATTTAAAAAAATTTAATGGTCAAAAGATTTGAAAAGAGATTTTACCAAAGAAGTTAAGTGAATAGCCATTAAACACATAAAAATATTTTTCAACACTTTTATTAGGAAAATGCAAATTAAAATGACAATGAGACGAGGCATGGTGGCTCACACCTATAATCCCAGCACTTTTGGGGGACAAGGTGGGAGGATGGCTTAAAGTCAGGAGTTTGAGGCAAGCCTGGGAAACATAGCAAGGCCCATTCTCTACAAAATTTTAAAAATTAGCCAGGCATGGTGATGCTAGCCTGTACTCCCAGCTACTCAGAAGACTGAGTCAGGAGGCTCACTTCAGCCCAGGAGATCAAGGCTGCAGTGAGCTATGATTATGCCACTGCATTCCAGCCTGGGCCACAGAGCAAGATTCTATCTCAAAAAAAAAAAAAAAAAAAAAAAAAAGGAAAGAAACAAACAAAACCCCACAATGAAATACAACTACATACCTGCTAGAAGGATTAAAACTAAAAAGACTAACCATACTATGTACTGATGAGGATATAGAGCAACCAGAATTCTTATACATTTCTGATGGGAATTAATATGTACAGCACTATTAGCAAAGACTTTGGCATTTTCTTTTAAAAGTTAAACATATATTTATCACACAAACTGGAAATCCAACTTCTAGGTATTTACCTAAGAAAAATAAAAACATATGTCCACACAAAGACTTGTACACAAAAGTTCATAACTGCTTCAGTCACAAGAGCCAAAAATCTAGATACAACCCAAATGGCTATCAATAGGAAGAGGGACTACCGAAATGTGGTATATCCATCAAGTAGACTACGACTCCGAAATAAAATGGTGAAAACTACCGATACACATGACACCATGTAGGAATCTTAAAAACATTTTGCTAAGTGAAAGAAACCCAATACAAAAGGGTACATATTATATGATTCCTAAAATCATATAATATAAAATCTTATTTTATATAAAATCATTTGTATAAAATCCTAAAATGGAAAAAGGTAACTTATAGTTACAGAAAGCAGACTAGTAGTTGCCAGGGATCAAGATTAGGGCAGATGGAGAACAGATCCAAAGAGGCAAGAGAAAACTTTTGTGGTTGTGAAAATGGTTAATATTCTTATTTTGGGAGGCAATTGCACAGGTATATGTATTTGTCAAAAACCATCAAATTGGCTCTCTCTCACCTGCTGCCGTCTGAGACATGCCTTGCTTCCCTTTCACCTTCTGCCATGACTGTAAATTTCCTGAGGCCTCCCCAGCTATGTGGAACTACAACAAGAGAGATGTCACAGTTTTCCATTTAGATCAACAACTTCAAGTTCTTAACATGGAAAAATCAGAGAAGACTGAAGTGATTTTCTTTGCTTGCGGTTCCTTTAATCCTATCACCAACATGCACCTCAGATTGTTTGAGCTGGCAAGGCTACATCAATGGAACAGGAAGATACAGAGTTGTCAAAGGCATAATCTCTCCTGTTGGCAATGCATATTAGAAGAAAAGACTCATTCCTGGGGCCAGGCGTGGTGGCTCACTCCTGTAATCCCAGCATTTTGGGAGGCCAAGGCAGGCAGATCACGAGGTCAGGAGATCGAGACCATCCTGGCTAACACAGTGAAACCCCATCTCTACTAAAAATACAAAAATTAGCTGGTGGGGGTGGCAGGCGCCTGTAATCCCAGCTACTCGGGAGGCTGAGGCAGGAGAATGGCGTGAACCTGGGAGGCAGAGCTTGCAGTGAGCCGAGGTCACGCCACTGCACTCCATCCAGCCTGGGTGACAGAGCAAGACTCTGTCTCAAAAAAAAAAAAAAAAAAAGAAGAAGAAAAGACTCATTCCTGCCCATCACTGGGTCATCATGGCAGAACTTGCCACCAAGAATTCCAAATGGGTAGGAGTTAATACCTGGAAAGTCTTCAGAAGGAGTGGACAGAGATTGTTAAGACACCATCAAGAGAAACTGGAGGCCAGTAACTGTGATCACTAGCAGAACTCATCTACACAAGAAAGGCCTGGACAGAAGAAGAAGTGGACTGAACAAAGACAAGAGTCTAGTCAAAAGAAATCCCTAGAGCCCAAAACGAAAGGTGTGCCAAAGGTCAAGCTGCTATGTGGGGCAGATTTATTGGAGTCCTTTGTGGAAGAGTGAAGATATCACCCAAATCGTGGCAGGCTATGGTCGCATATGTATTAGTTAGGCTGGAAAGTATGTGCAGAAATTCTTCTATGAATCTGATGTGCTGTGGAAACACCGGAGCAACATTCATGTTGTGAAGGAGTGGATTACTAATGACATCTCATCCACAAAAATCTGGACAGCCCTCAGAAGGGGCCAGAGCATTTGCTACTTGGTACCAGATCTTGTCAAGAATAATGGAAAAGCATAATTTGTACAGTTCCAAGAGTGAAGACAGGAATGTTGCGGTCATCCTGGCCCCTTTGCAGTGAAATGTCACAGAAGCTAAGGCATAGGAATTCTACAGCATGACGTTTTGGACTTCCCTTTTCGGGATTTGAAACAATCTGGGTTTTAGTAACTGGGGAAAGAAATTGTGATGCTGCTGCCTAAACTAAAGCTTAAAAGTTTAGTAAAAATCAGTGGTAAGTTAAAATCAGGTTTTTTCCCCTTTTATCAGAAATTGCAAAGATGAATTTTTTTCTATGATCTTTTTTTAAAAAAAGAATGTATAATCTCTTTATCTTTAAGATTAGCATCACACTAAAACCAAACGAATTTTCAGTGAAAATAGCTACAAGTAAGAAGTCAAAAAGCAACAGCCTAGCTCTACCACATTTAAGAAGTAAAGTGTGAAAAACAGAAGTTCATTTAAAATTCTAACTTCTGTTATGAAGGGAATTGACATTTTATTGATGCCTGCTGCTGGGTAATCTGCAGTCAGGGTAGACAAAGGAAGGAACTCTCATAGTGGTGATATTGTAAAATGCACCATTGATAAATTGTCTCCAGTTATGCAAAATAAAGGTTTTGAATATGCCTGGCAGAAACATTGCACCAATAGTTAGTTCTCTGTGGCACACATCAAAGTGGCCAACTAAATTTTGGCAAGACCTATCTGCCTGGAGCTTCACCTTTGGAAGAAGGGAGTGAGGTCCAAGCCCTTGTATGTTTAGAAAGGTACGCAGGTATTTCTGATAGCCCCCAGAGGTAAGAGCTACTGCCTTACACACTATACACATTTATTTAGGCTTTGTGTGTCATGCTCTAGCCTTGGCCATCCGCCCTCTCTTTATCTTCAGGAACAACTTCAGAAAGGACATCATGCTACATTGAATCTAGAGAATCACAGAAATTGAGAGGACTCATTCAAGGATTTTATAAGTCTGAATGCTCTTGACCTTTATTGGTAGCTTAATCAAAAGACCTGAGTGGGGTGGAGTGGCACATGCTCTGTAATCCCATCTATTTGGGAGGCTGAGGCAGGAAGATCACTTGAGCCCAGGACTTTGAGACCGGTCTGGGCTAAATAGTGAGAACTTGTCTTTAAAAACTGGAATTTCTGAAGAACCATGCTATTTCTGTTTCAGCCTACTGTGAATCTGTCATTTGTGAATTTAAGCAGAAAAAGGGTCTGTTTTCTTATACTTTTTCTCTTCTTGTCCTTTTGTGTGAAATTTAACCAAAAGTAGTATTCTCAAATAATTAGTCTTAGCTTTATGTTGAAAACACAAGCTTGTTACATGGTTTGCAACCGATTAAAATGTTGTAGAAGTTTTACCAATTTGTAAAGCAAAAAGACCAGAGATAGCTTTTTGTAGAACAGTTTTAGGGTTTGGAAAATAGTTCTATGATAGAAACAGAACTAAAGTTAAATTTCTAATGAAAATAGAATAATTTGCCTTTTTGCAATTTCTATTTTATGTCTACACCACCCCAGATGAAGGGTTTGTGACTGCAGAAGAAAAAAAAATACTTAGAAATGTGCAAGTAGGCCAGACACGATGGCTCCTGCCTGTAATACCAGCATTTTGGGAGGCCGAGGTATGAGGAGTTCAAGACCAGCCTGGGCAACATGGCAAAACGCCATCTCTACAAAAATACAAAAATTAGCTGGCATAGTGGCAGGCACCTAGAGTCCCAGCTACTGGGGAGGCTGAGATACGAGGATTGCTTGAGCCCAGGAGGCATAGGTTGCAGTGAGCTGAGATCATGCCAGTGCACTCCAGACTGGATGACAAAGCAAGACCCTCTCTCAAAAACAAAAACAAAACAAAAACAAAAATGTGCAATTGTATAGTCCATCTGAATCTACAGTTTGAAAAAGAAAAATGTTAAATAAAGTTAAGCAAAGACATGTGCTACCACTCCCAACTTACTCTTACTGAAACCATCAGGCCACCTCCCAAAGACAGGGAGGGAGCAAAGCCTGACACCTAGCATGTTTCAGGATCTATCTGCCAAGTGAATGAAAGGTTGGAATCTCAAATCCCAGAGAATCTCAAATCCTAGAGTTCAAAGTCACTCTTCTCCTCCTTGGCTTTTTGCAGTTTAAGAGCTGAAGTAGCCCTAGAAAATAATGATTGAGCAAGATGAAGCTATGAGAACTGAACTTTGATTTCTTCTGGGAAACTATACCTAGTTCATTGGAAGCACTGTGTAAACTGCAGAAAGGTTCCACTGCTGGAAACTGCTCTCATACTGTCATGCCTTCCTACTTAGAAGTGCCTGTGCCCTGCTCAGCTGTGACCCTACTGACCTCAGGACATCACTGGACAAGGCATGTGGGAATCCTTGCAGGAGCCCTGGTAATAATGAAACGGAGCAACAATTTTGTAGAAAGAATGAGCTGCTTGGCTTTTTCTCCCAGTGCTGAGGATGCTGTTGATGCCACCTCATAATAGCATAGTTTTGGGTGTCATCAAGGACTGAACTTCCCCTTTGAATAATGGAAATTAGAACAATGACCTTCACAGGGGAATAAATATTAATGACTGATATGACTTTCTTTAAGGAAGAAGGAAAAAATCATCAAATTGTAGACTTACTATGGGTGCATTTTATGTAAATTATACCCCAATAAAGTTGATTTTAAAAATAAAATCTGAAGAAAAAATGAATTCAGAATTAAACAGCATATTAAACACAGCTGGAGAAAGAAGTAGCATAATGGAATATCAATCGCTGGGAGTTACTCAGAATGTAACACAGAGACAAGGAAATCAAAAATATTAAAGAATTTAAGGGCCGGGCGTGGTGGCTCACGCCTGTAATCCCAGCACTTTGGGAGGATGAGGTGGGCAGATCACAAGGTCAAGAGATGGAGACTATCCTGGCTAACACGGTGAAAACCCGTCTCTACTAAAAATACAAAAAAATTAGCCGGGCCTAGTGGCGGGTGTCTGTAGCCCCAGCTACTCAGGAGGCTGGCGCAGGAGAATGGCATGAACCCAGGAGGCAGAGCTTACAGTGAGCCGAGATGACACCACTGCACTCTGTCACCTGGGTGACAGAGTGAGACTCCATCTCAAAAAAAAAAAAAAAGGCTGGGTGCGGTGGCTCATGCTTGTAATCCCAGCACTTGGGAGGCCGAGGCGGGTGGATCACGAGGCCAGGAGATCGAGACCACGGTGAAACCCCATCTCTACTAAAAATACAAAAAATTAGCTGGGCGTGGTGGCGGGCGCCTGTAGTCCCAGCTACTCGGAGAGGCTGAGGCAGGAGAATGGCGTGAACCCGGGAGGCGGAGCTTGCAGTGAGCCGAGATTGTGCCACTGCACTCCAGCCTGGGCGACAGAGCGAGACTCCGTCTCAAAAAAAAAAAAAAAAAAAAAAAAAGAATTTAAGAGAAGGTGAAATGAAAAGGGCTGACATATGTCTAATCAAAGTCCTAGAAGAATAGAAGTAGAATAAAAAGAAGCAACAAAAATAATGGCTGAGAATTTTATAGAATGGATGAAAGATATAAATTCACAGATATAAAAATTATGGTTACTACCAAACAGATTAAAACAATTAAATAAATCCTAGACATACTGTGGTAAAACGTCAGAGAACCAAAAACAAAACGAAAACGATCTTACAAGCAGCAAGAGAGAAAAGCCAGAGCACCTCCAAAGAATAACAATTAGATGAACAGCAACAATGGAAGCCAAGAGATGGTGAATTATTATAACCTCAAATAGCTGAGCAAAAAGTAAATATCCGCCTACAATTCTGTACCCATCAAAGCTATCTTTTAAGTTTTAAAATTATCCTCATCTTTTAAGAATGAGGGCAAATTAAACATTTTTTTATTTTAAAAATAGAAACTGAAATGGTGAGAGTTTACCATCAACAAACTTTTACTAAAGAAACCTCTAAAAGATATTCTTTAGGAAGAAGGAAAATTCTCTAAGAAAAAAGGTCTGAGATGAAAAAAGAAAAGATGATCAAAAATATTGGTAAACTGTACAGTTGTTTATACATATCAAAATAACAATATATAATTAATGGGGTTAAAAAGAGCATCTAAATTCTGAGCAAGAATATTATGGCATTGAAAGGTAGCAGTCTGATCAAAGTGTTCTTGTATTATTTAGAAAGGTGGTTAACCCATTTATGCTGGAGGTTGCAAATTTTTTGTGTGAAAAATCAGACCTTGGCGATGACCTTGAGCAGCAGGATATAAATAACTCCCACAAGTTTAGCGTTCCAATAGTGGAACACCAGGCATAAGTGGGTTAAGATATTAATTAACTGTAGACTTAAAGATGCATATTAAAATTTTGAGGACAATCAATAAAAGAATAGAAAATGGCATGTGTAACTTCCAAGTTTGACAGAGAAAACAATGAGATAAGAAAACAAATCAAACTCAGTCAACCCAAAACAGTGCAATAGATCATTCCATGGCCTATGAGGCCATGGTAAAGCTAGTGGATTTTCACCCAAGGGTAGAATTCTGCTGGAATTCTGGAAGATCAAAGATAAATGTGAGATATGTTTATTCCCAGTGCCCATGGGGCTTCTCTTCTGATGAAAGGCATTTTCAATTTAGCTCAGAGTTTCTCATTGGTTGACTGTAGCCCGACAAGGCAAAACTTTAAGTCTTATATCCAGTCCTGTGCTCACCTATGTTGTGAAAATCCAGTGGCTCAGCTCCTCACTGCCATCTGTAATCTTCGAACTCATAATAGCATATCCAGTCTGCAGATATGTATAGAAAAATATTCCCAAACTAGAAAACCTACTCCTTATTAGGGCAATCAAGATCCTCCCAATCTGAAAGGGGAAACTTCTTACACTGTTGATGGGAAGGTAAGGTAGTGCAGCCATACTAATGGCTGGAAAACAGTATAGAGGCTCGTCAAAAAACTAAAACTAGAACTACCATATGATCCAGCAATTCCACTACTGGGTATACATTTTAAAAAATCAGGATATCAAAGAGCTATCTGTACTCCCATGTTTATTGCAGCACCATTCACAACTGTCAGGATATGGAATCAACCTAAGTGTCCATCAGTGGATGAATGGGTAAAGAAAATACATATATATTTTTTTCTAATATATACATATTTGAATATATATGTATATATACACATATTCGAATATATGTGTGTATGTATATATAGATCTAGATATACACACACAATAGAATATTATTCAGACACCAAAGAGAATGAAATTCTGTCATGTGCAGCAACATGAATGGAACTGGAGGTCATTATGTTAAGTGAAATGAGCCAAGCACAGAAAGACGAATGTCACATGTTCTCACTTACATGTGGGAGCTAAAAAAAGAGAATCTCATGAAGACAGAAAGTAGATTGGTGGTTGAGGCTGGGAAGAGTAAGGGGGAGAGGGAGATGAGAAGTTGACTGATGTGTACAAATACACAGTTTCACAGAAGAAATAAGACGTTAGTGTTTGATAGCTCAGTAGGATGACAATAGTTTATAATAATCTATATTTTTAAATATCTAGAATAGAATAATAATTCAAACGTTTCTAGCATAAGGAAAAAATAAATCTTTAATTATATGACTGTATTAAATTATTACATGGACCATGAAAATACATAATATATATCAATTAAAAATAAAATGATTAAAAATGGAAAAAATAACACATAGGAAAAAAACCAAAAGATCCTCCCAGTTTCACAAAAGCAGTCAAACACATCTGATATCCAAAATATTTCTAATAAGATTTCTAGAAAGAGATAACAGAGAAGGTGGAGGGGAATAAATAAAGACGTACTAAATATTTCTAGGAAGTGAAGAGATATTTAAATTAGTATACGGAGAATGCACGTTAACTATCTATAGAAATAGTGGGAGCAGGGAAGACCATAATATACAGACAAATCCTGGAGACATTTGAGAAAAAAGAAAATTCTTTTACGCTTCCAGTATGTGCATATATGTTTGGGGGCATGGTGCAAGAGATTACTTACTAAAGAATGGCAATTAAAACAGCACTGACTCCTTAAATGTAACAAATAATTGAAAGCAGTAGAAAAAAATGTCTTGTAAGTGCTGAGGGAAAAGGACTTAAAACTAAAGTGCTATACTCAATTAATAAATAATTCAAGTTGTCTGAATAATGTTACCCCTCTCCAAAGATAGCTGCCTTCGAATCCCTGGAACCTATGAATGTTTTCTTACATGGCAAAAAAAGGACTTCGGTGATGTGATTAGATTAAGGATCTTAAAATAGGGAGATTATTCTGGATTATCTACCTGGGCTTTAAATGCAATGACATCATAGCCTATAAGAGGGAGGCGGAGGGAGATTTGACAGACAGAAAAGGATAAGGTAATATGACCATGAAGGAAAAGAATGAAGTGATACAGCCAGGAGTCAAGAAATTTTCAGCCATCCAAAGACAGAAGATGCAAGAAATGGATGCCCCTGCAGAGCCTCTGGTGGGTAGCCCAGCTCTATTGGTACCTTGATTTCAGCCTAGTGATACTGAATTCAGACTTCTGGGCTCAGGAACTGTGAAAGAATACATTTCTGCTGTTTTCAGGTAGTTTGTTGTTTTTAGTCTCCATGTTGTAGTACTTTGCTATAGCAATCACCAGAAATTAATACAGTGAGCTATTACCAAAATATTTCACTGGAAATTGTCGATGAAGTACAGGAGAATTTACACCTTGTCTATGACAATTCAGAGGTTACTAGAAAGACTGAGTCAGTGTTTCAAAGCCAAGCAAGGACATAAACACCCCAAGATTCAAAGCAGCTTAAAGTAAATCTAATATTAAATGACTAACATACATTAACAACTTATAAAAATGGGGACAGTACAGACTTTAATCAACAGTAGTTTATTCTTTGAGAATTTTCTATTTGAATCAGCCTTCTCCTAGTATTTTTATTTTATTTTATTTTATTTTATTTATATTTGAGACAAGGTCTCACTCTGTCACCCAGGCTGGAGTACAATAATCTGATCACAGCTCACTGCAGCCTGGACCTCCTGGGCTCAGGTGATCCTCCCACCTCAGCCTCCCAGGTAGCTGGGACTACAGGTGCATGCCACCACACCTGGCTAGTTTTTGTACTTTTTGTAGAGATGGAGTTTCACCACGTTGCCCAGGCTGGTCTCAAATTCTTGGGCTCAAGCAATCTGCCTGCCTCATCCTCCCAAAGTGCTGGGGTAACAGGCGTGAACCACCACACCGGGCCTGTGTTAGTATCTTAAAGCTATCTGATATCCACACCAGCATCTAGAACAGAATTATTCCAAAAAATCCTTTTTAAGGAGCTTTTCACTGCTCTAATCCTCAC
Organism: Nomascus leucogenys; assembly: GCF_006542625.1. Classification (NCBI taxonomy): domain Eukaryota; kingdom Metazoa; phylum Chordata; class Mammalia; order Primates; family Hylobatidae; genus Nomascus; species Nomascus leucogenys. The sequence continues at coordinate 79,200,558 of NC_044386.1, forward strand.
ATCTAGTGAGGTGGAGTAATAGCCAAATATCACAACACAGCTTCAGATCATAAATGTGTTACTAGCAAATTCAACTACCCTCCCTCCTTAAACATTTTGAATTTTCTTTCCTTTATGTAAATTCAATACAGCAGTAGCCTCTACCATTTCTCTTTAAGGCGCACACACATACTGGAACTCACGATAAATGCTCTTTTAGTAAAAGACATCATGATCACATAGTAATGGTGATTTACTACTGACCCCATTGTATGGATGCATAAATCAACCAAACCGTCATTTCACAGGATGCCACTGTACTTGTGATATACTGTTCCACATCTTTACAGATACCTCTTTAATTAATTAGCCAGATATATTAGGATAACCAGAAAACAAACTATAGATTTTTAAATGAACGTTAAGCATATCCCCAGCATTGTAGTATGTACTAGAGAATATACAAAATAGCAAAAATTAAAAATAATTAATTAATTAATTTAAAAAAAAAAAACCTTGCCATCTTCTTGGGGAAAGAAGATCCCACACAAAACAACTGGAAAACTATGTTAAAGAATACCTGATGAAATGCTCAAGCTTCTCTGAGGCTTCATTTTACTTCTTCCCAAACAAATGAATGCAGCCCAATACAGGGACGACAGCTGACCTTTTTACAACTGAAAACTCATTAACTGATTTTGATCATTTTTTTATACTTGTTGCCAATTGATTAATTTGTATAATGAAAAACATATCTGATGTATATACTAACTAGGGTGTGACTAGGACGTCCCGTTTGTTTGTCTGCCTTATATACCATTTGGAGATAAGACTACTTGTAAAGCGCAGCTGAAATTGGAAGGTTGCTTTGGGAGAATGGACTCAGTGTCAGGGGAGTTTGTGAATGATGTAAAAGTTTAACAGTGTCAATCATGGCAGTCTTTCCAGATGACTCTGAATGCCTCGCCAAGCTTTACACGACTGAAGAAAATTGCCTTCTATGAAGTGGTACCCAAAACTCCAGCCCTAATGAGTGCATCTAATTCAGTAAAGCTTTGTCCTCTTAAGCTTTGCTATCACTTTGCTAGCCATAGATTAACATCTAGGTAGTGCAGGTGCTTTAGTGCCACCCTAGAATCAAGCAACATGCATAAAGCAATCTTAAACACAGGTCCAGAAAGAAGCATGTATTTCTTATAACAGTCCCAGCCAGAAATAGTTTTTTCTAGATGCCTTTCCATTCCAGGTCTAAGCAATTGTCACCCTTGCTTGTTGGCAGGACCATTTAGCCCACATGGTGGAGAGCAGTGTATGTTTCTCTAGTTTATGCCATTATTTATTAACTATCTGCCTCACTTGCATCTGTGAGATGTAGAAACTCACCAGTGGTTTCCAAGAACATCAGTTTTAAACAGCATCATCCATCACAAAATGGAAAGGAGTGATCAACGTTCCCTGAACTGCAATGCATTATACAAGGGTCAGCAAGTAGGAGTCATGGCTGGCGACACAATTGCTGGCCTCAGGTAGCAAATCATCCTTCCAGCTGTTCTGATCCATATGGGTTCAATGAACTGTAGAGAGTGCAGGACTCTTCTCATTGAGAGTATCTGCCATTAAGTCTTACATTCAAACCTCATCATAACAAGTGTAAGGGAAGCTGACAACCATTTATCTAAACTTCATCTGGTAGCCAACTGCTGACAAAGAGGAAAACATGCACATTAGTGAGCAGACAGATGTGATGAAGGAAATTAAGGTGTTCTTATCTTGAAGAAACCAAAGATTTTAAATATAGGAAAAAAAATTAGTCATTACGTCAATGCCAGATAGAAAGCCACTAGTGCTGTTTTCCCTGCTTAGTAAATTCCAGGGCTGTCCCCAATAGTCCCGACACTCAATTTCTTATAACACAGAGCTATTAGGATAATATTATACAACCCCTCAGTTATCAAAATCAAGATTCTTGCTTTAACTTCTAGGGCCTAGAAATGGATTTCAAAATAGTAAATATTGCCTTTTTTTCTTATATTTTGGGTCCCAGTTTTAACTTTGCCCCAGATCAGCAAATTTTTCACCCCAAGAATTTATTGATATTTGACATATAGCCTGTGTAAAAAGTTAAAGTATAAGATGGTGTATAAGTAAGAAGTCCCTGGAATGCTTCCTTAACATCTCTGACTTTCATATTTTCATCTGTACAATGTGGATCACAATAATTGTACTCCTCTTAACACAAGTGGTTCTCAAAGAAGGGTGATTTTCATCCCTCACGGGACAATTGACAAAGTCTGGAGACATTTTTGGTTGGCATAAGTAGGGGGAGGGGAGTGCCACTGTGCCACTGGCATCCAGTGAATAGAGGTCAGGGATGCTGCTAAATATTCCACAGTGCACAGGACAACCCACAACAAAGAACTGTCCAGCCCAAAATGACAACAGTGCCAGTGGTGGGAAACTCTGCCTTAACATTATGTGGTTGTTGTAGAAATCAAAGCAGATGCCTAGTGAAAAATGTTATGAATAGTAATAATCATAATAAGATGTCTTAATTTGTAGCTTGTCTGTATGTTGCAATGCAAATTAGATTCTTACAAATGAAGCACAAAATGTGAAGGACGATAATTGCCAAAGAAAAAATCTTCACTGAAAAATATAAGGGTGGAATTGTGGTGACGCAGAGGCTGCCCTAATCACACCACTAAAAGCTTGGAAGTTGGCCTGGGTAAACAACATCTCATTGCTGTCTCCACCAGGAGCTCAGGAGAATCATCCACTGTCTCTGGGAGTGAAATCAGCTACGAGGCTGGGGGATGAGTTCTGGAGCAAGGTCCGCTGGGCTGGATTCCTCTATACTGGGTGATCGAGCGGCATGTAAAGTACAGGGCCAGCTGCCTGATCTTGGATTGCGCCTTACGAAGGGCTCTCAGGATCAAAGGATGCTGCTGGTGAAGTATCACTGGTGAGGCCACACTGAGATAGGAGTTAATAGGCAGAGTGACTGGCAGGCAGGGATATGTCAGAAGGGAATGGAAAGCACAAAACTGTCAAATATATTATTCTAAAATATTATTACTGTTATTCCCAAATATCTTCCTTTGGTAGTGGATCAGGTCATGGCCTGTTTGCTCTCAGATCTATTCTTTGTCCTTCCCTGCTCTGCTCAGTCAAGGGGGCTGGGGAGGATTGCAGGCTGCCTTCCATACGCCCCCAGGTCAAGGGGCATTTTACAGGATTTGACTAATGAGAAATAGGAGGGCAGAAGGAAGAGAGAAGCCAGAGGACCTCTTCCGTTCTCTGCTTCTGGTGCCTGTCGGGTACCACATTCTTGCATCGCCTCTTTAGTATCAGTGTCTATCAGAATGGTCTTCTGTGGTTTTAGGTTCCATCAGGTGCCCCCAGCCTCTGAGCTGTGGTAACAGCACTTCCTCCACTCCACTTCCTCCCTTTGTCCCTCCAGTCTAGGGGTGTAGCTTCCTGCTACTGCTAATCTCTGTGTTGCTTTCTTGTGCTCTTTTCATCTTCTCAGCTCTTTCTGCACCTGTGTAACCTGTTCTTTGCACTAAATAAATTTCCTCTGATTTAAGAAGAGTGATTCCTTCTTTCTGGTTGGACCTTGAACGAAGGTCCTATTTTGATATTTTTTAGAGTGGAAGGTCGGGTACAATAGTGTGACACCTGGAACTCATGGTTATGCAGGTACAACAAGAGGAAGGAATCAAAAGAATACAGAGGCAGCTGATATTCATCTACTTAACAGGTATTTGTTGATCACCTACTATAAACTGGAAATTGTGCTAGGTATAGAAATTTGCTGTGAAACAAAAAGTACACCACTTCTAACTTTCAACAAGTAATAACATAAAGAACTACAAAATTACTATATAATAGTGAATTGCTCTACTTAAGATATTTAAAAGCCACTTAAGAAGTCTGGCAACTCAAATAAATGCAGGAAACAGCACAAACCTTTCCATAAAAATAGCAGTTGAGCCAAAGTTCAGACTTAATACATTGGAGACAGAAGTTATAACTCTCCAGGTTTATCATTTCTAATATGAATATTATTAAGCTGCATTTCCAAACCCTCAAATAATAGCCAACCCAGCTACATTCTGTTCCTTAGAGTGATGCTTGAGGAGCAACGTATTTTTGAAAAGATTCTTTTCCAGTTTAAAGTCATATATCAGAACGAAGAAATATGAATAGGCCTTGGATTCGAGGTTTCCTGGATGGTTAAGCAAGCTTGTTAGGCAACCAGCTACATCGGAATATTTACGTAGAGAAAGAAAGAGCAGTTTTAAGACTGGCTGATGATTCAAGACATAAAATACATTTATTCTGGGAGCTGTTTGGCGGATATAGTAAAACATAAATATAACTGAAAACCTAAATTGTTGAGCCAACTGAAGAGACTCAGAATCAAATTCTATTCATATACATTTGCATGGCTTCCCTTGAAATCAACAGGCACTACATGTACACCTAAGGGCATTATATTTACATATTTTGCCCATTGCTGGCTTGGAGTAATTTTTTCCATAATAAGAATAGAAGTTTATAGTTCAGTCACTGTTTTCATGTTTGTTCCAATGTATTTCACTAAATACAAAGGGGTCTCACTAAGTTTTCATTGCTGTTGAAAAGGTAAATTGAGGCACTCATAAAGTAAATTGTCCCCAAATTCTCTTATAAATCAGTGGCTGATTAAGAAATCCAAAATTTTAATTTGATAGGATGCCACCCTTTCTGAAGATAAAAGAATGATCATATTTTCTCTGTGTAATAATACCTGTGGGCTTAGAAAGCACAATACTTCATTAAATTCCTTTTCTAGATATAAACACAAAATAGAATTCTTAAGAAAAAAATAAAACCTTTGGTGGGGCATAGATTTTGTTTAAAATGCACTTTATTTAAACAGAGATAGTTAACATCAGTGGCTGGTTAGCAGTTGAATAATTACATTAAATATATTCACCTCAGTGAAGACTGAAAACAAAGAGATAGTAAGTAACTTTTTTTACAAGTACCCTGCTGTCATACCAGCTGATCAGGCTTAATAGCAACCAGTATTTCCACTAATTTTGCAAGAAAGATACGTTGGAGATAATTTCATCTTCTAGAGCAACTATAAATAATCTTCTCAGAAGTGAGTTTACAATGACACCATGTAGCATAACCACCAGCCATCAACTTGGAAATGTAATTTTTAGAACTGTAGTATTTGCAAATTAAAGGATTAATGTTAACTTCAGTCAATAGGGAAAATAAACTTGATGAGTAGAATACATTAATATCAAATCAGGTTTGCAGATAACATATACGTTTCATGCTATATCCCAAGGTGTCTGGGTGTCGCACTTTCTTTCTCAAGAGAACCTCAAAGGAAATCACTTTTCATTCTAATTGTATCATTTTAATATTCATCTTGTAAACAATGCAACATTTTTGCATGAAGTTAAAAAAATTCAGGTCACTTTTTAAAATAAATCTTCAAGGAACTGGGGAATTAGAAAATCTAGTTTATTTTTTAATTGATAACAAAGAACATCAGAGGACCACAGGCATCATGACATCATGGTTTTCTTTTTATCATTAAATACAATTATGTAAACGAGAAGACTCTGCAGTTATTCCCCAAAGTAATATACAAACTCTAAAATGCAGGGTATTCACATAGCATAAATATAAAAATGAAAATTAAAAGCTGTGAATTTTTTAAAGTTTGGCCTATTGTGTAGATGTCAGTTATGTTATTTTGATAATTAAGAAGCAAAAATAGGGCCAGAAAAGCATAAGAATTTCAATAGTCCAAAACATGATGACAACCAGCAGAATTCAAACTTTTTTTTCAGATACAAGAATAATGGCCCAATATGGTTTTTTTTGTTTGTTTGTTTTTTGTTTTTGAGATGGAGTCTCGCCCCATCGCCCAGGTTGGAGTGCAGTGGTGCGATCTCAGCTCACTGCAAGCTCCACCTCCTGGGTTCAGGCCATTCTCCCGTCTCAGCCTCCCAAGTAGCTGGGACTACAGGTGCCTGCCACCACGCCCAGATAATTTTTTGTTTTTGCATTTTTAGTAGAGACGGGGTTTCACTGTATTAGCCAGGATGGTCTCAATCTCCTCACCTTGTGATCTGCCCACCTCGGCCTCCCAAAATGCTGGGATTACAGGCATGAGCCACCGCGTCCAGCCGGCCCAATATAGTATTACAAGAAATTTAACCATGCCTTCCTGTAGGTGCTTTACAATTTCTTAATTATCATCATAATTTCCACTGATTATCTTATGCTTCATTATTAGGATATAAAAACACAAAATAATGGAGGACTTGCCAAGTAATAGTGTCTCCAAATGTATCTATTTTTAAAGGTGAAGGGTATACAACCACAAGACATGACAGGTATTTTAGGCAAGCTTGTTTCTATTCAGGGATAATAAAATACAGGCCGGGCACAGTGGCTCACGCCTGTAATCCCAGCACTTTGGGAGGCCAAGGTGGGCAGATCACAAGGTCAGGAGATTGAGACCATCCTGGCTAACACAGTGAAACCTTGTCTCTACTAAAAATACAGAAAAATTATCCGGGTGTGGTGGCGAGCGCCTGTAGCCCCAGCTACTTGGGAGGCTGAGACGGGAGAATGGCATGAACTCGGGAGGAGGAGCTTGCAGTGAGCTGAGGTCACGCCACTGTACTCCAGCCTGGGAGACAGAGTGAGACTCCGTCTCAAAAAAAAAAAAAAAAAAAAATATATATATATATATATATATATATGAAAAAGATTTTATTTCTAGAAAATAAGAATGAAAGTAAATATTCTGGTTATGTAGAAAGTAATTTTATTTTTTTAAAATTTTTTATTTATTTATTTTTTAGACAGGGTCTCGCTCTGCCACCCAGGCTGGAGTGCAGTAGCACGATCTCAGCTCACTGCAACCTCCGCCTCCCGGGTTCAAACGATTCTCCTGCCTCAGCTTCCTGAGTTGCTGGGATTACAGGCACGCACAACCACGCCCAGCTAATTTTTTGTATTTTTAGTAGCAATGGGGTTTTCAGTGTGTTAGCCAGGATAGTCTGGATCTCCTAACCTCATGATCTGCCCACCTCGGCCTCCCAAAGTGCTGGGATTACAGGCACGAGCCACCGCACCCAGCCTAGAAAGTAATTATTTTCGCAAAGTACTTAACACATAAGCAGAAGTAAATATTAGAAAACAGTTAATTTAGAATTCCTCAAATCCCTAGCCTTTAAGTTAGTCTTTAAAGGCTCTGCAAAACACAGAAACTCAATGTATTACAAAGAATTAGACTAATTCAAAAAGGAATATCACAAATATTTATAACCTGTTTAGGAAGAGCTATAAGAGAATAGAATTTCCTCACTAAGAGGTACCAAATGTTCTCTATTGAAGTGAGAAGTGCACATGTTATTAAATGTCAGCCACAAATAGATATTTCTTATTCTCCTTATGCACTGAGTTTTGATCCTGATAAATAACTTGTCAACACTTTATACAAAGCAACTGATGTTTTATCATTTTTAAATTTTTAAGTGACCAAATATACAAAATGCCATATAAATTGTTACTTGTACAATTATTAAAGCCCGACTGGTAACTAGGAAGAAAAAAATGATTTTAGTAAGGGCTTAATGAACAGAAAAGTAGTGCATTTTCTAGAAAATATAACCTCCAATATCCCAATAATATATATTTCTTTACAATATTTTATGTGTATAACAACTGACTTTTAAAACCTGGCTTGTATGGCAAAAAGTGGCATCATATAAGAAAAATAAAGCACTGCTCTTCTTCCTGTTAGGTCAAAAATGTTGGGAATTGAAGACTTTCAGTTTGTTTTAAATTTAAGAGGCTTTGTGACACTTTAAAATGGAAAAATAAAAAAACTTTAAATACCTAGAAAAGCAGATATTTTACTCAGAAAAAAAATCTATTTTCACAGTAAATTATATTCATAGACAGACTTCTGTTTTTGCCCATGAAAATTTAACTACTGTGGGAATTGCCTTTCCTTCATAAACAATTAGAAATCTATCCAAAAATATACTTTAAAAGTGCTTCAGAGGAGAACTATAGTCCCTGATCAACGTAAGACAAATGAGGCACACCCTATAATTACCCCTGCATACTGCCTAGAGATAGTTTCTAGTGCACAGAGCAAAGAGATAGAATCCAAGCAAAATTTGGCAGTGCCACTGAGCTTAGGAGATAGATCCTAGAGTTTGGGAAGGATTAGGTATTTAGAATTTGCAGGCTAGATTACTAGAGATCTGCAGAGCCATCTCCTGGAATCTTTACCTGAGTACAGATCTACCCAGGAGGTCACAAAAAGAACCACTGAAAACCAGTAAGCAGAACAATTACTGGAGCTTACATAGAGTTAGGAATAGTTTACTTTCTCACCAGAGTGGAAAGACCTTGTAATACATAGGGCAGTAAGTAGAGTTCTCTGAAGTATCACACCTTAGGGTTGGGACTAAAATAGCTTTAGAGTAAAAGTTGCTATGAACCAGCCACAAAAAAATCTTAACATCAAGACTCAAAAGGATCAAACTGACTCAAACAACTAAATTTCATGACAAAAAAATAAAGTCCAGGACTTTTTCAAGTACCTTTTAGCACTCAATAACTTAAAATTCACAATGACCAGTATTCCATCAAAAATTACCTGACATGTCAAAAAGCAAAAATGTAACTCATACAGAAGAAAAATCAATCAATAGGAACAGATGCAGAAATGACAGAGATGATTACCTAGTATACATGGGCCAAAAAAGACCCAAATGAAACTTCTAGACATAAAAAACATAATACCAGAAGTGAAAATATACCAGACGGGATTAATAGCAGATTAGATGCTGTGGAAGAAACTATCAAAATGAGAAGACATAGGAATAGAAACAGCCAAAATGAAGCAGAAAGAGAAAAAAATGACTGATAATCAGTGATCTGTGGGGCAATGTAAAGCAACCTAACATACATATAGAGTTCTGGAAGGAAAAAGCGAGGGACTAAAAGATTGTAGAATAATGACCAGACTTTTTCCAAATTTGTTGAAAAATATAACTCCCAGATTTAAAGAGCTCAATGAACCTCTGCTAGAATAATCACACACACACAAAAGCTTAATGTAGCAGGTGATAATCACATTAACTGAAGTCAGCAATAAAGAGAAAATCTTAAAACCAGCCAGAGAAAAAACGTGCATTATGTACAAAGGAACAAAAAATAAGAATCATCAGACTTCTTATTAGAGGCCATGAAAACCAGGAGACAATGCAACATAAACTTTAGAGTGCTGGAAGAAAAAACCTAATTATATAAAATTAAAAACCAAGTGAAAACATCATTCAAAATTTAAGTAAAAATAATATTTTCTCAGACAAATAAAAGTTGAGAGATTTTTTCATGAGCAGATCTGAACTATAATAAATGTTAAAGTTCTCCAGAAGAAAGAAAATAATAACAGATAAAGATTTGGATCTACATGAAGCAATAAAGAGTAATAAAAATGTCATGTATTTGGGTAAATATAGGACATTTGTTGTCATTTTTAAATTTCCTTAAATATAATTGGCTATTTTAGCATAAATAATAGCACTGTATTAGAGTTCAGATCATATGCAGAAGTAAAATGCATTGTAACAATAGTACAAAAGACAGGAGGGGAAATAGGAGTATGCTATGAAGATTTTTACACATGAAGTACTGTAATGTTATTTGAAAGTAGACTGTGATAAGTTAAAATTATATATTGTAAATTCTAGAGTAACCACAAAAGAAAAAAATAAAAGGAAAGAAAGAAAAAAAAAGAATAGCTAACAAGCTAACAGAGATAAAAATGGAGTCATAAAAAATATCCAAAAAGAAGACAATAAAAGGTGAGAGAGAATAATGAACAGGTGGGACAAATAGAAAACAAAAAACAAGTTAGTGTTTTATCCAATTGTATAAATATAAATATATTAATAAATGGCCTAGGCACTCTAATTAAAGAGCAGTGATTATGAAATTAGATTAAAATGCAAGACCCAAAGATATGCTGTCTACAAGAAACCCACTTTAAATACAAATAGCTTGAAAAGTGAAAGGATGGAAACCTTAATTAGAATAAAGCTGAAATGGCTATCTTAACATCAGATAATGCAGACTTCAAAACAAGGTATAAACATGGGATAAAGATGGATATTTCATAAGTAAAGGGGATCAAGTCTAAAGAAAGAATAATAATCCTAAATGTATATGCAAGTAAAACAGAAATTCAAAATACATGAAGCAAAGACTGACGGTACTAAACAAAGAAAATTAGAAAAATCCACAATTTTAGTTGGAGACTGCAGCATTCCTCTCTCCGTAAATGATAGAACGAGTAAACAGGAAATTACAGTAAAAATACAGAAGACTTGAACCACAATTCTCAGCCAACTTGACCTAACTGACACTAATGGCATACTCTACCCAATAACAAAATAAACATTTTTTTCAAGTGTACTTGGAATATTTGTCAAAATAAGTCATATACTATGCTATTAAAAACTCTTAGTATAGGCCAGGCACAGTGGTTTCACCCCTGTAGTCCCAGCCCTTTGGGAGGCCAAGGTGGGCAGATCACTTGAAGTCAGGAGGTCAAGACCAGCCTGGCCAACAGGGTGAAACTCTGACTCTACTGAAAATAGAAAAATTGGCCAGGCATGGTGGCAAGAGCCTGTGATCCCAGCTACTTGGGAGGCTGAAACATGAGAATTGCTTGAGCCTGGGAGGCAGAGGTTGTAATGAGCTGAGATCACACCACTGCACTCCAGCCTGGGTAGCAGAAAAAGACTTCATCTAAAAAAAGAATAAAAAAGAACTGAACTAAATCTCTATTCTGTATTTAAAAAAAAAAAAAGCCTCTTAGTAAATGTAATAGGATTAATCTTACAAAACATGGTCTGTAACAAAAACGAATTTAAACTAGAGATCAATTACAAATAAAAAATCTGGAATTCCAACTAATTGAAAATTAAACAACACACTTCTAAATAACAAATGGGTCAAAGAAGAAAAACATCATTCTCAGTAAACTATCGCAAGGACAAAAAACCAAACACCGCATGTTCTCTCTCATAGGTGGGAATTGAACAATGAGAACTCATGGACACAGGAAGGGGAACATCACACTCCGGGGACTGTTGTGGGGTGGGGGGAGGGGGGAGGGACAGCATTAGGAGATACACCTAATGCTAAATGACGAGTTAATGGGTGCAGGAAATCAACATGGCACATGGATACATATGTAACAAACCTGCACATTGAGCACATGTACCCTAAAACCCTAAAGTATAATTAAAAAAAAAAAAAAAAGAAAGAAATCACAAAGAAAGTTAAAAAATATTTTGAACTGAATGAAAGTAAAAATATATCAAAAGTTGTGGATGAAGCTAAAGCAGTTTAAAAGCAAAATTATACCATTAAATGCCAATATGGTGGGGAGCTCTCTGTTCACTAATCTAAGCTTCTTTCTTCAGCAAAAAAGCAGTAGAAAGGAATGGAAATCAAACCAAAAGGAAGCTGGAGGAAGGAAATGACAAGATCAGAGCAGAAATCAGTGAAACAGAAAACAGAATAATTAATAGAGACTGATGAAACCAAAAGCTAATCGTTTGAAAAGAGCAATAAAATTGATATACTTCTAACCAGATTGATCAAGAAAAGGTGAGAAAAGACTAAAAATAAAAAAAGGAATATTATACCCAATTATTTAGCAATAAATTCATCAACTTAAATGAAATGATAAATTTCTTTAAAGATACAAACTACCAAAGCCCCCTCAGGAAAATACGGAAAACCTGAATAGCATGATATCAATAACAAAATAATTAGATAACACCCTTTCCACAAAGAACATTCCAGGGCTAGAGGGCTTCCCTGGCAAATTCTTCCAAACATTTAAGGAAGAAATAACACTAATTCTATACAAATTATTTCATAAAATAGAAAAGACGGAGACATATTCCAGATCATCTTGTGAGGCCAACATCACTTGGACTCCAAAACCAGAAAAAGATAAAAAAAACTACAAACCATGTTTTTTCAACAAATGGAATCCAGCAATATAAAAAGAGTTGTGCATAATGACTAAGCAGGCTGATTTAATATTCAAATATCAACCAATAAAATTAATCCTATTAACAGGCAGAAAAATCATACTATATCATCTCATAGATAACAAAGTATTTGATAAAATTTAATATTCATTCATGATTTGTAAAAACTCTCAGAAAACTAGATGCATAAGGGAATTTTCTCAAGTGGATAAATAGCATCTATTAAAAAAAATCAACAATAACCATAATACCTAATGATAAGATATTAAATGTTTTCCTCAAAAAATCAAGAACTAAGCGGGGGTGTTCACTTTCATTATTTCTATTTGGCATTTTACTGGGGATCCTAAATAATGCTACGGGCATATTGACTTAAAAAGAGGAAGTAAAGCTGCATTTACGCATAGGTGACATGACAGTATATGTCAAAAATCTAGGAAATCTATATAAAAGCTGCTAGAACTAAGGTGGGAGTTTAGCAAGTTTGCAGGATACAAAGTCAATATACATCTATTGTCTTCCTATGTATTAGCAGCAAATAAATGGAAATTTTAAAAAGTAATACCATTTATAAGAGAATAAATAATAATTTCTTAAGGATAAATTTAGTAAAATATGCAAAATCTGTTTACTAAAAATGATCAAATATTCACTAGAAAATATCAAATATCAAATTATCAAATAATTATCAAAAATTATCAATAAAATTAAAGATGTAAAAAATGGAGCAAGGGGCCAGGTGCAATAGCTCACAGCTGTAATCCCAGCACTTTGGGAGGCCATGGCAGGAGGATCACTTGATCCCAGGAGTTCAAGACCAGCCTATGCAACATAGTGAGACCCATCTCTCAAAAAAAAAACAAAAAGAAAGAAGAAAAATTAGCAGGTGTGGTGGTTCAAGTCCATAGTCCCAGGTATTTGGGAATCTGAGGCAGGAGGATTGATTGAGTCCTGGAAGTGGAGGCTGCAATGAGCTGTGATCATGACACTGTACTCCACAGCCTGGGTGACAGAGTGAGACCCTGAGAAGGAAAGAAAGGAAGGAAGGAAGGAAGGAAGGAAGGAAGGAAGGAAGGAAGGAGGAGGGAGGGAGGGAGGGAGGAGGGAGGGAAAGAGAGACAGAAATTAAGAAAGAAGAAAGAAAGAAAGAAAGAAAGAAAGAAAGAAAGAAAGAAAGAAAGAAAGAAAGAAAGAAAAGAAAGAAAGAGAAAAGAATAGAAAAGACAAGACCATGTTTTTAAGACTCAATATTGTTAAGATGTTAAATCTCCCCTAAAGTGATATTTCAACATAATCTCATTCAAAACTCCAGAAGATATTTGTAGAATGTGACAGGCTAGTTCTAAAATTTACGTGGAAATGCAAAGTACCTAGATAACCAAAACGATTTGAAAAAAAAAAACCAGTGTTTGAGGACTAATCACCCCTGATATCAAGACTTACTATAAAGCTATAGTAATCAAAACAACGTGGCAGTGTTGTAACTCTAGACACATGAAACACATAAGAGAAACTCCAGAAATAAATATTGCCAATGGGTAAGTAGAGTCTTTTCAAGTGGTGCTGGATAAACGGGGCATCCACATGCAAAGAAACAAATCTAGACATGGATCTTATACTTTTCACACACACACACATACACAAAATTCGAAATGGATCACATACCTACATATAAAATGCAAAACTATAAAACATTTAAAAGATAGGAGAAAATCTAGACGACCTTGGATTTGGTGATGACTTTTTTAGATACGCCAAAAGTATGATCCATAAAGAAAAAATTGATAAGTTGGACCTTTATTAAAATTTAAAATTTCTGCTCTGTGAAAACACTGTTAAGAGAATAACGGGCCCAACTCATGTCTGTAATCCAAGCACTTTGAGAGGCCGGAGGTCAGTGAATTGCTTGAGCTCAGGAGTTTGAAATGAGCCTGGGCAACATGGCAAAACCCTGTATCTACAAATAAAGTACAAAAAAATTAGCTGGATATGGTAGCATGCACCTTTAGTCCCAGCTACTTAGGACGCTAAGGTGGGAAGATCACTTGAGTCTGGGAGGCAGAGGTTGCAGTAAGCCAAGATCACACCACTGCATTCCAGCCTGGGAAACAGAGACAGACCTTGTCTGAAAAACAAAGCAAACAAACAAAACAAAAACAGAGAAAGAGAGAGAGAATAATGGTCAAAAACTAGAAACAAGTCAAGCATTCATCAATAGGATAATGGATAACAAGTTGTGGTATATCCATATGTATTATTCCATTCTCACATTGCTATAAACAACTACCTGAAACTGGGTAGTTTATAAAGAAAACAGGTTTAATTGACTCACAGTTTTACAGGCTGTACAGGAGGCATGGCTGGGGAGATCTCGGGAAACTTACAATCATAGCAGAAGGGGAAGGGGAAGCAGGAACATTTTCACCTGGTTGGCAAGAGGGAGCAAGACAAGGGGAGAGGTACTATGAACTTTCAAACAACCAGACCTCTTGAGAACTCTATCAGGAGGCAGAATTTGAGGAATGGCACTAAACCATTAGAATCCATCCCCATGATCCAGTCAACTCCCATTAGGCCCCATCTCCAACATTGGGAACTACAATTCAACATGAGATTTGGGTGGGAACACAGAGCCAAACCATATCACCATACAATGAAATATTACTCAGTAATAAAAAAGAATGAACTAAGGATACACAGAACAACATGGATGAACCTCAAAGCACTACATTAAGTAAAGGAAGCCAGACAAAAAAGACTCCATACTTTCTGGTTTCACTTATATGTAACTCTAAAAAGGTGAAACTATAGTAGAAGGCAGCAGATCAATAGTGGCCAAAGGTTAAGGGTGGGGAAAGAGGATTGACTACAAAGAAATTATAAAAAAAGCTTTTGGGTGCTAGCGATGTTCTATACTATATATTGATTACTCATATTCGCCAGGGTTCACTGCACTGAGGCTGAGTGAATTTTATGTTAGTTATACCTCAACAAAGCAGATTATTTAAAAATACATCTGCAAATCCTCTTCCCACCATTGATGAACAGTGTCCTCTTTCCACTGCCTAAAATATCCAGAATTTCATTTGAAGTTTTGATGCCATATGAAGTGAGTCATGGAAGCCAGCTTTTATTCATCCATCCATTCACCCAGCCAGCCAGATAGCCAAGTAGAATAAGAAAATACAGTTTGATTTTTAGAAATCTTACAATCTAAAAATAAAACTATCATTTTTAACATTTATGGTGTGAATGTTTTATACCGCTATTCTAAGCACTTTGTATATATTAAATTATTTAATTCTTTCAATAATGCTGTGATATGAATTGCATTATTAACTCCATTTCAGGAAGAGAAAAACTGAGAAACAGAGAAGCCAGGTTAGCTTCCTGGTGGGAAAATGGTAAAGCTGGGATTTGAACCCAAGCAGACTCACTCTATACCTGCTCTGCCCAATATAGTTGCCACTAGCCACACATGGCTACCGAGTACTTACAATGTAGTTAGAATGAACTGAGACATAAGTATAAAAATGTACCCCAGAGTTCAAAGAATTACTAAAAAAAGTAAAATACTACATTAATAATTTTAATATTGATTACATATTGAAATAATATTTTAGATATTTTGAGTTAAAATGAAATATGTTATTGAATTACACTTACCTTAATTCAATAATATATTTACTTTTTAAAACGTGGCTATGAGAACTTTCAAAATTATCTATGTGTCTAACGTTATATATCTACTGGACAGCACTGCTGTAGATGCTGAGAATTTAACTATCACATTCTACTGTTTTGGTGACAGACCTAAGGGCAATTATGAGGTGATGCATAAGTGGTGAAATAGAGGTATGGACAAAGGATCATGGGAGTGTTAAAAGAAAATTATCAGTTCTGTTCTGACCAGGGATAAAGAACCCGAAGGGCCAGGTGCAGTGGCTCATGCCTGTAATCCCAGCACTTTGGGAGGCCAAGGTGGGCGGATCACCTGAGGTCAGGAGTTCAAAACCAGCTTGACCAACATGGTGAAACCCCATCTGTACTAAAATACAAAAAATTAGCCAGGCATGGTGGCTTATGCCTATAATCCCAGCTACCTGGGAGGCTGAGGCAGGAGAATCACTTGAACCCAGGAGGCAGAGGTTGCAGTGAGCCGAGATCGCACCATTGCACTCCAGCCTGGGCAACAAGAGTGAAACTCCATCTCAAAAAAAAAAGGAAGAAGAAAGAAGAAAGAAAGGAAGAAGGAAGAAGGAAGAAGAAGAAGGAGGAGGAGGAGGAGGAGGAAGAGGAGAACAAGAAGAAGAAGAAGAAGTCAAATCTCAAATCCTGCAGGCAGAGAGCTCTGAGCTCCCATCCTGTCTCCACTGCCTGTTATCATGAAACCTTGGAGTTTCCTAAGCTCTCTCTTAGACTTTGTTTCCTTACCTGTAAAAGAAAGATGATAGCAGAGCCTATTCCTAAGGCTTTTCTTTATTGGAGTTATATCTATAGATATTTAATATATTAGATATTAAAATAAATAAATTTTAAAATATTAATTCACTTAAAAATGTAAACTCATAACATGTTAATGTAAATAACATATTTTAATTTTTAAAAGCCTATATTTTCCAAAACAAAACAAAAACTTAATGAGAATGGTATCATTGTTTTACATTTTTGCAAGTCTCTTTAATGTCTGGCTTAATAGAAGACAACTGGATTCTCATATCTGTTATATCTCTATCTCATATCAAAGAATGCCAAGGTCCCAGAACTACGCTTTCAGAACTACTGGCCTAATACAAAGCTCTCAATGGCTGTTAGCCATTTTTATTCACAGATTCCATTCCCCTATGAGTTACTGTGAGGATCAAATGAGAGCATGTATTTTTGAAAGACTGTGAAATCATGACAAGCTTACAATGCGAAAAACTCCAGTCTGAGATATTGGTGGCTATTCTTGAGTATTTATATTTTTTCAACAATTGAAATTTAAACTCTTGAAATGAATTTATCAGAGCCCTGCTTTGCTATTGTATGACCTCAAATGAAATTAGTCCTCAGAAATGTATACAGAAGGAAGAAAAGGAAAGAGAAAGAAAATGAAGAAAGGAAGGGAGAGAGAGGAAGGATGGGAGGGGAGGGAGGGAGGGCATGCAGGAAGGCTGCCTGACTTCTAAGATGTCTTAAAATGTTTAGGGATCTGCTGATGGAGACATTGTCTTAGCTACTTCATCCTAAGACTCACAGACTCTAGAAGCCCTGATAAGTATCTTCACAAGTGAACAATCACCAAAGCAATGTATAGTGCCCACCAGAAGACGACTCAATTCCTTTGGACAAAAAGCCCAAGAGCTACCCAGCTGGCCCTTCAACGGTAAAGGATCAATTCGAGTTGCTCATGCTGGTGAGGAGAAATGGAAGGAACATAGTATTCCCCTTTACGCACAGTTTCACTCTCCGAGCTTTCAGTTACTAGTGGTCAACCGAGGTCTGCAAATAGGTGAGTACAATATCATAAGATATTTTGAGAGAGACCACATTCACATAACTTTATTACCGTATATTATCATACTTGCTCTATTTTATTATTGTTGCTAATCTGTTACTGTGCCTAATTTATAAATTAAACTTTACCATGTGTATGCATGTACAGGAAAAAAACATCGTGTATATGGGGTTTGGTACTATCTACGGTTTCAGACATCCACTGAGGATCTTGGACCACATTCCCCATGGATAAGGAGGAGAACTAATGTAGGCAAAAGATTCAGCATGAAAGTTGCTGTGGATCTCATGACAGTAAGAAAAGTATATTAGTCATAATCACTTCAGGACTTAGCTCAAACAGGCTTAAGGCAAAAGAAAAAGTATTGGTTCACATAAAAGCCAGGTCTCACATAAAGAGAGCTCTCGCTCTCTCGCTCTCCCCCACCCCTTCTCTCTCTCTTTCTCTCTCTGTCTCCTTCACAGTCTACTTTGCTTTTACCACAGACTCTGCTTTGTTTTTGTCTTAGAAGCTCCTAGAGACCGTTCTTAACTGCAAGTAGTCCCAAAAGAAAGCTCTTCCCAGCAGCCGAAACAAGTTCGGGTTTGCATCTTATTCACTGGGCTTACGTTTCTGTATCCATCCATACAATAGTAAAACAGTACTGAATTTAATTCAGTTGTTAGTGATCTAAAAGTATTTCTAGCTACCTTAGGCTCGTTGCTTTTAGCTTTATGGGGCATTATATTAAAATATACAGAATTTCCATTTATAGGCTGCTATAAATCAATCCATCCATGATATCCATCCAAAGCAATTGATCAATATGTCTGCAGCACTAATTTGCACAAACATGATTAACAAAGTTTATTAGAAAGATATTGGCCTATTCATCCTCTAGTCTAGCAGAATAGAGGCCTAAAAACAAAACGAAACCAAGCACTTCTTGTACACAAGCCACACTGTGCCTTGAAAGATGTATGTCCTGTTTCCTTAAAATTTATTATGTTGGACAATCATAAGATGTTTACTGGAGTCTGGCCTCTGCAATTCATTAGAACTCCAGGGAATAGAAATGCTCTCCTGCAAACTGACGTATCACAATGGCATGTGATAGCCTTGTTTGACATCAGTTTAGGTTTATCGCATCTCGCTCATTTTGAAAATTATTTCACATTAAATGATTTACTTTTTAAAGAGGGGAATGAAGGGAAAGGGTAAGAGTAATCTAATAAAAGAAATTTAAAACTCAGCTAATTAGGACAAAAATGTTTTTAATCCAGCTCTATAGATTTGGCAAAAATTAAAAAAAAAAAAAAAAGGAGACCAGCTGGAAAGCAATAAAGCGTATCTACTTCTCATCCACACCGCTGCCAGCTGCTGCTTCAAGGGTTTGGCAAAACAAGCCTTTGTACAATAAGTCCACTTCTTTTATTCCTAGAGACTACAGCCTTTTTTGAACTTGGATGGTGACTTCATAAAGAGTGCTGTTGTTTTATTTACTCTCAATTAATCATGCTCGACTGTAAACAAAGTGTCTATTTTAGTTCTGCTGACAATTATCCACTTGTCAACAGCTCCCTCAAGTACCTTCAGCATCTGGCTACAGCAGGAAACCTCTACATCAAAATGAATGTCTCAGTAAACTCAGGATTTCATCAGCAGTCAGGATTATATTGTAACAAATGTCACTAAGGCTCCTTGATGAGAATATATAGCATCAGATGATAAAGTGTTTCTCAGGATATTCCTTCTTTCTCTCTGTTTGCTTTGGCCAAAAAAAAAAAGAAGAAGAAGAAGAAGAAGGATAAAATAATTTCAGCTAAGGACCCTTGGAAGACGGGGCTGAGGAGGTAGGGGGGACAGCGAGGGATGGGAATGTGACTTCGGATATTTTTACAAACAACCAAGCACATGAAGACAGCTTCAGAAGTCTTCAACTATGGAGAGCAAACGTCCTCATTAGTTACATTCCACGAGATCAACAGAGCCAAACTGTTATAATTGGTGGTAATTTGTGTGAGGAATTCATAGTAAGTTTTGCTGCTGTTCCACTAAGGTTTGAAATTGGCACGACTTTATCCAATGTTCAAATACCCCCTTTCCTTTGGGAATTTTTCTCCCATTTAAAATTTGTATAGAACGTAGGGGAAAGCCAGTGCCAAGGTCATTAATATTTGGACAACAATAGAACTGTTTTGAGGACAAAACAAATGTTACATTTAGTGGTTTGTTGAGGCGGAATTGCTAAGGTGTGTTCCCTGGAGCTCCCCTTGGAGAAGGGAGCCGTAGAAAATTAAACTGAACATCCATACTATATCCCATTTCTGTTCTTCCAGCCGTAAGAAAGGAGAGAAATCATATACATCATGTGGGAAGGAGAGCTGAGTGGGGGCTCTGACAAACCAGTCCTCAGGGAGAATGTATGGATTCTTCACTTAGACTTTTTATCTCCTCGGGATTAATTTACACCCACTTCAAAACCGAAGAGATTCAAATAATTTGGCACCACTCCCTCAAAGTTGGACTTCTGGGTGAGGAATCAGTGGTGGGGAGTCCGAGAGGATTGTAAACCACCAAGAGAAACCAAGCACCCAGCACTGCCAGACCGGCGTTCCCACGGACCCAACGCGGCCTAGAACCAACGCTTAATCCAGAAACCTTGCCATCCTTCGCGACAGGAACGGAGGGCCAGGACAGCGAGACCCGCTCAGCGAGGCCCCTCCCCCACGACCCCCCATCTCTATAGTTACCAGCTAAGGTGGATTGATGGGGTAGGGGGAGGTGGACCAGTGAAGAGTCTACTTCTCTCCTCTGATAAAAGCTAATCAATCTAATTGCGCATAATTGATTTTAATGAGGGGGGCGGGGTTCTTTGTATTAACGATTGCCCGTGGTCCTCAGCTTGCGCGGGCTGCGGCTGCGGGTGCTGATCTCCGTCTTTCTTTGCCGGCCGGCCTGCGCGACCAGTGCGCCCTCCACGCCGCCTAGCTTTGGGGCCCTAAAGAGCAAAGAGGTCTGAGAACCCGGATCCTGGCCGGACCGCCGCCCCGTTTCACCGGGTAATTTATGCACAATTAATTGAGATATCTTTTATACTTGATGTGTTGCAAAATTAATGCCTAATTTATGTAACTAGTCAATTAACTCTAATTCCAGCATATGTTCCCAATGCCCAGAAGGTGTTCTGTTTCCCAGGTACTTATTTTGATGTCACGAAATGCAGCTAATTAATTTTACATGCATATTAATTTGGGATCTCTTTGGCAGTTCCCTTTGTGCAAGTAATTTTAATATTTGTCTTTCTAACCTTTTGGGGTAGGGTGAGGGAGGTGCAGGTGGGTATGAGCAGCACGCGGGGGCGAGCGTGGATGGTGCCTGAGGGTGGCCCAGGTGCTAGGGCCGTGTTCCCGCAGAGGCTTCAAGTGGCAGGGAGTGCAGGCGCTGCGCTCAGCAGGCCCTTAGGGGGCGTTACTGTTGCTGACCCCACATAGTGCATTTTGCTCGGCTTTGGGAAACAGAGAGCCTTTAGGGCAGGGAGGTGGAGGCGCCCGGGCTGGCTGATCGTTACCCCCGGGGCATTTCCCGGGTCCCTAGACAAATCGCCCCTCGTCCAGTGGTCCTCGCTCCTGGGAGCCAGTGACACTTTCTTATTTATTTGCGCCCTGAAGGACAACTCGGATTTCCAGGCCAGCCGGAGGAGGCAGAAAGCGAACAGGCTGCTCAGAGGTAGTGGCCCTTCCTTCCAGGCGTCGCGCTGATCCCCAAGTGCCTGGCGCCCGAGTCCCAGAGCTCCCCAAAGCTGAGGGGTGGAGGGAGAGGGGAAGAGAGCCTCCATCTCGGGCTGCGATAGCCTCCATGGGGCGAAGACTAAGCAGGGCGAAAGTCTACTTTCCAAGTTATTGGGTGGCACTTTAAAACTTTTATCCGTTTTGGACAAATTAATGAGCAATTTAATTAATAAAATCAGAGAGTAGTGTAAGTGCTATGATAATGAAGTTAAATGAGTGCACAGTAAAATATTCACTAATCCAGCGCATTGCCAAATACCCCCTTAATTCTGCTTAACACTAAAAGGGTTTTGAGCACCATAATGAGATTCTTCTGTCTGCTAATTAATTGACACGCTCCTGAATATTCATATGAGCTAGCACCAATACGTTCCTAATTGCACCGTGGAATAGATCTCAGAGGAAAGTAAATCGCCATAGACTTAATTAAAATAATGTATTCCAGATCCAGGACGGGGAAAGATGAGACATTTGCCTTCGAGCGCGCTAAGAAAGTGGCACCTGGTTGGTGGAGGGGAGAGATATCAAATGTCGGCGCCCAGCCTGAAATAAGTGGCTTGGGACGCGCAGGGAGGGCGTTCAGCTTCAGAAAGCAGCGGCTACGCTCGATCCAAACCCGGCGGCTCGGGAGGCCATAGCTCCTAGGTGCGTCGGTGTTCCTGCTACCCTGCGCGGTGTTGTCCTACCGGAGGAAGTGGCTGATGGGCAGTCTAGGATCCCGGCCCCCGACCCAGGGCCCTCTCCTCCCTGCGGTCCTGGTCCGGGTCATGGTCCCGGAGCTGGTCTGAAGTGCTGTCTACAGAGGGCACTTGGGGAAACATCGTAGGTCCAGAAATTCCTAGGGAAACTTTTTCCAGGAGTTGTGGACGCCGCAGCAGCCCCAACTCTCCCAGCCCAGCTTGCGACCTGAGAAAAGTCGCTCACACTTCTCTTTGGGGGAGGGCGACAGCTCCGGGGAGGATGCTTGGATCCCGAAAATGACGGGATCCAGGTCCCACATCCCTCAGGAAGCGCTGTGGTCTTCAAAACTGCGCAGCTAAATTCCTGGGCGCATTCTCCCTTTCTTGGCGAGTCCAGGGCCCGTGCCGGGGAGCATTCCAACCGAGCTTACCTCGGCAGGTAGAAAGCACAGCAGCGAGGCTGCGGACCCTACATCTGGGCTCCACATCACAGTCATTTTTACCAGATAATGCAAGAGAAATAAACTCTCCTCCCTTGAAAACACAAGTCCCCCACCCCCTTCTTTTTTTGGGGAAAAAAATCACCACAGGTTAGAAACTGAAAAGAGTTTATTTGAAGGCATACAAATGCATATTTATTATACACATGTAGGCATTAACAATGTAAATTACACCGCCAGCAGTTGCTGGTTGTTTATTCATTAGATCTTTAGAAAATCTACATTGCCTCCAGACAGCGCGATGATAATGTGAAATACACAAGCAGTTTACATAACCAACTTCAACGCAGAGCTTCGCGCTCCGCCACTCGGAGTCATCAACAGGTCGTGGGGAAGCGGACGCGAAGGAAAACCTAAGTTCCTAACAACTACGGAAAATCTGGGAAACCTATGAGGCCCACAGTTCCCTCTGTCCTTTTGGGAAGCGATAAAAGACTTGAAGAAAAAGTAGCAACTGTCTCACTATGGTTCATCTATTTTATCCCGTTTGTGTGTAGCTTTTTTTTTTTCTTTGCAATTAAAAAAAAAATCGGTTAAAAGAGGATGGATGGGCGGAACGGAAAGATCAATATCCTCCCCAAACTCCTGGTATTCCGGAGTTTTCCTTAAAGACTGTGAATCCAAAGTGCTTTCAGGGGTGAAGTAAGTGACGAGAAGGTTTCATTTAGTGCCTGCGCGAGAAGAAAAGACATCCTACCTTGGCTAAGGGAGGCCATCGGCTCCACCAATCAAATCGCTATGGCTATAAACAAATGGTTATCCACTCCAAAGAAAATCACTTGCTGGATCAGCCTTCTTGGAATTATTAAATCCTCCGCGGTTCTAGATTTATCCAAAAGATGGAGATGAGGTGACACTTTAAGAGAAAAGTGGCAGTGCAGACTTAATGGTTATTTTAAGTACATAAATATTGTATATAAGTATATTTACAAGATTCCTTCCCAGTAAAAATAACTAAGTAAAACTAAACGCGGGGGCGGGTGCCAACTAGGGTCTCTTGCGTTGGGCCAGTGAACGACGTCAGCCGCAACTCTAGTGGCAAAGTTTTCCAAAAACCTCGCCGATCCTCTGAAGGTCGGGTTAATGATTTACCCCACTTGCCAGCCACCTCGTGTAGCCTACCGCTACGGCGCGGAGGTGTGCCAGTGATGCGCTGCAGGGGGGGATGCTGGGGCTCTGTTTTCTGCTTCTGTCCTCTCTTCCTCCCTCCCTTCTTTACCTCCTTTCTTTTGGTTAGGCCAGCTGAGCACAGAAGAAAATGCCCTGCCAATCCCGGAAAGTTTGCGCTACTGGGAATGCCTCGAGTCAGTTTGCTGACCTAAAATCTGGTGTTCATACCTGTGCTGGAATTGAAACAGTAGGCTGAGAAAAAAGGCGGGAGAAGGAGGGTAGAGAGGGAAAGGTTAGCGGGAATGAGAAGGCGTGGGGAGAGGGAGGGAGAAAATGCGGGAGAGGAACGCAGGGGGCAGGGGTCTATTTCTGGGGCGTCGGTAAGTCCTTGGGGCAACCTGGTTTTCCCCTGCTGACAAGCTGTGTCAGTTAACTGCAACCCACCAAGAGTCAGCCAACAGCCCCCGCGCTGCTAGAACGCCCACAGCAGGGGCCGCGAGGAGGGCCAGAGTGCACCGCGGGGGGGTTGGCATCGCCCTGGGGTTGGCACCGCGCGCTAGGACCCGCAGAGCGGCTCGCTAGTCCCAGGTGAGCCCGAAATGAGCGGAAGGACTCTGCCGCGGCGGGGCGGCGAGCGCCTGGCTGCACTGCAGGCCCCGCCAAGCCCCGCCCCCAAGCCATTCTTAGCTGGGGGAGGCCAGTACGGATCAGCCGCTTTCTTTCTTTTCTCTCTTTCTTTTTCAAACCCGCTTTGTGGGTGGCAACTCAGCGGGGGACGCATGGAGACAAGAAAATAAAAAGCAGAGAGAGGGAGGGAGAGAAGGAGAAAGGGAGAGAGGGAGAGGGAGAGACAGAGAGAGATCAACAAATAGTTTTTAACCTTCCTAGGAACACAGCGAGTTATTACATTTGAAAGCTGTCGTGGTCTTCAGCGAAACCTGCTTCTGCCATTAAGAAAACACATACTACACACGTTCACCCTGGTTAAGCTCTCCTCCCTGGTCAGCCTGAACAAACAAAGCAGAAGCGCAGGGTTTTAAGGCTGAAGATCTATCGGTTATCCGGTTTCAAAACAAATTAAAACAGAGGGATCCACCAAAAAATATATATATTATAGATGCAAAATATTCTTCATTTCACATAGCTGCAGTTGCCCCCATCGATTTTATTCCAATTTATTAGCAAAGCACATTTTAGCCTACTGTCCGGGATTTACCTTAATCTGTTCAATGAGTAACTTATTTTTCCCAAATCGTACATTTGAAGGAGCTTAAAGCCGTTTTTCCCACTTATTGGAAGCTTTAAAACACTTTATAAAGCTAAAAATCACTTTCCCGTTGCAGCTTTTCCAAAATGCCTCCCCCCAAAATAACATTGTAAGAGTGGGTGCCCAGCCAGAAATACTGATTTTTTTAAAAAACGCAGCACACTAATAATTTTTGACAAAGAAAATTAATATGAACAGTATAGGATGATTTTTCTCTCCCTCCCTCCCCACTTAAAAAAAACCCTTTGCTCCACCCCGCTATTAAACAAAACACAATACCTTTTTCTGGGTGGTACTGCACAGAAGTTGATTCAGTTTTGACAATGTTGTTTAGCTATCATTTGCTATTTTGAATGAATGGGAGCAATCCCCCCTTTTACAACATTTGTTTCCTATTATGGAGAGGTGCAGCAGTTGAGGGCAGACATGTGAAAGTGGCTGTTTGATTCTCTTTTTCATCTCCCTGACCCTGCTTTTGTCCCTTCTCACCCTGGGAATGTCACGCCTCGCTACTTCACTTTGAGATGCTCGAGAAAGTGG
Organism: Nomascus leucogenys; assembly: GCF_006542625.1. Classification (NCBI taxonomy): domain Eukaryota; kingdom Metazoa; phylum Chordata; class Mammalia; order Primates; family Hylobatidae; genus Nomascus; species Nomascus leucogenys. The sequence goes on from NC_044386.1 coordinate 79,226,014, forward strand.
CTTTGTTATTCCCTTTTAGACATACACGAAATTGTTCTCATTCCCCCCGCTGTAAAAGATACTTCACATCAGGACTCGGTTCACAAGTGCAATGCAATTTGGCTTAGTCCAACCTTTGTTCTGCTTGTACAAATGAGCGAACAGTGCACACATTATACAGTTGATCTACTGCTGTCTTAACCCCAGAGTTAGGGGCTGGGAGAAAAGCAAGTTAATCCCTTCAATACCAAGGTGGCTTTAGCAATATTTCCTCCAATAATAATAATAGATTTGAATTGCTTCTTCTATTTCACACAGGACAGAGCAAAACTTATGGGGAGAGTTTAGCAACAACACAAAAAGCCTTCCACCAACCTTTTGCAAATAACTTTTTAAACAAATACATTTGTGCGCATGGTAATGCCCAATTTAAAGCTATGCAACTGTTTGTGCAAAGAAGGGATTTGATTTGGAAACAAAGATTTTAAAGCCTTGAAGTCTCAGAACAAATCACAGCCAAGCAAACATCAAATGGTATTTAGCAAACCAATTCCAAAGAGAGGGCATTGTGCTGAGCAGGGAAAGAGTTGTTTTCACAGGCATTGAAATTGCTTGCTCACTATGATGGGGGAGGGGGAAGAGGAGTGCGGGTGGCACCTCTTGGGGATGGGGATCAAGCTGCCCCAGCACCTAACTCTGGCTACTCTTTATTTTATGCTGGGGGTAGAGGGGAAACTGGGCCTTCCATGCTCTCCAAACTGCAGCAGCTGCTTGGGATATACTATTAAAATGTGTGGGGTGTTGCCTCCCTTTACCTCACTCCCAAGCAAAACACAGATTTAACTCTAGGTGCCCCAGCCACAGCCAGAGGCCCTATTCACCGCTGGACAAGTTATTCTGGTGGGGACTAAAAAACTGACACCCTTGAAGTTGAACCCCCCAGTTTGGATGGGAGTAAACGGTGAACAGGAAGTGGAGACTCTTGTCTTAGAACCCCACAAGATTGAGCCCAGAGGGGAGATCTGATTATGGCCAATATACTACTTGTCAAAGGTTTTTTTGTTTTTGTTTTTTGTTTTGTTTTTTTTCCTGTCTGTGATGAGTTAAGGTCCCCTCGTAGCCCAGTCACCAACGGATGAAATAGCTGGCTCCAAAGTTCCCGGGCAGACATTCTTCCCCACCAGTTGGAAAAAATATGCTCCTGCGGCAGCACAGTGCAGGGGTCGCTGGCGGGGGTAGGGGGTGTCGGTGGATACGGAGTCCTTTCACTGCCTGTCGGCAGTTGCCACCAGAGGGGAAAGTGTGTCCCCTCCCCCGCCTCTCTCCCTTGGGCAGTTTGATTTCCCGCCAGACTCAGTCGGAGTGGCCTGGAAGAGCAGGCTTAAACTCCCAAGGCAGTCGTGGGAGAGTCATAGCGGATAGGTTTCCCCTGACACGCGTCCGGTGCTCGTCTCTGCCCCCCACCCGCCCCCCCAACCCAAACCTGCAAGTCAATGTTGTCCGGTGACCCCGGGAAAGGAGAACTTTCTGAGCTAGTTCCTTCTGGTCCCGAAACCCAGCACGTTAAAGCCAGGCCTTGCGGTGCTGGGGGGCTGGTGGGGGAGGCGCACAGACTCCGAGGACAAACAGCCCCCAGGACACTCGGGATGGCAATTTTTTTTAATTGACCACTGACAGGCTGAGGGAGTTTGTTTTAGTGCTGAATACCCCGGGAACGAAATCCTTTTGAAAGGCAGGCTAAGTCGTTTCACGCCACCAAAGTGCAGATTTGAAGAATGACTGATAGGACAAAGAGGCGCGATGCGTTGGCGCGGGTTCCCAGAGCGAGCGCAGCACTGGGGCAAATGCGGGAGGCAGCCTGGACAGGTGGGGCGGGGCAGGGGAGACTCGCAAGGCCCTAAAACCTGAAATCGACGGCGCACCAGCCTTCGACCCTCTCCCTTAGCACATTTCACTGTCAATTTGGTAAAGGAGATGCAAAAAGCAGAAGGGAGAGGAGAAAAGTGTAGCGAAGAGGAGTGAAGGACCGGAGTGCCGTAGGAGAGGGGAAAGAAGGAGAGGGAGGGTGAGACTCAGATTGAGGAAGCGGAGAGGAGTTTAGGGAGGCTCAGGGAGAAAGAAGAGGTCCGGGCAAAGGAAGGCTTAGCCGAAACGCTCCAGGCAGCGCAGAGTTCCTTTTCCAAGTGGGGACGACGGGTATTGTTTTTGGCACCTAGGAAACCTTCGGAAGCTGCTGGGTACTTTCCCTCCGCCTCCCGTCTATGTTTGGTAAATATTAACAAACCAGGGCGCGTTATTTTCTGGAGTGTGCATGGAGGGGCTGGCGGGGACTAGGGACAGATTTCCTCTCCTGGAGCCCCCGCCCCCAAAGCCCCAGCTCCACCCTTCACGCACACACACCTGCTTGACAACAGAAGGAATCAAAATCAATATTGTATTTGTCACCCCTCTGTCTCCTTTTTACTCCCTCAGCAACCCGGGTGCCACTGAAGCGAATTGTGGATTTATGGAGGGAAATTAGCATAAATTATTACGAAATCTGTAGCCGTGTGTGGTCCAGCTTGTGGGAAAAGAGGCTATTGCGAACTCTCCAAGCAGAAAGGTGGTCGGTGGTGGGCTCTGCGGAGGCGATGAATGGCTATTGCACGAAAGAGATTTCCATTTGGTTTGCACATGGGTATAATTGACTTATGTGTATTTTATACAGTTTTCCCAACAACTCCCTAAGCCACCGGGTCGGATGTGCCTCCCCCCTACCCCCACCCCCTGTTTGCTTTGGGTTCTGCACAATAGACTCTGATGCACTTTTCAAGATTTCTGGAAAGTGCTCCTTCCCTCCTCCTTTTCATAACACCAGTCTTAAAATGCTGTTAATAACATGCAAATCCTCCCTCCCCGCCCTGGGCTTTGTAGACCTCCAGCAGAACCAAGATAAAACTTTGTAGCAAAGCCCAAGTTTTAAATGTGTATCTCACAACTTCTCTCCTCATCCAAGGCAAACTTGTGCTATTGAGTTCGGTTTACTTAAGTAACCCTGGTCGTGTGCAATGTGCGTTAAACTCCTATCCCCACACTAGCCAAACTTTAAAGATTCATCAGACACAAATTCCTACTTGTATCCTCGCATGTTCCAAACTTGGGGGTGACAACTTTCCCGGGGAGATAGACAAAGATTTATTCCAACTTCAGACTTTTTTTTTTTAACCCGAACGTTTTTACTCTTAGAATTTAGTTAATCTCCTGTTTACTCTGAGCAATGATTTCGACAGGCATACAATGGCCTCTTTGCAGGGCAACAAAATGCCAATTGTTAAAATAAGAAAACACTTCTCTCTCCTTATTCCCCACCCTCAACACGCACCCATGCCGGATAGAAAAGAATCTTCCTGGCTGTCACTGGGGAAACGGAGGAGAGATTTCACTCCTATCTACATCCCAATTCCAGCCGCCCACCATATTTTATCGGTCTACATATCAGTATGAGCGGATGCACATATTTACTAAGAGGATCCTAAAAATTCCTGGAGGGGTCTATGCTGGTACCCTTCCACCGCAGGAGCACTCCTGCCTTGCCCACAGTAACTGTTTTGTACCAAGGCCAGCTGTACTCGGGAGCAGGAAAGCTGTGGACCAGCGCCTTTCCATTCTGAGAAACACAAGCCTTGCCCACTATTCCTCATCACGGATGCCCCAGGCTCCCCGGCTCTTTGGACTCCCCAGCTCCTTCCTCCCCAGGACCTTCGATCCGAATCTGGCCGCACCAAGTAACCCCCCAAACGCCGCACCTCGTTATGACCTGAAGCGCGACTAGCTGGGACGAGTACGGCTGCCTCCAGCCAAAAGCTTGGCAGAGGTTCCACCCGAGTCCAGTGGTTTATCTGCTGAGAAGGGCAATACATTTATCTGCCCTTCTCGAGCCATACCCCGAGAGACAGGTCAACATCCCTCCCCCAGCCTCTCGCACCCATCTCCTCCTCCCGGTTATTTTTTCCGAATTAAGAAGGTGACATTATTCTTTTCTTCAAGCACTTCTGTTAATATTGAAAAACGTGCGCTTGCATCTCAAGCGAGGCAGCCCAGAGCCAGAGCCATTTCAATATTAATGAAATTGTTTAATCTCCTAAATTCATCGTGTTTAAGTTACGTTTTGGTGAGTTATTGACAGCCTCCGAAACTGTAGTTAATGAAGTTGTATGTGTGTGTGTGTTTGTGTGTGTGTGTGTGTGTGTGCATTCGCGCGCTGAAAGATCTTTTTTATGCTAACCCCAAACAGCTCCACTAATAATGATCTAATATCACCTAAAGTGTTGAAACTTAACACCCAGAATTCTCTACGACCACCACGTCTAGGAAAAAAAAATTCTCCCATTTCTGGACTTTGAAGATGATTCTGTGTGGGCTGTAGGTATTGAGGTTTTAACAATGCAGTAAAATGAATGTCTTTTAAAAAACCTTAAAGGTCGGAGAATGTGCAGAAACCCGTGGGAACTCCTGGTGTGTACTCATAGAGTTCGTGCATGCAGGCGGGGTCGACTCACTATTTATTTCATAGCAATTTGATGATGATGATGATGATGACGACGACAGCGACGACGATGAGGATAATGATAATAATAATGATTCATTTAACCCTCCCAAGGCGAATCCGAACCGAAGGGAGCCTGCTGCTCGCACCAGGCGGAGTGACCCGAGGTACATTCCCCCCTCCCCAAGAAGGAAAACTCTATGGTTCTTTCCCCAAGTTGTAGAAGATACTGCCGTCTTAGTGGGATCGCGGGCAGCTTTTGCTACACTCGAAATCCTAAATAAGTTCTCCATACCAAAAAAAGCGGGAGTGGGGGGGTGGGGGGTGAGGGGTGGGAGGGCTGAGAAGGGGAGTTCCGGCTGTAAAATGAAAACTTCCAGGATATGCCTGAGTCCTAAAGTTTCAAACCACCTGGGAAAAGCGAGAGCCCCTGAGGCTTACCTGGTGATAAACTGTGTCAAACAAACTCAGGCCCTCCCCAGGTCCGCACAACATTTGCCCCAACAGCCCCTGAGCCTCCATTCTGTGTCCAACCAAATTCCCGGGGGACTTTTAAAGCAAGTACCCGGACTCTTCGCCCAGATACACTATTTTAATTTTTAAAAATTTGGTCAATACAGTTACATTCAAAATGGGCTCTTACACGGGGATGTCCAATCACATTTTGAAAGTATTTGTAAACCCCATCACTTTTTCAAAGCTACACACCTAACTATACAAAGCTGAAGCAGCTGCATAGGAAAGTCAAGTCAAATTTCGACCTAACTCTCGGGGGACTGGGGGGCAAGGGTGTGTTTTCATTATTATAACCCATGCAACCAACCCCGGGTAGTGCTAAGCGCAGGAAAAGGGTCGGCTTCAGGGGAAAGCCGTGCCTAAAGTTACCTAACGATACAAACCGGATACAACGCAGAGGAAACAGAATACCCCAGCCAAGCAATTTCCATGTCAAACATCATCTGCGCGGCTGCTCCATCTGTGAACGTGAGTGGTCGCCTGGCTCCCTGCTCCGCGGCAGCCGCCTCCTCATACCTTCACACGGCGCACAGCGGCCGGCGCGTCCAGCTGCCTGCCCGTGGCCGAGGCTCTTCCCCCTCGCCCAGTCTTGAGCTGGAAGTGATTCCTATTGGCCAAGGTGTCCATGTAAATAGGTATGAAAGAAACCAGAGCTGGCCGGGCTCTCCCTTCTCGCTCAGTCCCCTCCCTCTGCAGCCCCCGCTCCCCCTCCTCTTCCTCCTCCTCCCAAGGCGATTGTCATATGATAGCTAAGAAGTGGCACATTAATGAAGCGCCGCTACAGGGGTCTTTTCTGCTCCTGTCACCGCTTAAAACTATCAGATGGTTCGAGGGAGGACATGGAGGCAGCCACCTAGCTCAGCGGAGACGCGGAGCCCACAGCAGCGCCCTCCGGAGCCCTAAGACGTCGCTGCCACCATCCGCGCCGGGACTCCGCAGCCGAGCTCGGCCGCCCGCAGGACGCTCCAGGAGCGTCGCGGACCGGGCGGCACAGGACGCTGCGGGGCTGAGATCAAGAGCCCAGGTTCGCGCCGAGTCCAACCGGACCCGGACGCTGTGCGCGGAGTGCGTGCCGAGAGAGAAGCGGCGCGCAGCGGCGCCCTCCCGGATGCGGACGCGCAACTTGAAGCAACTTTAAGGTGAGCAGCTCTCTGTTCCCTCCCTGCCCCCTGTTCTTGCCCCAGTCCCAACTTACTTCCCGGCTATCCTCGCGCCGTTCGCCGGCTTCCCCTCCCGCGCCCACTAAGCCCGCAAAGTTGTTGGCGAAAGAGCGCGGGCGCCGGCTGATCGAGCGCCGCAGGCCCCACCCCCGACCCACGAAGTCTGTTACTCCGCCTGGCTGACCCTGCCGGTGTCTCTGTGCATCCATGCTACCTTCCCTTATTACCACCCCCTTCCCAGATCCAAGCAGTCCGCCGGCCCGCGCGGACCCAGAGCAAGAAGAGGGCGAGGAAGAAGATGCCTCGGCCCGGCCGCAACACGTACAGCGACCAGAAGCCGCCCTACTCATACATCTCCCTGACCGCTATGGCCATCCAGAGCTCTCCCGAGAAGATGCTGCCGCTGAGCGAGATCTACAAGTTCATCATGGACCGCTTCCCCTACTACAGGGAGAACACGCAGCGCTGGCAGAACAGTCTGCGCCACAACCTCTCCTTCAACGACTGCTTCATCAAGATCCCGCGGCGGCCGGACCAGCCAGGAAAGGGCAGCTTCTGGGCGCTGCACCCCAGCTGCGGGGACATGTTCGAGAACGGCAGCTTCCTGCGGCGCCGCAAGCGCTTCAAGGTGCTTAAGTCCGACCACCTGGCGCCCAGCAAGCCAGCCGACGCGGCGCAGTACCTGCAGCAGCAGGCCAAGCTGCGGCTCAGCGCGCTGGCGGCCTCGGGCACGCACCTGCCACAGATGCCCGCCGCCGCCTACAACTTGGGCGGCGTGGCGCAGCCCTCGGGCTTCAAGCACCCCTTCGCCATCGAGAACATCATCGCGCGGGAATACAAGATGCCTGGGGGGCTGGCCTTCTCCGCCATGCAGCCGGTGCCCGCTGCCTACCCGCTCCCCAACCAGTTGACTACCATGGGCAGCTCGCTGGGCACCGGCTGGCCACACGTGTATGGCTCCGCCGGCATGATCGACTCGGCCACCCCCATCTCCATGGCGAGTGGCGACTACAGCGCCTACGGCGTGCCGTTGAAGCCTCTGTGCCACGCGGCGGGCCAAACGCTGCCCGCCATCCCCGTGCCCATTAAACCCACGCCGGCCGCCGTGCCCGCGCTGCCTGCGCTGCCAGCGCCCATCCCCACCTTGCTCTCGAACTCGCCGCCCTCGCTCAGCCCCACGTCCTCGCAAACAGCCACCAGCCAAAGCAGCCCCGCCACCCCCAGCGAAACGCTCACCAGCCCGGCCTCCGCCTTGCACTCGGTGGCGGTGCACTGACCCGCAGGAGCCGACGCCCCCTCTCGTTCTTCTCCCCACCACCTCACTCGCCTTCCCTGGCTCCCAGTCCTGCCGGCCCCAACCTGGGACCGCCACCCTAACTTGTCCATTTTACCTTCGGCCAACCCGCCTTGCCCCAAGAGAACTTTGTTTTGGACCCAGGAGACAAAACACAAACTTGCAGATGGGCCGGGAGGCGCGTGGGAGTTGTCCTCGCCCCCACGTTAAGGAAGGCCGGGGCCACCTGAGCCGAGCCATCCCCTCCCTGAGGCCCCGAAACCCCTTCCTATTTGACCGGCGAGGGAAACCCTGTCACCCCCTCTTCGCTGAGAAAAGCGCGTCTTCCCTCCGCCCAGATCGGCGGAGCCCCGAACTCTGCGCAGTTTCAAGACTAGAGAAACTGCCTCAGATGTTTCCAGGAACAGATTCCCCCCCACACCCCCTCCCCGCGAGGGCTGCAACAGCGCAGGGGAGGGCCCGATCTCTTTACGTCTTGGAAATCTGCAGCAAAAAGGAGCCACTAATCTTCCTACCCCACTCGCCTCCGCCCATCCGGCAGGGGCTGGGCCGACCACAGCTTCCCGGGGTTGCGGCCCTGCCTCCTGGGCTTCTGCGGAGATTTTGTTGTTGTTTGGGGTTTTGTTTCCTTCCAGAGGCTCCAGGCGCTGGGAGTTAAAAAAGAGGCTGCCAAGCTGAGAAGGCGACGCTCGTCCTCACACAGCAAAACAAAACTAAAAGTAACCTTGTATTGTTTACAAAGCGCCCAGTAATATGTAAACAGTGAACTTGAATCTGTCTTGCTAGGCGGACGAACGGGCAAAGCCCACATTATAAGTACCTGTTGTAATGTGAATGTTTACTCTTCATTTCTGGCCAGGTTTAGGGGAGGGAAGTGGGGATGGGAAAGTTAATTGGGATGTTAACTTTCCGGTGACTTAGAGACCTTTTTACCTATTTATTTTATTGTTGAAAAAAAAAAAAAAGAAGGAAAGAAAATGAAATAAGCCCAAACCAAGAAAGCATCAAGGGCAACCCGGGAAGAACTTAGATAAGCTGACTGGTAACATGAAGGGATGTCACCGGATAGCTCTCCCACGGACAAGTCTTTCTGTTTGCTACCAGAAAATTTCCAAGAAGCTAAAGGGCTGCAAAGAGATGTAAATACTTGTGAATAGGAATGATTATACACTGTGTAAAATGCACTTTTGTTTGCTGTATTCCTTTAGAATCTTAGATAATTGGCTGGAAAACGAACTGTTGTTCTGGTGTGACCTGCTTAAGTTAAAAAAAAAAAAAGTTGTAGTGTCATCAGAGCTGTAAAATTTTTACCTTTCACTTTTCCCTCCCTGTACAAAATTAGCATGGCATTTTAAATATTGATGTTCTTGTTCCCAGCATGCCTGTTTTAAAACAAAGGATTTTAAAAAAAAAGGTGTCTACATTAAATTATGACCTAGTCCAAATAATATTTTCTCATTAAAATATGTAAATTCAAATTTTAGTTTTGTGTGTTTTTGAAGAGTTGCTACAAATAATTTTGCAAAAGATGGATGTAATGCTTCCCTAAGCATGCTTTCTGCAATACACTGAGTAATTTGCCTTTTTCATATCATATTGTGAAAACAGTCAAACCTCCTCTTATGCACTTGGAGATTGTGGGAGAAATTATTCAGATAGAATTTTGAAGGTATTTGTGTATAGGGAAAAAGGAAACAGACTATTTCTATTAAAGATCAGGTGCATAGGTGCAGTGGTGAAAGAAAACCTGTTTTTGAAACAATAAGTATTTTATATGTATTTTTGTCTATATTAAAATATACATTTTATGAAATATATAGCACTTATAAGGCGTATGCAGAAATCAGGTAGAAAATATGCAGACTTAAAAAGTAAAAACAGACTTGCTTACTCAATGCTTATATTCTGATGCATCTTATTTAGTGTGAGTATTCAGTTCCTTGCTCCTTTAAATTATTACAGTTGTTAAAATTTTTTTAATAGAAATTACCTAAAGGTTCACCTTCATGTCAAGATACCTGTTCACTTTGAACTGAACAGATTTCTTTCACTCCTTCCTCTGAGAAGATAATGCTTGATGCACTTATTTTAAAGATATGAGTGAAGTTACTTCAAATGCCTGACTTTAAGTACTTGCTTTTCTTCATATTTTTGCAGAGAATTAAAATTTGCCAAGAATTTATGGCTCAAGGCTAACTGACACTTTATTGAAAGGGTCACAATATTTCCAGAATGAGATGTGTATTCACCTAATGAAGTTACAAGGCAAAGAGAAACTTAAATGGTGATTAACACTTTACTGTGTAAAATGATTAAACAAGAGACTCTTGTGCAACACAGAGAGAGCCACATAGAAACCACAATCACTGTACTTCACAGGAGGATCCTTAGCACCTGCAACCATTATATATTTAGAGGACTACCTGAAAAACAACTTAGGATTAATGCAAAGGGTAATTAATCCTGTTCTGACCATTTTTTAAAAAGAAGGATCACACACACAGCCAAAAAAAAAAAAAGTGGAAAATAAATGAATCATTGGACTGATTAAAATGCATGAAGCTACTAAAGCTCGTCAGACAGGGGACAACTAAACTCATTCATCAAGCCCAATTCACAATTATATCAACAAGATCAGCTAAAGAAAGCCTGGAAAACTTAACCACCCTGGGCTAGGAAACTCTTAAAACTTTGTTCTCAACAAGAAATCATATACATTTTTTTAAAAATTAAATACGTTTTCACAATTTCCTGCAAAAGAAAATTAAGGCCATCTCTGGAATATGCTAATCTCATCGAATTTGGTAACACTGAATTCCAGCTAGGGATGAAGGAAGTATAAAGGACTAACATGGGCCTCAAACATTTTATAAATCATCAGCTTAGATAAATGTTCCTCTTATAATAGGCACTAGAATTCAGAGATGAGTGATGTATACACATGCACATTTAATACCTAGAGGTAAATAAGACACAGATCCTATTTCTGATTTTTAGCAAAGGAGAGATTTCAACTCAGTATTTGAAAATGCTCTTTTCAGCTGGTAAGTTCGTCATGGTGTATTGCAAAGAATGAAATAACTTGGGCATTGTGAGCCCTCCTTTCACAAATGCCGGCATCTTTTCTCAGACAAAGTTGAATGAGTAAAGTAAAAAAAAATCCATTGATGATATTTTGACCTTGATCAGAAATCCAAAGGCAGTCCAAACACACATGCCTCCACCCCACTCCATCCCCGCCTCACCCCCCAGCTTTGAGACTTACACCCTGTTTAGCTGAAGTGCCCCACAAATAAGGAAGTTTATAACTATGATACCTTCAATGGCTCTCTTTGTCATTTTAAATCTTTTCACCTGGCTCAAGTCCAAAGTCAATACACACAGCTTTAAAGTAAAACTGGAAGAGACAACACCATGGAGTGGGAAGGTGTCTGTGTGAGATTTGTCCTGAGAACTGAGATAAGTCATATTATTTTCTATTTTGTAAATTCAAGTAGTATTGATTTCTTAGATTTCGGGTTTTGTATTTGGAAACTTGGCTATTCTGTTACTTTTGGTTTTTTACATGATTCTGCATTTGACTGAGTTTTTAAACAGGCTTCTCTGTGATTTGAGGAAGCGCTGACACAATGAATGAATTTCATGCACTTTCTTAAGAGAGAAGCTACAGAAATTCTCACTGTTTCTATTACCTGATTTGGGGGTTTTGAAAAGCCTGAGGAGTGGTGCTAGTAAATGATCATCAAAATGGCCTAAATACTATAGTAGTGAGTTTAATTCCTTTAAAGAGATGAGAACATTGAGGGTCTTGCAAGCATAAATATGGCCAGGTGCTCAAGAAGGATGAGGTGGGAAGTAGGAGGGAGGAAGAGTCCAAGCCAGTGCTACAGAGAGTAAGATTTACATTCGTTTATGCAAGACTGGGGGATCTGGGGGGTTGCAGAGTGTAGGGGTGAGGAGCGGGTTTATACTTTTACAAATGAAAATTCCCTTCATAAAAGGTATTCAGGTAAGAAACAGAAAGGATCAGGATCTATTGTTAAATTCTTAATATAAATGTCAATTAATTTTTTTCTCCTAAAAGCCACATATGCACAGAGACACCCAAACAAAAACAAAACAAAAACCACCCAACCCACCGGCTGTGAAGCCTCAAAGGGGATGCATTTGTTTCGTTTAAACTAACAACAAATTATCTAATTAATATGTTTCAATTACAGCATGAAAGGCACAGCCCCTGGACCGCCCGCCGTGGAGGCACAATAGCCCCAGAGCCCACTCTAGGAATTTACAATAACTTCACATCTGTTTCTTTATTTTCCACTTTTTGAGTCTAAAACTCCTCTCAAGATTACTGCAAACCACGGCCTCAGTTATGAAATATGTCCCAACGTTAAAGGGGTATGAAACTTTGCCCACGGATGCTTCATTTGCAATCAAAAAAAGTGAAAGCCCATTGAAGAGCATTAAACAAATATATTAGAATTCTGTCACTTTATGCAATTGAGTAGATCAAATGAAGGGTCCCGGCCACTTCATTCACTCTCATTCACTCGAATAGAAAATGCAAAGAATAGCAATCCGAGACTGGGCCACCGATGTAGATTTAGCTCCTTTTTACTGGGAGACAAAAAGGCTGAATTTTCACAAACACATTGCTGACTCGGGGACTAGGAAACCGGCACTGGAACCCCTTTGGAATTTAAATTCATTTTATCTTCCTCTCTCTTTGGGGGAATCTGTTTGCACTACAGTGCAAGATGCAGCAGGCATCCTCTGGCTTCTGAAAAAAATGGGGGAGGGGAAGAAAGTGAGTGGAGGCAGGCAAAAAATGGGGGAGGGGAAGAAAGTGAGTTGGGGCAGGCAATGTGGGACTTGGGATTCTCAAGGAACTCTTGGTGATCAACAGTCAGGTCTGAGATAAGAAGTTTAGTTTAAACAAATCTTTACCTATGTCAATATAAACATCATTATATCTACACATCTCCAAATCTACCTCTTTGCTAGGCTTGGATCGCATAAAGTGCTTGTTTTCAAAAACCAGAATCACATCCGGGTCATCAAGTTTTCTTCTTTCAACTAATGTATCTGGTCTTTGGTGTCATAACAGGATAGATAGCTGAGCTTGCAACCTCACCTGTTATGTCTGTCCTGTCTGTCTCTCTTAATCTCTTTTCTCTGTCTTGCACACGCTCGCGCACACATGCACACACGCACACACACACCACTTTCTGCTAGCTACCCTATCTGAGCACTGTGATAGTTAAACAGGTTATGTTAAAATCAGGAGAGAGGATACTCTTTGGTCAGAATTTCCAAGTCAGAATTCTCTTACATTTTCATTTTTCATCCCAGGAGTGGGGAAAATAAGCCACATGTGTCAGGGTAATTGAGATAATCTTGTGAGGATACTTTTATCTTTTGCCTGCCATGCTTGACGTTTTTGTTTTGGTAAACTTTGTGGACTTTTATCCGCCAACATTGTAGAAAGGTTACAGTGACTATTAGAGGTATTTCTAGAGACAGTGTAAGAAAAAATAAAGAAGTAGGCTTACCAGCTTTCACGATGTGATTGCAGAGGAATAAACCAGTTTTTCTCAAACTTGAAATCAAAATGAGATCTGATCTAAAGGAGGATATATTTGGAGGTTTTCTATTGTGTTTTTAAATTTTGTCTGGTATTATTTCCAGGTACCTTTAACATTTTTCATGTTAGCTTCAAGAATTATAAAGTCATATTTGACACTATTCTTCATTTAATTCTTGGGATTGTGCCTGGAACTGGGAATAGGACTGAGAAGGGGAAGTGGCTCAGACCTCCAGATATATATATACGTATAAAAAAAAGATGTCGAAAAAATAGTTGGTTGCATATAACCATAGGCTATCAAACTCACTGGAACTAATGATAAACTAATCAGAGATTAACCATGAAAAATAGTCGTTGGCTAACTAAAATCTTCCCTGGAAGATTGTCCTTCTAGAGTATCTTCAAGGATATTTGGAGAAAGCATTCTTTGGGTGCAGCCTCCTTTTGCCTGTGTCTGCAAATAACCGATGTCAAATCAGTTGCAGTCTTTTGAAGGAACAAACTCTTGGAGCATTAATTAGAGCAGATTAAGCTCAGAGATAAAACACATTCTTTAAGTATCTGTTGTATGGAGACATTGTGATTCTAATTCATGCTTTGCAGCCTGTATATTTTTATTTACTTAGTTAATTTCTCTCCATGAGTGTTCCCTGTTAACTGGGTTTACTAAGTATACGGTACCGAAAGAGTTGTTGGTTAGCAGAAATAATTGTTTTCAAATTCTGCTTTTGCTACAGATTTCTCTCTTCTTCATGAAATACAACATATTGGTAATTCCAGCACATGACAGCATATAGAGAAACTGTTCAGCAAAGGATTTTAATTTTGTGCTTAGAAGAAGCTTAGTATTTGTTAAGTAATATCTAGAGTGTTTTGCATTAATTAGAGCAGCTCCTTGGAGAGACATTACAGCCAAGAATGGTTTCACATAACAGGAAAACTCTGAGCATCTGAACTAAATCTGCTACTAATCCTGCCACTAAACCTGCTACAGTGAAACCAGAGCTGCAAATGTCTGGCTTGCTTGGAAATATCAACACATATTTTATTTATTTACATATATTTGATAGACTAGAAGTCTATGTATAACAATAAAATGATCATTGACAAGTTCCACATCACTCTGAGTGCCAGGTGAGCTACAAAAAAAAAAAAAAGCTGAAACAATGGTTTGTCTGAAGATTCTTAGCTTGATTTCATGTTGGAGAAAAACTGCCAAAGATGACCCAACCCTCCCAAATTGAATAGATTCTTCAGACTGAACCAAGTATTTCTATGACTGCCTAGAAGATGCAAAGTTGTGTTCCCATTCTTGTGTTCTTGTGTTGGTAAACAGGGGAAGGGCAGGGGAGAATAAGGGAGAATAGGCAAGGATAACATCTTCTATCAGATTAGTCCAGATTATGCTTAACAGAGTAGTTCCTGTGCCTAACACAGAAAAATTGATTACTGAATGATTGAGCGTTCTGAAAACAGTCCTATTGGTTTAGCTTAGGTAAGAATGCTATGCGTTTGCTCCAGGTGTCAGTAATTGAGAGTGTTGACTGAGATTAAGTTTCTGCTGTGATAATAAGTTTGTAAAATTAAAACATGTGAAATGCATTTAAGTTTACTTGTGGAAGTTATTGGCTTCAGTAAAAGAGAACCCTTCACATAAAACAAGAAAATGAAAATGATTAACTTTGACATAGAAATATAAACAGCAATTTGATTAATTATAGTGCTAATTATTCTTTGCTGTGTAGCCAAACATTATCCAATTCTTAAAATGACAGATGCTGAATAAATCATGTAAAATAATTACTTGGAATTTCACTGCAATGAGAAATGGTGCAGTTTAGAGAGAGATTTACATTGATTTCTAAATATAGAATTGGTTCTAGTCTATTTCATTTAGAAATTTAGTTTGTACTGTAAAAATACTTTGTTATAGAAATATTTTATATAGTTTGCATTATGCATATTTTTAAATCATTTGTTTCTTCTTTCAATATTTTCCATAGTTATTTCAGTATAATACATTTTTACGTCTTGCTTTTCTCCAGCATATCATAGACATTTTCCTATCTAGCTATATACTTTTAATAACCATTGATTTTAAAGGTTGTATAGTATGCCACTGAGTGAATTCTTTTTGTTTGGGCATTTAGAACGCTTTTACATTTCATTTGCTTATTTTTGCTAATACAAAGACTTGTTGCAGTGAACATATTTTATACCTAACTAAACACTAGTTCCAATTACTAAAATAAATTAGCTTTTGACATACTGAATTCCTTAACAGCTTCCTGCAAATTCAATAATGTAATTTAACTTAGGATTTCAGCTTTTGCTCTTATATTTCCATTGCTATTTACCCTGCACCCAGGAACCCAGAGCAATATCAGCTTGACTTAGAATCATGAAAGCACTGAATGTCAGTGTTAGAAAGGTCCTGAGAGATTCCAGGTAAACCAATACCTTTATTTTACTTACTTGTGAATCCCTCTGATATACTGTCTTATCTGCAGCCCAAAGATTTAAAAATACCAGAGTCAGGTTCTAAAAGTAAAGTAAAGCAGAAAACTTCAGTCCTACCACAGATGCCACAAAAATGCAACTAACAATAAAAAATTATGAAGGTATTGAAATTGGCAAAATGAAGTCTTTATCTGATAATGTGAGTGCGCATGATTTTAAGGCAGTTCATACTGAATAGCCCGCTGTACCCTTCTGAAGTGGGTGTACTGGGCAGTTTGTGCGACTAGAGGGAATGGTCATTGGTTAACCCCAGATCTCAAGAGAAAGAGATCCACCTTGAATTGGAATCATTTCTTAAGTTTCTGGTATCTTCCCCCAAATTGCAAACAAATAGTCTTCCAGACAGACTGCCTTGAGTCCAAAGGGTTCAGGCCCTGAACAGATGTTGACCAATTTGTTTCTTTGACTGCTTTGAAATGACTAATTCCCAAGAAGGGAGATTGAGGGGAAGGGGATGGAAAAGCAGGCAAGAAATCTGAACTTCAGGCTTTGTCTCCTTGTTGTAGCATTTTGTTTTGACCTTTCTCATGTGACACTTTTGTGTCAGACTTCCCCACTCCGGGCTCTTGAGACCTTATTTGTTTTTAATACGGTGGCTTCAGCCGGGCACAGTGGCTCACGCCTGTAATCCCAGCACTTTGGGAGGCCAAGGTAGGCAGATCACGTGGTCAAGAGTTCGAGACCAGCCTGGCCAACATGATGAAACCCCGTCTCTACTAAAAATACAAAAATTAGCTGGGTGTGGTGGTGTGTGACTGTAATCCCAGCTACTGGGGAGGGTGAGGCAGGAGAATCGCTTGAACCCAGGAGGTGGAGGTTGCAGTCAGCCAAGATCGTGCCACTGCACTCAGCCTGGGTGACAGAGCAAGACTTCATCTTGAAAAATAATAAGGTAGCTACACAGTGTGTGAGGCATGACACTGGCACCCATCAGTGCTTGTCAGTTTGAACAGATAGAAGAGAATAAAGAAGGATAAGCATGAGGTCCACACCTCATGCTATAACTAGTCGCTGAGATTGAAATCATTCTCCTGAACTGGGATCAATGTTTTTTGTTGGGGATAAAAATCATAAAACCAAAGTAATATTTTCACAACTACTTTTCCATAGTCTTCAAACAACGAGCCACCATACTCTGAGCTGATCATTCCTACGGTTCTAAGTTCTTTAAAAAAATTTACTCATTTTATCCCAATAACAGCTTTATGAAATACACACTTTTTTATTATGCCCATTGTACAGATGGGAACATTGAGGCACAGGGCATTTAACTAACTTGCCCAAGGTTACCCAGCTAATAAGTATTATCTACACCCTATGGATTCTCAGTAAATGTTGTTTTAATATAAAGACACTTTCACTAAACTGCATTTTCTTCCTAAACTGTCTTCTATTTAATGTATTTGGGGGAAAGAAAACCTTCTATAGAACTAAACATAGTCCTGTATTCTAGCTTACGCAATTTTTGAACTTTGATCTCAGTCAGATCATGTACCAAAAAAGTCACATTGAAATATCTCCATCCCATCCTTGAAAATGGACCTCAGTGTATAGCCAACCAACCTGGATCCATACATCATGATTAACTTAAATCTTCCAGAATTGAGGGCAGCCACATGAAATCTAAGCAGGAATGCATTCTTATAGTTAGAAGAAAATTACCAACCTGAGTGCTCTTTTCTTCCCTGACAGCCTCTATCAGATCATAAAATAAATCAGAAGGAGGAAAAAGTACCATTTTTGCACTTTTTTTTTTTGAGACGGAGTCTCACTCTGTCACCCAGGCTGGAGTGCAGTGGCACGATCTTGGCTCACTGCAACCTCCGCTTCCTGGGTTCAAGCGATTCTCCTGCCTCAGCCTCCTGAGTAGCTGGGATTACAGGTGTGTAACACCACATCTGGCTAATTTTTGTATTTTTAGTAGAGACAGGGTTTCACCATGTTAGTCAGAATGGTCTCGAACTCCCGAACTTGTGATCCGCCTGTCTCGGCCTCTCAAAGTGCTGGGATTATAGGTGTAAGCCACCGCGCCCGGCCCATTTTTGCACTTTTGATGTGATTTTAAAAAGAGGAAAAATGGACAGAAGGAAGAATCAGGATGATGTAACTAACTCAGTAAATATAGTTTCATCTGTTGTCGATGGAACCAAATATTGAGGAAATCAACATTTGGTGTTTTCTCTTAATGCTCAGCCTTCATTAGTGGTGCTTTCTAAAGTATGCTTGGGCACTCACATAGCTTTTTCAACGCAACTCTCAAAAGGCTGGCATTTGTCTGTTTTTGTAAGTGTGCATTTTAAGAAGGTTGTATGTCTTTGTGTTTACTGTCCCAACTCTAGCCTCCATTTTGACCATTGGTCTCAGTTCTGAGTGACTCCTGAGAAACAGTTTATGCTCCCAACTTGAGTTATGGGCTGCCAGTTTGCTATGTGTCTGGAAAGTCTGTCAACCTTTCCCTAATAGCGCTGTGTTTTGGTATATGTGTTTCGGCTGGATAAGGCTAGTGAGGCTCACCCAAGCTTCTCATTTGTCTCATGCTGGTTTGGTGGCTGAACTTGCCAAATAAGGGTTTATACCTTGTACTGCACATGATCGCTCACTATGGGAGGTCCTGGGGCTATTACTTCAGTGGCCAAGCTTAGCCATTGGAGTCATTACAGCCCCCATTCCATCTTTAAAGATGTATACAGTTGCAAAGACTGGGGTCCTTGTTGTCCCTTTCTCCCTATTCTGTTCTGAATTTTTTTTTTTTTTTTTAGAAGGCATTTTCCTGTTGTCGCCCAGGCTGGAGTGCAGTGGTGTGATCTCAGCTCATTGCAACCTCTGCCTCCCAGGCTCAAGCAATTCTTCTGCCTCAGCCTCCCAAGGAGCTGGGATTACAGGTGCCCACCACCATGCCCAACTAATTGTTGTATTTTTAGTAGAGACAGGGTTTCACCATGTTGGCCAGGCTGGTCTCGAACTCCTGACCTCAGGTGTACCGCCTGCCTTGGCCTCCCAAAATGCTGGGATTATAGGCATGAGCCACTGTGCCTGGCCATCTCCCTCTCTACAAATATAAAAATAGCTGGTCACAGCAGTGCATGCCAGTAGTCCCAGCTACTAGGGAGGCTGAAGTGGGAGAATCATTTGAAGTCCAGGACTTTGAGGCTACAGTGAGCTATGATCATGCTGCTGCACTCTAGCTTGGGCAACAAAGAGACCCTGTCTCTTAAAAATATAAGTAAATAAATTTTAAAATAAAATATCTAGTGTTAGTTCTGTTTTCCCAACTGAATCCTGACTAATAGAGTGTTTATGAGCCTGGATCACTTAATCCATCAGCACCATAAAAGTCTACTCAACTGATGCTTACTGAACAATGGACATGGATGCTCTACAGCGCTAGGAATTGGCAACAGGGACATAGTTACAAATACATACCCAACAAATCCTGATTTCCAGGAACTTACCATCTAGTAAAGAAGACACACATGGAGAGCACTCCTCAGTGAAAGAATAGATTCTTTGAAAGTTCTGAGAAGGAAGAAGAGAAAGAGGAGGAACAGAAGGCCGTGAGAGGATTTGGGGTTCGGGACTGGGTGAAGACAAATATTTCAAATTCAAGTTTACTAGCATAGGGACTTTGGGTGGCATATATGGCAGATAGTGACTTTTCCCACTTGGTAGAAAGAGACCTGATGGTTGAGAGCAGAGGGAGGTCAGACTGAGTGTGTTACAGGACCAACAGGTTCATATGCCTGCTGTGTAGCAACAGGCTAATATGCAGAGACAGCAAGGGTTGTAGCAGAGAAAGAATTTAATACTTTCAGGGTGGCCAAGCAAGGAGATAAGAGGGGTAAGAGGAGACACTCAAATCCATCTCCCCAAGGAGGTCTGGGCTGAGTTTTTAAGGGGCTCATGGAGTGCAAGGGGCTGCAAAGTTGGGTTTGTTGATTGGACAGGGTAAGTGATAAAATTATCAGGATGTAGAAACCACATTCTTTGGTGAGTCATCTTCTCTAGGTGTGCTTCAGACCAGCTGACATCAGTAGTTTCATTGACATGCAGGACCTGAAAGAATATCTCAAATGGAAAACTTAACATTTCGCAATGCTCAAGTTATCATCTATAGAGCAGTTAAGGAGAACTATAATCGAGGGTCTATGTGATTCTAGGGCAGCAGGCAAAGAATTATGAGGAAGCAGGTCAGAGTGCAAGCTGACCTAATGATTAAAGTTGAATGTGCTACAAGCATGGTATATTTTCATTTCTCCCCACTTCTTCCCTGACTAATTTTTATAATGTCTATAGAGATAATTTCAGGTGAAGAGAGCAGATGGACGCTCTGGAGGCCAGAGTGAAGAGTCTGTGGAGCCAGTGTAGGCCTTAGGAGATTTATGAGCAATGAGGCTGTGTACAGAAATGGCCTCACATAGCAGGAAGATAAGAAGTAATGAGAAGATGGATGGAGACGGTGCAAGCCCCATGAGAAGGACACCTGAATGTTTTTCAAGGATGAGAGTTGGGGCTTTCACAGTTCCTTTCACCCAGTACTAAGAACTCTAATTTCTTAGATGCCCACTGTGTATGTATATGGTCTGATTCATATGTTATTCTTTTTTAATCCTCATATCAACCCTAAAAGCTACCCTTGTTACACATACGAAGAAACTAATACCTAAAGGAGCTAATACATTTCCTGATGAGGGGCTGACTGAGATTCAAACCCAGATTCTGCCTGACTCTAAATCCAGTGCCCTTGCCAGTTTAGTCTACTGCCATTGCAACATACAGCAGCATGTCCTTCAAAAAGTACCTATTGAATAGGATACCATCGAGGCTAACATGACAAATAGAAAGAGGTAATGGTGAAGTAATTAAGAATTGAAGGAAACAGGTGACTTTGGAAGACATATCCCACAAATCAGAGGACATGGTAACTGACTAGATAGTGGGAGAAAACGTGCTGGGCGGGAGAGGTAAGGATGAAAATAATTGAATGGCAATTCATTTAGTCAGAACTACTTGGGTTGCAAGTAACAGAAACTCAACTCAACCTGATAGTTCTAGCAAAAGTCCCACGGAGGAGTCTGATTCTTTCTCTTTGGGTCATCACTATAGCTAAAGAGATACAGTTCTCTGATTGGCCACATATGGGTCAAGTTCCATCCCTGGGACCCAGAGAGGCAGGTCCACTGGACAGAATTCCTGAGGCTGAGCAGGATGCCTTTGGAATGCTCACTATACAGTAACACTAAATGTCAAGCCTGGTTAACTAGAAATGAGATGCCATGGATGGAAAATAGCAATGGTGGGGAGCAAGTGGCTTTGGGAGAAAATGTTGAGTTTGGGTGAGGACCTGCTGAGCTTGCACCAGCTCAAACAAAGATGTAGCCCAATCTTGTAGGTGTCCAGCCATAACCTGAAATCACTCTCATGTTTTCTCAAAAACTTTAAATCTTTTTAAGTAAAAATGTGAATTCTAGAAATTTTGGACCATCCCTTGATTTCAAAAGTAGAGTGAGAGGGACAAAAAATAATGACTGAACTTATAGAACCTACATGCAAAGTAGAGTGAGATTTTTTCTTTGGGAATGCACAAATTATTGGTTCAGGAATACCGTTTCCATCTCCTCTCCATAAACCTTATGGGTTTGTGGCATTGAGCTAAAACAGGAGTTGGCAAATTTCAGCCCATGAACCAAATTCAGCTTGCTGTACAGCCTGTGTACTAAGAATGGTTTTTTATTTTATTTTGAGATGAAGTCTCACCCTGTCTCCCAGTCTGGAGTACAATGGCACTATCTTGGCTCACTGCAACCTCTGCCTCCCGGGTTCAAGCAATTCTCCTGCCTCAGCCTCCTGAGTAGCTGAGATTACAGGCACGTGCCACCATGCCCAGCTAATTTTTTGTATCTTTAGTAGAGACAGGGTTTCACCACATTGGCCAGGCTGGTCTCGGTCTCCTGACCTCGTGATCTGCCTGCCTCGGCCTCCCAAAGTACTGGGATTACAGGCGTGAGCCACTGTGCCAGGCCTGGTTTTTACATTTCTAAATGCTTGAAATAAGTCAAAGGAATAATAATAGTGAAAAAAATAGTGAAATAAAACATGAAAATTATATGACATTCAAACTTCAGTGACCATAAATATTTATTAGAATATAGGCACATTCGTTAATTTACATATTTTCTGTGGCTGTTTTGGGCTACTAAAGCAGAGTTAAGTTGTGCCAGAGACCACATGGCTTGCAAAGCCTAAAATATTTATTATCTGACTCTTTAGGGAAAAAGTTTGCCAACATCTGAGCTAAAAATGTGGAGTATGAATTGGCCTGTGATAAGCCAACCTATATTTATTGGAGCTACAAATCTGGTAAAAAGCGAAGATGAAGTCTAGATTTTTATCAAGTAATCCATTTGATTGTAAATGTGGGAGCTGTTAATAAATTTATTCATAGCCTGTTACAGAACTTGGATCAGAAAGCAAAAGCTAGTCACAACTCTGAGTATATCCTTATATTTCTCTAGTTGCTCACAGTACCATCTCATATTTTTACAGACTGTGTAGTTTACAAAGTGCTATGAAACACGCCATAGGTTTAAGCCAATATGTAAAACACTACATAGTTAGCTTACGGTAAGACCTGACTTCTCCTGAATATAACATTTGCTAGGGATTGGTTGATTAAAATATGTCATAATATGGTAGTATATAAACAAATGAATCAATTTAGGAAACACATTACTTGTTAGATTAAGTAAGCACATCCCAAGTAGAATGAAGATTAGCTGGATGCCTTCCCAGCATCTATTCTCACCTTTCTAAAACCTACAGTTTCACTTTGGGAGTGCATGAAGTAATAAGAAAGCTGCTTCTACCAAGAAACCTATATTAAGACAAGTAGTCCATTCTCAGCCACGGTAACTGGTCAGACAGGCATGTGGTCCTTAGTTGATCCTATCAGAGTGACTCTAAGAAATGCGGCAAGAATCCTTCAAAGTCAGTCGTTCTTTCCTGATAGAATTGAGTGGGAAGTGGATGGGAGTGGCTGGCTGCCCTCGTAGGAACCCCAGAGAAACTGCTAAGATGAAGCTGGCACTGCAGAAGCAAGAGTGGAGAGAAAAAGAAACAGTCCTTGGGACATTATTGAGTCACTCTCTTGGATGTTACCTGATGTACATCAAGTTCTGCCTTTGACATATGAAGTGTCATGAACAAGTAAATGCCCTTTACTCTCGTAGTTTGAATTGGGTTTTCATCTACATGTGGCTAAAACACATCAGGTAACAAAGATTATTTGATTTATTCATTCATACATAAAATGTTAAGTGGGTTTTTTTTTCTGACCCCAAATGTTAGTCTTTTCCGAACAACAACCACAACTGTTACTGGAAATGAGTCCTGATCCAGACCCCAAGAGAGGGTTCTTGGATCCCTCACAAAAAAGAATTTGGGATGGGTCCATACAGTAAAGTGAAAGCAAGTTTATTAAGAAAGAAATGAAAGAATGGCTACTCCATAGGCAGAGCAGCACTGAGGGCTGCTGATTGGTTATTTTTATGCTTATTTCTTGATTATATGCTAAACAAGGGGTGGATTATTCATGAGTTTTCCAGAAAAGGGGCAGGGATTTCCCAGAACTAACGGCTCCTCCTCTTTTTAGACCATATAGGTTAACTTCCCAAAGCTGCCATGACATTTGTAACTGTCATGGCACTGGTGGGAGTGTCTTTCAGCATGCTGATACATTATAAGTAGCATGTAATGAGCAGTGAGGATGACCAGAGGTCACTTTCATCATCATCTTGGCTTTGGCGGGCTTGGGCCAGCTTCATTACCACATCCTGTTTTATCAGCAGGGTCTTTAGAACCTGTATCTTGTGATACCAGTCCTGCCAGCTTCCTGTCTCATGTGACTAAGAATGCCTAACCTACTGGGAATGCAGCCCCAGTAGGTCTCAGCCTTATTTTACCCAGCCCCTATTCAAGATGGTGTCACTCCAGTTCAAATGCCTCTGACATAACCAATTCTTACATTTTCCTGCACCAACTCTAACACTACTCATAGTTAGTGTAGAACCCACATGTCAAGCGTTCAATCCCACAAGACTGCCCCACTTCAGACACCAGCCACAAATGAGGTCCTCAGGTTACCTGCACTTCTTACCGGCTGACTGCAAATTGAGAGTCTCCTTGCCCCCATTCTGTAATCCACTAGAACAACTGCCCAGTTTATTACAAAGGATACAGCTCAGGACAGCCAAATAGAAAGAATGCACAGGGCAAGGTAATTTGGAGGTGGGGGTGTGGGGGTGCAGGGCTTTCGTGCCTTCTTTGGACCTGCCACCTTTGCAGCGCATCCACGAGTTCACCAAACTGAAAGCCACCCAACAATGTTATTTAGGGGTTTTAATGGAGGCAGTAGGCAAATCATTGATCATTGGTGACTGAATGTGATCTCCAGCCCCTCTCCCTTCCCCAGAGGTCAGGAGATGAGGCTGAAATTTCTAACCTTATAATCACTTGGTTTTCTGGTGATCAGCTCCCATCCAGAAGCTGTAGAACCTGCCCACCATCCCCTGAGCCACCTTATTAGCATACAAAAGACAGTAAATTCCAAGCGTTTTAGGAACTCTGTGTCAGGAACCAGGGACAAAACCCAAGTATTATTATTATTATTATCATTATTATTATTGTTATTTTCACACAACACAGGAAGCTTTATTCATCCACTACTGCTCCGGAGAAAAGCAGGCTTCAAAGAAATCGCTTTCTTCAATATGCTGCAATCTTGGGCTTCTGCCAATTCTCAAAATCCATTTCAGTTCATCCAGCTTCTTTTTCTCTTCCACACCTATCCTCCTCTCCTCTTCGGCTTTTCTCCTCTTTTAGGTAACAGTAGCTTGTGGCTCCATCGGCCATGCTGAGGCACAGGGTATTTTTGAAAGAACAGCCAAACTCAAGGAGGCAGAGAGACCTACACTGGTAGCACCATCTTCTATTTTTTATTATACCAAAATTACCTACACTTATCCTGCTCATATATTATGCTCGGCTCTGGAAACTACTCAATCTGTGCCTTCAAATAACTCACTGGGGCCTGGTGTGGTGGCCCATGCCTGTAATCCTAGCACTTTGGGAGGCCGATGCAGGCAAATCACTGAGGTCAGGAGTTCAAAACCAGCCAGGCCAACATGGTGAAACCCCGTCATTACTAAAACTATGAAAAATTAGGCAGGCATGGTGGTGCACGCCTGTAATCCCAGTTACTTGGGAGGCTGAGGCAGGAGAATCACTTGAGCCTGGGAGGCGGAGGTTGCAGTGAGCCGAGATCGAAGCACTGCCCTCCAGCCTTGGCAACAGAGTGAGACTCCTTCTCAAAAAAAAAAAAAAAAAAAAAAAAAACCACAACCACTCACTGGATGAGGAGAGGGAACAGGGTTGGGGAGGGAGAGCAGTGCACAAACACATGCAGTTTAAAGCAATGCGCTGTAAATTGTATCTGTCAGAATAACTAGTGTCCTAGACACTTTTAGTCATTTCCAATAGTGACTTCACAAACACAGGAGAGACTTTAGTTTAGTTTGTACTTCGTATCCCTTTCCTCACATAATCCTCAGATGTCATTAATTAATGATAAATTAATCACAACAAATCTGTCCAACAAGATTCTTCTCTTGAGGTTCTAGTGTCTCCCTTCAATACCCAACTCACCACACTGTATATTTTACAGATTTTGAGATAAGTTCAAATTTTATTTCTCCAACGCATCTAGGGATTTCTTTACAGGTATATATATATATTTTTAAGCAAAAAAATTCCCAGTTTTGCAGGGTGCAGTTGCTCACACCTGTAATCCCAGCACTTTGGGAGGTCAAGGCAGGCAGATCATTTGAGCTCAGGAGTTCGAGACCAGCCTGACCAACACAGTGAAACCCCATCTCTACTAAAAATACAAAAAAATTAGCTGGGTGTGGTGGCACATGCCTGTAGTCCCAGCTACTCGGGAGGCTGAGGCAGGAGAATCACTTGAACTTGGGAGGTGGGGGTTGCAGTCAGCCAAGATGACACCACTGCACTCCAGCTGGGGCGGCAGAGGGAAATTTTCCCAGTTTTATTACTTTTTAAACTTTTACTGGAGTATCCATTTACTACAGCATGCAGCCTTCTGCATCAGAAAGGTGACTTCCAGGAAATCTTCAGCTTTGTCACTTGAAAGAGGTTTTTTTAGTTCCACTTTGCCAATAGCCCCTTGGATGTATGGGATTTTGGGGGATGCCAGTTTCCAGCTGCCATGGCTGGGCCAACTTAGATGCCAAACTGCAAAAGATTCAAATGCTTGGGGTGGGGTGGTGTCAGCTCAGCATTGACTGGGATATCCACGAGACAAAAAAAAAAAGGATGGAGTAATAGAAGTTTAACAATGGCAATGGCAAAGGATGTGTGGCTTAGTGAAAGGAGCAGTCTTAGAGCCATACAGGTGCAAGTTCACTTACTGGGTGTGTCACCCTGGCCCAACTACTGAGCCTTTTGAAGTCTTAGTTTCCCCCCCAGCAAAATGGGGGTAAGACTTTTCTCTTTGCTGAGACGTATGTAGTAAAGGAGCTAATGTCTGCATGGTGTTTGGCTCCTGATTAGTGCTTGATAAATGATTGCCATATTTATTTATAATAAATGCCACACAATTCTATACGTGGTTATTGCTTTGAAACGTTTCAAAAAGTGATAGCTTATTTAGTATCCTAGACTGCTGAGTGCTAGGGCTTTGCCCTGTTTGAGCACCTACTATATGTGAGTCCTGCAGGGCACACAAATCATGCCAAGATGTAGCTCCTGACCTCAAGGCAGGGCCATGGAACACTTAAATAACAGCAAAGGATAAAAATGATCATTCAACATGACAGTAGGAAAATTTGAAAAATAGAATCCAGGATGAATTACCAAACACATTAAACCAAGTGTTATATAACTAAGAAGAAAGAAGAGTTGCAAGTCAAACTGCTTCAGGAAATTTTAGTTTTCACCCCACTTTGGAACTTGTAGAATTCTTCCATTTTTTTTTTAAGGTGGAAAAAGAGCTATTTGGATTTACTGACATCCTGTTTCCTAATGAATGGTCTTTCTGATTCAAAAGTTCTATCAACACTCTGATGTTATGTCTCAGGGATGCAAAATCAAGGGGAAAATTCTCCACACAAAACAAACCTCAGATGTCCTAGAACAACCCTTCTGTTCCAAATCTGGTTCTTATTTTCAATTCCAAAAACAACACACAAGGCCTTAGAAGGCACAAACTACTTCATGTTTATGCATGCAGCCCTGGAGAAGCTAGAATTTCGGATGCCTTTGATTATGAATCGGCTGAAGAAAACATCTACCTAAAGTTACTTACTGAAGAATCAGTTCTCCCTGCCCCCACCTCACCTCAACCCTAAAGAACTTCCATCCGGCATCAATTTACAACGGAGCACTTGACACGGCTTTATTGGTATATCTTTCTTATGCATTTGACCAATCAAAATGATAATTTAGACAAACTGGGGATGGCAGAGTGCATTATCCAGCAATATCTCATTATTATGCAAAAAATCAGATATTCACAGCAACTGTCTCATCTATTTATTGTTTGGTTACTCATCTGGAAATTTTAATACTTTCTTCAGGGGCAGGGACTGGCAACAAAAAAATAGACCTATACATCAAACCTTTAACTTCCAGCCATCATTGTGTGCCATAATACAGATGGAGTGGCTATCAGCAAGCTTTACTGTGTTGGTTTATTTTCTTTAGCAGAGAATGTGGATTTAAATGGGATAAAGCAACAAAGTCGACTTAGGGCCGGAAAGCCCCTCGGAACCTTCCACTTCCTTTGCAAGCAGAGATAACCGGCTACAGTCAGCCTCCCCAGGACCTGATGCCAATGGATAACTGCAAGATCAGAAGGGTGAGTATGAGGGGAGGGAATCAGGGTTGTTTAGGGTGAGGAATGAGGCCTCTGCATCTCAGAAGGGCTGTTCTTCCTCGTCTTTCACATTTTTACGGGTTCCTTCTCACAAGCACAAAGCTTGCTGTGTGCCAGGCACTGCTCTAATTACTTTATAAACAATTACTTATTTCATCTCCATCATAGGCCTACATGGTAGGCACTAGTATTATCCCCATTGTATAGACAGGGAAACCGAGGCACCGGGTGGTTACATAATTTGCCCAATTAGCAAGTGATGAAAGCAGGATTTAAAAGCAGGCAAGCTGGCTCCAGAATTCGTGCTCATAACCACTCTACTCTCCATGCCAGTTATACAGAAGGGTAGTAGCTCTCTGCTTCTGCTTTTTATGTCCTGCACCAGAAAAATAAATTGGTGAGGAACAAATTGCAGGCCATCTGAAAGAGAATCATATGAAATACCTGTTAAAGATGAGATTCTTAGACACAGATCAACTGATTTAGAAACTCTGCCTGTGAGATTCAGGAACCTGCATTTTTAACAAGTTCCCTAAACGATTTTTAATCACATCAAAGTTTGAGAACCATCAAAATAGATTTTCTGGGCTAGGAGTCAGAAATTAATCTGTATTTAGGTGCCAACTCCACTGTTTATGAGCCTTATAATTTTGAAGAAATCTCAGCTTCCTGGGCCTAGGGTTTCTCATTTGTAAAATGAGAACAAAAAATAACTGTGCTACATACTACATAGAGTTGTTTGTAAGAATGAAATGAGATAAAGTGTGTGAGAGAAATCAGCAAATTGAAAAGTGCTTTCAAGGCCAGGTGCAGTGACTCACACTTGTAATCCCAGCACTTTGGGAGGCCAATGTGGGAGGATCACTTGAGCCCAGGAGTTTGAGACCAGCCTGGGCAACATTGTGATCTCCACAAAAAAATCAAAAACATGAGCTGGGTGTGGTGGCATGCACTTGTAGCCCCAGCTACTTGGAGGCTGAGGTGGGAGGATCATGTGAGCCCAGAAAGTCAAGGCTGCAGTGAGCCATGATCGTGCCAGTGTACTCCAACCTGGGTGACACAGCAAGACCCTGCCTCAAACAAAACAAAACAAAAACAAACAAACAAAGTAGAAAAGTGCTTCCAAATATGAACTATTGTTGGTATCTCATTATTTTACATGTACAAGACTTGTCTTCCTGATAAAATTATAACCTCCTGGATTAACTATAGTGTTTTTTCTACTCCATAATAATATGTACCATGTTGTAGCTATCCCATAAATACTGGCTTAAACATTTTTAAAAATATGTAAGCATGAAACATAATAAAAAATAATAACATATACGCAGATCCACAAAGTCAGCCCTCTATATTTTTTGAAATTCTAGTGACCAAGGTTTATACACTGGACTCCAGAGTCCATACAATATCATTATACACATTGTCACATTTGATTCTCACAAATCTTATGATAGGGTAGTTAATGGCGATGTCTCTGTTTTGCTGGAAAATATGGAACTCAGATTTAATTATTTGCCCAAAGTAACCTAGTTAGTAATCAAATGACAACTTCCACAGCTTCCTGCAACACTGTACAACACATTCACATGAATTCTAGAGTTTTGTTGTTGTTGTGTAAACAGAGACAGAACCTAGCTATGTTGCCCAGGCTTTCCTCAAACTCCTGGGCTCAAGGGATCCTCCTGCCTCGGCCTCTCAAAGTGCTGGGACTACAGGTGTGCAC
The DNA here is from genome assembly GCF_006542625.1 of Nomascus leucogenys. Classification (NCBI taxonomy): domain Eukaryota; kingdom Metazoa; phylum Chordata; class Mammalia; order Primates; family Hylobatidae; genus Nomascus; species Nomascus leucogenys. The sequence goes on from NC_044386.1 coordinate 79,255,271, forward strand.
CACTACACCCAGCCTTCAGCATCTTTTATTTTGGGGAAGTGTTCCCTGGGTTTGGTAACACTCCCTTCAGCATTAAATAGTTTGTCAAAGGCAATCATAAGTCAGTTTCATCTGCTGGACCTAGTCTAAATGTATTTAACATTCTAATATTCTTAAATTTTCTGTAAAATATCTTTAGGTGACACAGTACATTGAAATTTATTTGAGAACCCTTGCTAATAAGATGATGCTTGTTTACTTTTCATTTGATCCACTGGATTGAGATATACTTATATAATGGATAGTCAAGTCTAGTCCATCCAGTAGCTTTGATATTGAGCAAGTCACAGCCACCAGAGTGATCCTTTTTAAAGTGTAAGTCAGTTCATGCTATTCTTTTACTCAGAACTCTCTAAAGGGTTTTGTTGTAATTGGTAAGCTGGTTATAAAATTGTTGTGGAAATCTAAAAGACCTAAAATACACAAAACAATTTTGGAAAAGAAGAAGCCAATTGGAGCACTTACACTATCTGATTTCAAGTCTTACCAGTAAGCCATGTTAACCAAGATATGTGGTGTTGGCATAAAGATAGACATAAAGCAGAAATAGACCCATACATGTATGGTTACTTGCCTTTCAACAAAGATGCCTAGGTAATTCAATGGCTAAAAGAAGTCTGTTCAGCAAAGAATGCTAGAAAAAATGAACACTTACGGGACAAAAACCTTAACTGCTATCCTATACCATTCACAAAACTAACAAATTGGATCACAGACTTAAATCTAAAGCCTAAAACTCTAAAATGTCCAGGAGAAAAAGTAGGAAAAAAAATCTTTGTGTCCTTGGGTTCAGTAGAGATGTCTCAGAGAGGATACAACAGCTTGAGCCATTAAAAAAAAAATTAATGGATACACTGGAATTAAGAAACATGACAAGCCACAAGACTTGTCACTCTGTCTATCTGATAAAGGACTTATACCAACACATATCTAAATAACTTTTACAACTCAATAATAAGAGACTAAAAAAATGAGCAGAAGATTTGAACAGACACTTCATTAAGGAAGATATTGTGAATGGCAAATAAGCACTTAAAAGACGTGCTAAAAAACATTACTCATTAGGGAAATGCAAATTAGAAATTGCTTGATTTCAAGACTTACCATTAAGCCACATTAATTAACATGGCTAAAACCTGGCAATACCAAGTATTGATGAGGATACAGGACTACTGGAACTCTCATACAGTGCTGATGAGAATAGAAAACGGACATCCACATTCTAAAACAGTCTTTGGGGATATTTATGAATATTGTTATAGAAGACTTTTTGGCCAGGCCTAGTGGCTCACGCCTGTAATCCCAGCACTTTGGGAGGCTGAGGCGGGCAGATCACCTGGGGTCAGGAGTTTGAGACCAGCCTGACCAACATGGTGAAACCCCTTCTCTGCTAAAAATACGAAGTTAGTTGGGCATGGTGGTGCATGCCTGTAATCCCAGCTACTCGGGAGGCTGAGGCAGGAGAATCACTTGAACCCAGGAGGCAGAGGTTGCAGTGAGCCGAGTTTGTGCCATTGCACTCCAGCCTGGGCAACAAGAGTGAAACTCCTTCTCAAAAAAAAAAAAAAAAAAAAAGGACATCCACTTTGTAAAATAATTGGGTAGTTTTTATGAAGTTTAATATACCCTTACTGAATGATCCAAAATTCCACTCCTTGGGATTTACCCAAGAAAAATAATAACAGCATAAGATACCTATATGTTTATGGTAGCTTTATTTATAATGGTCCCAAACTGGAAATAGTCCAAATGTTCTTCAGCTAGTGAATGGGTAAACAAACTGGTACATCCTTTTAACAAAATACTTCTCAGCAATAAAAAAAAAAATGAATTACTGATATATGCAACACTTGGATGAGTCTTAAAAGCTTCGTTCTAAGTAACAGAAACCGGCTACAATAGGTTACACGTCTGTGATTTCATTTACATGACATTTCGTGAAAGGCAAAATATAGGAACAGAAATCAGATCAGTGGTTGCCAAGAGCTGGAAGTGGAGACAGGGATGACCTCAAAGGGGTGTTAGGGAACTTTTGAACACCCACTTTTGGGGTGGGTGTTCTATATCATGATTGTGGTGGTGATGGTTACTCAAGTCTGTGCAGTCGTTAAAATCTATCAAATCATACACTTAAAACTGGTGAATTTTACTCTATGTAAATTATACCTCACTAAAGCTGATTTTTAAACAATCCTTGTAATGGTTCACATTTCCCTCAGCGTGAATGACTCTGTGTAAGCCAACAGGCCCTTCAGGATCTGAACACACCACCACCTTCTCTCTGACTTTATCCCTGGTCACTCTCCTTACACTTTGCTGCAGCTACCAGAGCCTCCTAGATATGAAGCCTTCTCAGACTCAGCCTTCTCTGAGCATTGCACTAACTCCCTCTACCTCCTTTAAGTCTGTGGTTAATTGTCACCACTTCAGAAAGGCCTAATCTCTCACTGAATGTTCCTTGGATGGGTCTCAGTTTCCCCATCTGTAAATGGAGGAAGCAAAACCACAGGATCTCTCTGAGATCTTTCTAGTCTGACATCCTACAGTTCTGACATATAGCTTTTAGGTATGTAAGAAGGCATTGAATGACAAACAGCAGGTGAGTGAAACAGAGTTCTAGAGTGTTCTAAGGGCAAATGACCACTTCCAGCTGCGAGAATCAGAAGATGCTTAATGGAGGAGTTGGCTCCTAAAGAACAGGTAGGATTTCTTTTTTTTTTTTTTTTTTTTTTTTTTTTTGAGATGGAGTTTTGCTGTTGTTGTCCAGGCTGGAGTGCAATGGTGCAATCTTGGCTCGCTGCAACCTCTGCCTCCAAGGTTCAAGCAATTCTCCTGCCTCAGCCACCCGAGTAGCTGGGATTACAGGCATGCATCACCACGCCTGGCTAATGTATTTTAGTAGAGACAGGGCTTCTCCATGTTGGTTAGGCTGGTCTCGAACTCATGACCTCAGGTGATCCACCCGTCTCGGCCTCCCAAAGTGCTGGGATTACAGGCGTGAGCCACTGTGCCCGGCCCAGGTAGGATTTCTTTATACAAAAACCATTAACTCAACAATTGGGAATATTGTTCCAGTTTCTTTTAGAGTAAACTTCTGGCTTCCACTTGGCTTGCATAGTTTGAACATTTTGCCCAGCTTTGACAATATCCTTGAATACTGTCATGCTATGCATTCTGAATCTCTCCTGAGTGTTTTCTTGCTTGCCATCCTGCTGGGGTCATTGGTAATTAACTGGCCAAGGTGTACATTATGTCAATGCTGTGCCAGACATCAGGAAAATTGACAAGATTGCTACCTTGTTGCAGTGTATCAGTTCACACACTTTTTTGTACTAGATTCTGATCTCCTGGGGGGCTAAGTTTATGTCTCTCTCAGCTTTGGATCCACAATGATAAAGCATGGCAAACTCAAAGAATGAATGGTCCTGAGAATTCGGAGCATTCTGCTTGTATTAGCGTGCACATCAGGAAGAACAATTAGCAAGGTCATTAATCACAACTCTATTTGATTGTCAAAGCTAATTGCCTATTAAGGTAAAGCAGGACTTATTTCTTTAATCAGAAGGGTTACAACCTGAGCGTGTTGGCAAATTTTGAGATGCTGTTGTGAAAGACAAAAATAGAAGTTCAAGCACAAAGCTAAAATCTGAGGGTCTTTTCATTTACTCTTGTTTACTGGTGACCTACAATCAAGGTTGAATCCTCCCTCTGCAGAAGTAATTAAGGTGAAATGAGATCACAACGGTGGGGCCCTGATCTGATAGGATTAGTGTCCTTATAAAAAGAGACATCAGAGAGCTGGCTCTTTCTCTCACTTTCCAGACACACACATTGAGGAAAGGCCATGTGAGCACATAGAGAGAAGGTGGCTGTCTAAAAGCCAGGAAGAGAACCCTCTCTAACAACTGAATAAGCTATCACCTTGATCACAGGCTTCCAGCTTCCAAAACTGTAAGAAAATAAGTATCTGTTGTTCCAGCCACCCTGACTGTGGTATTTTGCTCTAGCAGCCTGAGCAGACTAAGACAACGATGGCACCCTTTGTCTCAAACAGGCCCAACCTAAAATTCTCTGCTATATTGATTTACGGCCACTTCTGTCCCAAGATGTGAATTAGCCTAGGGCTTTCCAGAAACTTCTCATTCCCAAACTGACCTGCTCTCTCTTAATACTTTCCCTGCTACCTTTCAACTAATACATGACATTGAGAATTTCTCCTGCTGCTGTATACTTTCAGTTGTCAGAGACTTGCATTTTCTATAGCCATCATTTAGATTTGAAAATAACATTTTCTAGCAATTTTGGATACAGGAAATTTTTAGAGTAACCCAATGGAGAGTGTAGGCATTATCTCTATGCATGCCCAGGAAGGAAAGCTGGAACCAGCAAAAGGCTGTCCACAATCTGCATTTCCTAACATCACATAATACTCTCTGTATTAGAGTTCTCCAAAGAAACAGATTCAACAGGATATACACATAGACACACACACACACATACACATATATATAATCTCCAATTGTATGTGTGTGTGTGTGTGTGTGTGTGGCGAGAGAGAGAGAGGGAGAGAGAGGGAGAGAGAGGGAGAGAGAGAGATTTACGATGAGGAATTAGTTCACGTGATTATGGAGGCTGAGAAATCCCATGATGTGCCACCTGCTATCAGCAAACTGGAGACCCAGGAAGCCTGGTGGTCTAATTCCAGTCAGATTAAGAAGGTCGAAGAACCAGGAGAGCTCACAGTGTAAGTCTCAGCTCAAGGGTGGTAGAAGATCAACATCCCAGCTCATGCAGGTAGATAGAAAAAAAAGGGGGGGCACATTCCTTCTTCCTCCACTTTTTTGTTCTACTCAGTCCCTCAATGGATTGGATGATGCCAGCCTACCTTGGGGAGGGCCATCTACTTTATTGAGTCTACCAATTCAAATGCTAATTTTATTTGGAAACAACCTCACAGACACACTCAGAAATAATGTTGAATCTAAGCACCTTGCGGCACAGTCAAGTTGACACTATTAACCATCACATTCTAAAACAGTCTTTGGGGATATTTATGAATATTGTTATAGAAGACTTTTTGGCCAGGCCTAGTGGCTCATGCCTGTAATCCCAGCACTTTGGGAGGCTGAGGTGGGCAGATCACTTGAGGTCAGGAGTTCGAGACCAACCTGGCCAACGTGGCAAAACTCTGTCTGTACTAAAAAATACAAAAATTAGCCGGGCATGGTGGTGTGCACCTGTAATCCCAGATACTCAGAAGGCTGAGGCAGGAGAATGGCTTGAATCCAGGAGGCAGAGGTTGCGGTGAGTCAAAATTGTGCCACTGCACTCCAGCCTGGGTGACAGAGCGAGACTCTGTCTCAAAAAAAAAAAAAAAAAAAAAAAGAAGAAGACTTTTTGGCATTGCATAGAATGAATCCAAATTTTAGTTCATGGTATTGAACAATATATGGCTAATACTCATCCTTGCATTCATTCAAAATAGCTAAAATGTTATAAGGCTAATGTCCCCCATCTCCCCAGAATGTGCAAAGCATTTTTATTGTTGATGTTTGTCTTTTATCACAATGCAAATGCCATCTTGAACCCCAGTGCTCTCAGTTAGAGGCTGGGAATGTTTTCTTTAATCTATTCTGAAGGCTGATTTTTCAGATATTATGACAATGTTCTTTTGCTCTATGCTCTCCTCTTACTTTGGAAGCCAAGGCAATATTGTATTGGCAGAAAGAGTATGGATTTTGAAGTTTAGATAGTGACATGGTTTGGATCTGTGTCTCCACCCAAATCTCATGTTCAATTGTAATCCCCAGTGTTGGAGGTGGGGCCTGGTGGGAGGTAATTGGATCATGTGGGTGGATCCTTCATGAATCGTTTAGCATCATCTCTTTGGTGCTGTTCTCATGATAGAGTTCTCAGGAAATCTGGTTGTTTAAAAGTGTGTGTCACCTGTCCTCTTGCTCTGTCTTCCTTCTGCTCGGCCCATGCAAGATATGCCCACTTCCCCTTTGCCTTCTGCTATGACTGTATGTTTCCTGAGGCCTCGCCAGAAGCTGAGCAGGAGCTGGCCTACAGAGCCATGAGCCAATTAAACCTCTTTTCTTTATAAATTACCCAGTCTTAGGTATTTTTTTATAGCAGTGTGAGAATTGACTAATACAGAGAGGTTCTCAGCCTTGATGCTTACTTTCTTTGTGGAACCCATTTTCTTACTTACAAAGTGGAGATACTGATGCCTAGGTATTCTGTGCTCTTAGCAATGGTAAGACTAAGACATGTCTCTGCACATTTTGGGGAAGCGTATCAATCAGAGTTAAACTAGAGAAACAGAAACACTATGAGAGCTATAGAATAAAGCATTTATTATGGGGATTCGAACTCATGCAATTGTAGGAGCAAGTACGGAAGTCTATTCAAGATTGTGACCACTATGTCTGATGTTGGGTCTGAGGTTGACATACTCAGCTAAGTTGGCAATTGGGAAAGAAGTCTTGGTATGAAGTAGAGGAGAAAAGGGCAAATTGGAACGCAGGAAGATGTACTGGAACCTGTATCTGTCTCTCTGGGCCTCCATCCTTCATAATGTGGGTGACTTGCAGGGAAAGCTAGTATATTTTGCCATGGAGCTGCACACATACCTGGCCCAGGACATGGAAAAACTGAGGGAGGAAATCTGGTGGGAGCCAGAGGAGCTTTGAGCCCAATTACAACCCACATCCATACCCACAAGGTGAGCTAGCAGATCAGTGACAACTTGTGCAAGTCACTGTAGTGCGTGGCCCCGTAAACCAGCCCTCAAAGACTGAAAATTAATGCTGCCTCACTGCTGTCTTCCAAATTTCAGGCAAGTTTCTCTTGTGGCTCATGCAAACCTGGAGCCCTATAGGGAAAGGAATCCTGGGGAAATGAGTTTCGGTTTAGTTACATTTACACAGTGCAACACCACTACAGTAAATATTTTTGTAGTTTCTTAGAGAAGTGGAAATGGATTTATTACAAGAAGCTCTATGGTTAAATTTCTGTATTTTGTGTGTGTGTGAGACAGAGAGAAAGACAGAACATGAATATCTGTGATTCTACTAGTTTGTAAATAGCAGCATCTTGGTCATCTTCCCGATGCCCGTGTGTATTGTTAGAAAAACAAAAACAGTTTAACATGCAGACACCAAATGATATTCTTTCTGGACAAACCAGAGAAGTAAATAATCTGTCAGAAAAGTTCCTGAACCAAACCTATTCCTGTCTGGATATACCATGCATTATTCTACACAGATAGAGTTTCACACAGTGGAAACTGGATTCTAGAGCAAATTGTCAACAACACATGACACTTGTTCAATAAATGCTACTTGATTCAATAGCAAAAAGGGCAAAGGCTTAATGCTGCCTTCTAGTTATTAGCACATAACCACATCTCAACCTGGAATTTGTTAATTAATGTAACTTTTATTTTAGTTTCTTAATATAAAAATGCTCAATGTGAAAATGCAATGTGTGAGTTACTCTATCATATGACAATAAATTATGGAGAATATTATTAGCAATCAAATGGCTTTAATCATGTGGAGAGATGTGCACAGAAACTAATAAAAATGTATTTCTAAATTTACTAGTATACAATCTCCCCTGGCTTGTCAATATTTTATAATGTCACCTTGACAACTTTTAAACATATTAAAATTTGTTTAATTTTAAAAGTGGCAATACATTTTAAAATTAGGTTAAATTATAGTCATGCACAGCGTAACGATCTTTTGATCAATGTTGGATCACACAGACAGTGGTCCCATAAGATTATAATGGAGTTGACAAATTCCTTTTGCCTAGTGATGTCGTAGCCATCATAACATCATAGCACAACACATTACTCATGTGTTTGTAGTGATACTTGTGCAAACACACCAACTCTACTGCCAGTTGAATAAATACATAGCACACACAATTATGTACAATACGTAGTACCTTATAGTGCTAATAAATGACTATGTTAACAGGTTTATATATTTACTATAGTTTCTATCGTTACTTTAGAGTGCACTCCTTCTACTTATATATTAACAAGTTTAACTGTAAAACAGCTCAGGCAGGTCCTTTTGGAGATGTTCCAGAAGAAGGCATTGCTATAATAGGAGAGGACAGCTCCATGTGTGTTATTGTCCCTGAAGACCTTCTAGTGTGACAAGATGTAGAGGTGGAAGACAGTGATACTGATGATCCTAAACTTGTGTAGGCCTAATGTGTATGTTTGTGTCTTTGTTTTTACCAAAAAAGTTCACAAAGTAAAAATTAAAACATTTTTAAACATAGTAAAAAAGCTTATAGAACAAGCATATAAAAAAAGAAAATACTTTTGTACAGTTATCCAAAGTGTTTGTGTTTTAGCTAAATGTTGTTACAAAAGAGTCAGAAAGTTTAAAACAATGAAGTGGTTTGTTTTGTTTTGCTTTTTAGAGATGGGTCTTGCCATGTTGTGCAGGCTGGACTCGAAGTCCTGGATTCAAGCAATCCTCCTGCGGACTCAGATGATCCTTCTGCCTCAGCTTCCTGAGTAGCTGGGGTAAAGCTTACAAAGTAAAAACTTTTAGTAAGCTAAAATCAATTTATGATTGAAAATAATATTTTTAATATAGTGTAGCCTAAGTGTACAGTGTTTATAGAGTCTACAGTACTGTACAGTAATGTCCTAGGCCTTTACGTTCACCCACTATTCACTCATTGACTCACCCAGAGCAACTTCCACTCTTGAGACAGAGTCTCTGTTGCCCAGGCTGGAGTGCAATGGCATGATCTGCAACCTCCGCCTCCCAGGTTCAAGCAATTCTCCTGCCTCAGCCCCACTAGTAGCTGGGACTGCAGGTGCGCGCCACCATGCCTGGCTAATTTTTGAATTTTCAGTAGAGACAGGGTTTCCCCATATTGGCCAGGATAGTCTTGATTTCTTGACCTTGTGATCTGCCCACCTCGACCTTCCAAAGTGCTGGGATTACAGGTGTGAGCCACCGTGCCTGGCCACAACTTCCACTCTTGCAAGCTTCATTCATAAGTGCCCTATCCAGGTGTGCCATTTTTTATCTTTTATACCAGCGGTCCCCAACATTTTTGGCATCAGGGACCGATTTCGTGGAAGACAACTTTTCTACGGATGGAGGTGGGAGATGTTTTCATTGGGCATTGGATTCTCATGAGGAGCACAACCTAGATCCCTGCATGCGCAGTTCACAACAGGGTTCGTGCTCCTATGAAAATTTAAGCCACTGCTGATCTGATAGGAGATGCAGCTCAGATGGTAATGCTCACTCACCCACCATTTACCTCCTGTTGTGCAGCCCAGTTCCTAAGAGGCCATGGACCGGTAGTGGTTATAGAGGTAACATGCTGTATATAGAGGTTTGTAGCCTAGGAGCAGTAGGCTATCGTGTATAGCCTAGGTGTGTAGTAGGCTATGCTATCTAGATTTGTGTAAGTCACTCTATGATGTTTGCACAACCAAATAACCTAGTGACACATTTCTCAGAAGGTATCTTTGTCATTAAGCAATGCATGACTATATATAAAAGTATACAGTAAAAATTCCCATGCAATTCCCCATCTGCTCATGTTCTTCCTCTCTTCCCAACATAGATAACCACCATTATTAATTTTCCCTATATCCTTCCAGATGCTATTATCCATATATGAGCCAGTACAAACACAACCATCTCACCCTCAACCTTATCAACCTTCTTATGCAAATAGTAGAAGAGGTTTTTTTTTTCATTTAACCCATTTTGGGGTTCTTTCCATATCAGTATGTAAAGAATTTCCCCAGCCTTTTCTTTAGCTGCCTAGAATTCCACTGTATATATATTCAGTGATTTATACATTCAAAATTTATCTTTTAGTTTCAACTCTCTGGAGATGGCTTTTGGCGTCTCCCTCCATACCTTCTGGAAATAACTGCCATCCAGCAACTGGTAGTTCTTTCTCTGTTCAAAGAGCAACAACATAAATAATGCTGACCCTTGGATTTGAGCAGTTCTGGTGTTCTGCCCATTGTATAGAGCCAAGACACACACACACACACACACACACACACACACACACACACATACATACACACTCTCATCAGCAAGCTGCCTGTGCTCCCCTCAGCCAGGCTCTGGCTGTCAGTGAGCGTCACAATGCTCCAAGCTTCCGTCTAGAGCTGAGCCTTGAGCCTGTGCAATGGGCCAGTGTGTTTAGCTATAAATCAGTTTGCCAGGCCCACTGCCACAGGCACTCCATTTGCCCCGGAGCCCAAGGCTGGGCCCGCCCCAAGCAGCTCTTCTTCCAAGGTAGAGCTCCCTTCCTGGTCATAACGGACTCCTGAGTCCATATGCTTGATTGAGTTCTTCTTAATTACATCCATTGATGTTGAAAAACACTCAGACCAAGAAAGAGACCAAAGAGACTGTGGGCACTTGTAGCTGCCAAACAGGCAGGTTTTCATACCATGGCCGCTGGAGAGCTGCATAAAGGCCAGATGGTAAGTCACAGCATATGTTCCTGCAGAGGACAGCCTGAAGACACTCTGTGTGTAGACAGCCTGGGGCAGAAATGCCACCTGGGAAGCCCTGGGAACACAAAAGGATCAAAGCGGAGCGCACTGGCGCTGAGTCCTGGAGTCACTCCAGGGGAGTGGGCAGCCCCAGGTGGCTGCCTACAGAGGGCCTGACTGTGCCTTCCTGGGGCCAGGGCCTTTTTCTCCAGTGCTGGTGCTCTTGCTATTTGAGATATACCCTCTACTCATGGGCACACCTGAACACAAGCATGCACTCACCTTCTGTGTGAAATACACATCATTTCTGAGGAATTCATCAGGGCCAGAAAGGACTAACACTCTCCGCTTTTAAGTAAGTCAATAAAAGTCACATTTGGTTGTTTAAGGATTCATCCCAGGTCTTTCACATAGGTCCTCAGTAACAGTAATTTGGTTTCTAAACCGAAATAAATGTGTGTGTGTGTGTGTGTGTGTGTGTGTGTAGCTTTTGCAGTTTCACACACCCATGTAAATGGAGAAGACTCCTACAGTCATTTCTGGTGGTTTGGCCATAAAACCCTCGCGTTTAGAAATGCTCTTGTTTAGCATTCTGAGATGTAGTTGCCTTACTCATACTAATTATTATAACAGCTAACACTTACTGATTACTCACTTGGGGCCTATCACTTTGCTAAGCACCTTACATCCATTATCTCATGTAATCCCCATCAACAACCCTGTGATGTAGGTCCTATTATTATCCAAGTTTTACAGATGAAGAAGCTGAGAATCAGAGAGGCTACATATCCAATGTCACACAGCACATCCAAAGGGGACCTGAGTTGTATGTCTCAGGAGCCACTATTGTCATCATAAAAAATTCACTCTGGAGCCTAGTTTTTGTCATAGATTGTTTAACAGACTATGGGGCTTCCTGAATTTGCTGAGCACCAGAGGAGAGAAAAATTTTTCTTTGGGTATAGCCATCTACCCATTGTAGAATTCTGCCTTTAAATTATATTCTACCTATGCACATCAGCCTTTCTTCTGCTTCTTTGGTCTAAAATAATGAAAACGTCAGTTAAGCCTTTGAACAGATTCCATTTTAAAGGTATATTTGCACTGTACTCAGGAGTCTTCATGCTCTCTGAGAAATCTTCCCAGTTTCATGGGGAGGAGTCCTGGTTCCCAGCTCTGTGCTTGGCTTTGGCTAGAGAAATACATTCATTCCTCTGTATTACAGTGGATTGTCTCTGACTCTCTTTTCCCTGTGAGCTATTGGAGAGCAGGAACCATGCAACATCCATCTTTGCATTTTCTGCATCTGGCATACAGCCCTGGCTCAGTAAGTAACTGAAAGGTATTGATCATACCAGCATCAGGGTAGAGATGAGATAAATCACCTTGCCTCTTCCCCTGGTTGTTACATATGCACAAGGGATCTCTAAGAGGCCTGGAGAGCCAAGCCAAGTTCTACCAAATCCCTCTTTCTAGGACTTGTTGCTCTGTGCTTGGGAGGCTGGGTTCCTTTGCCTGGCTTGGAACCACCCAGTTGATATCAGGGGATCCTTAATAGCTTCATCACAAGGAAATCTGGTGCCCCAAAGAACTCCATCAATGGCAAAATATGGAATTTGAGACCACCATGGTCTTTACTTTCCCTATTCTTCCTCTATTGTGGCTACAAGGTGTAGGTGGGGATACCATTTCCAAATGTAATGAAAGGTTTTAATAGCTAGGCTTTGCTGATTTAAAAAATGCCATATTTTCTTTATCTTTCTCAACAAAATGAAGATCATTTATATCCTACCTCCAGGTTAGTTGCTTTTGTACAAATTTTAGGTTAAGTTAGGGCTTGGTGAAAATTTTTCAGGAACTTTTGGAAAAACTCTGAAGTTTGGATTTCAGGCATGTCCCATTATTTTCCAGAGTGAACAAATTTTTTTTTAGATTATCTACAATGTATCACTCCCAATCACCTTCTTGTCAGAAATCAGAATGATTCAAATGTTAGTTTTATTTTATTTTTAATTTTTGTGGGTACATAGTAGGTATATATATTTATGGGGTGCATGAGATGTTTTGATACAGGCATGCAATGTGAAATAAGTATATCAGAACATCATGGAGAATGGGGTATTTATCCCCTCAAGCATTTATCCATTGAGTTGCAAACAATCCAGTCACACTCTTTAAGTTATTTAAAAATGTAAAATTACATTATTATTGACTATAGTCACCCTGTCATGCTATGATATAGTATGTCTTATTCATTCTTTCTAACTTTTTTGTACCCATTCCAATGCTATTTCTACATGTCACCAGGGAAGCCCTAGAGTGGCATATCTACTAACAGGATTTCTAAGACAGAATAATCTTGGGTGGATGGAATCATCTTATGCTATCTTCCTCTTCCCATTACTCAATGGCTGAGTCTTAACCTGAAAAACTCTCACACTCATGCTTCAAAACCCAACTTAAATGCCACCTCCTCTAAGGAGTCTTCCCTGACTCCGCCAGACACTATTAGATGATCCCGCCTCTGTGTCTGTAGAAGAGTTTGTGTGTTCACCTTTCACAGCACTTGCTATTAATATATTACACTGTATGTGCTTTTCTCCCTGAGTGAACTATGAACTCCCTAGTTATTTTTATTGTTTCAAAGTTTTAAATGATAAAGGATTACATGCTCATGATAAAAAAAAAAAAGGGAAGGGGAAAAGGAGGATAAAGAATAAGTGCTTTTCCCTCCCAACAAAGACCTTTAATATTTCTCAGAAGCAAACCCTCTCAACAGTTTTTTGTGCATCTTCCTGAATTCATCTACGTAAGTACAAATATAAATACAGAAATGCATTCCTTTTTCTTTAAAAAAATAACACAAATAGAACAATTCTCAATCACCATGATATTCTGGCACAGACACAGGGCTAAAACTACAATAGGTGCTCAATTAACATATATTGACTTGAACTGGAGCCTCTGCTCTCCCAGCTGAACTACCCAAGGGAGTGAAGGTTGTGGGATCTAGATAGTACCTCAACTGTTTCCTCTCCCCACAACCCCCAATCAGATACCAGGGAGGTAAAACTCAAGACAGTCAATTTTCCTACTTAGAAGCAGGAGCTTAGTAAAAAGACAAGAGAAGGTGTATACTCATGGCTAAAATATGCACTGGTTTCAATCTTCTCTACTGCTGTATCCATTAAGTGTTCCAGATAATAGGGAACTGATTGTATCCTTGAAAATTGGACTCATGGTAAGGATTATTTGCTGTAAACTCAAGAATATACAGATTGCAAAGTGAAGTATGTTCTTTGCTTAGTTTACATATTAATAAGAACATTGTTAATTCCTTTTATTAGTTATATTTTAAAGACTGCAGTGTTGTGCTGGTTGATTCTGTCATTTTAGTTTTTCTTTGTTTTGTCTTTTTCTTTTCCATCTCAGTATCCCCAGCAGAATCATAACTTTTCACAGAGGCATCTAATTTCTTAACCTCAAAGCAGAAGAGAAACATCTTTCAAATTTTCCTATGATAGTCAAGGAGTGGGGGTTGTGGAATGTATATACTTAGATGAATTAAACTCAGACCTTCTCCAGTTGGATATGTGAGCCGCCCAGACAAAGATGAAGGTTAACATAGTTTAAGGATGAAATATAGACCATCCTGTGCAAAACCACTGTGTTGCAGTTTAATTAAAAGAATTCATTAAAGTGGTGCCCCATCCAGGGTAATTAGTATGCGTAATTTATGCATTGCCTAATACACAAGGGCAGTAGCCTGAATAATAAACTCAAGTTAACCTTAAGTGAAAGAGATTGAATGGTCAGATGTTTATTTAGCTCAGGTTTGCTCACGAGTTAAGGTTAAAGAGGTGAAATTCAGTTACAGTTAATTAATTAATTTCTCAGATTTTCTTCATGAAAATCTTGCTGGCTCAATTGGGTAAAAGTTTTGTCAAAGGCAGACAGCACTATTTTTATTCATCAGCTATGTTCTACCCTGTCCTCCAGCAAGTTAGTAACCATTTGAAAGAACACATTTAACGGAACTGCAAAGAGAGAGAAAATACGAACACATCAAACCAACCCAAACAAGAGTAGATCTGTGATCTGTGCTTGCAGACAAAAAACAAAACCAGGACAGATTTAAGGAGGACATCATTATCAAAATGTTGGGACCGACTAGGATAATGTCCAGGTTTTTTTCAATTGTGAACCACATGTTTGAGAATTCATTTAAGTATTTGAGCTGCATGAGTTTTTGGTGACAACAAAGGAAAGCGTCCATGCCTGGTGTGTGCATATCATGTCGCAAATATGAACCAGTGGTTATGCAAGTTCCCTCTATTCCTTTGGTTAGAAATACTTTATCATGCCCCAATTCTGTGATGTAATTTTCATGGAATTAAACTTGAAGAGTTCAAAATTATGCAATTAATTGTATTCAGCTTCAATTATAACGACTTATTAATCAAGTCCTTTGGCAAGACACCTGGCACCCCACACAGTGGTTGTGATGGGAAGCAGCTAAGCCTGAGGAACTTACTGGTTCATGTGAGCAAGCTAATTAGGTGAATTGTTATTGATTGATTGCTTTATTGGTGGCTGCATGTAGGTAAGAGTGCTGAGGTGTAGAAGCTGGGATAAGTCAGGAAAGATCTAACTTAATTTGTATTGGAAAGACTGAAGGCTGTAATAAAATCATCTGATATTTATTGAGCACCAATTATGGGCAAGGTAGTAGGTTCCTCTCTGGGCTTCCATATTAAATTGAAGCATAAGACAGAGATGTCCGGCCAGGCGCGGTGGCTCACGCCTGTAATCCCAGCACTTTGGGAGGCCGAGGCGGGTGGACCACGAGGTCAGGAGATCAAGACCATCCTGACTAAAATGGTGAAACCCCGTCTCTACTAAAAATACAAAAAATTAGCAGGGCGTGGTGGCGGGCGCCTGTAGTCCCAGCTACTCAGGAGGCTGAGGCAGGAGAATGGCGTGAATCCCGGAGGCAGAGTTTGCAGTGAGCCGAGATGGCGCCACCGCACTCCAGCCTGGGTGACAGAGCGAGACTCTGTCTCAAAAAAAAAAAAAAAAAAAAAAAAGAGGTATCCTTCCCTCACTCTTACCTTGACCTCCCAGGATGCTAAGATAGAAGCACAAGCAAATACAAACAGCCACACAGAGTCACATGAGCACTAAGTAATGAACTCCATTTACTGAAGAGCATTTTTACTTTATAGAACTGCCTTTCCTCCATTCCATCTCGGTCCAGTGGGCTGCCAGTCACCCCCACCCATCTGCCCACATGGTGGGCACCTGACCCAGGTTAGGTCAATCAGATCTTCTGTAAGTTTGGATCTTGGGTGGAAAGAGACAGACAAGGTGAGGGGGAGGCAGTTGGCACTGTCACCCAGTGGCCACCGCCAAGGAGCTGCTGGGATTCCTGGGGCTGCCATGGTTCCTTCCCAAAAAGCGATTTTCAGCTCTTCTCTTTTATGATCTTAACAGTGTCTTGGAAAAATCCTATTTGCTGTTTGTCAGCCAGATTTACTTCCTGAGGCATGAAGTCGAAGACTCCTGATAAAGACAACGAACGCTCCCGAATTTGAGAGATGAAAGCCCTTCCTTATTAATGTAATAGTTGGAGTGGTGTTGAGGAATAGTTTAGAGAAATGGCCAGATGCACTGGATTCTGGTCTGGGTTGCTGAATACTTGCTGTCTACAAAGTACTGTGCATTCACAATATGCAACCTTGCAGATACACAACAAATATCCCCATTTTATAGATGGAGGAACTGAGGCTCAGGAAAGCTCTAAAACTTACCCGAGGCTGCAATGCTAGCAAGTGGCAAAGCTGAGATTTGAACCTAGGACTTTCTGACCTCAAAGCCTGTGGTTCTCTAGCTTGTGGCCTTGGGCAAATCATTTAGCCCCTATGGCTGCAGTTTCCTTAGTGGTAAAATTTGGATGATAACAGCTGCCCTGACTCCCCCACAGAGCTGTTGTGAGGATCAAAGGGGAGAATGTCTGTGAAAGCACTTTAAAGCCTGTCACACTCTCCAAATACTTGTAAAGGCTTCTAATTGTTAGGTGAAGCTCCAGCTAGAATGGGCAAGATTCTGAGAGGTGACAAAGGAGAGATGGGTACAGGGTATGATCATGGAAACAGGATGCTGGGGAGAATTGGGGACATCTTGGTACACAAAGAGTCACTAGGGAGGTTGGGGCCAGCAGGTGGAGGGCAGTAGAATTTGATTTACCCATCCAGAACACTTAATACTGGAGCCTGGGGAGCTCGAAGTTTGATATAGATGGTTTGAAGCCCAACAAAAGGAAGTGCTACTTTGCAGATAGTGAGTAAAGGAAAGTTCTCATCTTGAAGAGGTCAAGGTGTTTGCACATAAGTCCATCATTTCATCAAGTCTTTATCAAAACCTTAGGAAGTTTGTGTCATCCCCATTTCACAGCTGAGATTCTGAAGCTCAGCAGAATGAAGAAACCTGCCTAACATCAGAGTAGAAAATACAGGAGCAGACTTTAAACCCTGGCCTTACTGAGCTTTCCACACAGTCTCTAGCTTCTTCCGATTCTCCCTCCCACCTCCTCTCCTCACCCACAACTCATTAGCTGGAAAGAAAATGTAGACGTCCTAGTCTCACTGAATGAATATGCTGTGTGGCTTTAGATTAATCATGTAAACTCTCTGAACTTTAGGTTTCCCCATTTGTACGGCGATCTGGTTGAACTCTAAAATATTCTGCAAGCATTATCTCCCCTGAGGCCTTACTCAAGAAAAAAAAAAACCTTTCATATGCATAAATCTCTACCCTTGAAGATCCAGCCCCCAGTGCTCCTCAGCTGCATCCTAAACCACAGGTGGTAGAGTTTTATAAAGCTGGTTGCACCACTCAAAGGAAACTTCCTGTAGCTTTTACAGTAGCCTGAAAAGAAACCATAGGTCCCATACGTTGCTTTTACCGATCACAGTTTTACTGATCACATCAGTACCCTAGTATGGGGTGATCTGAATGTGTTTCCCTTATCAGGAGACAATAAGTCTCCAATCCACCTGATATTCTTCATCTGGGAGGACAACGCCCTTCTTCTTTTTTTCTTTTTTTTTTTTTTTTTTTTTTAGAGAATTTCACTCTTGTTGCCCAGGCCGGAATGCAGTTGCAACCTCCACCTCCTAGGTTCAAGTGATTCTCCTGCCTTAGCCTCCTAAGTAGCTGGGATTACAGGCGCCTTCCACCATGCCTGGCTAATTTTTGTATTTTTAGTAGTGATGGGGTTTCACCATGTTGGCCAGGCTGGTCTCGAACTCCTGACCTCAGGCAATCTGCCCACCTTGGCCTCCCAAAATGCTGGGATGACAGGTGTGAGCCACCATGCCCGGCCTGACATTGCCTTTCTAGTTTTACCATTTGTCCCTTTGCCCTGTTGCCCATTTCTCCTTAGAGACTAGAACACGTTAGCCCCCCAAGGATAATAATGGACAAATGGACAGGAATGAAAATAATTACCCAAAATTGGAGGTGATACCTTCCTGTTCAATAGCAAAAGCTCCTACTAAGGACCTATTTGCACGACCACCCTTGGCAGAATTACTGTATGCAGAGATGACTTTATCCCACCCTAAGATCACAAAAACCACTGTCACTTTAAAGAGCATCACTGTAAGCAATCTCACAGTGTTTAGTTTTGAGAAAAGTATCTCACCAACAGTGTTTTTATTGTCATTTTCTGTTCCTTTTGCGTAACATTGTAAACTGCATGAAGGCAGAGGCTCTTGTTTCTTGTTCGCTAGAGTAGTGCCTGACCCATAGGAGACAATATATATTTGTTGATTGTTCCAACTTTCACTCATACAAGATTGTTAAAACAACTAGAGACTTATGAATTTCAAAAGGGATCCAGGCATGAGGGAGATAAGGGAAAAGCATCCGGTTTTCCGGTTCAGTTATGTATATGATTACACCAAAGCAAGCGGCCCCACACCATCACAGCACACATAGCATGGGCTTTGGGGTCAGACTACAGCTGCATTCTAGCTCCTTCACTGATTAACTGTATGGCCTTGGACAAGTCACTAAATCTCACTGAGTCTCGATTTTTCATGTACAATGTGGATAACAATAGACAGGACTGTTCTGAGGAACAGTTGAGATCCTTTCTTTGAGACCCAACTATCTAACAAAATGCCTGGCACCCTAACAATCAGTTCTCATTCTCCTACAGTCAAAGTTGTGGCATCCAAGTTGTGGCATCCAATAAAGTGGCCGCTAGACACATGTGACTATGGAGCACTTGAATGAGACTACCGCGGCTGAGGAACTACAATTTTAATTGTATTTAATTTTAATTAAATTTAAACACTGAAGAATTGTAAAAATTTTTTTCCCTCTTCAATACCATTTTATCCTATTTTGATGAGACAGCATTTCACCTTACCCATTGCATTGCATAAGGCATCATTATGATGTGGTAGTGCATGTATGGGACACCAGCATTTTTTCTAGCATTATTCACAAACACATCACTGATCGAATCAGTGGACAGATTGACTCCGTTCAAATGCTTTTCTTCTATACACTAATATAACACTATAATGCATTTATCTGGATATTTCATGCAGACAGCTCCAGTTATAGCAATTCCTATGTAAACTGTAATTGGTAATTAAATCGAAATACTTAGTTTAATTATGATATAATTAAATTATGTTTCTAGTTAGAAAAAATAAGTATGGGCAAATTTTCAAATTTAAAATGAAGGCGTACTACGGATGTGGAATTGAGTGGAGATGCAGAAGCTAGTCCCAAGACCCGAACAGTAAAGAATAAAAGAGACTGGAAGAAGGTGTGTTCCAAATCTCACAACATATGGCAACTGCAGTTGGCTGCCACAGAGCCAAACAAAAAAGCTGCTAAGGAAAAAAAAAAAAAAAAAGGATAATAACGTGGACAATATTAAAAGCTATTTAAAGCAAACACACATTGAATTTGATAAGAAGTTTCTCTCAATAACTAAAAAAGAATTGAAAAAATTAGTCACTTGCAATCAGTATTAAATGTCCAACAAAAATGTCTTAAGCAATTTTTGACAAGATCTGATCTTGTAACTCTGGTCAGGTATAAAATGGCTTGAATTCTCTCACAAAAATCCAAACTAAACCAAACCCAAACCCACATGTTTTGATGGAGAGATGGTAAAAGAAATCATTTCAGTTGTGGAAATTTTATTAGAAAATTATGAGGAAAAAACTAAAAGATATTTTACAAAAGCAAAATTTCAATTAAGCCATCAAACAAGTGACTATAGAATGTAAGACTAACAATGCCAATGATCAATTGATTCAAAATGTGAAAAATGAGAAGGTCCTTTTTTTAAAGCTTTAGACAAACCATATAGAATAAGAGACTGTGCCCAGTTAATACTGGACACATTTGGTTACATTTTTGTTTAAAAACACTTTCAAATTTACTTAGAAATGTTGTCTCTGACCTAAAGAAAAAAACCATCTCAATGTGTAGATAGCTTTGAATGTTTTAGATATGTCAAAGAAGAGTTTCAACTAAATAAGAAAAAAAAACCAGTTTTATCAACAAGACAGATGATGACCCTGCTATGTTAGGTCAAAAATCTAGATTTATCACAATTTAAAAACAAGAGACGGATTTTTCCCTTATTGCTTCACTCCGTTGTGTGACACACACTGAAAATATTTGTGCTAAATTTTTTTTAATGAAAAGTATCATGGATACAGCTGTTAAAATCATTCAGTATGTATATGTTGTAAACCATGAGTGCATGGAACTATTGAAAGAAATAGAAAATGATATATTTAATGATTGTGTACTCTTTACTAATGTCAACTGCTTAAGAGTTGTGGAAGAGTTTTATAAAGATTTACAATACTAGTAACCCCAGTTTAAGATTGTCTTGAAACTAAAAGAATAAGTAAAAAAAAAAAAAAATGGCAGCATGATTTATGGTTTCTCAACTATATCAGATTGCATACGAATGATCTAAACTTAAATTCTACAGAAAGCAAAAAGAATTTATATTGAAATATAAATTCTTCATAAAGCAAATTAGTTATGTTTTTACACATTTTTTAAAAGAATGAATTGAGATGCATATTTTAATTGTCATCAACTGTTAGGTAAATTGGCGGCAAAAATTACAAGAAAAACATGAACATCACTATGTTTATATTGATAAATTTAGAATTGCTTTTCAACTTATGCAATACTCTTTTGAAATCAATGTTAATATTACTGAGTTGATATGAGTTAATTAATTTAACTTGGACGGATATACTTTTAAAATTGATACGGTTTTGCTTCAGAGTCAAATTAATTATTTGAAGCAAAAACATGAATCAGTTTTAGAAATAAAAATGCAAACACTAACGGAAAAAGGTTTTGGTACAAGATTCAGTCATTGGAAAAATTTTAAGTACATTTGGAACAACTTGAATATGTGAATCCACTTTTTCAATTGTAAATATTATAAAATCTAAATATCGTTCAGGTATTTCTGATGAAACTTTAACATTTGAATTGAGATGTATCTAAGTATAAAACAGACAGTGGAGTTCCAAGACTTACTATAAAGAAAATAATGTAAAATATCTTGTTAATTTTTATTTATATATATATATTTTATACTTTAAGTTCTAGGGTACATGTGCTTATCAGATGTTGAGATGATCATAGTTAGGATATATTGTGTTAAATCAAATACAGTGTTAAAATTAATTTTCTTATTTCCTTTTTACTTACTTTAATGCTGCTTCCAAAAATTAAATTATGTATGTGACCTGAATTAGATTTAAATTGGACAGTGGGAATCTGTAGGTACGAACACTATGCCACATATAGGGCTACCTCCCCCACCACCTCAAAGGCTCCAAGATTTCTTCTTCACAGTGTTCCATCTGAGTCTGCCATTTCCTGTGTGAAAAGGACAAGTCCTGTCCTGCCAATTTAACCTCACTCCATATTTACCCATTTGCTTTTTAAAAATAAGTATACCATAATTCTGTAATAATTTTCAAGTTTTGTTTTTATTTTCTTCAAAATTAGATTTCACATAATTGATAGAATCAAACAATTCTATGAGACTTATTCCAAAAAAATCATCCTACTATTCAACCCTCAACCACCACCTATTCTCTTTTTCAATAGCAACCACTTTCAATTATTTTAGCTGTTTGTTATTTACCTCCATATATAAAAATAACAGCCTTGTGTTTCCTACCTTTTGAATTTTCAATTTTAGGTATCATATAGGGAAAATGATTTAGCTCTTATTCATGATCTCCCATTCCTTTATCACAGACCACCACACCACCATTCTACCACCCACATTCATACAAACTGTCTCATGATCCCTTCAATATAACTATATCATACTTCAGTTTAGATTAATACTGTGTTTGCATTAGTATAATTTCAACGTTATTCATAGCATTGAACCTATACATATGAACGATATAGATATAGTATAATATCTTTACTTTTCCTTTGTTGCACAATTTTGTTCTTCCTAAAGTAATGCTTTGCTCTTTTTTCATTTAGTTTTCTGTTTGCTACTAATTCAGCTTCTATTTTCCCCTAATAACCTCAAATCTTTCCTCTCTGTATTCAGACACACCAGGGTGTTCTATTGTTTTCTTTACTTGGATTAATCTCTCCCGGCATCTTCTGACCTGCCCCACCCTAGGCCTGCTTCACACTCTATTCCTGGGAATTCATTTCACCAAAGTTTTGAGAATTTCTTTGACTTCTTTCTTCTTGGATCCAGTGTCTTTATGCTTTTATTTTTGTGCAGCACATTATCTACTAGCTGGCTTCCTGGGAAAAGGTACATGAGATGTAATTTTTGTGAGCTCCTGAAAGCCCATATTTTCTTTGGTCTACAGCCTTTCTTTATTGATAGTTTAGTTGGGTATAGAAATCTAGTGGGAAAATACATTTGCTCAGGATTTTAAAAGATATTGCTCGATTGTTTTCTAGCATCTGGTGCTGGTGTGAAATCTGATCCTTGATTCTTCATATGTGGCTTGTTTTATTTTTCTCTTTCTCCTTCTCTCTGAAAGCTTATAGATTTTTTTTTTCTTTATCTATGTTCTGAAGTTTCACAATGATATGCTGCATGTCTCCCATTCTTTTCTGGAATTCATATTATTCAAATGTAGGATCTAATAAGGGGGAAGTAACGTAATTATCTTGTATTTTCTCTCATTTATTTGATCTTCATTTTTAAAGTTTTTTTTTTTTTGCTTTAAGAAAGATTTTCTCAACTTTATTTTATGAGCTTTCTATTGAATTTTATTTATATACTATACTTTTAAGTTTCAAAAGGTATGTCATGGTTGGAATGTTTTTGTCCCCTCCAAAACTCATGTTGAAAATTAATTCTCAATGTAACAGTGTTGGGAGATGGGGCCAAATGGGCAGAGCACTCATGAATGGATTAGTTACTCTACAAAAAGTAAAAAGAACTTCTGAGAGTGAGTTACCTCTCTTCTGCTCTTCTGCTATTTGAGGAACGGCATTCTTCCCCCCTGGAGGATGAAGACTCCAAGGCACCATCTTGGAATTGGAGACCAGGCCCTCCCAAGACACCAAACCTGTTAGCACCTTGAGCTTGGACTTCGCAGTCACCAGAACTATGAGAGATTATATTTCTATTCTTTAGTAAATTACTCAGTCTCATTATTCTATTATAGCAGCACAAACAACCAAGACAAGTGTTCCTTGTTCTTTTTTTTTTTTTTTTTTCACAAAACCTCTTCCTATTTCATGAATCCTTTTATATTTCAGAGGCTATTAATAATAGTTTCTTTTTTCTTTCTGAAGTTCTGAAGTTTCATCTTCCTGCTTTGTCTCTACTTTTTCCAAGTTTTGTTGTTTTCTGTTAGTTGTTTTGATTTCTGTCATTCATGTTATAGGCTTCCTTAGGTGTTTACTAGTTCATAGCTGTTTATTCATATTTAAAAATGGGGTTTAAAAAAAAAACTGATTGGAAAATTTGTCCAAATGGGTGAGACCTGCTGACTGTGATATTCTGACTGAGTCATTCATGTGGGAAAACCTTGATGCCAGTATGTTTTTTTTTGTTTTTTTGTTTTGTTTTGTTTTGTTTTGTTTTCTGAGACAGAGTCTTGCTCTATCACTCAGGCTGGAGTGCAGTGGTGTGATCTCGGCTCACTGCAACCTCTGTCTCCCAGGTTCAAGTGATTCTCCTGCCTTACCCTCCCAAGTAGCTGGGATTATAGGCGTGTGCTACCATATAATTTTTGTGTTTTTAGTAGAGACAGGGTTTTGCGATGTTGTGCAGGCTGGTCTTGAACTCCTGGCCTCAAGTGATCTGCCCACCTCAGCCTCCCAAAGTGTTGGAATTACAGGAATGAGCTACTGCACCAGGCCCGATGCCAGTATCTTTAGGACTTTTTTCTCTTACATTAGTTGGATTTTTTTTTTTTTTGGTCACAATTCATTTTTATTGATAGAAAATAAACACTTATTCCAGTTTCAAAGTTGTTATACTTGAAGTTACTATTTTAAAAATATGAATTTTAGGGCCAGGAACGGTGGCTCACGCCTGTAATCCCAGCACTTTGGGAGGCCAAGGCAGGCAGATCATGAGGTCAGCAGATTGAGACCAACCTGGCTAACACGGTGAAGCCCCGTCTCTACTAAAAATAAAAAAAATTAGCCGGGCGTGGTAGCAGGTGCCTGTAGTCCCAGCTGCTTGGGAGGCTGAGGCAGGAGAATGGCGTGAACCCAGGAGGTGGAGCTTGCAGTGAGCTGAGATGGCGCCACTGCACTCCAGCCTGGGCGACAGAGCGAGACTCCGCCTCAAAAAAAAATACAAAAAAAAAAAAAAAATTAGCCAGGCGTGGTGGCAGGCGCCTGTAGTCCTAGCTGCTCAGGAGGCTGAGGCACGAGAATGGCATGAATCCAGGAGGCGGAGCTTGCAGTGAGCCAAGATCGCGCCACTGCACTACAGCCTGGGTGACAGAGCAAGACTTGGTCTCAAAAAAAAAAGAAAAAGAAAGAAAGAATTGTAAATAATCATTTAATAATCCTGCTTTGACCAAACCAATAAAACGTGGCTTAAAAAAAAAGTATTCAGCACTATTTGCTCATAGACCTTTCAGAATTTGTTCTTAATGTTTCTGGAACTTTCCTGTCTGTAAAGTACAGGAATTAATGAGCTACATAAGAAAGCCTCTCTGGCACAGGTAATGGGAAATTAAGCAGTCATCATAAAAGAATCAATGTACATTCTGCGGTGATTTGGACTACAAAACAGTCTCCTCCCTTCTATGGTAGCTCAAGAGAGACATGCTTCTAAGCACTGAGGTATGAGGAATCGCAGATTGTTACTTGCTGTTAGAATTGGTCTTCCTATCTAGTAATAGTAAATCTCTGGCACAGGTGCTATTGGTCCTTAATGTCCTGTGATTTTAGGAAATTCTGTAAATAGTTTGGATTTAGTTAAATTTATTCAGAAATGAAACACGTTTAATTTAGTTCACTACTCTGACACAGTAAGGATATGTTGGTTTAGCATCTTATAAAATATATGTAATGTGTAGGTAAATCATGGTCCTAAATCATACTTAGAATACTACATTATTTAAACCAATATCTCTTTTAACAAAATGTTTATAATTAAAAACAGCTGATGAAACTATATCCAAAGGTATGACAAAGGAGACTCAGCTCTGTGTTGCTTAAAGAACTTTTAAAAAGCCATTCAAGGAGAGGTAAAGAAACCCAGTTCTCATTCTCATTGTAGAATTCCTATTGGGGCTGGACCAGAAATTAGCACTTCTAAATACTTCAGAAAAGTCCAAAGTGTTAAAAACCCTTCTAGGCAAAAGAACGTCTTTCTGCATCAGTGAGTAGCAGTGCTCATCAGAATTTCCTAGTAACACAAAAACAAAGGCAAGTCTGTACATTTGATCAGATGTCAAAGAAATGGGAGGTAGACTATTATGTCAGCCTTAGTCAGAGCTCCTGCTGGCTTCTTCCTACATACTGTTCACCAATTTGAGTAAAGTGGACTTTGTGAGAGAATAGTGTTTGATGGCTAGGATGTCTTTTGGGCATTTCTTCCTAAGTGGAATACACAACATATAAGGGAATAGGGGAAATAATAGAGGGAAGCTACTCTTTCCAGCTCAGAAGGAGTTGGTGATGCCCATATATGCATTCGAGAAGCCCCTGGGATCTTCTGGCTAGCTGTGGATAGTGGCTAATGCGGTCATCCAGAATCGACACTATGGACTGCAGCAGCATTTTCCTGTACAGCTCCAAAAACTCTGGATAGGGATTTACAGGATCCAATGGCCCATAGATACAATGAATGGAGACAGTTTCAGAGGCAAGAGCTCCCACCCAGTCCTTTCTAAACTGCTTCCTCTGATTGATGTACTCTAAGAGACTGTCAGAGATGAATTCCTGTCATTATTGCGGACCCACTCACTTTCAGAGGGCTGAGTATATGGCCCAAAGACTGGCGTGAGACCTCGAGAGAATACAAAGAAGTTCATCAGCCGCGTGAGGATGGGTGACAGCACATCTCCATGTTTGAGTAGCTTTTGGAGAAGGAGTAGACAGTGAGTCTCAGGAAATATATCTCCAGTTGACAGACAGATGCCACAAAAGCGCTTCCAGGATGCTGGCCTGCTCAAATATGGAATAGTGATATGGTCTCAGTTTGTTACTGAAGCCAAAGCCTAAGAAATCAAGGACAATCACTCAATGAAATCTCAAGGTCAGACCTTCCCAAATCTTGTACCAATCATAGCTGGATGTTGGAAAGCCATGTAAAAGAACAACTATCTCTGGACTTCCAACCACATCCAAAGAGTCTTGGTAGAAGACAGGCCATCCCTTATAAGTGAAAAACTTGCCTGAAGACTTCCATGAGTGAAGGGCAAGGGAGAGCTGAGGGGGTGGGATGTGCAGGTATGCGGCAAGCAGGGGCACTTTGAACAGCCCCACCTTGACCCACCACCCCCTCATCCTGATTCAGGTTAAGACCTGGGCTGCAGGACTTCATGCTTGGGGAAATCAGTTGTGCATGCTGGCTAGTTGGATTTCTTAGTGTAGAGTCTTCCAATCTCTTGTCTAGAGGATCTAAAGCTGACTGCCAGCATTCTAGAAACAAAATAAGTGAAAGGGTTGAAGAGGGAGAGGAGAGGTTTTAAAATTCAGCATGTACATTTTCACTAAATCTCTATCCTCAACTGTCCTAACGTCTCATAGCCCTCAGTCCTCTTACTAGAGAGAACAAACCTCAAAAATTCTGCTAAGGTGATACTAAGGCCATCATTCTAATAAATGGAATTGGTAAGGAAATTCAAAATCTAACTATTTTTTTTAAGTCTTTCTGTTTTTATCCTTTCTTCACCCACTTCCAGAGGCACCCAGTGTCATTAACTTCTGAGCCCTTGGACATTTCCATGCTACAAGTTTCTTCTTGGATTTTTCCACTGCTGGCATAAGATGCAACTTTTTCAAGTCTGCTGAATCAGTTATTGTCTTGTCTGGATTCCTCAAAAGCAGATCCTGAGACAAAGGCTGATGCACAAAATGTGTATGTGTGGGTATGATCCTGAGAGTTAGGAATGGGGGTGAGTTAAGAAAGGAGAGAGATAGAAGAATGCATTATATTGTTGGCCACAGCTTTGGGGCACTTCTATGTGAGCTGTCAACCAGGTTCCTCCAGGCATCCTGCCACTTGACATCAAAAAAGCCTAAGAGAGGTATTGTCAGTTTAGATTTCTATGAAGGTGTTCGAAGCATGCTCAAAACTGGCCTCTACAGTTATGGCTGGGACAAGAGGTGAGACTTAGAGAATTTGTTGGATTTCTGCTGAATCTACCATCAATCTATAGATTAGGTTAGGGAGAATGAGCATCTAAACAATACTGAGCTGTGCAAAGCATTAAGGTGTGTGTGTGTGTGTGTGTGTGTGTGTGTGTGTGTGTGTATATATATATACACCTTTATTATTTAGGTCTTTTTTATTTATCTTGGCAATATTCAGTATGTTTTGCACTTCTACAGATACTGCGCTTCTATTGACCCACTTATCCTTTGCCGTGTCCGGTTTGCTGTTAAACACATTAAAAATTCTTCACTTCCAGTATCAATTTTTTTGTTTGTAAGATTTTCATTTGGTTCTTTTTAATAGTTTTTGGCTGTCTGCTTATGTTCCTTATCTATTCACACATGTTTTCCGCTGGATACTTTAACGTATTTTTTCTACTTATTTTAAAGTCCATATCTGATAATTCCAACATTAAAATCATCTCCGGGTTGGCTTCTACTGACCTCTTTTAACATAGGTCATATCTTCTTACTTCTTCACATTGGCCAGGCGTGGTAGCTTGCACCTATAATCCTAACACTTTGGGAGGCTGAGGTGGGAGGATCATTTGAGCCCAGGAGTTCAAGACCAGCCTGGCAACATAGTGAGACCTAATCTCTATGAAAGAAAAAAAAGAACATTTTAAGCACTAATATTTACCTCCAGAAAAGGGCACACCTCTTTTGGGTCAGTCCATGAGTGTGGCAGCCTGAGTCAATTTAATCGGTAGTTGGACTTGGTTGCAGCTTTAGCTAGATTCACTCACCTTGGCTGCAAGTATTTTGAGGAAGGACTTTCCCTCAGACTGGGCTTGGGATATGAGCACTGGAGTGACTCTAAAGATCTTTTTGTGCTTTCTTGCCCAGCCCTCATGTTTTAGCTATGGGAGATTTATATCTGCTTTAAGCCAGGCTGCCAACCTTTTGGGTTGCTGGACAGCTCTCTTTGCTCTTCAGTTCAACTTCCAGCTTTTCGCTTCTCACAAGACTCCTTTCTGCCTTTCTTTTCTGTCCCCAGGTATTGGAGAGCCTCTGCAGTGCATTCAGAGTGCCTCACATGGATATCACTCAGCTGTCTTGTCCCACCTAAGGCTGGGAAAATTTGAAATGAGGTACGAAAGATATCCGATATATTTATCACTGCCCTTCTGCTTTTAAGCCTTCGAAACTTTGCTACAATCATCTCCTTTCCCATATGCATTGTCCTTGTGATTTCTTCTTCTTCTTCTCCTTCTCTTCTTCTTCTTCTTTTTTTTTTTCTTTCAGACAAGGTCTTGCTCTGTCATCCAGGCTGGAGTGCAGTGGTGCAATCTTGGCTCACTGCAACCTCCACCCCCGGGGTTCAATTGATTCTCCTGCCTCAGACTCCTGAGTAGCTGGGATCCCAGGCGTGTGCCACCACACCTGGCTAATTTTTGTGTTTTTAGTAGAGATGGGGTTTTGCCATGTTGGCCAGGCTGGTTTATTCTTCTTAAATATGTGTTTAATATCATAAATTAAATATATATTTAATAACGATTTTTGAAGGATGCACAGTTATATATATGTGTTCAATTTATTCTCATTAATCCAATATCTTTCTATTTGCTAAGTCTTTTGTCATTGTTCTTCTTGTTAAGCCTTTGCATATTTACTTATAATTATGATGTATATTGCTCCAAAAGATCAGCCTCATTTCTATACTCTAATTCTTAGCAATTCAGGTCCACAAAAATAAACCCAAGCCTTTAAAGTAATTCAGACAATATATAACCTTTGTAGCTATTTTAAGGGGTTTAGTTACCAAGGTGCTTAGCCTTAAAAAAAAAAAAATGCCCTGTTGGATAGAGGAATGCATGCCTTTATTTAAGGTCCCACTCATTTCCTCATGCAACAAATTTATATTTTCCACCTTCATTCAACCCCAACTTTAAAACAGAAACACAGAAAAAACAGCTATAATTGAGAGGAAACATGCACATTATCAACTGTTTTTGCAAAAAAAAACGAAAACAAACAAACAAAAACACAAAACAAACAAAAAATCAGACTCTTTTCCTAAGCAAATAACCAGATCTAAGAGTGTTTTGCCACAGTTCGGCAGTGCAATCACCAATCCCATATATTACAGCCAGAGACTGCTGGCAAAGCCCGTGAGCAGGTTAGGGGCACTGACACTCAGAGGCTGACTCTGGACTTCTCAGCCTCTAACTGCAATTCCTAAAGTGTAAGACTCCTCTCTAACAAGCTCAGTCACTAAAAGTAGCCAATGCTCACAGCTCCTTCCACTCCTAGTGATTAGCACATCCCCACTGTCCCCCAAACTTACCAGCCTGTATTTAGGCATCAGTCTCCTGATTTACTTATGTCGTGTGATCTGTGAAACAATCTGCTTTTCCTCCGCTAGACACCACCATCCCCACAGTCCCCCAATTCACCCCATGCTAGCTCTGGACACCAGGCCTTTGCACATCTCAAATTACTGATGTGCATTTACCTTAGAAGTGGGAGTGACGGAACAACAGCATCAAGGCTCAATTTTTTAACGGAGACATGCTTGGTTGGCTCGTTTTCCAAATGAAATTTGGTTCCACTTTAAAAGTCAAAGCTGTCATAAAAATGCCACAGACACTGAGGATTAATCTTACACTGTAGAAATTTTAGAAACTCTTCTTCAAAATTAGAATTAGGCTGTGTGCAGCTTAAAAAGGAAAAATAGGTCAAAGCACTCGCAAAAGGTTACCTATGAATGTATCCTCCCACGATAAGTGCCTTTAACTCAACATCCCTCATTCAATCTAGTCCAAACCAGAAGTGCCCATGACTCACCATATTAAGTGCAGCGTTTGTGATGTGTCCATCATTTTTGTGTCACTTCAGTGGAAGCCTTCAATTACAATTTTACACTCTCAGTCCCCTCTGTATGGGAAGGCTGGTTGCAACAGACTACACCACTGCCTCTGCTCCCTCAAAATGCACCTCCCAAAACATGCTCCAAAGAAAACCTCTGTTATACTTTCTGAATCTTTCAAGAAATGATTCCACACCAATGTAGCAATAGATACTAAAGGACTCACCAATCCCCTTCGAAGAGGATGAATATTACCCTCCGGGACTTGCTAGAGATTTGATGCAACAAGCAGTGGTAGGCTGGAGGAAAAAGATATGTTTCCTTTTTTTTTCTAGGCAAACCTTTTTGTGACACCCTCGTATCTCATGGCCATCTTGTCAACCCAAACAACAGCTGGTCGTTTACATCTTTCATTTTATGCACATTCATTGCATGCCCACTGAGTGTTGATGTGCTCAGTGCTGGGGATCCTGAGACCAATAAGACACATTATTTGACTGCTGGGACTTACCATCTAGTTGGAAAGACATGAAGAAATTTAGGATGACACAAAGAATCTAGGTATTTAGGATAATAGAAAGACAGACTGAAGAGGTGAGTGTGTTAAGAGAGGCTTCGGCATTCTGCTGCTAAATCTTTAAGAGCACAATCTTCAGAAAGAGAGAAAAAGCTCTGATTTGTAGTTGCCAAATTTCTGTGGTGTAAATATTCCCATGGGTGCTGATTCCAATGTTCTAACATGTCATCACTGAACAAGGAGTTGAGGAGAGATGCTAACCCTTAGCTCTTCCAAGCACATATAAACTGGCTTTAGCACTCCACAGAGGTTTTTCTGGAGATGACTCTGACTTCAGTCTTAAAAAATAAAGAGGTAGACCAGGCACGGTGGCTTATGCCTGTAATCTCAGCACGTTGGGAGGCTGAGGCGGGCGGATCACCTGAGGTCAGGAGCTCGAGACCAGCCTGGTCAACATGGTGAAACCCCGTCACTACTGAAAATACAAAAATTAGCTGGGCATGGTGGTGGGCGCCTGTAATCCCAGCTACTCAGGAGGCTGAGGCAGGAGAATTGCTTGAATCCAGGAGACGGAGTTTGCAGTAAGCCGAGATCATGCCATTGCACTCCAGCCTGGGCAACAGAGCAAGACTCTGTCCCAAAAATAAATAAATAATAAATAAATAAGAAGGTATTAATTGTCTGGGGCGGGGTGTACACAGAAGTGTAAAGAGCTGTCAAATTGGAGCAAAAACACCGGACAAAAGCATGCAGAAAAGTATGATAAGAGTGTAATTTGTGGGGCTAAAAGCAAATGAAAATAGTAGGAGCATATGTCCTATAATCTTCCAGGTAGAAAATATCAGGAGACAAGATTGCAGAGCTGATACGGTAAATTGCATTTATGGCTTCAATTCCTCATCCTTCTCTGAATCTATATCCTTTGCCATGGAATTTGACTAAGCCCTCCTTCTCTGGCTCTGGGCTTGGCTATGGGACTTGCTTTGACCAACAGAATAAGGCAGAAGTGATAATGTGCCAGACCCAAACCTAGGTCTCCAGAGGATTTGTACACTTCCTTTTTCCCGCTTGTGTTTCTTCCATTGCCAGGTAAAGGACATGCCTGGGCTAGCCCACTCCTTCCAGGAGAAGGATGTGAAACATGTGAAGCAGAGTTGCCCCCGCTAAGATGGTCCAGCCAAGCCCAGATTAGAGCCTCCAGCTGACATAGAGACACTTGAGCTATAATAATTAATGGTTGTTGGTTTTAGCTATGATTTTTAAGGTAGTTTGTTAACACAGCAGTAAGTAACCAATACAGTTGGGCTGGGGCTAGGATGTGGAAAGCCTTTTACAACTTGCTGTTGAGCTAGGACTTCATGCTATGGGCAAGGAATCCATGAAGCAGCTTCCAGCAAGGTATTGATACAGCCAAATTTATGTGTGGAAAGATCATTCTTGCAGCAAGATGGAGAATAAATTGAGGGTAAGTGGCTTGCAGGAGGCCTGAGCATATGATAAAACACAGTTAAAAGAGTATAACTCTTTGATCCAGCTTTTATAAACTCAGGCAGAGCATAAGAATTCCAGACAGATTAAGAGAAAAAAGCCCTGGGCTGAGAGAGGCAGGAGATCAGGGATCACAAGAGAAGCAAAATTAATAAGATGGATGAATAGATGTATAGACACAGATAGATAGATGATAGATAGATAGATAGACAGATAAATAGACAGATAAATAGATGATAGATGATAGATAGATGATAGATAGATAGATAGATAGATAGATAGATAGATAGATAGATAGATAGACAGACAGACAGACAGACAGACAGACAGACAGACAGACAGAGATTTATTACGGGAATTAGCCCATGTGATGATGAAGGCTGAGAAGTCCCACAACATGCTATCCGCAAGCTGGAGAACCAGGGAAGCCACTGAGGCAATTCAGTCTGAGTTTTAAGGCCTCACAGTTTGGGGGGCCGCCAGTCTAATTTCTGGAGTCTGAAGGCCTGAGAACCTTGAGCCCTGATGTCTCAGGGCAGGAGAAGAGGGATGCTCCAGCTCTAGAAGAGAGAAAGGGAATTCACCCTCCCTCAGCCTTTTTGTTCCATCTGGGCCCTCAACAGATTGGATGGTGCCTACCCACATTGTTGATGGTGATCTTTACACAGTCCACTGATTCAAGTGCTGATCTCTTCCAGAAACACCCACACAGACACGTCCAGAAATAATGTTACCAACTATCTAGCATCCCTTAACCTAGTCAAGTTGACACATAAAATTAACCTTGATTGCAGGAGACTGGGTTACAATTCTGTCTTTGCCACTAACACTTAATGGCTGTAAGTATTACAACACTGGCTCAAAGGGCTAAGTAAATTTAGTGAGGATTATCAGTGAGGAGGAAGGTGGTGCAGGGGAACGTGGAAAGAGGACAAATGAGAAAGGCATGTAGGGATCCTGGTTGGAGGGAAGGAGTTCCATTGAGAAATGGAACCACCAGACAAATGAATGTGACAGGTCAATTTAAACACCAGAAACTGATGTGTGCCCTATAATTCGGGATGGCATTAATGCATCTGGAAGAGACATCTGTTTCCTGGGTGTGGGGAGCACAGGACACTCAGGGGTACAGTGTAGCCACACAGAAATATAAGGATAAATCCTGTTCCTGATAGAGGCAGGGTCAGAGAAACTAGGATGATTTCTTGGAGTTTTATAAGGTTATTGGAGATCAAGCTTAAATACCTTTATAAAAACAAAGTGACATTCTATTATTTACATGATTACTTGGAAATTTCTTTATTGCTTTATTGATATGGAAATACTGTTAAAACGTCATGTGGCTATTTTTGGTTTGCAATAGAAAATTTTGAAATATTTAATCTCTAAAGAAAAATTTCTCTCAACAACAAAACAAGTGAAGCTCAACTAACAATTTATCATGGGAGCCTTCCAATCCCCTGTCTATTTTCTCTCTCCTCCGTTTATGCTCACCTTCCCTTGAGTGTCTCCCCTGATCTCACTCCTGAAGTATCTTACTAGCTGTCAGAGTCCTCCATAATATGCACCTCAGATAGAAGCGTTTGGCATTAGACAGGTGACCTTGAGGACCAAAAACTGAAACTGCCTTTGCACAAATTTTAACAGTGAGAGAAACCTAATCTGACTCCATCTTGCTTGAGTCAAGTTGACACATAAAATTAACCTTCACAGCAGGAGACTGGGTTCTAATTCTGTCTCACAAGCCAACTGCCTTTGTTTTTACTTTAAAACAAAATAGCAACAGTCCCTTCCTCGAACTAACCCCCTCCTTGCTCAGGGACCAAGATCGCCTTTGTAAGACTAGTGAAAGGACATGAGGTTAGGATTATGGGAGGGGCCTGAATTTTGTTAAAATGTAGGCGTAGTTGAATGATAACTAGCCATTGTTCTGGAGGTCACAAGATTTGTAACTTTCCTAATTGCTCTTACAGATAACATCATTATCGCCAAAACCTAAGATTGGATGCAAGATATTTTTGGACCTTTGCATTCTGACTACTAACTGACTCCACTCAGACCCGTGGCTCACACCAAGGAACTGACTCCTATCCAGAAACTGACTCAGCACGTGAAGAGAGTTTGGACCCTCCTATGATTTCATCCCCAACCAATCAGCAGCACCCATTTCCTAGCCCCCTGCCTACCAAATTATCCTTTAAACCCTAGCCTACAAGCTTTCGAGGGGGTGGATTTGAGCAACATCTCCAATTCTTCTACTTGGCTGGTCTGGTGACTATGAAACTGTTTCTCTACTGCAACACTGCTATCTCAGTGAATTGGCTTTATCTGTGCAGTGGGCAAGAAGAACTCTTTTGGGTGATTACAAAACTACCCAAGGCTCAAAGGACTGAAATCTTAATGGTGGAATTTCAGACAGTATGACAGACAGTGGGAGAATTAATTCTAGCAACCTACTACCACTATGTAGGCTCCCTGTTTACCTGCATGGCAGATCAACTTTACTCTGTCTTAATCCAAGAGCAAGACTCCAACTCATTCATGACATATAAAATGTGCATGTATCTATGCAGACATTTTACTGTTTCTGTAGATCTGCTGTTTTTGAGCTGTCTTAACTAGCCATTCACTATACTTGCTGGGAAGATTGTGGAAAACCTTTGTTAGACTTGCTTTTTCAATTTCAGTGACAAAAAACTGTCTTCCTGCCCTTCATCCTCTGGCACATTTGCCAGAAGGTGGCAATTATAGCCACTTTCCCTAATCTCACTGCTGCTCACCCATAATATTTGGAACCTTTGACCAGGATATAAAGTTGTAGACGAGTTTCACCTCTTTCCCCAAAAGGAAGAATATTTTTCAAAATGAAGTATTTCCCCCTGTAAACAGTATATATGTTTATTAAAAACATAAAGACAGTATAGGAAAGTATAAAATCTATAATCTCACTGTGCCACTTCCATATATTCATTGCTAATATTTTGAGATATGATTTTCCATGTTTTTTCAAAAATACAATATCTATTGCCATGTAACAAATTACACCAAAACTTAGTGGCTCAAACAATAAATATTTATTATTTCACACAGCTTGGGTGTGTCAGGAATTTGGGAGTGGCTTACCTGGGTGGTTCTTACTCAGGGCTTCTCATGCAGTTACAGTCAAGATGTCATTGGAAGGCTTCACTGGGGCTAGAGGATTTGCTTCCAACATGGTGCACTCTAGGTTGGTGCTGGTTGTTGGCAGGAGGCCTCAGTTCCTTGCTACATGGACCTTTCCACATAGTTGCTTGAGTCATGTTTACATGGCAGCTGGATTTCCCCAGAAAGAGTGATTCAAGATAGCAATTCAGAGGCCAAAATGTCATGCATACTTTGCCTCAGAAGTCACAACTCATCATTTCTGCACACGATGTTGGTTATACTGGTCAAACTATCCAATGGCAGGGGGCAGGGGGCCATGGGTAGTTGGGAGAAAAGGAAGTACGGGTCACAGGAGGCCATCTTAGAGGCTGACTATCACACACATATACATCAAAAATTATATAATATTATGCATACTGTTGGTAACATGTTGTTTTCACTTACTAGTCCATCATTGTTCTGTCAGTCCTGTTTTACGTCATCATTTTTAATGGCTATATGATATTCTATTATATAGTACACTAAAATTTATTTAGTTCCATAATTTTGAACATTTAATTATTTCTTTTTTTAACATTTAATTATTTCTAATCTTTTGTTTATAATGTGTAGTACTGTGATGAGCATCCCCATATATTTACTCACACATGGCCCTTAAAATAAATTTAAAGGAAAGAAATACTGATACATAAGATAACTTATCCCACTTGTAAATCAACCCATAGAAATGATTGCATATTATTCCAAGATACTTGGCCTTTATAATTATCGTTTTTAAAAAGCTCAAAGTGGATTAAAAAAATTAGCTTCTATTAGGGGTTTCAAATTAATTTTAAAATGTTAACAAGAGCTTAAGGCAGACTACCAAAACATGCAAAGGCCCTTGTTTTCTGTTTTATGGTGACAATTAATGAGCAACTTTTCGTTAACTATTTATTTGGAGATGCTGTTAGATCTAGTTTGAACCCCCCCTTTTTTTTTCCATTGCAAATGTATCTCTAAGAGGTAGATTTTTCCAATGCTTTGACTGTTTGCCATGACATTCTAATTCTTTACATGGTGATTGAGAATATCAAGATGTAGAAATGGATCATTAAAAGAAGCACTCTTCCAGGCTGTTGTCAGCTTCTTGTCTCACAGATCAGGTGGTAAAGCGCTAAGAACCTTTGATTTAGATAAATTTTGAATTTATTACAAACCTGATGAACTTATTTTTTGTCAATTCAAAAGCGTACAAAAGATCTCAAAACTTCAATCAAGTACATTCTCAAGGAGATTTTTGACACATAAGCCCAGAAAGGAAAAACTGAAGTCTCTATCACTCCGCTGCCATATTTATTCACCTAGTTAACATTTTGCCAAGTGGATTTAGGTCGATTTAAGAAACTGTAAATAAATGTTGACACATCATAACAGAAGTTATTACTCACATTCTAAGTAAACCACTGATTCTAATTTACTCACAATTTTGCAGTGGCATAATTCCATGGAGAAAATTAGATTTTTACATATCATAGCAAATCACAAAGCCAAAATGTCAACTTCATCTATCAGGCAATTACTTGTAGTGTTTATTTTGGGGGGAATTTTCTACATATATTTGCTTAGAAAGCTGCACGGGTCCTCCAAAATAAATAAGAGCTATAATTCTTGCCAAAAAATCCACAGTTCCAGAGAGCTACTCATCAATTTCTAGCAGCATTAATGAGGAAAGGCACTGAGACAGTCATTCATACTGTCTTTATGATAAGAGTAACCTACAGGGCAAATCAAGATTAAGGACAAGGGCAAGATAAATGGTTTGGAAGACTCTCTTTGTATTTCTTAATTAATCATTTGAATCTGCATTAACCACCTGAAGTCCCCATGGAGCTCTAGAAGCTTCAGGGAGGAGTGAGAATTGGTACTGAAGACATCACCAAAACATTTTTAAGGTGAGAATAGTCTCTTTGTAGATACAGAAGGATCTCATGTTCCCACATTGAGAGGAAGATTCATTTGGGGTTGGATAATTCTTTGCTGTGGGGGTGTTCCTATGCATGGTGGGATGCCTAGCACCATACCTGGCACTCTCTTCCCAGTTGTGACAACCAAAAATGTCTCTCTATATTGCCAAATATCTCCTGGGGAGCAAAATTGCCCCTAGGTGAAGACAACTGCCTTAACAGAAGGATGAACTTCTCTCTTATACACCTCACTTTTAATGGCCTCATGATATATTATTATTGTCATTATTTTTTTTTTTTTTGAGATGGAGTCTCACTGTCACCCAGGCTGGATTGCAGTGGCCTGATCTCGGCTCACTGCAAGCTCTGCCTCCCAGGTTCACACCATTCTCCTGCCTCAGCCTCTCAAGTAGCTGGGACTACAGATGCCCGCCACCATGCCCGGCAAATTTTTTGTATTTTTAGTAGAGACTTGGTTTCACCGTGTTAGCCAGGATGGTCTTGATCTCCTGACCTGGTGATCCACCCGCCTCAGCCTCCCAAAGTGCTGGGATTACAGTCGTGAGCCACTGCGCCCGGCCGTATTATCTTTCAAATGGCATCAAGGCAGGGACCATCCCCCAGGTTGGAAAACCTGAGAAGTCTGGAATGCCCTGGTAGGATTTCCCCAGGATGTGTGTTTTTCACTTTGCTGCTACCAGGTTCCACAGGTAGTGGCTGATTTCCAGTCACCAGCTGACAGGACCCTGCCTAGGCAAGGACAGGGGAGGTTCATTTGGGTGGCTCCATCTCAATTAGCCACATAGCAATCATAAGCCTTTGCTCATTTTTCTTATGATCTGAGGCTTCATTTCAAAGACGTAGATTTCAAAATGATAAACTAAAGGGAATAAAATAACCTTAAATAAAAAGTATTTCTGCCTTGCCAGTGTGCAAGAAATGGCTCATAGTTAGAATCTCCCAAGGTGGCCACTGTACATGACCTTGGGCAAGAGATGTTAAAAAAATGTTAGCAGGAGCAAAGATCAGTTTTCCTCCTAAACAACACAAAATAATTAAAAAGAGACCAAAGGCTTATTAACTTTTCCTTCTGGCAATATGGATTTCTTTCTCATCTGCTCAAACTGCTTTCCTTCTGTCTTCTACATGCCAGCACAGAAAAGATTCCTAACAATTCAGAAAAAAAAAAGGACTAAGCTATTAAAATGCAGCACTAAGCCTTGAAGTTTCTGTTGACCTAGAAGGTGGACCTAATTGATAACATTTCATAATCTGTTTCCTCTATATTTGACCCAATTGAGAAAAAACTCATTTTAAAAGAGGAAAGTAGATTCAACTGGATTTCATTTGGAATTTTTGCATCTCTAGCCTTGATGTCACAGCTTGTTCTTTTCCTTTCCTCACTCTTGATACCCACCAGCTGCCACTGATAGCCCAGAGACTCCAAAAGCTCCATCTGTGCCACTGTGAGCAGGAAATGAGACATGACCTTCCACAAACCATTCTGCAGAGCAGCAGACAACCTGAACAGTTCAGGCTTCCCATCATCCCAAATGTAGCCCTCCTAACCACCTGTTGACCGTGCAGGTTGCCTTTGGGAGGCTGACCTGTCACATCAGGGATGGGCAGAATTCCCTCTACCTGGTCTAGAAATTTTCCTCTAGGCCCTGGCTCATT
The DNA here is from genome assembly GCF_006542625.1 of Nomascus leucogenys. Taxonomy (NCBI): domain Eukaryota; kingdom Metazoa; phylum Chordata; class Mammalia; order Primates; family Hylobatidae; genus Nomascus; species Nomascus leucogenys. The sequence continues at coordinate 79,294,309 of NC_044386.1, forward strand.
CTACCCCTCTGCCAGATTCTCATTAGCCAAAGAAGAAGTAAAAACTTCCTTCCAGACTTCATCTTCTGATCCAGCCAGATGGTAGATAAATAAATAACAGAGCGAAGAGGAAAAACATACTTGCTTTTGCTTAATAAAATACTGATAGTATATGCTGTTGTCATGGGAAATATTCAGATGGCAACAGCAGACGAACAGGCACAATGTGGTGGAAGACGGCCTGGAGGGCAGGGCTGCCATTCTTAGTCTCTGATTTTCATTGCACAGAAGACTGGAGGGAGTTAGGAGGGCTTTGGGAGCTCAGGAGAAGTCAAGTAAACTTAAGGCATTAAACCCAAGTAAAAATAGTTCCATCCTCTTGGATGACATTGGTTTGGTATTCTCTAGAGTGACTGCCTGGAAGCGAAATTCAAAACGTGGACGTTTTGCTTGAATCGTGTCATAGAATCCTAACTCCTGCAGTGCAGATCCTTCTTACAAGAAACACCAAGCCATCCTCTCAGAAATTTCTGCTTGAGTTTGGTACTAGAAAAATATATATGTCTGTTATGAATTTGAATAGTTTCTTTGTCAGGAAAAGAAAACCACCTGTGTGAACAAATGTTTCCTCTTTTGCCTGAGCTGCCAGGAAACATGAAGCCCAAATCAGTACCCAACTGTCAGAACACCATTGTCCCAGGTGTGGGGCAGAGGCGGAACAGGGGAGGGGTAGGAGGGCAGCCACTGGATGTGCTTCCCTTAGATAATCTCTGTTTTGATATTGTTCTTATTTGCACGAGACTTGCTAAAGTTTCAGATAATTCTGGAAGTATCTAGGACTCAAAATCCAACCTAAGCAATAAATAACAACTTCGTAAACCCTTTAAGATTTTATTTACATATACAAAAGCTCCCAGCTAGTCACAAGTCCTTTTCATTGATTCATCCAGGGAAGCCACCTAAAGTAATTTTGCTTAACAGTGTTGTGCCACTTTATTAGTCAGGGTTCTTCAGAGAAACACGATAGACAGAGAAATAGATAGATAAAGTAGGTAGGTAGGTAGGTAGGTAGGTAGGTAGGTAGGTAGATAGATAGATAGACAGACAGACAGACAGACAGATAAATTTATTATAAGATACTGGCTCATACATTTAAGGAGGCTAAGTCTTACAATATGTCCACTGTGAGCTGAAGACCCAGAAAAACTGGTAATATAGTTGGAAGGCCTGAGAGCCAGTAGGCCAGTGATGTAGATTCCAGTCCAAGACAGAAGGCATGAAAACCAGGAACTCTGTGTGCAGGAGAACAGCGATGTCCCAGCTCAAGGGTTTGACAGAGAGAGAGCAAATCTTCCCTTCCTCCCTTTTTTTGTTCTATCCAGTGCTTCAACAGATCGGATGAGGCTCACCCACACTGGGGAGGGCCATCTGCTTTACTGAGTCCACCAATCCAAATGCTAATCTCTTCTGGAAACACCCTCAAAGACATACCTAGAGAAAATGCTTAATGAGATGCCTGGGCATCCTGTGATCCAGTCGAGTTGACACATAAAATTGCCTATCATAGCCACTCTAGTTCAAGTTACTGAAAACATTTATATTTTTATTTCTCTTTTTTCTTCTTTTCCCTGCTTCCTTCAATAAATATTGTATGTGTCGTATGCCTACAAAGTGGCAGGTCTTGTGCTACCCATCAGAGAACAGAGGTGAGCAGAATGAGATGGGGACTTAACCTGGGGAGCTTAAAGCAAAGATGGGTAAAGGACAATAATCAAATAACCTCCCAAACAAAAGAGGAAAAGCACAATGCTAATACATGCTACAAATAATGGATGTATGCTACCATCAGAGTACATAATAGGGGGCCTTGTCTTAGGGTAGACAATCAAGGAAGGCTTCCCTGGGGAAATGATGACTGAGCTAAAGGATGACTCTTCTAAAGGAAGAGAAGAAGTTCGCTAATAATGAAAAAAAATTTACAGCATTTACAGACCATAAAATATTCTAAATGCATTATCGTGCTTAATCCTCACTCATAATTTAACTCATATTTATTCAGCCTTTATCACATGGCAGAGGAAGGGTGGCATTGAGATCTTCCTTTGAAAGAGAGAGACTGGCTGCATGACAGGGTAAGGGACCTAGCAGAGAATCAGAGTAATTAATAAGGACTGGAATTTTGATATTTCTACAAATGTCTTAGCGGCATTATGGCTAACAGGATACTAATGTCATGGAAATATGAAGGAAACAGCCTCTCAGATGTTCATCAATTTCTGCCAGTTCTTTAGGTACTTTGGAGCCACGTTTACTCATGTACGTTCCATTATCAGGAGATTAATGCTAGAAGAATCCTTTCAATCCCTTCATCTTACACATGACGAGGAAACCAAATCACTGCATCACTTTTTAATATGCTACAGGCTGGGCACGGTGGCTCACTCCTATAATCCAGCACTCTGGGAGGCCGAGGTAAGAGGACTCCTTGAGGCTGGGAGCTTGAGACCAGCCTGGACAACATATTGAGACATTGTCTCAAAAAAAAACAAAAAAAACCAAATTAAAACAAAAAAATAAGTATGCTACCATTCAGACTTGTCACTAAGTCAGCACTTTTTCCAAGTTTGTCCAAGTTAAGGACTTTTTATTGCACCATGGATCAAAGTTCAAACATCATCCTCAGCAAATCTTGAAGATCAAATTATACATATTGCCTTATTAATTGGACAAGTGCAACTTCTGCCCACCAAACCAGCACCTTGGAGGAATTTGAGTGTGGCACTTTGGCAACATAAGCAGAAAGCTCAGCAGCAGAGCATTTGGTTCTGTGGCTACTTCCCTGGGATAGAGGGGAACCAGTGCTTGCATGGCAGATAGAGCCAGGCTCTTTCCTAATACAATCTCAACACTTCTCTCACAAGAGAGAAATATGTGTTAGGGTCAAATAACCCAGAGACAGGATTGATTTTTCTGATTGTAATGGAGGCCTCAATGATCACACTATTTATTGGGCTATACCTGATCCCTAGGTTACAACCTGTCTTCCTCTATTTCTGTACTCACCAATCTGAGTCTGAACTTAAATCAGGCCAAGTCAAGGAGGAATCATTCATATGTGAGGCAGACTTTTTATTTCCGTAAATCTTAAAGGTTATCTTCTTGAGGCTGGGCCCCCAGCTGTCATATAAAAAGATAAAAGATAATATACCAAAATAATCTGATCTTTGACAAGTGAAATTATCAAAGATTGTCAGTCTCAGAACAAGTGCTTGGGTTTAGTTTTTATGTGCCCATGTGTGGTCTAAAGGTAAAAATAATACAAGTGGATTCAAATTCATGGCTAATTGTACATCAAAATGAACTTACTGCAGAGTCATTTAAAGGATAAAAATATAGAACTGTTAAGAATTCAATTTATTGGCCAGGTGTGGTGGCTCACGCCTGTAATCCCAGCACTTTGGGAGGCCAAGGTGGGCGGATCATGACATCAGGAGATTGAGACCATCCTGGCTAACACGGTGAAACTCCGTCTCTAATAAAAAATACAACAAATTAGCCAGGCGTCGTGGTGGGCACCTGTAGTCCCAGCTACTCGGGAGGCTGAGGCAAGAGAATGGCGTGAACCCAGGAGGTGGAGCTTGCAGTGAGCCGAGATTGTGCCACTGCCCTCCAGCCTGGGTGACAGAGCGAGACTCAGTCTCAAAAAAAAAAAAAAAAAAAAAAAAAGAGAATTCAACTTATTAATCTAAGAGATAAGAAGAGGGGAAGAGGGGCAAAACAAATAATTATTGAAGTACCTACAACAATCCAATGAAATAGTTATTCTCATTTTCAGTTGAAGAAATAGAGGCTGAGAGAAATTAAGTAATATATTTTCTAGACCCCAAACTTCTTAAAGGCAAGAGCAATAATCTACTTATTTGTCTATCAGCCAGCTCCACATCTTCACACAGCAATTGCTCCATAAATGTTTCATGATAGAGTAAACTGGCAGAACTGGGGCTTGGACATGGATCGATGTGACTCCAAATCCCAGGTTCTTGCTGGTCATCCTGCTTCCACAGCTACAGCAGTGAGAAAACACTGTTGAAATTCAGCTAGAGAGGCCGGGCATGGTGGCTCACGCCTATAATCCCAGCATTTTGGGAGGCCAAGGCAGGCAGAGCACTTGAGGCCAGGAGCTCGAGACCAGGCTGGCCAACATGGCGAAACCCCGTCTCTACTAAATATACAAAAATTAGCTGGGCGTGTTGCTGGGCGCCTGTAATCCCAGCTACTCAGGAGGCTGAGGCATGAGAATCACTTGAACCTGGGAGCTGGAGGTTGCAGTGAGCAGAGACTGAGCCACTGCACTCCAGCCTGGTGACAGAGTGAGACTTGGTCTTTAAAGAAAAAAAAAAACAAAAAAAAAACCAGAAAGAAATTCAGCTAGACTACAGATAAATCAAAAAACAGCTTTCTGATTTTCTCAACTAGACTTCATAAACATTTATTGAGCATCATTGTGTGCCTAGTGTTGTGCCACACATAATGGGAGGCACACAAAACATGGAAGGCATAGTGTTCACGTTAGAAGACCTTCCATGCTAGCTGATGAAAAAATTCCTGATGATTTATAGATGAGTCAGAGAAGCACTTAAAGGAAATGTGCAAGCACATGTAAGGCGGCCAAACTACATAAAGGAATGTTGAGTTAAATAAAAGAGAGAAAGAAACTTTTGTGGGGCTAAGTATGGAACAAGTGGAGTCTTGAACCTGGACCTCTTGGGAAGGGTGGGAAGGAGAGAGGGCACTGCAGCTGGAAAAGTGTTTGAGTGATGGTGGGTGAGGGGGAGGGGGAAGCTCTGGTCTGCTGAGGTCAGATTCTTACTTCAAGGCAACAATTCTAAATCAGAAAGGGAGAACCCAAGGTTTGTTGCTGGGGGCCTTGAAGCAGCTTGAGGTAGTTGGGATCAACCTGACAAGTTCTCGTATATTGTCAAAGGAGCTTGCAGGCATAGTTGCAGAAGATGGCTGTGGCAGTATCACGCCAAACAGAAATACGGAAAATGGTAGAGGCAAGAAAACACAAAGTTTGGGATGACAGCAAAGGGAAAATTGATCCATGACAAATTTCTTCAGAGAACTTTGGTGACTGCCACTCATATAGGTTGGTCTTTCATATATGCATATTTATATATATGTGTGTGTGTGTGTATATATATATATATATATATTTTTTTTTTTTTTTGAGACAGGGTCTCACCCTGTCACCCAGGCTGGAGTGCGGTGGCACAATTCAGCTATTATGAATTGTGCAGTGGCACAATTCAGCTGCTATGACTCACTGCAGCCTCAACCTCTTGGGTTCAGGTGATCCTCATACCTCAGCCTCCCGAGTAGCTGGGACTACAGGCATGTGCCACCATCCCTGGCTAACTTTTGTATTTTTTGTAGATGCGGAGTTTTGCCACATTGTCCAGGCTGGTCACAAACTCCTGGGCTCAAGCAATCCACCCACCTCTGCCTCCCAAATTGCTAGGATAACAGATGTGAGCCACCACCCCCAGCATCTTTAGATATTTTATATTGACTTACAAATGTTTTGGTAACATGAAGACAGTATCAAACCTTGTTGTGTCAGAAACATAAGGGAAAACAGCTTTCCAAGCAATTCAGTCCATTTCCTCTGCCTTTTGCAGTTCTTGGGAGTATTACATGCATAGCTAGTTCATATTCTCATAATTATAGAATGTTAGAAATAGAAGAGATCTCAGAAACCACCAGTCCAATCCCCATATTTAGAAAATAAGACAACCTTGGCCGGGCGCGGTGGCTCACGCTTGTAATCCTGGCACTTTGGGAGGCCGAGGCGGGCGGATCACGAGGTCAGGAGATTGAGACCACGGTGAAACCCCGTCTCTACTAAAAATACAAAAAATTAGCCAGGCGTGGTGGCGGGCGCCTGTAGTCCCAGCTACTCGGAGAGGTTGAGGCAGGAGAATGGCGTGAACCCGGGAGGCGGAGCTTGCAGTGAGCCGAGATTGCGCCACTGCACTCCAGCCTGGGCGACAGAGCGAGACTCCGTCTCAAAAAAAAAAAGAAAAGAAAATAAGACAACCTTAACCCAGAAAGATTTTGTGCTCCTCCAAGATCACACAATTAGTAGCCACTACATTTTATTCCCCGGGCCAGGGTAACAATTGCTCAGTATTGTTCCATAATCTGAGTTCAGTTTAGTAAATAACATTGGCCCTTAAACAGACATATGGAGCACTGCACCATAACTCTGTTGTCACAAACTTTCTTCCTCTCCTGATGTTTGATCTCCATTTTCCCTTTTTATTAATATTTAGAGGTTGAGGATTGCATCTTATTCATTCCTGCACATCAGCCCTTAGCATCATGTCTGGCACATAACAGGTATGCAATACGTTTTTGTTGAGTTGACCTGAATTTGAATCACTGATTTTCATTCCCTTGCTCTCAGGGGCTTTGGTGACATACTTCATTTTTTAAAATAAAAGAATTATCAGATCATTGAACTGGAAGGGACCATAGAGATTAACCCTTGCTCTACAAGTGAAGATGACAAAGCCCAAGGAAGGTAAAAAGGTGAATCCCAAAGACAGCACTCAAGCTGGGTTCCAGACCCTCCTTTCCAGATTACGTGATTTGCTCTTTGGTAGAAAGTATTATATTTTTTCACTATTTCCATGTCGGACAGATTCTAGAATATCAGCTTTTTAAGGGGAACAATAATCTACAGAATATCTTGTGCTCCTCTATGAAACTTACTGCCAGTAAGTAGGATAATAAATGTCTTAGATGGCGAAATGATTCTGTGACAAATGATTTCAGGGAAGAATTTCCCACTGAGCATGGGCTTGAGCTCACTTTGAAAACATTCCACTAGCAGGAAAAACTGACTCTCAGAGAGACAGTGAAATCAAAGCTGGAAAAAGCCAAAACAATTGGGGCCCCAGAGTTAGATGTGGGTCCAATACTGTACAAATCAATTGCTCTAGTCTATCCTTCAGCCAACAATAATAGCCCTACACTGACTCCCTGCTTACTCCCTCCTAACTTGTGACCTAGGAGAACCAAGTGTGAGCATGAGACCGGCGTAGGCCAACCTATCACTGGAACTGGGAAACAACACTCCCCCATGTCTGGCTGCATGTGGCCAGAGCATCCTCTCCTAACACAAAGGGCTGGCCATTAATCCTTCCCGAGTGGAAGGTCAAACAGAGGCTGCCCTGCAACGCTCTGCTGGTTTCATTCAAGCTCTTCATGGCTGTGGTCCTAAAACTCTCTTCGCACTAACAATGTCTGGTGGAGGAGTCATGGGCTGAAGTGGTTCTAGAAGCCACTTGGTCAATGGCAGGGCACTCACAGGAAGTTTGGCTATTAACTTGGAGGCTGTATTAGTCTGCTAGGGCTGTCATACCAAAATAGCACAGACTGCGTGGTTTTAAACTACAGACATTTATTTTCTCACAGTTCTGGTGGCTGGAAGTCCAAGATCAAGGGGTTGGCAGGTTTGGTTTCTCCTGAGGCCTCTCTCCTTGGCTTGCAGATGGCCACCTTTTTGCTGTGTCCTCCCATGGCCTTTTCTCTGGGTGTGCACATCCCTGGTGTCTCTTCCTCTTTTCATGAGCACACTAGTCATACTGGTTTAGAGCTCCACCTTTATGATTTCCTTTCACCTCAATTATCTCCTTCAAGGCCCTATCTCCAAATACCATCACATTGAGAGTCAGGGCTTACCTATGAATTTGGGGGTACAGAATCCAGTCCATAACAAAGGAAAATCAGCCTCTCCACTTTGCAATCACTGGTGTGTCTCTTCTTACTACTACTTAATTTTCACTGGTATTTTCTCAAAGAGACATTTGTGATTGATTTAGAAAGCAATGGAAAGAAATCATCTGCTAGTTGAGTTCCTAAGTAAAGCTGTTAAAACTGCAATTATAAGGGAGAAAACATAAAAAAGAAATCACCTTTCCAGAAAGAATAAAAGAGTATTTGTGTTACACTCTGCAAGGTTGGGGGCTTAAACACACAAACACATGAAGGGGAAGAAGCCAGGAAGTTCTCTTAACAGAAGTGAGCAACTTTGCTGGCAGGCTGTTGAGAGCAAGCCTTGTCTGCCTGATTTACACAGGTACAGAGAGATTGGTCTGGAGGCTGCGGGCCTGCTCAGCCAAACGCCCATGTGTGCATGAAATTAGAATGTCAACATTTGATTCATGCTGCCAAGCTGTGACTGTGAAACAAATTATGTCAGTGGGTGGCAACTGCAATATTAGTCTAAGCAGATAACATTTAACTATAAAAAGGGGCCCAGTCTTTCAGCCTTCTCTCTTTTATTATTTTAAGATCAACATTGTTAGACCTAGATGGGATAAAATTTTGAGACAAAGGAAAATGTTTTATGTGGAGGCATGGGTCCTTTAGGTCAGAACACATTGCAATTCAAGAGATGTTTGCACCTAACCCTCTTGTTGAAATCTAGCAGCCGGGTAATGGCAATGATGATTTTTACAAACAACCACCACCCACGCAACTGAGTTCAAAGTAGACGACTGTGTCATTTGTGGGATAAACAAACCGCAATTAAATAATCTGCTTCTTATAAAGAAAGCCTTTGATTCCTAAGCAGAAGCTAGTAACTGTGTCCTTAAATGCATTTCAGTAAAGGAAGTGGCCGATACCTTGAAAGAGACAGTGAACAAATTATTCCAACTAATTTCCTGGGTTTCACACAAACTAATTTCTCCGGAGTGAGGTCTGTTCAGATGTTTTTGTTATATTTTCTAGTCAATTGATTTAAGCTTGTGCCTGTTTAAAATAAATTTTAAATTAATATGCTGTTAAAATTTGCTGAGGGACTTCGTGTAAAAAGTAGGGGTTTGGTCAGTGTGTACTTTCTCTTTAAGACTTTCTTGGTGAAGCTACAGCTGCCTACAACTTAAACTTGACCTGCGAGATGACGATTTTCCCATGAAATGAAGTGCACATCTATCTCCATTTGAGGCCCACTTCTTTAACCAGCAATATGGCAAAACATCAATTTGAAGTTTTATTCCATTACAAACACCCATGTAGTTAAAGTTAATGCTGTGAAAAATCCAACTTGTAGCAGTGAAATGTTTATAGAAGGAGCATTCACTTAGCAGTTAAGCCAGGCCAAGATGACACCACAGGATTCATGTGCAGAGAGACTACGGAGAGGTTTTTGGAGGAAGGGGCACAGCAAGAGATGAGTGTCGCTTAAAAAACTGTTGACTAGTTTAAAACAGTTTTACTTCTGAAAATGAAGATATCCTCGCATCTCCTCATGGTTAAACATGAATACCCCTTTGGACTCACTGCATAGAATGATGATCTCCATTTTTTCCTGCTGTTGTTCTCATATCCCCACTCATAGGTAACTATGTTCAAAATTTTGTGATTGCAGTTTTCCTCTTACAAAACACAGAGTAAAGGCCCAAGGCTTTCGTCAAAGGGGAAACATTCGTAGAATATGGTTCTCTTAAACAGCATTCCTATTTGATGAAGAGGACTGTGGAGAGATAAAACTTTAAAATTCGCCAGTAAATCTTTTGGCGCTATCATTTTTTATTCCAGTTCCCTTATACCAGACAAAAGCAACACCATAGCAAGATCATTAGTAGGTTGATTTTGGAATTGCTTATCTTGTTGAATAGGGCATATTTCTCAAGACATTAATAAGTAGTTCTTCTCTTTAAAACTGGGTGTAGTAGGTTATAAAATCACCAAGGAGCAAAACAGATTTCTCAAAACTAGACATTGTAAGGCAGCAAGCCCAGAATTTCTATTTTGTCTCTAGTGCATGGTTTGATGAAGGTGGGCATGTAACCCACTGATCTGGTCTTTGCCTACATGTAAAATCCCTTAGCTGAAATATTCTCATTGTCTGAGGTGTTTGTGAAAAAGCTGCATCCGTGGAAGCCCTCTGAAACAGATCATTTTAAAAGGGAGAGGTGTGAGGTAAAATGCCTGTTTGACCCACCAGTCCAGTCTATTGCTTCAGCCATGGCTATTGATGCAGAAATGAGCTCTACTGCTGCCTCTCAGGCAAGAATTTCCACTTTGAAATTTCACTCATTCTGAAAACACCCCTTGGTTAGGCCATATTTCCTTTCCATTCAGTTGATGTCAGAGCCTGCCAGCCACTTTAAAGCCTTAACCTCTTCACAACCATATAACACATTCTGCTGTTTATTTCGAAAACAATTCACAGACCGAAGGGAATATTTTCTCTCTATGGGGCCGTTGCAGGCTTGTAACTTCTCCATCCTCTGAAAACCATAGAAGAAAGTTGGCATTATCATCCGCAGTTAACTGTCAAATGCATTTAATGCTTTATCAGGAGAACTAGGGACAAAACTGTTCTCATCTCGCCACGTCAGGAAAGTAAATTGGGGTTCTCCACCATGTAGGAAATTAACTTTATTCCTTCAGTCAGAGATGTAAAAATCAGGAGATCAGAGAATGGAATAAACAATATTTTGATGTAAACAGATGATCAACATGAGAGGAATGACCGTCTGGTCACCCGGGAGGTTTATTCAGTTAACACTTCCACCCCTTAAAGACAATGGCGTGCAATCAATGCATATAGAGCCTTTCAGGCCGGTTGCTAAGTGATACGCAGTGTCAACAGAAAAATGCCGGATGTACAGAGGACAGCTCCAGGCCCAGGAGAGATCAACACCCTCTGATGATATTTTAAACTTAATTCAGTTCCCGATGAAGATTGTGACATGTTCCGTGGCCAGAGCAGAAAAGATGTTTGCACTTCAAAATCCGACTTCGTAAAGTTGCTCTGCTGTGTGCAAAGAGTGTTTAATTTGGTAACAAGTGAATCGTGGCCCAAACAGTATTTGGTTCAAATAGGAAAAGGCACCCAGCAGGGGCATCCTGAATATTCATTTCTTGCAAAGCACAGCAGTCATCTTACAATCTCTGCTTCAGTATCAGAGCTGCTCATTTGTCTCAGATTGTATGTGCATTCTCTCATTTTTTCATTTCTAAAATCTATTTTAGGAACAGCCCCTGAAGCCATTTTCAACAGCTTCTTCAGAAATTCTAAAGAAAGGGAAGAAACTTGAATAGGATCACATCACCCCATACAACCATGAAAACCTGTTTTGTGGGGCATTCTTGAAACCAGCCCAGAAGCTCTTAAGAGTTTTTGTATTTATTTACCCATTTCTTTCTCTCCCTTCTGTATCCCTCAATAGATTTTTATATTCAAATGCAAAAGATTTCCATGTGCACTGAAGATCCATTTATGTATTGGTTTAGAAGATCATGCCATGATGTTGAGAAATGCAACTTTTTCATAAACAGATGTTTACAAATTCAGTCTTTGTACTAGGAAAAGCACACTCACCACAAAGAGTCTGTTTTCCATATTTGAAGGCAAAAATCCTTTTGAAAAAACCCCACATCTCTAAAGTCCAGAAAGCATTAACGTCAGATATACTGCTCCTCAAAGCCACTTCCCAGAGTCATCTTACCAAACCTGTAAAATGTTTTCCTAACAAGGCACTAGCTGATCCTGCATCCCTGGGTTGCTGCTGACAATAAACACTTGGTCACACAGGCTCTGAGAGTCGTGTAGGCAGGAGGTGATGAGGAACACGCTCAGTGTCGTCAATCCAGGAAGCCGAACACGAGCCTTAAAAGAGCCTGAGTCACATAATTTTCAGTGGGCAGCTTTGTCCTTTTTTGTCCCCAGGAATTTGGTTTGTTCATTAAGCCAGTAAGAGCCCAAGAGCATTTTGTCTAGTGGGCTAAAAACTCCTGAAGCCGGGGTGTGTTCACACAGATTGAGAAGAGAGTGGGGAGAGGGACTGACTTCTTGACATTTTTCTTCCTGTCTCATCCCACGAAGCTAATTTTATTGGGTTGCTCCTGTCATGTTTAAGCTACAGGTAGTAAGGGGGAGACTGAAGCAGATAAGACCACACAAAAGCATTCCCAGGCCTTGTTTCCTTGATTCACGGAGGGTGGTTTTCTCTCACAGAGGCATGAAAGCATTGTGGGGGCAACGAAGAAGCAGCACAGAGAAACAAGCCAGCAAGTTATGACAAGGCTTGCACTGAGGCCACCTGCCACCGTCCCCCTGCTGTCTGCATCTCTCGCAGACCAGGATCCACAGTCAAATCCATGCAAACTTTTTCATCCTTTTCCAAGATGGAAAAATAGGTTTATGAGCCTGTGTCAACAAAGTGAATGGGCACATTATAAGAAGCCTAAGCAGAGGCCTTCTATATTTTTGGATTAACATTCAGGCCTGGGTCTTGATTGAGCCTCTTTGTCATCCTCGGAGCAAGAACAACTGAATGCTGGATGGTAGGCGAAAGAAATTTCCCTTGTCAGAAATAGCTGTGGGGCCATAAAGACATATTTGTCTATCAAAAGGTGCAAAATATCAATTGAACTGTTAAATGAAAATTAGTACAATTTTTCTTTTTTTTTGAGACAGAGTCTTGCTTTATCGCCCAGCGTGGAGTGCAGTGGCGTGATCTCGGTTCATTGCAAGCTCCGCCTCCCGGGTTCACACCATTCTCCTGCCTCAGCCTCCCGAGTAGCTGGGACTACAGGGGCCCACCACCACGCCCGGCTAATTTTTTGTATTTTTAGTAGAAACGGGGTATCACTGTGTTAGGCAGGATGGTATTGATCTCCTGACCTGGTGATCCACCCACCTCAGCCTCCCAAACTGCAGGGATTACAGGCATGAGCCACCGTGCCCAGGCTAAATTAGCACAATTTTTCTATAGGTATGAAAAAGGCATAACATTTTCCTTAAATTCCAAATAAAATTATTACAGTTTACTCTTCATAGTTACTGCAATAAGCAAATTGCTTTGCGTATGTCTTCTGAACTCACCCGAATCATCACATGGAAATTCATGAAGATGCTTTCATTGTGTGTAGTTTCAGTGTAACTGATGAGAACTGCAGGCTATTTTAGCAGGAATATTAGGGTTTGGATGATGCTCCAACTCGGGGCATATCCCTGACTTCTCCATTTCTTTGTATGTAAAAGTATTTTCTGTACAATCACTTGAGACAAAGATTACACCTTTGTTTATGCTGTACAAAGATGATGGCGCTCTCCCATCCTGGGGGGAGGGTGTGCTTTCTACTTTTTTCTAGTGTTTGTGCAAAGCCATTCACACTGTTTCTCTTTGTCCCTCTTGTGGCCAACAGGCTACACTGATAAACTCAGGCTGTGTAAGTGAAGATGACTGCAGCTATAGAAAGAGAACAAAAGTAACTAGGCCACACTAACAGCAGCCTATGATTTCCAAATCTTTGCTGGCTTGAGTGTTGACCAGAAGACATGTTTGCTTAGGCCAGGCAATTTCAGGAGGTAAAACATTAGAACATGCCATGAAACAACGTAGCTCAAAATAAAATAACCACAGGCCAACATAACCCAAAACAGCACTGCTAGATGTTTTCTACATAGATGTATAGCCACGAGTACATTTTAATTAAACTATGAAGCTAAGCCTGATTGTCTATTTCTAAAATTTCCCACTAATATATTTAACATACATTTGATCGCTGTTCATCTGCTTTCTCTTAGACAAGATCATTGCTGAGCTGGGGGCTCTCATTGCTTAGCTGAACATTAGAATCACTCAGAAGAGGCCAGGTGCGGTGGCTCACGCCTGTAATCCCAGCACTTCGGGAGGCCGAGGCGGGCGGATCAAGAGGTCAGGAGATCGAGACCATCCTGGCTAACACAGTGAAACCCCGTCTCTACTAAAAATACAAAAATTAGCTGGTGGGGGTGGCGGGCACCTGTAATCCCAGCTACTCGGGAGGCTGAGGCAGGAGAATGGCATGAACTCGGGAGGCGGAGCTTGCAGTGAGCCGGGATCACGCCACTGCACTCCAGCCTCGGCAACAGAACAAGACTCCGCCTTAAAAAAAAAAAAAAAACAAAAACGAATCACTCGGAAGAACTTTAAAAATCTAGATGCCCAGGCCCCACATCCAGAATTTCTGTTTTAATTGGCTAGGGGTAGAGCCCAAGCAATGGTATTTGTTAATGCTCCCCACGTGAGCCATGGTTAAAGCCTGGACTTGTAAATAATGACGTGGAGGTAGGTCCTGACAGAAGAGGCGGAATTTATAGGAGGAAAATCTATAATGGAGAAAAACATCCATTAAATTCTATTTTTCTGTAAATGGAGAACTAAATGCCATTATTTAATCTCAGCAGCAAAACATCTTTGTTTAGCTCTAGGGTCAATATATTCCACAGGAAGGTAGTTGAGATCCATCGACTTAGGTGATTGGAAAGAGACTCCCAGAAACTGGAAAGCAGGTATTGGCCATATTCAGAAGTATTCCATGGCAGGTATCAAAATGCTGTAGAAATGTGGAGGAGGAAGAGGAGAGGTCAGGCATCAGGGAAGACTTCCTGGAAGAGGTGCTTCTTGAAATGGGCTTGGAGTGAAAAGATTCCCAGAGAGTAATTGTGGGTGAGGTGAAGGGAGCTAGTTAGATACAATTAGGGAATCCCTTTTCTAAAGTTCAAGGACTTTCTAATGAAAGGGAGAAAAAGTTTTTCACCTTTTTACCATGCTTTTTCTGCTTCCAGAATAGAAAGGTAATAAAAGCTAATATTTACTGAGTATTCACTGTGTGCCAGACATTATTCCAAGAACTTTTTTTAAAATCAGGTTTGTTTGTTTGTTTTAGACAGAGTTTCGCTCTTGTTGCCCAGGCTGGAGTATAGTTGTGCGATCTCGGCTCACTGCAACCTCCACCTCCTGGGTTCAAGGGATTCTCCTACTTCAGCCTTCTTAGTAGCTGGGATTACAACAGGTGCACTCCACCATGCCTGGCTAATTTTTTGTGTTTTTAGAAGAGACGAGGTTTCACTATGTTGGCCAGACTTGTGTCTCAAACTCCTGACCTCCAGCAATCTGCCTGCCTCGGCCTCCCAAAGTGCTAGGATTACAGGCGTGTGCCACTGCACCTGGCCCCAAGAACTTTTCACTTAAATCCTTTGCACTTAAAACACCTAATTGTCAAAATATCTTTATGAGGTAGATACTACAATTACCCCCATTTTACAGTGGAGGAAACTGAGTCACAGATGGGTAAAATAACTTGCTCAAGATCACACAGCAACTAAATGGTTAGTGTCTTAACCTCTCTTCTGCCTCTTTTCAGGTATGGTCTTCAGCAGAAGCCACCTCTTCCACCAGCAGCCCACAGCTCACTGGTGATAGATGCTATTTTCTAGAAGCTGGCCCATCTACCATCTAAACCCAGCAGTTCTCAGGAGCCTAGACCCAACCATGGCCCACGGTCCACCACATCTTCAGCAAGAGAAAAGTACCCACAGCTCAGTCATTTTCTCTAGCCACCTAATCTCATCTTACATAAAAACTGTAGAGTGGTCCCCCTGCTTTTTAAAAATTATTATAGAGGTGTAAATTACACCATTCTTTTTTAAAACTTTCTCTCTAAAGCAGCAAGTTACTACAAGTTGTGAATCCTGAGTGGCCTGGCCTAAGGAAGCCAGACAAAGGGCATTTAATACAAGTTTCTTAGAATGCCCTAGAGAATTGATATGGCATAAACCAATAAAATCGCTTTTTTTCTTCCTCTCACTCAAATCAGCTAATTCAATTTAACAGATATTTATTGACCACTGGGTATGCCTGGGGTTTCTAATCTGAGAAAAGGGACAACACAGCAACAGAAGTTATTCTAACAGAGGGCAAAGAGGGAGGTATCCCAAGGAAAATATCAAAATGCAGTGGTCATCTGGAGAAGTATGAGAGAGAAGTGGAGATAAGTGGTGGGGGGGCTTCCTGGAGGAGGGCTTAGAATAGTCCTTGAAGTGGAAGAGTTTCAATAGAGAGAGGCTGTGGGAGGGATGAAGGGGCAGTCAATTCTGTTGAAGTGAGGGATCCAAAGTCACCTTTGGTTGCCTGTCCTGGAGTTGAAGGCCAGCGGGCTGTACATGAAGCCCAGGAAGAACAAAGATGTTTGCTGCCAACTTCCAAAATTGCACAGGCCATAGAGTTGGGGGCAGGGAAGCTCTAAGGTCGTTCGTACAAAGTAACCAATTTACAGTTATGGTTACACTTGAGTCAATTAAAATGTTTTATTAGCAGGAATTTGAATCTCTTACCTTCATTAACATTTAACAGTAAATGGGAGAAAAAAGGTAAATAAAATATTATCTGGCTTTTTAAAGGTCATTTCAGACTGAGCGTTATAAAATGTGAGCTGAGAAGGGCGGGATGGCCCTTTGTGTGGATTTAGTACATGGAGCCTGCCCTGTGTGTAGATCTATAGAGGTATCTTCCAGAACGGGCAAGAGGAGACACCTCATGGCAGAAGAGGTGCTCAGAAGTGGATTAATTATCGTCAGCACATTTGGAGCAGGGCGAGGGAAGAAGGAGATCTGACAAGTGAGATTTTTTTTTTTTTTTTTTTGCTTTAGATAGCAGATTATAAATCATTTTGGGGTATGCAGCCCTTAGTAATTACTCCTATGATCAACACCTGCTGCTTAACAACCCTAGGCTAGCAGCCCAAATTGATTAAATTACATACCTAACCATTCCCCCAGAGGAAAGAAGCATGAAAGGAGCCCTGTACCTGGGTCCCAGAGAGGACACAGAGGGCCTTGGGGAAGCCCCATCAGAGTCGGGAGAGGCCATTCTCATGCCCCAGGTTGTCCGTGGACATTTTACATCAAGACCTACTATTAGTGAAAGCTAGAAGCAGAAACATAATAATTTGGCAGGAATATAAACAGCCTACTCGAAAAGAAATTTCTCATTTTTCCATTTTTCAAGGTGTAGAGCCAGAAGTGATTAAAAAGTCATCCAAAAGCTGCCCAGTGAATATTTTATCCTAACATGTCACTCCTGTAGATGAGACCTAAAGTGGTGATCTGATCCTGGAAAGGCAGCAGGATGTTCCCATTGCAAGGGAAAGACC
This sequence comes from Nomascus leucogenys, assembly GCF_006542625.1. Classification (NCBI taxonomy): domain Eukaryota; kingdom Metazoa; phylum Chordata; class Mammalia; order Primates; family Hylobatidae; genus Nomascus; species Nomascus leucogenys. The sequence continues at coordinate 79,311,292 of NC_044386.1, forward strand.
TTTCTTGAAATTATTTCATCAAAATGAGTGGACCAGAAGGAGAAGCCCCACATCTCCCATGATGGAATTTCTGAGATTTTGAGGTTCAATTGATCACTGTCCTCCTTGCTCTACGTGAAAGATGGAGCAGGGAGAAAGGGTCACTCTAAATCTGAAGAAACAAATCCTAGCAAATAGGAAGTTTCTCTTTTGAAGCAGTGACAGAAAACATAGTCTGACTCAAATGAGTAAGAGCTATTTGGTTAAACCCCCTTCCTGGGCCTTCTTCATCATGAAGACATTTGACTTTACCACATCTGAAAATAGGGGGGAAATGAATTCACAGCAAAATAAATATTTCCTAATTTTAAATAAACATTGGTAATCACAGTGATTATGTCCAAAGCACAATGCAGCTATATAAATACAGAGAACAACGCTAGAAGGAAAAAAGAGTATTTACCTATATAAATATAAATCCAAAATGTGATTTTAACTTGCTAAAAGCATCTGGTCTAGTTCTCTAAATGTCAAAGGTGTCTACTCACTGTCCCTCTAGCACTACCCCAATTAGCAGCTGAAGACATGGCCTTCCTTTTGTCCAAATCTGAAGATACGTATTACAGCCTTCAACAATCGTGAGGACTTTTTCCTCTTTCATTTAACAACTTTATTTTGCATTTGATCTAGCAAAGGAATGAGGAAAAGGTTTCCAGAAGATGGTAAACTAAAGCTCCAAATAGCTTCCCTCAGGGATCCTCCAACCTGATTCCATTCCCTTGTCTTGCTGCAGAGTATATGCAAGGAACCTCTCGCCCACTCTGAGAAGTCAGGGGAGATCATTGAGCCTGAAAAACCTTCATCGTCGAGGTGTGCTAAGACAGAGTTGGAGGCAGAGAGATGTAGGAAACATGATATAACAGATATGATGTATATATGTCATATATACATTTGAGTTCTTGACACATAGATATCTGTGCTGTCTGTGTTTTGTTTGTTTGTTTTTAAGATGGAGTCTCGCTCTTGTTGCCCAGGCTGGAGTGCAATGGTGCGATCTTGGCTCACTGCAACCTCCGCCTCCCGGGTTCAAGCAATTCTCCTGCCTCAACCTCCCAAGTAGCTGGGATTACAGGTATGCGCCACCATGCCCAGCTAATTTTGTATTTTTAGTAGAGACAGGGTTTTACCATGTTGGCCAGGTTGGTCTCGAACTCCTGACCTCAGGTGATTCATCCGCCTCAGCCTCCCAAACTGCTGGGATTACAGGTGTGAGCCACCGTGCCTGGACTGTGCTGTCTGTTATCCAAAAAGTTGTCATATTTTGTTCCTGGTAACCACAGAAACAATTGTCTTTTAAAAAATATATTGAACACACAGCCAAAGTGAAGGTCTATGTTTCTCCCTTAGTGAATGTCATCATGGTTCAGTCCTACAAGAATTGTGTGAGGTGAGGTGGTTTTGTCTTAAATGCAGAGAATGAAGTTGGGCTCCCAAGGAGAATTCAGTCTTCCCTGGTCACTGTTACACCAGACTGTATTTTCTTTAAATGAATCTGCCCTCTCTCTCGAAGATAATCTGGAAGCAACATGAAATGATCACTTATCACTACCCGTATGACAGTGCTTTCTCACCCACTGTTTACTCCTTGAAAACAAGCACTGGAAGAAGCCTTAGAGATCCAGGCACTCACCCCAAGGGACATGTGGAATGGGGCGACAGGCTGGTTGTGACAATGACTGAGGTGCTGTTGTTTTGCAGTCCTGGATCTGTCCCATGCAGTGAAGAATTGCATGGCCCCACTGAGAAATGCCAACCCCTGGTGAGGAAACCAAGGCCCATAGTTGAGTCTTAGATTCAAGCTCCCAACTCTCAGTTCATAGATAGTCACGTTTCTGTAGTTGAACAATTAGAGAAGCAACATTTAAAAAAAAATAGACAAATATAGATATCTCAATGTTGCCCCTGTTCTCCTGCACAAGTGCCTAAGAAGTGGTAGCTCTAAGTAGGTCTATTGTTGTAGCTCTAAGTAGCTCTAAGAAGGTCCATTTTTGTTCCTACATCTCTGCCTTCTTCTTGATGCAAATATAATGAGCCCTTAGCAGCAACTCACACCTGTCTTTTTCTGTCCTTCCAGGTAAAGGGCTCTTCCCCTGTACCTAAACATAGCAGGAAATTTCAAACCACTCCGCAAAGATGCCCTGATTCAGTCAACACCTATTGAGCACCGTGTATATGCTGGGCACTGAGCTTGTTGCCAGACAATATATTATTTCATTGAACTTCAACTCAAACCTATGGTGCAGGTACTAAGTCCCTTTTACAGGTAAGAAAACTAAGGCTTTGAGTGGCTTATATAAATTGCTCAAGGACTCATGCCTAGTGACTGATCCAGGTGTCTATATTTCCAGTCACATCTGCTGTTACTCAGTTTCCCCACACCCCAGTTTCATTGCATCTTCCCATCAGTTTTCTCTTCCTCAATGACTGGAGAGTCTCAGGAAACACTTTCCAAAGCTTAAGATTCATATCTCTATCAGGTGGGTGCGGTCTCAGAAGAGATGAATAAAAAGACTCACTGAGACAGAATTTCTAATAACTCCATCCACATTTCCAGGTGAAAACGGTAGACTCGAGTGTATACACGTGATTCATTTGCCGTGAAACAAAAACACATCGAAAGTGAACTGAAACCTCCTGAGAGAGAGCTGGTGCAGAGGAAAAATCAACGATGAAAGCTCATGGCCATTTACAAGAATGCAGTCTCTCTCTCTCTCTCTCTCTCACACACACACACACACACACACACACACACACACACACACACACACACGGTCTACAGTAAACACATTGAAATGGTTACCTGTGAGGGCATGCAAGGGAAGAGGAGTGAGGAACAAAGGAACAAATAAGATGACAAGTGTCATTAACTTAACCGTCTGCTCCTGGGGTTAAAAATTTTAAGCTAAGTCTGTGACAGTTTACAAATAAGTAGTCAGCCAGGCATGGTAGCTCATGCCTGTAATCCCAACACTTTGGGAGGCTAAGGTAGGAGGATCACTTGAGCTCTAGAGTTCAAGACCAGCCTGTGCAACATAACAAAACCCCATCTCTACAAAAATAAAATAAAATACAAAAATTAGCTGGGCATGGTAGTGCATACCTGTAGTCTCAACTACTCGGGAGGCTGAGGTGGGAGGCTCACTTGAACCTGAGAGGTGGAGGTTGCAGTAAGCCGTGATCATCCCACTTCAGTCTGGGTGACAGAGCAAGACTCTGCCTTAAAAATAAAAATAAATAAATAAAAATAGTCAATGAAGATGACTCAATAAAAATTATAGAATCCCTTAGCCCGACAAGTTGTGACTTAGGTAAGGGAATTGGCAAGAGGAGGGAGAGAAGATGAACTCTCCTTTTGCTAAAAGTGGAGACCTCCTTAGGAATTTCATAATTATGTGAGATTGCTGTTCATTAATTGCAAGGAAACCAGCCTCGCTCCGGCCCTCTTGCCTGCTGGGAGGGCATGACAGAATTACTGACTCACATGAAGGATGGGGACTGGCGGACGGCACCCATCAGCGTGCATGATAGCCGGTATGAGACTCCAGGTCAGAGACAGCTGCCCGGATTCAGACTGCATGTAATTAAAAAGGTTTACATGGAATAGAAACTGACCCTCACCATCTTAGGCATGTCAGAGGCTGCTCGTTTGAAGCACATTTCATAATTGTTTTTCCTTTGCTCTTGGTTTTACAACAATGTATAGAAATCACGTAGTGTGGCAAAATAAAAAATAAAAACTCTATCACGTGGCCAGTGTTTAACATGCAAAGGTTTTTCTTTGGCTGTGCAGCAAGTGCACACATGCACACACACACACACATACAGAGGCAGAGCAAATACTCTGATGAGTAAAAATGTGAATTTGAGGGCAAATGAGGCATGAAACATATTGGCCAATAAACAACACAAAAGAAGGTCATACTAAATTTTTTATCTAACCAGACTGGGAAGCATCTGAGCTAAGAATACCCAGGAAGAACAGGCTTTCAAGGAAGTTGCATTTCTAACCAATACAGAGGGCCAGTGTTTCTTATTTTGTTACGATGCAGACATAAAGCAGCTTAGGATCTTACAGTCCTATATTTTCAAAGGTAAGAATCTGTAAAGATTTAAAATATCTAAAGACACATCCTTGATCTATCCTAAGAAAATAAAATATGCTGAAAGTACTTCTGTAATCATAGCTCTTTTGTGAAAATGTCTTGTCTAGGAAGTCCTTACATTCCCAAAGTACTTTTCAGTCCATAAAACTCATTCAAAACCATCTTGTAAAGTGGAAAGGGCAGGTATTATTTGCTCCATTATCCAAATGAGGAAATCAGCTCAGAAAGTTCAGGAGATTTTTTTGAGCTCTTGTGGTCAGGGGGTAGTAGAGTCCAACTAGGATCTGATTCATCCGACTTTTAATCTAGTATTGCCCTGCCAAGCTGTCAGTCCTGTGGTTTAAAAGAACCATTGTATTTTCTGTGCATATAATAGATCAGAACCAAAAGAACAATGAGAATGACTATCTCAGAGAATCCTCCACTCCATCCCCAGCTCACCACATGCACACCCAGAAGCATCATGGATGGAAAGAAAACAGATTCTTTCAAGATTCTCAGACCAGTCAGCGCAAAGGGAATAGGTTTCCAGCCCCTGCCACTTCTGAGAATACCTGAGCCTTGCAAGGCTGGGGTCACCTGAAGCTCCTCAGGGGGCTCTCTGTCTGCACTAATTAGAGAAAGCAATATTGTTTCAAAGCATTCCCTTTATCTGTCTTCCAGCCTCGCCTTGCTCCAGGATTTGGGTATTCGGCGGCTGAAGCCTGGTTCACACAGCCTGCCACCCCTTCAAAGGAGAGGAATAAACATGAGCTCGCCAAACAGGTGGTGATGAGAGACGTGCCTGGACTGTCTTGGTTGTTCCACTCCACACCTTCACTTTCATTATCTTCAGCATTTGTCAAGCAAAGGCAGGCTGACGATCCAGGGCTTCCACACCTTCAAAAGGAAATATTGACTGAACAGTGGTGCCGCTGCTACTCTCTTTACCTGCTGGATACCCACGGGGACTCACATCGTCAAAGGAGGAGTCATCGTTAGACTTTTCTCACTGACATCCAGTGGCCCAAGGGAGAACAAGAGAGATAAAGCGCCAATCACAGGAAGGGTTATGAACAACACTAAGGAGCTAGAAGATTCAAAATTAACTTTCAAGGGCAGGAACATACAGACAGGACTAATTCACTCAGAACCTGTAAAAAATATATTCTTCATGGTGATGGATAAGTCTAAAATCCCTCAAGAATGTAGCCACTGACCATCAACTGGTTAATAGTAGTTAGCCTCTTTGGGGGACTCAGCTTTTCCCTGTAATCACACACCCACAAAAGTCCACTTCCTAGAGTTTAGGAAAAGGATCCCTCATTTGAAACAGGGATAACATAATGGTCTCATGGTACTGGCATAACAATGGGTATAAATGCAGTGACCAGAGACAACCTATCTGTAGGAGAAAAAGAACACAAGTCTGTTCACCTGAAAGCTCAGCAATGCATTTAGTGAACTAGCAAGAAGTTCCTGAATGGAGCAGGGAGGAGAGGAGAAGGAAGGGAGCAGGTTGGGACGGGAAGGGAAAGCGTTGTTAGTTTTTTTCTTCCGTTGGGGATAAGGGCCAACCAGAAATTGGGAAGTAGATGTTCCAGTGTCAGAGGAAACAAATTCTGCAGCCCTGAGTATTCCCAAAGAATGTGCATGGACTTGAACTCATGTCCTGAGGTGGATCACAGGGCAGAAGACTAAGGTTTGAGCAGAGGTCACTCTTCCCCTTGTCCCCACTCACTCTTCCTTCTGGTGTTCTCCAACTCTCTTCCAGAAACTTCCTGAAGAATCTCTCCCAGGCATTCTCTTAACCATACTAGTTCCACCCTCAAGTCACCTCATCCTGTGCCCCTTTTGGGGGGACAGAGCTTCATCTGGTTCCAGCTTCATCTGTTTCTGTCCCCAGATGAGACATAAGTGAAGGCAGCAGAATATGAGCTTCCCACAGATGTGAAGGAAGGATGTTCCAGCACGGTGACTGTGGCTGGTCAGTGGTATGTTGGGTGTATTTCCTAGAAGCAAAAACTTTACTTATCTTTAAAGTGATCTTGACAGATGTACTCAAAAAAAGGAATTATTTCCCTCTTGAAAATACATTTCCCAGCAACAACTTTTTAATGGAATGCAGGGACTAATCTGTATAACGCCTCCTCTGAAAAACATACAGGGGGAAAACCCTATCTTTTCTCTACAGTCTTATGTCTAGTAATTGGGGCCTGTAAATTTAACTGACAGAAGACAGATTAATAGAATAAAAAAATCCCAGAGTTTGTTTATATATGCAATGTTCATACATGTGGAAGAACTCAATGATGTGGGAGATGATTCTCAAAGGAGTAGTTAGAATCAGGGTCTTATATACCATCTTTACAAAAGGCAATAAAGTGTGAAGAAGGGACTAGATAAATAAAAATGGCCTGGGGGTTCTGGGAAGGCTACTATGAAATGTATGGCAAACAAGCATTGTTTAATAAGGTTTGTTATGCAGCTAAGAGTTGTTCTCCACTTCCTGGCACGGGACACGGGAACATCTTTACAAATGAAATTTATGTCACCTTTACAAAGGGAGATTCATATCCAGCTTTTAGACAGAAAGAAGGAGAGCAGAGAGCTCACTGCTTTCAGCTCAAAACAATCCTTACACTAAAGTGGCATATTTGGGGAGGTTATAACCTGATCTTCAGTAGCATGATTTTGATGCTTAACCAGCACTGGGAAACCCACAGATTTTTTGCGGGGGGTGGTTGTAGGGGGTGGGCTGGGGGTCTTGTGCTTCTCATGGGTCTGTCTCCAGCCTGAAACACGTTGCAGATGCTCAGTGTTTGCATGCCTGGAAACACTGGGGTATTTCTATGCAGCTGGGGCTCAGAGCAGGGCCTAGGGAGCAGAGAAGACACGGGCAGAAAGCTTGGCAGAGTTCACATCAGGAGGGCCTCTATGCATTTTTCTTCCTGCAGTGGGGAATATTTAAGATATTTAAGTAGGTAAAACATCAGATTGGTATTCTAATCTGCTGATACTGTGTGAAGGTCCTGGAAAGGGGACAAACTAGAGCTAGAAGGACAGACGAGGCAAACATTGAGCGTCTGCAATGTGTTTTGCATTCTGCCAGGCACTGAGCCTGTGCTGATGAGTGAAGCCAACACAGTTATTACCCTCTTGGAACTTGCACTCTAATGGAATATAGGGATGACAGTGGATGGTACTGACAGTCCCAGCTGGATTTATGAAGTGCATGGAAACGTTTTCTCAAGCTCACATGGTGAGATTGAGATGTCTGTGAAATAGCCAAATGGAAAGGTACAAGGAGCCTAGAGTCATATGCAGTCCCACAAGTTTAAATATAAAAATAGAGGTTCTAAAGCTGATTTGATCTGAAGAAAATCTGCTTTCCTAATCATTTTGTGTGAGTTTCTACTCAGAAGAGAACTTTTCCTTTGAAGATTTTTTCTATCTAACTGAAAGGTAAGTAAGTTGCCCAAGTAACAGCGCTATGAAGTGGCAGAGCCCCAGGCTGAAACATGGGCTTGTGCTGCCAGGGTCTGCTCTCTGATGGCTGACTAAAGAATAAACAGTTTGGAGCCTGAATTCCAGTCCTGTGACTCACTGGCTGTAACGCTCTGATTTCTCCAGAGAAGCTGATGGTTATTGCCCAACACTGCACAAGAGTCAGGAAGAGAGCTGACATAGAACTGACCAGAAATGAAGCCTCACTGGGTCTCTCTCTTCTGTGAAGGAAAACTTGACCATCAAGCCAGTTCTTTTGCATTTCTTCTGGAGGTCAAAATCCCCTCCCTTGCAAAAACCAGCTCTATTTTATTAACCTTTCTTTAATGACATTTACATATTTTACCTCACCCTCTCTAATTCAGCAAACCATCCCTCTCACCCCATTCTGTTCTCAAAGAGTTTTCTAGTCCTTAGCAAAAATAACAGATTTGCCGTTTCAGTTCCCATAATGCACACGTGTTTATCAGGTCCTGCCTTAAAGCAAATTCAAACATTTTCTATGATCATTTTTTCGCAAGTGTCAGAGATCTAGCAAGCCAACTTCAGAATGATTCTTAACATATACCGTCCAGAGCCAGGTACCCATAAGTTGTAATATTTCAGTGCCTTCCAGGTACTCTATGTGACCTGCTAATTATCTGTCAAGATGTAGGCATCAGACACAAATCAAACAGGTGAAAAAAAAATTGATCTAATCTCAGCTTTTTCCAGTTTCTGAGTCTCTGAATACCACATACATCAAGCTTATGTCTTGCTCTGGGACAGCGCAGACTTTAATGTATTCCTCAAAGCCCACAATTCTCTGCAAAGAACTGTTTCTTTTGCTGCAGAGATTAATAAGCCAATGCACTTGTCTGAACAGTATGGAGCTGACCTGGCCCCTTCCTTTCCAGAGGGTATATTGTGGTGTCATGACATGAATGTGTCTTGAACTTCAGCACAGCACTCTCTACCTACAAGGAGAAAACTCGGGCTTGGAAGGGACTCCTCACAATGCTATCTGACTCAGTTGATCCTCTCCCGTCTGAACAATTATCCAAGAAGAGAAGAGCTACCATGGCATTTAGGTTTCACTTCCCTTCCTGAATTCCAGAAAGACGACCCAATTTTTGATAAGCAAACCAACTTCAGTTACATTTGACATACCTATTCACCAACCATTCATCCAACCAATATTTGCTAAGCACTTACTGTGGTCCAGGTCCTGTGGTAGATGGAGTATAAAAAAGAAAAATCAGGCCCAGTATTATATGGTAATTAACCTTAATTCCAGAGGATTTTATATGACATAAGTGGCCTTAATTTGATTGGAATATGTGTAGACAACTAATGTTATCAGTTTTAAAAGGTAGTTCACCATTTTTTTAGAAGTATGCTCTTACACTCTCACAAAGTTCTATGAGGACAGAGACATTTGTCTCATTGGGCTGTATCTCTAGCACCTTGAACAGAGTCTGGCAGGGGTAGGTGCTCAATAAAAATTTGTTGAACCAATTGATTATGCCCTTTACCCACAGAGAGGGACCAACCTTTAATCAAGTAAGTGCTATAGAAATACCTGACACTTTCTTCTGACCAACAAACTTAAGAGTATGTCTACTTTGCAAATGTTGAAAAAGATATTGTAGATGAATTCTTAATGACACAAACAAATGTCTGTGGTATTTAGCTATGTGGAAACGCAGTTTACAAAATACTGTGTTCTAGTATAAGCACATTTTTTTAGCCAAAATGTAAACAGTAGCTCTTTTTGGTTGATGAACCCTTGGATAGGTTTTACTTTCCTTTTTTGCATTTTCTGTGCTTTCTAAATTCTGTACAATGAGCATATATTACTTTTCTAACCACATTTTAAAATATTGTTATATAAGAAATATTATCATTCAGGTTTTGACATAATTTTATTTTCAGTTGGCATTTTGATTCTATTCAAGTCCTTTCATTTAGCTGTAGGTAGCATAAACTTATTAAAGGAGAGAGGAGAGGAAGACAATTCATAACAGAGGCTGATATTTCATACCAGGTCTGGAGAGAAGAGAGGGGCTCCAAGTATCATCAGCTAACGACCAATCAGTGATTAGTGTCAAAGAGCTAATTGTGCCAGTTGTAACTCTGAGAAGGTCACCTAGACAGGTAGGAAAGGTGTGAGCCCAGGAAAGATGGTGAATCTGCAGTGAGAAGGAATCTTCTTGCAACCAAAGAGAATTATGCCACCAAAATCCATATAATGGTAATTAGCTATATTTCAATGGAATCTAAAAACAGAATTCTCCTAAACAAGTTCAGGAATGGGAAGTCAATTTTTTTTTTTTAATGCTATTCTCGCTGTCTTTCTCACCTAGGAGAAATGTTTAACTAAGATTTCAAAGCCTAGCCTGGCTGCACTGCTCTGGAGTTTGGCAGCTGTTGGATTTTGGTGTCTGTGTGCCAGTTATTTGCTCTGCCAGCAATGTGTTAGGATAATCACCCACTGAAGGATTTCAACACATTACATTTCCCCAGAAGCCTTTGTCTAACAAGGTAATTTATGACCTGTTCAGGAATCTGGTCTTTACAAAACAATAAATTCACACTTGTGCTGGACTTCAAAGCTGCCATTATGAGCCTGGTAGCAGAAGGCATCCTGCAGCTGAGAGCCAGATCAACAGATAAGTGAGTTTTTAACGATCTCTTTCAGGCAGGCCAAAAAGGGGGCAAAGCCAACAGTCACTGCAACATTTGGCCATTCTGGTTGCAAAATTCAACCCTGGAAGTCAGTCCTTTTCACTCACTCTCTACAGAAATTGGCATCGGTGGAATTTTGGAAGGGTTGGCAAGGAACCAGGTGTTCCCCATGGGAAGGTCAGTTGCTCCTGTTCCTGATAGAGTCTTGCTCAGGTGCCACAGAAGCCCATTCCCCCAGAGAAGCCCACTCCCCCAACCCTGTAACCACCGTAAGCCCAAAAGTCTCTCTCTGGAAAGTAGGAGGTTGGGGAGTGGGAATAAGCGCTTTGGTGTCTCCAATTATTTCACCAAATTCTTGGAGCCAAGGGCATCTTCCACACATATGAATCCCACATAAATCCTAGACCAGGTTTTCCAGAGTGTGGTCTGTAGCCTGCTTGCATAAGAATCACCTAGGATGCTTGTTATAAAAACACACCCCCGTCCAGACCTGCTCTGTTAACTCCCAGAAGCTAGACCTAAGAATTAGAATCTTTAACAGAAAATCCAGGTGATTCTTACACACACCAAAGTTTGAAAAAACACTGGATAGGATGAAAATAGAAAAGCAAAACCAGGACTTGAAGCCTGAGGGCTTTGGGGATGAGCAAGATCCTGAATGAAATCTAGAAGCCCCCATTTACTAGCTGTGTGCCTTGGGCAACTGTCTTAAACTCTCAGAATCTTGGTTTACCCATGCGTGAAAAGAAATACCTCCTATTTTTGCAGCGAGGAGTAGCTTCTGGTTCTGAAAATTGACCTGCCTGCCTCTTCAGAGTTCTCGCAGCAATTGTTTCTGTGCCTGGGCCTCCACCCACAGCTTCCATGCTGCCATTTTGAGCAGACACAGCAAGCAATAAAGCTGCTTTCTCCTAGCAGCTCCCTGTGTTCCTGCCCCCATGAAAATATCTCTGTCTTCTGTTTGAAACTCAGGGTGTTTAGTGTAGCTGTACTGCTATATTGTTTTTTCTGTTTTTTAAACAGCTGAAATCATTTTTCAAATGAAATCTTTCTTAGATCCTTAATATATTAATTAGTTTTTGTTTCTTTGTAGGGAGACAGTCTCGCTCTGTTGCCCAGGCTGGAATGCAGTGGCACGATCACAGCTCACTGCAGCCTTAACCTCCCAGGCTCAGGTGATCCTCCTACCTCAGCCTCTGGAGTAATTGGGACTACAGGCATGTGCCACAACACCTGGCTACTTTTCAAATTTTTAGTAGAGATGGGGCCTCACTACATTGCCCAGGCTGGTCTTGAACCCCTGGGGTCAAGTGATTCTACCACTTTGGCCTCCCAAAGTGCTGGGATTATAGGCATGAGCTACCACACCTGGCCTAGATACTTAAAAACAAACAAACAAACAAACAAAACAGCAGTTGTATGTAAAGGTGGGGGAGGCTCCAACTTTGAATCCACTTATTCCCCTCCACTCTACCCTTCTGAAGCCTCCCCAAAGCTTTCAAAGGTCCCTCTGTGGGGCACCATGGTCCACAGAATGGACAAAAGAAGTGTCTGTGTCTGGGGATGGGGCAGAGTGGGAAACAGGGAGTAAGGTGGTCACAAGATGACCCCCAATGTGACAGAGAAGCTGAAAGTGCCACTGTGTGTGCTGATGCACAGGAGGAGGAGCAAGTTTGCAGGGAGAAAGGAATGAGTTGAGTTTCTGATGCATTCAGTTTAGGTGCCATAGAGGCAACCAGGTATGGACACTTAGCAGGCTGTTGAAAATTCACACCCAGGATTATAGGCAGAGGTCCAAGCACAAATAGAGATATTCATGCTTTCTCTTCAGTCAGTGGTTCCCACACATGGCTGTGCTTTGGGATTACCTGGGAGTTTTAAAATGTACAGATGCCTGGGTTCTACCTCCAGAGATTCTGATGTAATTGGTTTGGATTATGGCTGGGCACTGGCATTTTTAATCGCCCCCAGTGATTGCAGAATTCAGCTAAGTCTGGGAACCACTGTTCTTAGTATACAATAAAAGATTTGTCTCTCATATTGAGTCAAGTTTCCTATGTAGATACAACTGTGCAGATGTAGGAAGCTTTACTTAATATCCACACTATTGGAATTACATGAAAAAGGCAGCAATCCACAAGTTAATTGCCATTATTAGTAATTAGTATTTGTTTCCCATGATTGCTATAACAGATTATTACAAACTTGATGGCTTAAAACAACAGAAATTTATTTTCTCACGGTTCCGAAGGCCAGAATGGAATCAGTATAACTGGACTGAAATTACAGTGTCAGCAGGGCCATGCTCCTTCTGGAGGCTTTAGAGGTGAATCAGTTCCTTGCCCCTTCCAGCTTCTGGTGGCTGCCAGCATTCTTTGGCTTCCTTGTCATCATATCTTTCCAATCTCTGCTTCTGTGATCATGTTACTGTCCCCTCTTTATCTGTGTGCAAATCCCCCTCTGCCTTTGTCTTATATTATATACAATTGCATTTAGGGCCCACCTTGAGGGCTCAGGAAAATCTCACCATATCAAGATCTTTAGTTGAAGTGTATTTGCAACGTCCTTTCCTTTCCTTTTCTTTTGCCACAAAAAGTAACCTTCACAGGTTCCAGGGATTAAGACCTGATATCTTTGAGAAACTCTTTTCAGTCTACCATAGACATTCCTGAAAGTTCATGTTCATCTCACATGCAAAATAAATTTATCCCCATCTTAACATCTCCCAGAGTCTTAACCCATTAAAGCACCAACTCATGTTCAAAACCTCATCCAAACATTATCAGCTCAAAAGTCCCAAAACTCATCATCTAGGTCATCTAAGTTAAGCATGGTTGGAACTCTGGGTATCATTCATCCTGGGGCAAAATTTCCCTCCATTAAGTTGCCTGATTCTAAAATACAGTGGTGAGATAGGCACAGGATAACAGTTACAGATGTTCCACCTCAGAAAAGAAAAAATGAAAGTGGCCTAAGTCTCCACCTTCAAGGTCATTCTTTCTTTTTCTTGAAGGGCAGCACATGTTTTCTGCTGAGTAGTTTTATCAGCCTGTTTCCTGCTTGTAGAATTTTGCAAGTCAGACAGGCTTCCCTCATTTCCTTCTATGTTTTTCAGTCAAACCTGGCAGTGTTCCTGCTGATACAACAGTCTCAAAAACGTTGTGGGTCTCCCATGTATATCATGAGTATTCACGCCATTAGATAAGATGATTCTCCACAAGTCTTTTCTAGATAATTCCATCTCTAGGCCCAGCTTCTTCTGAGATGGTTGTGGGGATCCATGGATCCATAAGTCACACCTTAATCTCTTTAAAGGGTCCTCTCTATGAATAAATATTTTGATGTTTTGGTAAGTTCTAAAGCACTAGCAAAAGGTTGTCCAGCTACAACCTTGGCTTTCTCTCCAGAACACAATTTCCTGAACAGTGGATCTCCAAATTTTAGCATCTTTTGCAATCTGGATAGGCTGAGAATTTCCTAAGCCATCTAATTCTGGTTAGTTTTTGCTTAACAGTTCTACCCTCAATTTATCTCTTCCCTTTCTTATTTTACTATATACAGTGAGAAAAGACCAGGCTGTACTTTCAACACTTTTCTTAGAAGTCTCCTCAACTAAATGTCTAATTTCATCTTTTATAAGTTTCTGCCACTAACAAGGACTCCTTTCCTCCAGTTTCCAATAACATGTTTCTGTTTTCTTCTTAGCCTTCACCAGTAACACTTTTCTTTTTTGAGACAGAGTCTCACTCTCTTCCCCAGGCTAGAGTGCAGTGGCACAATTAGAGCTCATTGCAGCCTTGACCTCTTGGGCTCAAGTGATCCTCCTGCCTCAGCCGCCCAAGTAGCTGGGACTATAGGCATGCACCACCACACTAGGCTAATTTTCCTATTTTTTTGTAGAGACAGGGTTTTGCCATGTTGCCCAGGCTGCTCTTGAATTCCTGGGGCTGATCAACCCCCCAAGTGCTGGGATTAAAGGCATAAGCCATTGCACCCAGTACTAGCAATGCATTTAACCTTTATATTTCTACCAATATTCTGTTTAAGATGATATGTGTATCCTCTAAGACAACACAGGCTTTCCCTAACTCACTCCTCATTTCCTTCTGAGACCTCACTAGCAGTTCCTTAACCGTCCATGTTTCTATCCACAGCCTGTCTAAAGCAACCTGTTTTTTTCTGTCATGTGCCTCAAAATTCTTCCATCCTGTAGCCATGATCCAACTCTAAAATCACTTCTACATTTTTAAGTATTTATTACATGAGCAACTAACTTCCAGTTACCAAATTTTGCATTAGAACATGGATATCTTTGGCGGGGGGCATTCTTCAGCCCTACATATCCTCATAATTATTATTTATAATAATATTAAATTATTCTGTCTATGAAATATTGTTCTACCCATGACTAAATCAAGTTCTGGTTGTTAGCAAAAACATCATTTATTCCTGCAGCAGACATTTGAGTGTCACTGTACACAAAAGTTAGCTTCAGTTTCTGTGAGTGATTCCAGATCATGTGATGACCAGGGACATTATGTTATTTACACATAATCACATAGCAAGTTTGTGGCATGCGTGATATTGGCTTAGATTATGAACTACCTACTAGGGAAAATTAATTTTCTTTCCTTTTTAAAAACCACTAAAATTTTGGGCGCACATATTTACCTTTTTGGAAAAAAAAAACTGAAGGAAGGTCATAATTTAAGATAGATGAAAAATGAAAATGGTTACATATCCTAGTATTCACTCACTCCTAAAATGTTTGTTGATATCTGTGTGGGATACTCTGCTGGATCCTAGGATCCAAAAATGAATAATTCAGGTACAATCTCTGCTCCCATGTCCCAGAGCAAAATATGCTTTCACCACACCACAAAGACGTTACTCTTGAAGAACTTCCTTCTTCTATATTAAAGCCAAAAATACCTGAGTTCCCCATCATAGCCCACATGTAACTGAGTTAAAAGAAGAGAACAAAAACGGAGTGTCCAGAAGAACTGATGGAGTTGGAGTTCTTTAACCCCATTTGCTAATGAGGTAATAGACTCAAACAGCTGATGTAGCTTGCCCAAGGTCACACATATAATAAGTAGGGGAGCCAAAATTCGGACCCTGAAAGTGCAGCTCCATTTACTTATGTAATGCTCACACAACCCCTTAAAATGGACACCATGACCTCCATTTTACAAGGGAGGAACCTGGGGCTTACAGAAGGTAGACTGATAACAGAAGGCCCCACAACTACTAAGAGCTAGGCTATCTCAGGCTCTCAACCTATACTCTTTCCACTGTGCCCCACTGCCTCTGAAGGACAAGGGCTCCTTAGGGCTTATCTTGCTGGCCTCTCTGGTTCTCTTGGAGGTAGACTGGATGCCCGTTTCAGACTTGCAGGGCTTGAGTGAGAAGAAGCTGGTCCATGCTGGGTTCTTTCTGTAGCAGAAGCAGCTCCAGCCATCCCTTCCCAAAGAAGTGTGTGCTAGTCATGAAAAAATGTCCCAAGTACAAATGCAGAGCTTGCACAACTTGGGAGTCCTTGAACAACATGACCCAACCTACTGGTGCTCACAATCAGGTAACTGGTCTTCAGGCCTAACTTTGATGCAAGAACTAGTCACCTACATGAGAGAAAGCTGGCTTACATGAGTCAGAAAGCAGAGGGTGGCCGGGTGCAGTGGCTCACACCTGTAATCCCAGCACTTTGGGAGGCCGAGGCAGGTGGATCATGAGGTCAGGAGATCGAGACCATCCTGGCTAACACAGTGAAACCCTGTCTCTACTAAAAATACAAAAAAAAAAAATTAGCCGGGCGTGGTGGCGGGCGCCTGTAGTCCCAGCTACTCAGGAGGCTGAGGCAGGAGAATGGCATGACCCCGGGAGGCAGAGTTTGCAGAGAGGTGAGATCACGCCACTGCACTCAGGCCTGGGCAACAAAGCGAGACTCCATCTCGAAAAAAAAACAAACAACAGAAAGCAGAGGGCTCAAATCTATGGGCTCTGGAGTAAGAAACTCCTAGGTGTGAGTCCAAGCCCTGTTGTTTACCAGCTTGTGATGTTGGACATCATATTCAGCCTGGCTGAGCCTCAGTTTTCTTCTCTGTAGAATAGGGATAATGATAACATCAACTCCACTGGTTTTTATAAATTTTTTTTTTTTTTTTTTTTTTTTTTTTTTGAGACGGAGTCTCGCTCTGTCACCCAGGCTGGAGTGCAGTGGCGCAATCTCGGCTCACTGCAAGCTCCGCCTCCTGGGTTCACGCCATTCTCCTGCCTCAGCCTCTCCGAGTAGCTGGGACTACAGGCGCCCGCCACCACGCCCGGCTAATTTTTTGTATTTTTAGTAGAGACGGGGTTTCACCGTGGTCTCAATCTCCTGACCTTGTGATCCGCCCGCCTCGGCCTCCCAAAGTGCTGGGATTACAAGCGTGAGCCACTGTGCCTGGCCTATAAAATTTTTTATAAAATTTAAATGAGACAATATGTGTAAAATGCTTATTTAGCACTGGGCCCATAGTAGGCAGACCAAAAATATTAGCAGTGATGATCAAGACTGGCAGCATGGCTCATGCCTGTAATTTCAGCACTTTGGGAGGCAGAGACAGGAGGATCATTTGAGCCCAGGAGTTCAAGACCAGCCTGGACAACACAGCAAGACCTCATCTCTATAAAAAATACAAAAAATTATCTGGGTGTAGCCGGGCGCGATGGCTCACGCCTGTAATCCCAGCACTCTGGAAGGCAGAGGCAGGCGGATCACCTGAGGTCAGGAGTTCAAGATCAGCCTGACCAACATGGAGAAACCCTGTCTCTACAAAAAATACAAAAAATTAGCTGGGCGTGGTGGCACATGCCTGTAATCCCAGCTAGCCAGGAGGCTGAGGCAGGAGAATCGCTTCAACCCAGGAGGCGGAGGCTGAGGTTGCGGTGAGCCAAGATCACACCATTGCACTCCAGCCTGAGCAACAATAGCGAAACTCTGTCTCAAAAAAAAAAAAAAAATTATCTGGGTGTAGCAGCATGGGCCTGTAGTCCCAGCTACCCAGGAGACCGAGCTTGGAGGATCAACTGATTCCAGGAGGTTGAGGCTGCAGTGAGCCGTGATTGCACCACTGCACTCCAGCTTGGGTAACAGAGTGAGACCATGTCTCAAATAATAATAATAATGGTCAACCTTACAGATGTTATCTCAAGAACTGAGACCCGTATCAGGTTATTTGATAAACTGCTAGGTTGGTCACTGTAATACTAACTAAAAAATACACAGCTCCTATTTTGTGTCAGGTGCTGTTCTATGTACTTTACAAATATTAACTCATTTAGTCTTCAAAATAACCCTCTGAGGTATGTACTCTTGTTGTTCCTGTTTTATCGATGGAAAAACTGAAGTACAGAGAGAGATCAATACCTCATCTAAGGCCACATTAAGTGAAGGGAGCTAGGGACTGAACCCAGGCGGACTGGCTCCACTGTGCTTGCTTATTGCTACCACATGATTCCAGTTTTCACTGCAAAAGGGTCATTTGTGACACACCAACAGATGATTCATGCAAACTCTTTGGGCTCACAGGCAACTACTGCGATTCTGGCTCGCTGATTTCTGAAGTTTTTCTCTTTTTCAGCATTTTTAAGTGGAAAACAAGGAGAAATTTCTGACTTCCTCATTTATACCTGGATGTGAGAAATTCAGACTTCAGTGTTTCCAGCTGCTGACCTCCTGCAGACTTTGGGCAAAGAAAGACACTTGCGTGTCCATGCGGTCAACACTGGCATTAACCACCTGGTTGCCAGATTAGTGAGAGTTTGTGAACAGAAATCAGGAAAGTCTGGGATTCCCACCAGCCCATCTCTTTGAACAAGCTGCAGCTGCCTCTGAGGTTGTTCTTTAGCCAGGACATGGTTGCAAAGTTCACACTTAAAAGTCCACTTAAGAGGATTTAAAAGAAACAACAACAGAAGCAGGTGGAGTAGAAGTGACCTGGTCACCTTTTGCCCCTTGCGGCTGCTCCAGCAGCTGGGAAGAACAGGGCAAACCAGCAGTACTGAACCATAAACCTCACTGTGACTTCCAGTGGCTACTGCATTGAATAGAATGCCTACCAAGGACTTGCTCCGTAGCAAAGTAACCCACAGTTGGAGAGGGAATTGCTACTGGAACTCAGAGTAAACATGTAGGGGAGCAAGGGTCTTAATTTGAGAAGTTGGAATTCACCAGCAAGAGTGATTTGGCCACTTTCTTGCCAGATTGAGATCCCTTTAGTGCCTCGTCTAAGCTTGTTGCTTACGGGGTCTCAGCTTTAAGGAGGTGCAGCAAGCCTTGCAGAGAATTAAAGACCAACTGCCTATGATGTTGGTTTTCTTCTTCTGTGAACAAAGCAGTTCAAGGACCTGCCCATCTTGGTTGCTTTGTTCAGTCTACATCCTGGGGCTATGCCTCACGAGAAACTGAGGTCATAAAAACAATGATTGGGGGAGGGAGACTCATGGAGGCAGATAAATACAGTGTTGCCCGATTCAAAATCAGGAATATTTAGATTTGAAAAGAAAATGTTATGTCATCTATTTTGATATACACCACTAAATTCAAATGACAAATATTTTAATACCTCTCCCTCACTAAAAAAAAGAAACTGCATGTCATTCCTTACAAAAAAAGAGTTTTGGGGTAATATTCTAAATGCTTTTAAGGAGGCACTGACTACTTTATTTATTTATTTATTTATTTATTTATTTATTTAGAGACAGGTCTCCCTCTGTCACCCAGGCTAGAGTTCAGTAGCACTATCATAGCTCACTGCATCCTCAGGCTTCTGGGTTCAAACAATTCTCCCACTTCAGCCTCCTGCTGGGATAACAGGTGCACACCACCATGCTTGGCTAATTTTTCATTTTTTGTAGAGACAGAGTCTCTCTATGTTGTCTAGGCTGGTCTCACACTGTGGGCTCAAGCGATCCTCCCTCTTCAGCCTCCCATAGTGCTGGGATTACAGGCATGAGCCACCATGTCCAGCCATTGATTACTTTATATCTAGAGTTATGTATAGGGTGACTAGTCATCCCTATTTGGCTGAGACTGAGGGAAACCTGTAGTGTTAAAACCAGGATAGTCCCAGGCCAACCAAAAGTAGTCATCTGGTTATAAAGAAAGTAAACTCTAGTGATGTAGAAGGAGTGAGATCATAGTGATGTAATAATATATTGGCTTTTCTGATTACACAAAAGTTGTTCAACTATAGTTGTTGGTATCACAAATAAAGTCAAATTATATCATCCATTTCTGACACTCCCTCTAAATCAATCACTTGTAATAAAATTGCCAACTTTAGTTTTAGAGAATCTTTCATTAACTCACATCTGTTCTCTTATGTCAGGATCATGTCAGTTCATGGAATGGCAACAAAAATATCATGTTACTAACAAGAGCAAGAAAATTAGGCCATTTATCCCATTGCAAACCAAGAATGTCTTTTCACAGAAATCATAATCTACATCTACTTTTAAAGCTTAGTTTAAACTTTTGAAAAACACTTTCTTTTCCTCAAGGTTACTGAATTTCATCTGTTCATAAAAAGATCTATTTTGATTTCGTGGGCTTCCACCCCATTACACAGACACACACACATTTGTGCAGACTTTTGAAACCTTTTTTGAAGAGAACTTGTCTAAGCAGATTTAACCTGTGATATATTAGAAAGAGCATGGGCTTTGGAGTCAGACTAATTTGACAGAGGAAATGCCAAATTCTGCCTGGAATTCCTCTTCTAAAGAAAAGAATTCTAATTCTCACCATAACCTAAATTATTTGTGATATGCTCCAAAATGTTTGCTTATAGTGGACGTCAGTGAAAATACTAGAGTTCTCATTATAAAAATGTTTACATTTTTGTCTCTTTTTAAAAAACTGTATCCTTGAGTAGCATCTATTGTTTAATTTGACTTTTATCACAGGAATTTAAGCTTGTAAAAAGTTCATGAACAAACAGCCAACCTCTTTTTTACTGTGGATTAAAACAGGAACTGATTGCTAAAGATTAAATATTGGTAATAGTTCTCAACTTTATAAATTAAAAGGTTGGAGGCTCTTAAAAGACACTTATTCTCCTCTTGCCCTGCTAGAAAAGCAGTGTCTTCTGCAAAGTTGTCCACCCTTGTGATAAGGATGACATTAGAGATAATGTCACCAAAC
This sequence comes from Nomascus leucogenys, assembly GCF_006542625.1. Taxonomy (NCBI): domain Eukaryota; kingdom Metazoa; phylum Chordata; class Mammalia; order Primates; family Hylobatidae; genus Nomascus; species Nomascus leucogenys. The sequence goes on from NC_044386.1 coordinate 79,331,773, forward strand.
AAAACTAGTACCAAAGCAAATTAATACAGATTTTTCTCTCTAATCTTAACTATGCAAAGTGCTGGGGAACTGTGAGGAACCATGACAAACTATTTTCTAGATAACTGAAAAATAACTGAATTACATTTTTTATCCTAACTCTTCATATTGACTTTAAAGTATAACATGCATTTTTATTTTAGTATTCTAATTTGCCCCAAATGTTACTGAGTTGGCCATTGATTCCATATCTTATATTATCTTTGGCCAACATGTATAATAATTATAAACACTTTTTGTCAAGTAGCATAGTTGTAGGAAGTGGAGCTTTGGCTGAAAGCAGGTGTACTGACTGCAGGTCAGTCCATTGGAGTTTAAGTGGCTCTGAAAAATTTTTCTTAAATAAATTTTTTTTTTTTTTGAGACGGAGTCTCTCTCTGTCGCCCAGGCTGGAGTGCAGTGGTGCAATCTCGGCTCACTGCAAGCTCCGCCTCCCGGGTTCACGCCATTCTCCTGCCTCAGCCTCCCGAGTAGCTGGGACTACAGGCGCCCGCCACCATGCCCAGCTAATTTTTTTGTGTATTTTTAGTAGAGACGGGGTTTCACCGTGGTCTCGACCTCCTGACCTCGTGATCCACCCGCCTCGGCCTCCCAAAGTGCTGGGATTACAAGCGTGAGCCACCACGCCCGGCCCTTAAATAATATTTTTGTTGTGATTTGGAACTTTGAGGGAAAGAAACGTATATTTACTGAGTGACTATATGATTCAAGCACACTGGTAGGTTTTCCACTGGGAGGTAGCTTAATCACACACCATCCTGAGTGACACCAACCATCAATTCCCCTCTTTAATGAGAAATCTGGGTCAGAAGTAGACATTCCCCCTCTGTCAGATTTGATTCCAAAGTCTATGCTCTTTCTAATGGTCCACAGGGCAAACATGTTTCAACTTGTTCGGTCTATAATAGGTTCCAAAAGTCTATGGGGTTGGGGGGTTGCGGGGGAATGCATGGCTTCTTATGTGAAAAATCTCTTACAAGAAATGTAGTTTACAATGTTGTTAGCCTCTGTTTTAGTTTTAAGATCTTTTATTGTGTATTCAAAAGGTGAGTACCACAAAGATGTCTAAAACTTAAAGTTTGCAAATCCAAGTTCTCTGTCTTCCCCATTGAATCTATTTTTATTCTTTTAGCCAAGGCTCAATTACAGGGGTGGGAACACATGGACAAACTGAAGTGTTGTCTCTGCTCAGTGACAGACAATTCATACCACACCAACCCCCAAGGAAGCTATTGAAATTTTCATTACAGATGGAAAAACTAAGGCAAATGATGCCTGATGTCACATCCTAGCTGTCTGATGCCAAAGCTCATCTTTCAAGTACAATGTGTTCCAACATCCATCACACAAGGTAGAAACTTGGAAATCAATCTAGAATTATTCTTCGTCCTTACTTCTGACATCTACTTGTTCACTAAGTCACATTCATTCTGACTCTCAAACAGCTTGCTCCATCCCCACTGCTATTGCTTTCATTTGAGTCCTTGTGATTTCTCACCTTGTCTTGAGCAAGAGCCTCCTCACTAAACTCTTGAACGTCTCTCATCCCCCAACCCCATCACATGTACCCCATAATATACTACACTGCTGCCAGAATGAACTTTCTAAGCTCCAACCTGATTATATCCCTTGTTTAACATCTCTCAGTAGGCTGAGGGAGTGGCTTGTGCTTGTAATCCCAACACTTTGGGAGGCCAAGGGAGGATTGCTTGAGCCCAGGAGTTCAAGACCAGCCTGGGCAACAAAGTGAGACCTTATTTCTACAAAAACTTTTTAAAAAATTAGCTGGGTGTGGTGGTACCAGCTTGTAGCCCCAGCTACTCCAGAGGCTGATGTGGGAGGATTGCTTGAGCCAAGTAGGTTGAGGCTATGGTGAGCTGGATGACAAAGCCAGAGCCTGTCTCAAAAAAATAAAAATAAAATAAAATCTTTCAATGGTTCACCATTCTCTGCTCTTTGAAGTCCAAACTCTTTTTAATCAAAAAAGGCTCTTCATTATCTCACCCCTAGAGTCTTTTCACTTTCTCAACTACTCCCTCATGCAACCCCACCAAACCCCTGCAATGTGCCAGGCACTGCACTAGGCGTGAGGATACAGCAAGGAACATGGAAGAGATAGTCCTTAGCTCCATGAGGTTATGAGTCTGAAACACACATTAGTAAGTAATTACCTCTGTGATGAATGCCACAAAATGGTAAGTGCAAGGGCACATGGCAAAATGAGTCAGGGAAACTGTAGCATTGAACCTGCGATGTGGAGAATGCCATGAGTTGGTCCAATCCAACAAAGATGAGAGGGAAACTGTAAGTAGATAAGCAGTACTTCTTCTGTGCATGCACAATACCTTTGACATACCTTCATGCAAATTCCTATGGTGCCTTTGGCTGTTTATCTCTGCCACCCCCACAACACTGAAGACTTCATATGCACAGGGACAGTGCACTGGTCACAGTTTGTAACCTAATCAGCTACTACGTGTGGCACATCTGAGTGTTCAGATGTCTGTTGGTGATGATGGTGATGACACTAGGCACCTTTTATGTGATATTACTATGACATATTGATAAATTTTACAACAGTACCCCCAAATAGGTAATATACTTATTTTTTACAGATACAGAAACTGAGGGCTAGAGAGGCTAAACAAGTTTCCAAAATTAAACAACTAGCCAATTGATATGGAGTCAAATTCAAGTCTGGATCTGGTTAATTTCATAGCCTTTCGATTGCACTGCAGCACATTGCAGCTAACACTCACATGGCACATAGTGATAATAATCAAGCTTTGCTGGATGCTTTTCCTGCTTAAGACCAGGAAAGAAAGAAATTTTGCCTACCATTGTGTTAAAAATTTGGCTTTCCATGCCACTTGGGAGTTCAATGAGTGTCATCATATACTGAAGATATATGAGTCCATTCTCACACTGCTATAAAGAAATATTCGAGACTGGGTAATTTATAAAGGAAAGAGGTTTAATTGACTTGCAGTTCTGCATGGCTGGGGAGGCCTCAGGAAACTTACAATCATGGTGGAATGGGAAACAGGCACATCTTACATGGTGGCAGGCAAGAGAGAGGAGTGGAAACCACCACTTATAAAACCATCAGATCTTGTGAGAACTCACTATCACGAGAACAGCATAGGAGGAGACCACCCCCATGATCCAATCACTTCCCTCTAAATCCCTCACTTGACACATGGGGGTTACAATTTGAGATGAGATTTGGGTGGAGACACAGAGCCAAGCCATATCACAAGGGTATTTTCATCTCTGGATGTATGGGAAAACTCCAGTTTCTTGACCTATAAGACTAGGACAAGATCAAGGTAAGTAAACCAAGTCTTCTCCAAGTAGTAGCTATTCTTTACCAAAAACCCACTTCAATTGTCAACAGCTCATTTGTCAAACTTTGCTTTGTGTTAAAATGCTATAGAGAACAGTTGAAAATAATATAGCTCAAGAAAAGGCCATTGCACTTGGTCCCAGATAATCTGTAAAAGAGCAGTCAGGACAGTGGTGAGGATATGAGTCAAACTGCAAAATGCTAAGGAGTGAGAAGATGGTGGGCAAGTTGAAGAAACAGGGAATGTGTGTGGCAGCAATGGGGATCCTGGCAAGAAACCACAGAGAAGCTAAACTAGTTTACAGTTTGAGATGCCTGAATGTGTTGAAGACCAGAGGAAAGGAGCTAGCAGAGAAGGAGACATACAAGATACAAGAAAGGCAAGTCTCAGGAGAGGTAGGAGGTAAGATCTCAGGAGGGGTAAGTAGGTGTGGGCTCAAAAACACAAGGGGAGGAACTAACCTTGGCATGATGAATGACACACTCATAAATGGGACACAAGCAAGAAAGGGGAGACTTATCATGGAAAGGTTTTGAGAAGAGGAAATTGGAATCCCCAACATTAAAAAAGGATTCCAGGTTTTCTCAATTTCTTTACTAAAGATTGCCTGAAAGACTTTAGTAACTGCAAAGTCATAAGTCCTAAGAAGTGGGTTTGGGGTTACAATTTTGGGTGAAGAGAGAAAGTAGTAAATTCTATGAAACTGCCAGTGGCCATGACTAGAATGCAAAAACATTCTATGTTACACAGAAAAAAAAAACCGGATTGGCTATGCTAAGAATCAGGGGCATTTGAAAGGAGAGAGGGGTACATGAGAGGGAGAATGTGTAGAAATATGTAAGTTTTCTGTTTATGTCCAGTGGGCCTAGGCTACATAAATATGGAATTTTTCTTCCTTTATCCATTGCATTGCTGTGAGATGACCACAATAAAAGCAGTTTGAAAGCTATACAGAACCTTGGGTTGTTATGAAATAGATGAGTGAGTAGATACAGGGATGCATGAATAGATGGATAAATGGAAAGGTAGAGAGATGGGTAGAAAGGCAAACACAATACTGAGATAGAGAAGAATAAAAACATATTTTATTGACAGTTTTCAAATTTGACTCCTGATGAAAGACTATCAGTGCTACATCATTAAGTAGGTGAGGAAAGTGGGAAGTACTTCGGTCTTTTCTCTGACTTTCTAATTTGGCCAATATCAGGAAAGAGAATTAGAGAATGGCAAGGGGAGTTTTGTCTGAAAGTGTTTATTTAGAGGAAGCTAAGAGCAAGAGTTACAGTGCAAATAGTGAGGGAGAAGAACCAAAGGCTTTTTAAACCCCACAGTTGAATCAGGTAGCCTTGGCCATTACAGACCATAGAAAGGGAATTGGCACAAAAGCTGTGAGTAACTTCCATGAGAGACTGTAAAGGCTCCTCTTGAAGTAAAATAGAAAAGCATCATTGGCCAGGCGCAGTGGCTCACACCTGTAATCCCAGCACTTTGGGAGGCTGAGGCGGGTGGATCACGACATCAGGAGATCAAGACCATCCTGGCCAACATGGTGAAACCCCATATTTACTGAAAATGCAAAAAATTAGCCAGGTGTGGCGGTGCACGCCTGTAGTCTCAGCTACTTGGGAGGCTGAGGCAGGAGAATTGCTTGAACCCAGGAGGCAGAGGCTGCAGTGAGCACCGAGATCACGCCACTGCACTCCAGCCTGGGCAACAGAGCGAGACTCCGTCTCAAAAAAAAAAAAAAAAAAAGAAAAGAAAGAAAGAAAGAAACAAAAGAAAAGCATCATTTAGTTTTAGCAGGACTTGACATTAAGTTGAAATTAGAGAGATGGCACCAAATGAGCCTAAGGGTTTAGTGTTTCTACCTTCTTGTTCCAGATGTTATTGACTTAAGTTTGTAATGGCTCTGTAGATGATTAACAATTACATGTCTGTCTTGCTATGTTTTACTCTTTAAATTTATATTTCTATTTTTATTGGGAATTTTATTTTTTTAAAAAAATCCACTGGGAGTGGTGGCTCACGCCTGTGATCCCAGCACTTTGGGAGGCCGAGGCGGGTGGATCATGAGGTCAGGAGATCGAGACCATCCTGGCTAACATCGTGAAACCCCGTATCTACTAAAAATACAAAAAATTAGCCAGGTGTGGTAGCAGGTGCCTGTAGTCCCAGCTGCTGGGGAGGCTGAGGCAGGAGAAGAGCATGAACACAGGAGGCGGAGCTTGCCGTGAGCCAAGATCTCGCCACTGCACTCCAGCCTGGGCGACAGAGCGAGACTCCGTCTCAAAAAACATAAATAAATAAACAAATAAATAAATAAATAATAAATCCTAGTTCAGTGTGAATGTTTGAACTATTTCTTATTAGTCAAAGTGGAAGAATTTTATTTTCGGGAGAGCAAAGTCATTCTTTTTTAGAATAATTAGAAAAAGAGAGAAAATTGTGAGATAAAGTCAGTGATGAATAAGGAAAGAATATTTTTCACGATAAAGTCTTACAAAATATCTATATGCTTATAATACCCAAATTAACAATGACAGCCTACCTTGCACCTCAATTTGGACTTAAATATCCAGTTTCCTCATTTGGTTGCCTTACACATTTCTCAAATTTAGTATATTCAATACTGAACTCCTAATCTGCTCTTTCAAACCTGCTCTTTCTGCATCTTCCCCTCTTTCTATAAATAGCACTTCACTCGTAGTTTTTCAGGCCAAAAATTATGGAGCAATCCTGGACCTCATACTTTGCTGCATTGTTTCTCATCTGATCCATCAAATCTTGTCCCTTCTCTTTTCAAAACATGTATCTAAGCGGGGCACTGTGACTCACACCTGTAATCCCAGCACTCTGGGGGGCCAAGGTGGGTGCAGGGCTTGAGCCCAGGAGTCCAAAACCAGCTTGGGCAATATGTCAAAACCCCATCACTACAAAAAATATGAAAATTAGCCAGGTGTGGTGGCACACAGCTGTAGTTCCAGCTACTTGGGAGGCTGAGGTGGGAGGATCGATTTGGCCCTGGGAGGTTGGGGCTTCAGTGAGCTGTGATTGCACCATTGCATTCCAGCCTGGGTGACAGAGAGAGACCTTGTCTCAAAAAAATAAAAAAGGCTAGGTACGGTGGCTCATACCTGTAATCCCAGCACTTTGGGAGGTCAAGGCTAGCAGATCAGTTGAGGGCAGGAGTTTGGAACCAGCCTGGCCAATACGGTAAAACCCCATCTACTAAAATACAAAAATTATCAACACAACAGTCAGAGTAAAACTTTTGGAGGATAAGCCATATCACGTCACTTGGCTGCTTATAATCTTCCCTTGGCTTCCCATTTTCCTTAAACTAAAAACTTTACCGTGGCCTACAAGGACTTAGGGCCTGGCATTGGTACTTTTTGTTCTCTTTGCCTGGAATGTTCTTCACCTTGGCTTCTCCAGAGCCTCATGGCTCGTTCCTCATTCTCCTTCAAGTCTTTATTCAAATGTCACCTTCTCAGTGAGATCTTCCTTGGTTACACTATCTAAATTGCAAACTTCCCTAAATTCCATTTTCCACTCCCTGGCACTTTCTGCCCCCTTTACCTGATTTATGTTTCTCCATAGCACTTACTACCATCTGACATTTATATTTTATTTATTTATCTTGGTTACTGTTTGTTTACTCCCACCAGATTTATAAGCCACCTAAGAGCTGGAATTTTTTTCTGTTTTGCTCATTGCTGTATTCCTTGAACAATGCCTGAAGAGTAAGCAGCAGGCATTGAATAGGTCTTTGTGGGAGGAAAGAAGGAAGAAAGCGAGGAAAGAAGAAAGGGAGAAAAGGCGGGCAGGCAGGCAGGAGGAGCTTATAAATGTATTCCAATAATATCTCTGGAGTGATAAATATAAGAACAATTGTCAAAAGGTGAACTCAACAATTCCTGAACATTAAATTCAGAAAAGCTTAGGGCATTAAGAGAAGTATGAGACTCAAGCAAAAAGACTGCTTAGTATGCATACCTATGAATACACACACACACACACACACACACACAATGAATTTACAAGTCTTCTACTGAAACTGAAAAGGTTTCTATAGAACAAGAAATGATCACTGGAAACCAGTGATACAATTTCACTATTACTAGTTGAAAAATGTAAGACGTCATTGAGATTGCCATTGTTGAAGATGTCGTATCTGTTGTTTTAGTTTAGTGAATACGTGACTATTTAGTGGGCTTTTATAGAGGTGCTTTCTCTCTTGGCTCTCTAGTCATATTTCCCCCTTAAGTCCCAAGTTTCTTAATTCTTAATTTCAAAATTTTCTTACATTAGCAGTTATCAACAACCAGACTCCTAAACTGTAGTGGGAGAACTGTATTCTGTTCTAAGCCTAAAAATAAATGTCATCTGAATTATCCAATGCTGGCACTTATGATTCTTCCATTAGTACAACTTCTAATGAGAGTTCATGCTGGGCAAGACTTCATCTCTTCTCAACCCACAAGAGAACAGATTATGCCACTATTATTTCCTTCTAATGGCCCTAAAAATGTAAAACAATAGCAAATCAAATTCAAAGAAAGCAACAGGAAGGAATTAATAAAGATAAGTGACAATTTATGAAATAGAAAATACATATACAATCTAGAAGATTAACAAAAAACAAGAGTTGTTTGTTTGAGAAGGTTAAAAAAATTGACAGGGCTGGGAGCAGTGCCTCACGCCTGTAATCCCAGCACTTTGGGAGGCCGAGGCGGGTGGATCACCTGAGGTCAGAAGTTCAAGACCAGCCTGGTCAACATGGTGAAACCCCGTCTCTATTAAATATACAAAAATTAGACAGGCATGTTGGCAGGCGCCTGTAGTCCCAGCTACTCTGGAGGCTGAGGCAGGAGAATCGCTTGAACCCGGGAGGCGGAGTTGCAGTGAGCTCAGATAGTGCCATTGCACTTCAGCCTGGGCAGCAAGAGCAAAACTTCATCTCAAAAAAAAAAAAAAAAAATTTGACAAGCCACAGCTGAGACTGATCAAGAAAAAGAAAGGCACAAATAAGTAAAATGAGGAATGAAAAAAAGGGACATATGGCCGGGTGCGGTGGCTTACGCCTGTAATCCCAGCACTTTGGGAGGCTGAGGTGGGTGGATCGCTTGAAGTCAGGAGTTTGAGACCAACCTGGCCAAAATGGCAAAACCTAGTCTCTACTAAAAGTATAAAAATTAGCCAGGTATGGTGACGGTCACCTGTAAGCCCTAATATTCAAGAGGCTGACGCAGGAGAATCGCTTGAACCCAGGAGGCAGAGGTTACAGTGAGCCAAGATTGTGCTACTGCACTCCAGCCTGGGAGAAAGAGCAAGACTTTAAAAAAGAAAAAAAGATTAACAGAGAATGAGGATATTATAAACTACTTTCTGTCTATATATTTTAATGATTTACATTAAATGGAGACATTCTTGGAAAAGTATGACTCAAAACGAAATAGAAAACTTGAATGGTCATAAAATCATAAATTGAATTGTTTAAAAAATCATCCAGTATTGGAGGCTGAGGCAGGAGAATTGCCTGAACCCAGGAGGTGGAGGTTGCAGTGAGCAGAGAGCACCCCACTGCACTCCAGCCTGGGCGACAGAGTGAGGCTCCACCAAAAAAAAAAAAAAAAAAATCCAATAAAGAAAACACTAGTATCTGATAAACATAAGATACAGTCATTTTTATTTTTTACACAAGCCTCCAGAGAATAGGAGAGGACATCCCCAGCTCATAAGAAACTAGTATAACTTAGATTCTAAAACTTCACAAGGAGCATAGATAAGAAAGGTAAGTCATATGCCAATTTCACACATGATATCAATGCAAAAAATCATTAAAAAACTATTTGAGAGCAAAATCCAGTAATAATTGAAGAGGGTAATAATATATTATGATCAATTGGGGATTATACCAGTATATAAGCTTAACATTTAATAATTAAAGTAATTTTTAGTAAACCAGAATTAGAAGTGAAATTCCTTAATCTGAAAAGGAATATATATTAAAATCCTACAGCAAATAACATACTTAATGGTAAAATATTAAAAGCATTCCTTTTAAGATAAGAACTAGATGAGGATGCTTACCATGACTATTTTCATTCAACTTTGTTCTGGAGGTCTTAGACGACATAGCACACACAAAAAAAATAAAAGTTATAAGAATTGAAAAGGAAGAAATGAATCTGTCATTATTCATGTATAACATGGTTGTATAAACAGAAATTTAAAAAAATCTACAGATAAATTATTAGAATTAACATGAATTTAGGGTGTTTCTAGATCCAAAATCAATGAATAAAAATCAACTGATATTAATAAAAATTTACACGTTTGGAGGAATATGCCAATTCAATAAATTTCTCCCAAATTTACTTATAGATTTAATGAAATCACAGTTCAAATCTCAATAGTTTGTTTTGGAATAATTCGAGATGATCATAAAATTCATGTGGAAATGCAAAAAGCTTACAAGACCTGAGACATTTTTGAACAAGAAATCTTGGGAGGTCTTGCTACATCAGATTCTAAGATATTATAAAGCTATGACAATCAAGATATTGTGGGATTGGTGCAGAGATAAACAAATAGACCACTAGAACAAAACAGAAAGCCCTAAAACAGACTCTTATATATATAAACACGTGATATTTGACAAAGGTAGCAAAGCAGAGTAGTGGGAAAAGGACACATTTTTCAACTAATGATGCTGGAAAAATTAGGAATCACTTGGAAGAAACTGAAATTAAACCCCTATCTCATATAATATGCAAATAATAGTTGTGAATGGATTTTAAAACTAAATGTAAAAAAGAGCTATAAAGATTTTAGAATATAAGAAAATATTTATGAGAATTTCTTAATCGAGACAGTAAAAAAATACTAATCTTATATTAAAAATTGATAAATTTTACATATAAACTATATTTACCAAAGACAGCATTTGAAAAGCAAAAAGACAATTTTTGCCATAGAATGGGTGAATAGCCAACACATATAATTAATGAGGGCATAGTGTTCAGAATATATTTTTTTAAATCTTACACACCAAGAGAAAGATAACTCAAGAAAAAACTTGGCAAAAGACTTGGGCGGGGGCCTCATATAAGGGGAAATCCAAATGATTAATAAACACATGAAAGTGTAAGCAATCTCAGTTGTCAAGGAAATGCAAATGGCATGCCACTGTGACAAACCACTCCCTTCCTATTGGCACAAGTAAACAATTCAGACAATACCAAGTATTAATGAGCACAGAACTCTTATCCCTGCTGTGAGAGTATAAACTGGAAGCAGTACATTTTGGAAGCAGACCACCATCATCTCATCAAGTTGGAGATACTCAGAGTCTTTGATCCAGCAGCTCCACTCCTGAGTTTATACCGTTTAGAGTCATGGACTTATGTGCAGGAAGATACATATTCAAGACTTCATAGCAGCATCGTTCTTAATAGCCCACACTAGAACAACTCCATATTAATTAAGGTGAAGCTGGCTGATTCATCTGACACGATAAAATCATTTATTTCCTACTCCCATATTAGGTCAATGTGGATGCTCCCAATCAAGGTGTTCTCCTGGGCAGCTCTCATCCTACTGGTGATTCAGGAACCCAAGTTTCTTCTATCTTGTGGCTTTCCAGTCTTCTATACATGGTTTCCAAGGTCACCCAGAGGTCACCTCTAGTCCACACGCTGGGGAGGGGGGTAGGGAAGATAATGGAAAATCATACGTGGGAGGTGTGTGTGTGGGCAGGCCAGACCCCATGGTCATACCTTACTGAAAGAAGGCTGGCAAAGCCATCCAGATGTGCCCAGGAGAAAGGTGCCTGGCAGAACACAGGGATGGTGATTCACTATTAATCTCTGGCACAAGCCAAAATGCCCAGAAACAAAAGAATGGATACATTGTGATACATGTGTACAACGGGATGTGATTTAGCAATGGAAGTGAACAAACTCCACCTACACCGACAAGGATCAATGTAACAAAAATAATGTTGAGAAGAAGCTAGACCTGAAAGAAGGCTGTGGCTACATTTCTATCTACATGTACATAAACATATACAACTCAAAAACAGACAAAACTAAGCTATATTGTTTAGAGAAGTATACAGAGATCACAAAAGAATAGGGAAAAGCAAGGGAATTGTTAGAATTAAAGTTGGGATAGTATCTCTAGGGGATGCAGGATTTGTGGTTGGGAAGGATACACAGGAGGGCTGGCAGTCTCCTAGTTCTTGGCCTGATGGTGGCAGCTGTTGGGGTGTTTATGCACTTTTCCTCACACATATTTTGCATCCACACGCACAAATTCAAAATGCCAAATGTGTTTTTGACCTTCACATAAGAAGCCCTGCTATTTGGCACAGAGAAAAGCAATTTCCCTCTAGCTGGAATACCACTGCCCCTTGGAAAACCAAGGTTTCCTCTCTTCCCTACTGGAAACTGAGTGTCCTCCAGACCTAATTTTCTCTGATTTACCATGTTGAAGGGGAAGAAAAATCTGTGCTCCCATTTGACGTAATTGCCAAACACCCAATTTTGTTCCTGTAGGTCCCTATGTCAATGCTATTATCTGCTGTTGTCTTCCATAATTACTACCTCTTTCCCCAGTTGATTAATGGTTTCTGCCATCATCTAGTTTTGCAATTAACGAAATGCCATTTTGCTACTGGTGTTACTGCTTCTCTCATGATCTCTTTATCTTTGTTTCCTATAGTAACTTGTAAATTCCAGTGACTCATATCTCTCTTGTTCCAGACACTTAACTTTCAAATCTGTATTTTCCACTCTCCAGTGAACAATTTGTTTTACATTCTATTGCATCTCCCTTTCATCATCCTTGAATTCTACAGCTGGGAAAAGCCTCTGTCCTGTTACCCAGCCCTGAACACCTTTGTTTTTCCATTTCACAGACTCAGGAATCCGTTCTTGGGTAGCGACTCAAACACTCAGCTTTTGAAGGTAGATAATTTGAAGTATTACCATGTCCCCTCGCATAAAAGGCATTTGTACTGGTGTCCTTCAGCAGAAACTTCTCTCTGCCTCCTACTGAGATATCCAAAGGGCTGGTTGGCTTCCAGCCCTGGGTTCCAGAAATGGTGGCATTTCAGTGGCAAGATTCCCACTACCTCTTGATTGTGAAATGGATTGGAATAAAATGTGCAATGTGAACGGGAGTAACATGGGGATAAGCAGCTTCGATTCTCCTTGGCTGCCTCCTGAAAAGGTTGGCTGTATCTTCCAGGTTACCTGTCAGACATTGGAGACCCTAAGTCTCCCAGGTCTCGAAGAGCAGAGCTTGGACAGTCTTTTCTCTCTCTCTTTCTTACTACAGGAGCAACTGCTTTTAGTCACCCTCGGGAGGAATACCTACTTGTGACAGTAGCCTGGGAGAGAAACATTTTCGTGGTATTTTTCTTTTTCTTGTTTCTTTTTTCCTTTCCCTGAGTCAACTTGAGAAGATCTGAGAGCTAGTTTTCAGGCTGTTTAGGGTTTAACACCTGTTATGTTGGTACAACTTGTAGGCACACCCTCTGATTAAATTACCTCTTCAGAGAAAAAGAAGCCAGCTGTAGAACTAACACTTATAAAACTAATAAGTAAATAAATGAGCAGACCCAAAAGTTGTGAAGCAATCCAGAAATCACCAAATCAAATACAATTTATTATTTGTCAGTTTCCAGTGGTTTGACCTGAGGCTTGGCTATCATTTATTTTATTGAGTCTCTCCTGCAGATTAAAGCTCCCCATTCAGGACAGATGTTTTTAAAGGTTGTTCTGGGGAGGAGACTCAGGTTGCACCTAAGTGGGATTTTATGCAGAGCTTCCCTCACAGCTGCCTTCCTTCCCCTCCCCTTTCTATTGTAAATTACCTTGGACAAGCCTATGGTAAAGAATGTACAGCTATTTTGATTTTTAAATAAAGTCTTTTTTTATATGGCACTTACTACTTTCAAAAACAGATCGGCAAAACGAATGTAGTAGGTTACAAAAACCTAATCAATCTAGAATGGTTCAGTTTATCACTTCAGGCCTTTCAAAAGATTTAAAATGTCAGTTGTAAAAAAAAAAAAAAAGCAAGATATTAAAAACTGTGCCAAGTAAAAAAAAATATTTGTTGTACTTATATATCTCAAGCATTAAAATGATATGATTTTAATGCTTATAATGACAGCATCCTTAGTTATGCATGGGCTAATTGGAGAAACAACTTATTTTCAGGTAGGCCTATAGAAATGTTTCCCACAGAAAAACATTAAAATTTCCAACTGATAAAATGTACTGATCACATAAAGACTCATCAATCCTATCAGACACTTGGTATTTTAACAGTGTTCTGAACCCTGAATGATTGCTTGGAGGCAAAGTAATTAGAAAAGAATTGCATATGATTCATAATATCCATATTTTGAATATTTATTTTCCATATTAGAGGGTTTTTCGAAGAACTTTTCCCTACCTGAACTAGATAATTTTTAAAATGTGTTTTCTTTATAAAAGAGGATAAATAAGATTACTTAAATCATCTTTCATAAATTAGCTACAGTCAGGAAATGATAAATTAAGGCTACTAGCCACCAGGCTCTCAAATTAGGCATGCATGCACACAGGCACACATTAACTGATACGTTAGCAATTTTCACCTTAAATTGTCAGGATTGTCCTGGTTAATCTCACACATTGAATAATAACATAAAGTGCTTTGGGTTGCAGTCACTAATTTTGTAATAATGGTTGATGCCTCGTACAAATAATGCTTTTTTAGGAAGCCTCACAGTTTAACAGGGAAAAAAGGTTGAAGGAGGAATGTGTACTTTTCCCCCTATGTTTGATACACCCCCTCTCCTCAAAGTGTCTCCTCTGATCAAAATTTTAAAGGGTTCCTAAAATACAATACATCATAAAATAAAATTTAATATCAGTAGGGCATTTGTGGACTGGGGAAGGGAATGTGTGGGTGGGGAAGTAGGTGGGGGAGGGGAAGGAGTTTAACAGCAGATCTTCCTTCAAAGAAATAAGGCAGGTTAGTGTCTTTTTCATGCTTACCCAGAGCAGCCAGCTTCTGCTCATCGGCACCCCAGAACACACAGAATCTCTCCTCCCTGATCCCAACACTGGCCAGTGTACTCGTTTCCCCCAGCCTGTGTGTTAGTGCAACCAGCTCGGGGTTGTGCCCTAAATACTGGAAAGTCACAAATCACTGGTTCAAATAGACCCGCTTCTTCAAAGGAAAGAATGGGGAGTGGTGAGGGAAGAAGGAGGAGAGATGCTTAAAGTGATTTACGACCCCCTTGGGTGATGGGTTCGGCACCTGGGCCATTATGCTTCGACAAGGACTATCTGGCAAGTAACAAGAGACATTGAAATGTACGAGGGGCCGATTAGGATGGTTCAATCTTCCCTGGATTAGTCAGGCATTTGATATAAATAAGTAAACATCCAAATCACCTCCACCACAGCCCAAAATGTCTTTCTCTCACTCTCTCTTTTTTTCAAAGAGTGAAAGGGACTAGAGATTAGAAAAAGAGGTCTTGTGTATTCAAAGTGCTAATTCAGAACTTCTTTCTCTAATGCACTCATGAAACATTTTAATTGTCTGACTTTGCATTCAAAAGCCTTGTTTGCAACTCCTAATTGCAGGCTGCTTTGAACAAATAATTGAAATGCATGACTTGTGGGGCCTGCTTAAACAATTATAATGTGCTTTGCCGCTAGGTGCCGATCCCCCTCCCAGCCCCATTCCTTTTTGCATAATGACAAGCAGCCAGCTTGATGTTTGCAGCCAAGTTAAAACCTTGCTAATTTGCTGTGCTGCAGTCTGGGGCTGTGGCAGTGGCCATACCTGCATTAGTGCTTGCAACAGCAAAAATGGCTCCAATAGTTCAATTGAATGTTAAGAAGACCTTTTCATTTTCTGCTGAGAGAATCCCACTGGGGTTTTGTTTTCAAAATACAAATCTTTCATGTGCCTGTTAGTTTTGTATCTACACACAATTTATGAAGCTATTTCCCGGAAAACGCTCCCCAACCTGATTTTAACAGAGTCCTCAACAAACACAGGTTCCTTCCTTTCAGGGGGCTCAGGTTTAGAAATGAAACAAAAGTGTCCAGATCCTGGGAATGCCCCATCACTGGCCACAGTGGGCGGCTGAGGACCACACACAGGGATGCTGCCTCTGAAAAGGACTCTCGCTTTTAGAATCTAGAACACGGTGCCAGATGTGCCTTCATTCTAGCCTCCTTGTCAGGACTCAGAGGCTTGAGGAAACTAAGATTGCATGCATTCACATTTTGAACATTTAAGATTTTTTTTTAATTGCAGTAAAATACACACAACCTAAAACTTACCATTTTAAACAGCTTTAAGCGTACAGTTCAATGGCATTCAGCGCATTCAGACAGCTGTGCTGCCATCACCACTGTCCATCCATACATCTCTTTTCATTTTGCAAAACTGAAACTCCATAATCATTAAGCCATAACTCCCTATTCCCCTCTCCAGTCAGACCCTGGCAACCACCATTCTACTTTATGTCTCTATAAATTTGACTACTCTAGATGGATTGTTTTTTGAAAAGATCAATCTTACATGTTTTAGGGTTAAAAGGATAAACATTTTACTCTAAGAATAAATTATGCCTTTACTGGAATCATCTAGTTCAGTAATTCACAATGCTTCCGTTATTTTGCTTATTTCTATTTGGGGTTGGCGGGGGGCATTTAGCAGATTGAAGAAAGTAGATTTTAAAATTCACTGTTTTGAGGTCCCAATTCCACCCGATAAAGACAGCGCTAAAGATGACTTCCTTGCCCCCAGGTAACTCCCAGATGCTCTCAGTGGTCTTGGCAGGGTGGCCACAGGAGGGAGCCTCCGGTGGTCTAGGCACTGTGTTTCATATATTATTGGTTCTAAGAGCTCACAATGACTCATGAGATAGGTATTGTCTCTTTCTTTTACAGATGGTAAGATGAAGCTCAGAAAAGCTGGGTAATTTGCCCAAAGTAACACAGCTCCTCTATGGGGAGATTGGGATTCAAGCTGGGTCAGTGGGACTTCAAAGCTCTTTTCAAGACACTGAGCTGCACAGCAGGAAGGATCCACAGGAAGTGGTACTTCAAAGACCCTTGTTGTTTGGCAGGGAGAGTGGGGATTAACACCAGCTTGTCCCAAGACACAGGTGTAACACGTGTGGGGGAGCTGAGGGAGGGGAATTTCTAGTCATTGTTATGAATACCCCGCATCCCACCTAGACTAGGTTGCACCCAGCAGGTGGTGTTAGAACACTCATTGAGAACTCTGGCCCAGTGTTTCTTGGTTGCATTAATCTCCAGAGAAGAGCCCAAAGATTCTTTTCGTAACCCACTTTTGAGCTAAGAAAGCTATTCATCCCAATAACAATAGTTGGCCTTTATTGAGTGATTGCCATGCACCAAGCTCTGTGTGTGTCACAAATACAGGCAGCCTTGCTCTCAAGTTCACACACTTAACACTACCCTAGAAAAATTCTCTTAACATAAAATGCAAGTCAATCTGCAGAGCCCCATTCAACTCCATGCCTTCAGTAGAGAGTGTGTGTGTGTGTAACACTGGGCTATACTGCCCCAAGTGAGAGTTCTTCCCTGTGATGGGTAGGCCACATTTGGGTCTTCCAAGTCACAGCATATGACAGAAAGCATCAGCTCTGCTTTTCTAGGCAGGTAGTCCCATCTCTCCAGGTACTCCTCACTAGAGATGGTGACTATAGCATGCACACACACACACACACACACACACACACACACAGATATGAATAGCCTCTTTCTTGGATGGAAACATTTGTTGTAGTCATCTTGTTGCCTAAAATATCACTTCCAATGTTTTTCTGCTCTCTAGAAGTCCAAATTAAAAACTCAAATGTGTGCTATGGAAATCAAATGATGTAGACATCTATTATAGATTTCTCCAGGAAGTGTTCATTCTCGGCAGAATGGTTAAGGACCACAGTCTTGGAGATAACTCAGGTTCAAATCCCATGTCTGTCATTTATTAGCTGTGCAATTTTGAGCAAGTTACTTATCTTTTCTGCACCTCAGCTGCTTCTGTAAAATGGGAATAACACCACTAGTACCTAACTCAGAGATAGTTGAAAGCATTATGGATTGCAGCACGTTGACTATGTAAAAATCCCTGAATAAGTTAAGCACTGAATAAGTATTACCTATTCTTATCATTTTAAGTTGAAAGGTAATTAGGTATCCACAATATTGTCA
Organism: Nomascus leucogenys; assembly: GCF_006542625.1. NCBI lineage: Eukaryota > Metazoa > Chordata > Mammalia > Primates > Hylobatidae > Nomascus > Nomascus leucogenys. The sequence continues at coordinate 79,349,420 of NC_044386.1, forward strand.
AAAATATTTCACCAGAATTTAATCAAGCCTTTGCTCTTACTTCCAGATGTCAGAACATACAAGGGGTAGAAGAACAAGATAAATGATACTGCGCAGGACAAACATCAGACAATTCCAGAATTGTCATACATTCTACAGGACAACTAGCCAATATATTCCTACCAATTATTATCCAGTAATAGTGAATCTTCCACTTAGTTTAATACTTCCACATATCCTGTGTCACCACTGGCCATCACCACAAGCCTCTGCAGGGCAGGCCTCAGGCCCACTGTGTGGATAAGGAGTTGGTGTTTTGCCCACTGAAGATAGCCAGCTACCTTGCCTTGGCCACACACTAATAAGGACTGAGGGAGGATCACAACATTCTTTCCCCAACACCTGTTTTTCTCAAGAGCCCTTCACCTCCACCCCCTGCCCCCCAACTACTGTGCCTCAAATACTCAGATCATTTTGATTTGGCTTTTGTAACTGCAGTTAGGAGACAGCTGAAACAGAACAAACAGAAAAACTGAAACCCTCCTAACCTCTCGGTTCTGATTTACCTTTTGTCGATTTGAGTCACTGGCTACCATCTGCTGAACTAGCTACCTGGCTGCATCCTTGGGAGGCCACAGCTGACTCAATTTGCCACATTTGCCTGGTGAAGAAGGGCACATTCAAAGGTGAACTGGCACAGTCAGCAGCTTGCGCTTGATTATTCACTAAGACTTTCAGGACTTATTTCTTCAGGGTTAACGGAAGAACCCAAGCCTGTGAATGTAGCCCTCTGCACCCAGCATCTAGTCCAGTACCAGACACAGCCAGGTTCTTAGACGTGTTTTTGGCTAAGGATATCTTTCCATCATTTTTCACCTGCAAATATTGACCCAACTTGAAGGGACACCCACAAAGTTGGGACAATTTCAGCATCAGAATGAATAATTGATGGTAGTGGATTGCAGCACATTGAACGTGTAAAAATCCCTGTGTTTAAATGAGAATCAGTGAAGAGAAAGCAAGCCAGCAAACAAATCCTCATTTGTTATCTTGGAGAAGGCCATTACACCAACTCCTTACTCTGGAAATTGGTAAATAAAAGGTAAGAATTATGTTCTTTCCAGTTAGAACTCTATTTTAGGTTGACCATTAAGCCCCTGTTGATGAGGCAAGGCCTTTTTTATGGTTGAATACTGGTTACTAAATGTAGAAGGAATTGTCAGGGGTCAGAACATGCTACCCCAAAATATGACACCTTGAAAACTGAGAAAACTGCAGAAGCAGAAAGGTCATTCTCTGACTTTCTCTTGTCTTTCTGTGTAAGAGCTGGCCATAAAATAATTCTCTGACCTACCTCCCCTGAAAGTAGGTCACAAGATCCTCATGTGACAGGTGTCCTTACTTATGCCAGGAGGAAAGAAATGAAGATACAGAGAAGCCAAGAAGAATCCTAACAAACAGGTCGTGCTAAGTTCCCCCCAGTTCATTACCATTAGGTCATAATGGTACTATGTCCAACCATACTTCTACATGACTGCCCATTCTTCCTCAACCTAAACATAAAAATATACAGATTTCTCTGGGTCTTTGAGGTCTTCATTTCTGAAGGTTCCCATGTCACATAAAACTTTAGTTAAATAAATTTGTTATGCTTTTCCCTTGTTAATCTGTCTTTTGTTATAGGGGTGTCAGCCATGAACTTTGCAATGGGTAAGGAAAAGATGTTACCTTTTCTCCCCTACAGAATGATGAAATTAGAAAATTACTATTTTGCAATCCCTGAAGAACCAAGAGATTCAAGCAAATATCCATGGACAACAGGAAAAAGGTTGATAAATAATTAGATTCAGGCCAGGTGCAGCGGCTCATGCCTGTAATCCTAGCACTTTGGGAGGCTGAGGCAGGAAGATCATCTGAGCCCAGAAGCTCAAGACTAACTTGGGCAATAAACTGAGACCTTGTCTCTATTAAAAAAAAATTAAAAATTAGCTGGGCATAGTGGCATGTGCCTGTGGTCCCAGCTACTTAGGAGGCTGAGGCAGGAGGATGGCTTGAGCCCAGAAGGTCGACGCTGCAGTGAGCCGTTATTGCACCACTGCATTCCAGCCTGGGCAAGAGAGTGAGACCCTGTCTCAAAAAATAATAAATAAATAAATAAATAGATTAGATTAGATTCACATGGTATAAATGTGCTAACTCCGCTGCATGTCCCCCTTCCCAAACAGATTTCTTGCTAGTCACAAGTCACTGCTTCTATAGTGGGGCATCTGGCTGTAATGATCTAAACCCATGATTGGTCTTAGCACTTCCAAAGTGGGATAGCCAGACATTCTGTACCTCTTGATGAGATACAATACAAAGTACACAGTACCACGTATAAAACATTCTCATAAAAAATATTCTAGGCCAGGCACAGTGGCTCACGCCTGTAATTCTAGCACTCTGGGAACCCAAGGCAGGTGGATCACCCGAGGTCAGGAGTTTGAGACCAGCCTGGCCAACACAGTGAAAGCTCATCTCTACTAAAAATACAAAAATTAGCCAGATGTGGTTGCGCACACCTGTAGTCCCAGCTATTCAGGAGGCTGAGGCAAGAGAATCGCTTGAACCCAGGAGGCAGAGGTTGCAGTAAGCCGAGACTGTGCCACTGCACTCCAGCCTGGGTGACAGAGTGAGACCCCGTCTCAAACAAAAACAAAATCTACCCAAATCTAGTCAAATTTTCAGATATTACTTCCAGGTTATAGGAGATACAGGAGGTAAAGGAACAGGAGAAATGATATCGCAAGAAGAAAAACTCAGATGACTGAAGAATTATTCAGTTCTACGGGACAACTGACTTGTATCCTCAATAAATGAAGGTCATGGAAATGGAGAGGAAAGATGAATTCTTGCGTGAATAATCCACAAGAATTGGAATTATGAAATTCTATCATCTTCTGGAAGCCGAATTTCTTCCTAGAACAGTGCCCAAAGCAAGAACGAGGCCATATTGAACACTCAATACATATCCGGCCTCTCAATATATATCTGTTAAAAGTAAGAACGGAAAAGTAAGTGAATGAAATGTATTGATGAGACAAAGAAGCTCAGAGCGCTATGTGCTGTGCTCAATGGGGGCAGCAGGTTGGTGGCAGACATTGGACTGATGCTTGATCTATCAATCCCTAACCTGGTGCTTGTTCCGTAGTTAACTGTTTATTTTTGCTTTTTCATATATAATTTAGTTCTAGATTTTAAAAGCCTTAAGAGACATAACAACCAGATGTAATGGGTGGTTCCTAGTTGGATCCTGGTTTGAATAAACCCAGCTGAGAAACTGAACAGGAACTGGCTATAAGATGACATTAACACATCTCTGAGAATGCTGCCAGGTGAGACATGGGTACTGTGGTTACACAGGAAACAGTCAGTTATTGTTTTCTGGAAACATATTAAAATTTTTAGAGGGAAAAGTCATGATATTGGCAATTTTCTTTAAAACATTGCAACATAAAGAACTTGGTGAACCATTTCCAGTAACATGTTAGTAACTATTAAATCTAGGAAATGGAGACATGAGCACTGATTAGGTTTCTCTTTGTTCTATGTGAAATGTACATAATGAGATGGGTGGGTAGGCAGGTAGGTGGATAGATAGACACCCAGCTACCCAGCCAGAAAAATTCTGGAATTCTTTCATGTCTCAATGAAATGATCAATTTTGCCTAAGTAGGATAGGAACGATATTAAAAATTTTTCTGAAACAGCTATTTTCTGGGAATGTTAACTTTAACATTGACTTAACTCTTATTAAGAGAAACAACTTTATTCTTGAACACCTTCAAATCACATGCATTTACACAGCACGTGTTGTATCGAATAAAGAGCTTAGAAACCACCAAAGTGTTTGAGAATGTGTTTCTCAAACAGCGTGCAGGAAATGCTATTCCTCACAATGCTTCATTAAGATAAACTAGGGGGAGTGGTTGCCAAGGCCGAGTGAGTTTAGTAAATCCCCTGCTAGAGCAGTCTTTAGCTCTGTGCTGATGAAAAATCTGAGCAGACAGAAATGGGGAAGGGTGGATGCGAGGGAGGGAGATGAAGAGAGGTTCATCTATGGGAGGCTGAGGTGCGTGGATCATTTGAGGTCAGGAGTTCGAGACCAGCCTGACCAACATGGTGAAACCTTGTCTCTACTAAAAAATGCAAAAATTAGCCAGGCATGCTGGTGTGTGCCTGTAGTCCCAGCTACTCAGGGAGCTGAGGTAGGAGAATTGCTTGAACACAGGAGGTGGAGGATGCAGTGAGCTGAGATCACTCCACTGCCCGCCAGCCTGGGTGGCAGAGTGATACTCTGTCTCAAAAAAAAAAAAAAAAAAAAAAAAAAAAAAAGAGACAGAGGTTGGTTATAGGTACAAAATAGTTAGAAGAAATAAGCTTTAATGTTTGATAGCAGACTAGGATGACTATACTTAGCAACAATATTACATACATTTCAAAGTAACTAGATGAGAAGACTTGAAATGATACCAACACAAAAATAATGATAAACACTGAGGGTGATGGATACCCCAGATATCCTGGCTTGATCATTACACAGTCTATGCATGTAACAAACATGTGTACCCCACACATATGTAAAATATTCTGTATCAATAAAAGAAAAAACAACACATTCCAAACAATCTAGGAGAAGCTGGTGGCCCTCAGTTACAGCATTTTGCAGCGCATTTGAGTAGTAATTCTAAGAAGATGCCACAGAGAGGGCTAGCAGCGTGGCTTCTGCTTAACACGGCGATGAAGAATCCAGCTATTAGACTACTCCAGAGATGGAGAGAGACACCTCTTCTTGCCTTCCTGCCTAGTCTACCCTGTGCACACCTCCAAGTTTGCTCACAGAAGGGGAAGCATCTGCTGTGTTGCAGCCATCGCACCCCAGCTGCTTAGTGCGGGGTACTCCCTAAATTGTGAGATGTGATCACACATTTGAACATGAGAAAGCATTAAGGAGATCATTGGTTTACAGTTGCATGTGCTTAAGGAACTAAGTTGTACATGAAAAAAACAAAAACGAAAGCAGGGAGTAGATTGTAGAATGAGCCCTGTGTGTGAAATTGGCAGACCTGTCAGTCCCAGGTTTGCCTCCAGCTGGCTACCCATCATTAACACAGGACCTAGCCTTCTAGGGCTGTGTGACCTCATCTATTGAATATCTATCTATCTATGTATCTATCTATCTATCTATCCATCTGTCCGTCTATTCTGTCTGTTCATCCATCCATCCATCCGTCCATCCATCCTCATTCCATGAATAGTTTGAGTGCCCAGTATGTGCCAGGTACTACACTAGGCAGTAGGCAGGCATGTCTGCCTCCAGAAAATGACAGATTTCCTAAAGCAGTGTACATTACTCCTGGATTATCTTTGTCAGGCTCCACTTCCCCTTTACCCTTTTTTTTCTTCTTTTTTTGCACAAGTCATTGTGACTATAGGCACTTTTGAGAAGGGTGGCTTTCAGCTAAACCTAAAGAAAACTTCTGGGTAAATACAAATGATCAGCATAAAAACAACAAAGTCATTCTCCCAGGATTTTAAAACTGACATCGTGACAACTTGTTGTTGGAGGATGGACAGCTTCCAGGGCAGAAAAAGTGAACTGGTGGCCCTGGCCAGGCCAGCCCACAGCTATGCTCAGTTAGGCTTGCATGGTGTACCCACACAGCTGTTTTTCTCCTAATAGAGATTTGTTTCTCTAGACCACCGACTTTATCAAAAGTGGGAAAATCAGAATAGGATTAAGAACAAGAGATCTTTTCAGAAAAATTGTATTGACCATGCAGTGGGCTCTACCCTTTTTTGTTTTTTGTGTTTGTGTGTGTGTGTGTGCGTGTGCGTGTGTTTGTTTTTGTATACCCCATCTGACCACAACAGATGTTGGGTTTGTGGCACTTCACTCTAGACTAAAAGATAAGTTTGTCTGTACCTGGCCTCTCAAAAAGGTCCTTTGGAAAGTTGTTTCCTAATATGAACGGTTGGGGGAAGGGAATAGAGGAAGACGAGGAGAGGGTGCCCCCTTTCTGTAACTTCCCAGCTGCAGCAGAGACAGACAAATCTCACACTGTAAGCACTGAGACAGGCTGGGGATTATCTGGCTCACTCCTTATTTAATACATGAAGAAATCAAGCCTCAGAGAAGCCCAGAGCTTGCCCTAAGCCAGACAGCTGAACCGAAACAGGCCCAGCTCGCTCTCCTGACTCTGCCCTGTTTTCTTCCCTCTCCTTTAAGATGCCTCAACCTCGAGTGAAAGTGAAACTGCAACTTCTATTAAATCATGCTTTTTAATCATCTTTGAGCACCACGATTTTTTACGCCGTTTCCCCTGCTAGTTAATTATCTAAGTGAAATCTTTCATTCTGTCCTGGCATGAGAAGCCCAGAAAAGTGAGCCCCCAAGAGTTGGCTCATTGGCAGCATGCTCTGCAAAGCTTCTCTGGTTTGCTAAGAAGCCCTTCAGAGCCCCAAACTCATCTTTCTCATGTCACAAGAGAGTGACTGCTCCTGCAGGAATGTCACAAGTACAAAACAAAGGAACTCGGGATGATCAGTAGAGTTCAATGTTACGAACATGAACTTGGAACCAAAGTGGAGTTGGGAAAAACTTTTCTTTGGCCCAGTTTCCTCCTCTTTAACACCAAATAAACTATAGTACCTATTTCATACTGTTGTTGTTGAAATTAAATGACATAATAAATAAGAAAATGCCCAAGGTAAGTGCCAAAAAGAAATCAGTTACTATAGTTATAACTAGGTAAACAAATGCATTATTCACTTGGACTGCTCTTAGTTATTTCTGTTTTGGAAAGACCAGACAATCATAATTACCTTTCACAAGTCATTTAGATATTGAAGTCCTAACAGAAATTTTGGACAAAGATTATTAAGCAGAAAATTTCCCAACACAAATCTTTTTTTTTTTCTTTTTAAAAATCTTACAGCTTCAAGTAAAGTTCAATCCTAGTTAGTCACCTCCGAGGGGCTATTACTCTGCTCTCCCTGTAGCATGTCATCTTGGATGTGCTTATCAATGTTGCATTCTTTTTCTGCTTTAATCAGCCAACGTGGGGCACTGTGTGAACAGTGTAGCAATCACCTCTGTCCCCAACAGGTATACTAATTGCATCATTTCCGTAACAAACTCATCCTTCACCAGCGTGAGTCCTTGGAATTTGTGGATAGTCCCTTCCATAGCCAGCTCTCCTCTCTGAGGGGTCTTTGTCTGGAAGGTTAAAGCCTAATGGTCCCATAATATCGAGGGGGTGCCCAGGATAAGGGAGGACCGGATGACTTTGGAAGCATTTGGTGGTAGAACCAGGAAGTATAACCACCTAATTTAAGCATGTTTATAGCACAGTAGCATTGCAAACCACCTTAGAAATATGAACAAGAGAAACACCTGCAGCTCACAGAGGTAAGCCCTATGCTTAATTCCAGCATATCGTTACCTCTGTCACTAAGAGTTGGGATTCATCTTCATTAAACTACAAATGTATTTTTTTGGTAAAATGATTTTTTTCTTGCCTTCCTCCAAAATACTGCGCTTCTACCACCTACAGTTGAAGTCATTTTTCTGCCTGAGGGTATTGCTAGTTTTCTGGTTCTAAAAACCGAAGAGAAAGGAAGGGAAGCCTGAATGTCACTTTTCTGCACAAATTTGCAAAACTGCCGCCCAACCCCAGCCATCCGCAAGCCTCCACATGAGCAGCTACTTGCATGGCATTGCAACAAGGATCTATTGTGAAGCCCTGAGGTGAACAAACTGTGGAAAAGGTTGTGAATTGCAGATTATTAGCATAAGTAACTTCTCAAATGAGTTTTCAGGAGGAGTCTTGGTTTCTTAGAAGGCTTAAGGCTTACTCTAAAAAGTAAATCATCATTGAAAGTTAAAAGAAGCAGCAATCGTAAAAGACTAATTACCAACAAGGTGAGGTCAATAAAATCACAAGTTAATTTTTAATTAATTAATCTATTTTTTGAGATGGAGTTTTGCCTTTGTCACCCAGGCTGGAAGGCAACGGCGCAATCTTGGCTTACTGCAACCTCCACCTCCTGGGTTCAAGTGATTCTCCTGCCTCAGCCTCCCAAGTAGCTGGGATTACAGGTGTGTGCCACTACGCCCGGCTAATTTTTGTATTTTTAGTAGAGATGAAGTTTCACCATGTTGGCCAGGCTGGTCTCAAACTCCTGACCTCATGATCTGCCCGTCTCAGCCTCCCAAAGTGCTGGGATTACAGGGGTGAGCCACCATGCCCGGTCATGAGTTAATTTTTTAATCCATATCTCTATACACTATACCATAAAATGCTTATGGCTGTTAATATTTTCTGCATAGTGACATAATGGCTAATTTTCATTTAACTTTTATCAATCTGTATTTACTACTTTTGTCTGTAGTAAATATTTCTTGTTGAAAAACTCAACTAAATAAAAATAAGCAGATGGAAAGCCTACTGAGGATCATAAAGTATGGGGCAGGCTGTGCGACTCTGGGCAGAATGCCTTGTTTTCATTGCTGCCTGCCAATGGCCCCTTCTCTTAGCTGCCCTAGCAAGAAAAGCTCCATTAGCACTTGGAGGCCTAATGAGCTGGGTAGTGATCTTTATATGTTACACTAAACATGTCTGCTATAATAGATTTCAAAATCTAACCTTCCTACATTTACAAATTATGAATCCATGCCTACCACATTTGTTCTTTTCTTTGGCAAAGAAAACTCCCGCAGGAAGTGGAAACACTCACTATTTAACAGTGACTTTTTCATAATTAGGAATGGAGACATGGTTTCAGTAGTGCTTTGCAGTATGTAATTCTCTGGGTTCTGTGATCTTTTCTCAAGCCACACTTTCTTTTTTAAGACAGTATCAGCCAATGCGCTCCATCAACTAGTGAGGGAGTAAGAAGAGAAACCTACCAGAACTGCACACTCCAGCTGGTTGTTCAGAAACAGACTAAGCAGTAGGGAAGAGATAAGCACCTGGTTTCATAAAAACTTGGAAACTGGGATTTAGTTCCCCCTTTATATACATACTTAATTTTTAATGATGTTTCAGACCTTGGCTTAAATGTCACTTCTGCAAGAATGCCCTCCTTGACTCCTCATATTAGCTGGTCCTCCTATTATACTTTATCTTTGCACTTTGTTTTTTGGGTTTTTATTATTTTTTTTTTTTGAGACAGAGTCTTGCTCTGTCGTCCAGGTTGGAATGCAGTGGCACAATCTCAGCACACTGCAGTCTCCGCCTCCCAAGTTCAAGCAATTCTCCTGCCTCAGGCTCCCGAGTAGCTGGTATTACAGGCCACCACACTTGGCTAATTTTTGTATTTTCAGTAGAGATGGAGTTTCGTCATGTTTCCCAGGCTGGTCTCAAACTCCTGATCTCAAGTGATCCACCCACCTCAGCCTCTCAAAGTGCTGGGATTACAGGTGTAAGCCACCAAGCCTGGTCTGCACTTTGTATTTTTATGTTGGCATCTATCACTGCTATAATAATGTAATTATGTGTGTAATTGTTTGTGTAATTGCCTGTTTCTCCCACCAGACTATGAGAGGAAAGACTGTATCTGTCTTTTTGCTGTAATATTTTCAACATCTAGTTCTGAGACTAGAATATATATAGTTAACTATTTATTGAATAAACGAAAGAAAGAATGAAAGAAATACTTCTCCAGCCCTTTGCTGTAACCTCTTTCTGCCTTTTGGTATTTGGCTTCACATTAATTGCCTAGCAACCTCACAATAATATATTTATTGTGCAACTGCTATACAGTTATTATTGGATATAAATGGTTCTTCACACTTTTCATGTGCTTTTCAACACGGAGGTGATGAGGTGGTGTTGTTGTTACATCCATACTAGAGTTGAGGGACAAGGCTCATCTGCTTCCATGAGCAGCAGTCCCCACCCCAAAGTCCTTCTTTGCAGAACTTCTGTTTCTGGGCCTTCTTTATTGTAGAGGTTCAAATCGGTATAATCAATAATGTTTTAATTTCATTCCAGATAAGATTTGTATTTTCATAGAGGCCCTTGAGCACCATAGTTTCTCTGCCTGTTAATTCAGGCTTTGGCTCTGAAATGAATAAAATAGCATGCCAGTTATTGTATTTACATGGCACCATTATTGCATGCCAAGGAGCTCTAGAAAATTGCCACTGGGCACTGTGATACTTGGGCTGTGGGCCCTTGAGGTAATTTTAGGTGATACAATAGTCTTTTAAAATATAGTTATAAATTTACTTTGATGTGAATTATTGAAAAATGCACATAGACACCTAATGTGTAATTTCATAGATGTTATTGCTTTGGACGAGGCTAAGTATAAATAAAAGTCAATTTTTAAAAAAATGTAAAAAATAGAAGAAAAAGTAGTTCATAGATCTGGCGAATATTGGAAAGGTAGTACGTAAAGAACTGAAGTTTGGGAAACACAGTTTTAACCCTAAGGATTGAAAAACTAGGAACATAGTAAGTACTCAGTAAGTGTCTATTTACCCATTTATCACAAAAAATATGTTGAGCTCCTACTATATTTACTAGGAGCTAGAGAAACAATGGTGATCAAGACAGCTAGATAGAGTCCTTGCCCTAACCAAGCTACAGCCATTCACATGAAGGAACAGATAAATTAATAAATGAATTATGAGGAAGAATGGAAGGAAGGGAGGGAGGGAGGGAAGGAAAGAGGGAGGGAAGAAAGAAGAAAGGAAAAGAGAGAGGAAGAAAAGAAGAGAGGAAGGAAGAAAAGAAGAGAGGGATAGGGAAGGGAGGAAGAGAGGGAGAAGGAAGGGAGGAAGAGAGGGAGAAGGAAGGGAGGAAGAGAGGGAGAAGGAAGGGAGGAAGAGAGGGAGAAGGAAGGGAGGAAGAGAGGGAGAAGGAAGGGAGGAAGAGAGGGAGAAGGAAGGGAGGAAGAGAGGGAGAAGGGAGGAAGAGAGGGAGAAGGAAGGGAGGAAGAGAGGGAGAAGGAAGGGAGGAAGAGAGGGAGAAGGAAGGGAGGAAGAGAGGGAGAAGGAAGGGAGGAAGAGAGGGAGAAGGAAGGGAGGTAGAGAGGGAGAAGGAAGGGAGGAAGAGGGGGAGAAGGAAGGGAGGAAGGGAGGGAAAGAGGGACAGAGGAGAAAAGAAGAAAGGAATAGAGGAAAGAAGGAATAGAGGGAGGAAGAAAGGGAGGGAGGGAGAAGGAAAGGAGGGAGGGAAGAAGAGAGGGAAGAGAAGGGAAGGAAAAGGTGGGGAAAGGAAGAGAAGCGAGGGAGGGAGGGAGAAAGGAAGGAAGGAAGGAAGGAAAGGAAGGAAGGAAGAAAGAAAAGGAACATCCAAATACAGGAATTGTAATGAATGTATAAGAGCAAGGAGAACTAAGTTTAGAGCCAGGTATTCTCTAATGTGTCCTCAAATTACCTGCTTATGCTTTCCATGGAGAGCAGCATACAGAACGTTTGATTTTGCTCACTGTCCTCTGGAGATTCCACAGAGATCTTTCTCCATTGGTGTGTTTTCTTCTAGCAATATCAGGGTTCGCTTGTTAGACATTTTGACTGTCATGTTATCTGGATGCCTTAGATACATGAACGTCCCAGAAAGCCAAAGGTGCCACAGAATGACCATGAATGACACTTATCTAGATTCTAGGCCCTAGAAACTTTGAGGGATGTGGCAAGAGGGGACCCAAGGAAGCTTGGATGCTTTCCCGCCGCACCAAAGGGAGGAAATCCACATAAGCAAGAATATGCTCCAGAAGCCTTAGGAGGGTTTCTTATTTATTTATTTATTTTTGAGACAGAATCTTGCTACACTGCCCAGGCTGGAGTGCAGTGGTACAATCTTGGCTCACTGCAACCTCTGCCTCCTGGGTTCAAGCAATTCTCCTGTCTCAGCCTCCCTAGTAGCTGGGACACAGACATGCACCACCACACCTGGCTAATTTTTGTACTTTTAGTAAAGACAAGGTTTCACCATGTTGGCCAGGCCGGTCTCAAACTCCTAACCTCAGGTGATCCACCCACCACAGCCTCCTGAAGTGCTGGAATTACAGGTGTAAGCCACATCGCCCAGCCCCTTAGGAAGGTTTCTAACATAGACTTTTGATTGTCTATTAAAAGGAAAACAAGTACCTAGACATGCATATTTGAGAAGAAAGCCCCCCAAAATCCCTCACTTCTGATTATGGATGTCAGCTCAAGTTTTTACGTTTGAATCTCTGCCACTCCACAGAAAATCCATCCTCCCTTATACCAACATTCCTTTGCAGTAAGCATTTTCCCCAGTTTACCATTGCTTCTGGATGAAGATGGATGGATCTGCATCTGGCATTCTAATTACATTAGAGAATAATGACCAGAAAGATCTTGAGGATGCAAGGGTAATTTATTACTCATATTACTTCCACCCTATCGAAGAAGTGTTCAGAAGTAAAGTGTCTAATTCCCCCAGAATTCACTTATCATACTTGGAGAACAAAACACAAGTTGGAAGCGAAGAGTGCCTCCATACTTTGGCTCTGTTACAGTGGGGTCATGGAGAACACTTAGATATTTCCAACTATTTCTGTAGACTTTCTACTTAGAGGATAATGCTACCTATAGGAAAAGAGGATGGTGATAGTAGCTATCATGCATTGCAAGCTGTCATGGGCAGGCATATTTAATTCTCCAAATAAACCTTGTGAGGTAGATGGAATTAATTTTATTACATAGAAGGAACAAATAGAAAATTCAGAAAATGCCAGGCGCAGTGGCTCATGCCTATAATACCAGCACTTTGGGAGGCCAAAGCGGGTAGATCACCTGAGGTCAGGAGTTCGAGACCAACCTGACCAACATGGAGAAACCCCATCTCTGCTAAAAATACAAAATTAGTCAGGCATGGTGGTGCATGCCTGTAATCCCAGCTACTGGAAGCCTGAGGCAGGAGAATCGCTTGAACCCGGGAGGTAGAGGTTGCGGTGAGCTGAGATTGTGCCATTCCACTCCGGCCTGGGCAACAAGAGTGAAACTCCATCAAAAGAGAAGAGGAGAGGAGAGAAGAGGAGAGGAGAGGAGAGGAGAGGAGAGGAGAGGAGAGGAGAGGAGAGGGGAGGGGAGGGGAGGGGAGAGGGAAAAGAAAATCCAGAAAATAACTTGCCCAAAGTCACAGCTGATACATAACGGACTAGGAGTTTGAACTGTAGTCTGACTCTAAATCCATGTTCTTTACTGCTCTGCTGCTGCCCAAATGAACACTTGCTGTATATACTAATTAACTCACCTGACATCCAGCAACCACAGCCCAAGTATCACAGTGCCCAGTGGCAATTTTCTAGAGCTCCTTGGCATGCAATAATGGTGCCATGTAAATACAATAACTTGCATGCTATTTTATTCATTTCAGAGCCAAAGCCTGAATTAACAGGTAGAGAAACTATGGTGCTCTGAAGGCAGGCGCTGGGGCCCTAACATAAGGTTGGCGCATCCTCTTCTGCCCACAGTTGCTCCTCTCCTCAGCACAGGCCCTTTAGCTCCAGCAGGTGGCACTGCCCCTGGGATTGAAGCAGATGCTCTCTGCCATCCCGAGAGCTCAATTGGCCAGTAGATTCATTTCTTTCCATTTCATCTACCTGCTGTTTGGTGTTGCAGGCAGAGGAAAGAGGTAGCTTTGATGGGATGGAAAGACCATTTGATCATCCATTGGCTGGACCATTTTCTAGGAAGGGAATTTTGAGCAAATCACTTAGCAGCAATGTCCTAAGTTTCCCCATCTGTAAAATAGGATTGAGGCTGATACCTACCCCATGTGTAGGATTAAGTGTGAATGTGTATGAGATGCACAGAACAGGATGGACTGACACGGAGAACAGAATGGGAAGAAGAAAATTCACATTTAATTAACATCTATATCCTGTGTATATAAATATGCATGACACTTTGTACACATCGCTTCATTTATTTCTCACAACAGTTTGTCCAGATGGATATTGTCACCCCCTTTTCAGATGAGGAAACAGAACACAGCAAGATTAACTGACCCAGCCAAGGTCCATAGCCAGTTCGCCACAGATGTGGATTTGAATTAAGGAGAGTTTCATTTGATTGGCACAGTCCCACACTGCCACTCCATAGAAGAGGAGGAGGTGCTGCTTTGTAAACTTGTGAGGAGGAACAGAAAGGAAGCTAGTGCAGCCAGAAGATGTGGAGCACAGGGGAGGAGGAGGCATAAGAGGAGCTGGGAGAGGCAGGCATTAACTGGACCACATGGGGCCTGCAGGCCTTGGTAAGAAGTCTGAATTTTGGCTGGATGTGGTGGCTCACACCTGTAATCCCAGCACTTTGGGAGGCTGAAGTGGGTAGATCAGGAGTTCAGGAGCAGCCTGGCCAACATGGTGAAACCCCATGTCTACTAAAAATACAAAAATCAGCCAGGTATGGTGGCATACACCTGTAATTCCAGTTACTCAAGAGGCTGAAGCAGGAGAATTGCTTGAACTCGGAGGCAAAGGTTGCAGTGAGCCAAGATTGCGCCACTGCACTCCAGTCTGGGTGACAGAGTGAGACTCCGTCTCAAAAAAAAAAGGTCTGAATTTTATTGTAGTTTTCATGGGAATGTCTCAAAAGAATCTAAATGGAGACTCTTGCCTGTGCTATCCACACCAGATGATTCACACAAGCTCCCTGCATGTTGACATTTGCATTTTTTCAATAGAATTAAGGAATTGCAGCACTACGAATTACCTAGGTCTTCATGGATAGTGACTCTATTTGCCATACTGTGTCTACCCATTTCCATTTGAGCAAGAATGTGAATTCTCCCTGGAAGGCACTAGCCATCATCACTGAGAAACCACTGGGCCAAAGTCCAGAAGGTTCCTTGTTTATCACAGGCTCAGATGGTTTTGCACAGAAGGCCCCTGACCCCAGGCTGTCCCCTCCACTCGGTAGAGGTTGGCACCCACAAGTACCCAAGCCCATGACAACACCCTGTGAGTTCTGATTTATACACAAGCATTTCCTCACCTCCTCCAAACCTTTCGCCCTCAGCAATGGGGAAGAGTGGGCTTCAGAAGCTTGCAGTTGTGACATAAACTGGATTTGGACTTAGATGGATGGATAATTTAGAATCCCGCACTTTGCATCAAGGGAGTAAACCTGTTTGAGCTCAGTTTCCTTATCTACTGATGGTGGTAGAGAAAACAAATCTCACGGGATTGTTGTAGAATAAAAATGTGATGTCGTATATGAAAGCGCTTTGTACGGCGCTTATCATGTATTAAGTGCTCAAAAATGTATATTTAAAAAAATTGGAATAGCTAAACCTTGCCACGTAAACCTAGGGTCAAATAAGAAACTCCACCTGGGAATTTCGTAAGCCATCTGCGTCCTATAGATCTCTGGAACAAGAGAAGAAAAGAACAAGAAGATGTCCAAATCCAGAAGATTTCTTTGAAATACAAACATCTTCAGTATCTAAAAAATATAAAATTTAAATATTAGAATCAGCTAAACTTGGGAGATAGAAAAATGAATAATAAATGCAGGTGGAAATTTAGAGTTTTGTTTAATGCATAAAAGGGGAATAATTAACAAATCTCAAAACATGTAAATGAGGGCATAGGAGCATTTTCAAAACACTGCATCCAATTTCAGTTACATATGTGGAATTTGCTGCATTATAGTAATTAGGGTTTTTTTTTACAAAAGATTTATTTATTTTGAATAGAAGTATTAAATATTATACTAATTACTGGTTATTTTACTTTGTACCCAGGGAAAAGAAGTGAATATTCATTAGCTTCTTAAGCTACTGATCCTCCACTGACTAGACAGATCCCAACATCACCACGAAGCTGCGGGTGGGTAGAAAATGCTCTCTGCAAAACTAGCCCCATGCTACAAATCACAGCCCAATCTATTCTGCTAATGTGCACATGCTATAACCCCCAAGTGAGTTCTGTTAACATTGTACCGACCAGAGCCTCTGGCTGAGCAGCCAGTAAGTGAGAATAACTGTTAAATTGATCACAATAGTATTTTTCTGTCTACACAATCCAATAATCTTGAACAAGACAACTCTTAAAATTTTAAACATAGTTTTACAATATAAAACTAACATCTCCATCCATCTAAAACATGGCCTGTTCATTACAAAAGAATATTTCAACATATTTCCATCATTTTCTGACTTGGCTTTTGATCCTACTCTAAGGGAAATATCCAGAACCAGGCTTACTATCTTTAATTTACGAGGTATTTTCACCATAGCTCAAAAGGTAAACACTGTGTTTTGTTTTTGTTTTTGTTTTCTCCAGTGAAAGGGAAAATGAATTAGGCAATGCATTTTCAAGACGCAAGTTCAGTTAACTTTTAATCCTTGTTCAGTTTAGGACACTTCTATGTTGGAGTGCAAGAGCTGCTTGAATTTTTTTTTTGTTGTCATTAAATTTTGTGAACCAATTTAGTGCTCAAGCAAGTCACTAACCCAGAGTGGGAAAGGAGCTGATGGCTCTGAGGAGAATGTGGTCTTGCAGGAGAGGCCACCATTTCCCCCCATGGCTTGGCCTGTGGTGCTGGTTTGCAGCCCCAGTGGGACATCTCTGTGAGCAGAAGCTGTTAAATCTGCCAGACTGTGCTGGGAAAGAGTAAGCAGAGCAGGGTGCACAGACTGATGTTTTCTACATGGAAAAACAGCCATGGGTTCTGCCTCCATGTGGCAGAATATCAGGAGGGGTGGAAATATGCAAAATACAATCGCTTGCTAGAGTTTGCTTTTCAGAAAGCTAGAAAGTTTTTTTTTTGTGTGTGGTTTTTGTTTTGTTTTGTTTTTTAATTTCCAAGAAAGTAAAAGTTCCTGACAGTCTCACCTAGAGAAGAACAAAGAGGAAGGATGTGACTTCACAGGAGTTTTCCAGTTTCTGGGGGTTAGGACAGAAGAGGACTCATTCAACAGATATTTATTAAGTACAAAGCATGTGCTGTACGCTCTTGCCACTTGGTGTGATTCCTGACCCAGCCACATCCACATAACCTGGGAGCTTCTTAGAAATGCAACTTCAAGGGTCTACCCCTGACCTACTGAATAGCATCTGGAGTGTCAACTTCCATTGAAGTTTGAGAAGAGCTGCTAAACACTGTTAGGTGCTCACCATGTGTTACAAAAATAAAAATCCAGGACACATATTTACCAAAACTTATTTATGATTTAACTTAAGATATAACTCTAACTCATTGCAAGGGACATGGCCTAGGCATGCACAGTGACATGAGGTCATCAGGAGCCATTTCCATAGAGACCTTGTGCACCAAGCCAAGGAAGAGCTTGGCTTCAAGGCAGACAAGCATGCTTGATCTACCTGATGCAATTAAACCAACAGCTACTCTATTTCTTTTTTTTTTTTTTTTTTTTTTTTTTTGGAGACAGAGTCTCGCTCTGTCGCCCAGGCTGGAGTGCAGTGCAGTGGCGCAATCTCAGCTCACTGCAAGCTCCACCCTGCCGGGTTCACGCCATTCTCCTGTCTCAGCCTCTCCGAGTAGCTGGGACTACAGGCGCCCGCCACCACGCCTGGCTAATTTTTTTTGTATTTTTAGTAGAGACGGGGTTTCACCGGGTTAGCCAGGATGGTCTCGATCTCCTGACCTCGTGATCTGCCCGCCTCGGCCTCCCAAAGTGCTAGGATTACAAGCGTGAGCCACCGTGCCCGGCCTCAGCTACTCTATTTCTAAATTCAGATCGGAAGGGCTTCCTATGCAACAACTCTAGACGCTAGAGAAACCTAAGAAATACAGGCTGGTCTCTTCTGGTATCCAGCTGGCAATGAGAGAAGGATAGAAGGAAAATTATCCAATTCATTTAGCTAGCTAATTTATTTAGGTCCTTCACTAGTCCATGGCCCTTGCATAGGAGAAGTCATGAGAGATAGATAAACACTGGGGATGTGTCCACTGATTTCATCGGACAGTTGTGTTACATTTTATCTTCATTTTCTGCTCTAATAGATGCTGGTAATATTCCTTGACAGATTGTGTGGAGCCACAGATTTTCCAACGCCAAATGGAAGTGACTTTAAAGATATTGTAGAAATTAATGACCTGGGAGGATTTTCTAGGGACGTATACCTACTCTCTCTGGAGCTTCCTCCAGGTCAATCTTTATCAACTTGTCTATTTCCCAGCACCTTATTTCTATGTTAAGAGAATTAAATTACAAAAGCAATGAATACATTTGTGTCTTAGAAAAAATTCACCAAACAATACAAAAACATATAGGTTTAAAAAGTGAAAAATTGACTGGGCAGGGTGGCTCATGCCTGTAATCTCAGCAATTTGGGAGACTGAGGTGGGAGGATCACTTGAGACCAGGAGTTCAATATAGTGAGATCCTGTCTCTACAAAACAAAAATAAATAAATAAATCAGCTGGGTGTGGTGTCACATGCTCATAGTCCTAGCTACTTAAGAGGCTGAGGTAGGAACATCACTTGAGCCCAGGGGTTCAAGGCTGCAGTGAGCTGTGATTGCCACTGTATTCCAGCAGCCTGGGTGACAGGGCAAAACCATGTCTCAAAAAAAAAAGACGTGAAACTTCCCCTTTACTCTCGTATCCAAAGGTAATCACTGTTAACATTGGATTGCATTTCTTCAGGTTTTATCCTTTGAATTTACATTGTATATGCGCACATCAACCTGTAGTAGTTTTGTATACTTGAATTATACTATATTATTCTCCAACTTATTTTTTTAATGTTACTTCCATTTTCCCACTTAATCTATGTAATTTTAAAATAGCTGCATAATGTTCTATATAATAGATTTACCCTGATTGACTTAATCATTCTCTGTTGATGGCTATTTAGATTATGTCCAGTCTATTTTTAAGGAATTAGAGTTCCAAGATGGCCAGATATGAGAGTGATATATGAAAACCATGAGGTTCCCCATACATTGTCAATAATTAATTTATACAGAAGATGTCATTTTCAAAAAGCTCATTCACAGTAACAAAAGAAGAAATGTGAAAGAAGAGTATGGGGAAAAAAATCTAACTTTATTGATTGACATGAAAGAAGACCAAATTATTTAGATATATCCCTTGTTCCTAGATGAGACTATTTAATATTGTAAGCATATTAGTTATCTCAATTATCTTTATAAAAATCAAAGCAATTCCAGAGAATTGCCAGTGGGATAGTTTATGCAATTTGAAAATCAGTATAGAATTCTTCTAGAGTAGTGTGAGGAATAGCCAAGTAAATTTGGGGAGGAGAAAGAAAACACAGCCAAGATACCATCAGTTTTGGTGAGTGGATTTGATTTATCTCCAATATCAACACAAGTTAGGAGCCCAGAGTCACCAGTATAAGCCATGTTTTTGGAATGGACACCTGGGATTGGCAGGGGGCTGTGGGGGAGGACATAGGGAGAGAGAGATCAAAATTCAATGTAAGATAAATTTGCAGATCAAAAAACATTACCACTAAGAAAATCAATCAGTCAAGTCAACATATTCTTTGTGACCAATGGTCAGTTATGTAATAGTAAACTTTTAAGGGCTATCTGAAAGAAATGTGGATTCCCTCTTTGTTGGCTAATAAATGAGCTATATATGTCTATAACCAGGCTTGCTGAGTTCACACACACACCAAAAAATTCACTTTTTTTGCTTGGTTTACTTGATGTGTTGACTCCTGAGGGATGTGAGCACTTGAGCTTTTCTTCAGTTTAGGAAAAATTTTATTTTACTATAGCTTTGATTATTTCCCCGTCTCTCTCTCTCTCCTGTTCTCCCTCTACCTTGTCCTATTTTGTCCTTCTACTCCTTATCTTTGTCTCCCTCTTTTTCATCTATTGTCCTGTGAAAGATCCAATATTGGGGATATGTCTGTTTACTTCCTTGTAGTGTCAATTGCCTGTTCATTCATCCCTCATATTTCCTCCACATCGAAGTTAGTTTTAAGGTTTAGATTCTGGTTTAACTATTTGACAATAATACTTTATAGATTTTAGCCAGTACTTTGTATCATGTCAGGAGGCACACAGCCTGATTCTAAGACTGGTCAGTGGTTTGAGAGATAATAGTCTGATTCCTCCTTTGTAAAGTTTCCCATTGAAATTTCATCTAATGGTATTATCCGTTAATGATTACCTAATCTTATTAGAGGTTGAAAATGGTGACTTTCTAATTGCATTATTCCTTACACACTTATTATATGAAATTTTTACATAATGAAAAACTTTCATGCATCACCTAAACTATTTGATAACCCCAATGTATATTTCATACAGGAAATACAAGTAAATCGTTAATCCTTCTTTATAATCGACAGCTGTTAAAGAGCTATTGTCCTACTTCATTCCAATGGTGTCTAATGACGTGTTTTTGTTTGTTGGCATTTGAGGCTTTTTTCATTTTTTGCGTATCGCAGAATCACGGGTTTTTATATATTTAATGCACTTCAATAAACAGAATTCACTGGTATTTTTGGTGCTAAAACTTTCCCATCTCTAGCCAAGGAGTTTCATTCATGTTGGCTCGTGTCCCTTTGATCATGACTCATTAGTTTTTCATAGCTCCCTTGTTTTCAGGCACAAAACAGCCCAGAATTGTAGATTTCTTGTCCCCGACCTGGAATACGTTATTTCTCCAAGGAGTCTTGATTTCTTTCGATATTTAGAAAGCACAATTGCGGTGCTAGATAGGCTTGTTGTCATTGGACTTCCTGGACTTTTCATACTTTCAGTGGACAAAACTAGGAAAACGTGTAGTTTTTAAAAAGAAAATAATGAGTTTATGCTGATATTTCTAATTCAAATCTAACATCACAAGATTTTAATGTAATTTTTGAGGCTCTATAATGATTTCTTATCTCCTACACTCAAAATCTTGGTTCTTAACAATGTTGATATACTTAAGTACATTATCCTATTCCCTATATATGTGCATATATGTATTGAAATAAAAATACACATATTACCACTAGCAATCTAACAGAGTAAAATTTACAATTTTACAGCACTTTTTGTCTTCAGACTATATTCCACTAAGAATGTACAGTCAAAACACTGTAACACTTGAAATAACTATGTTGTCCATGTGATCATATCACCAAATTGATGCGTTAGTTTCATTAATGTCCATTGGTTTTTTAGTTTCTTAAGCATTGATTTTTTCTTTTGTATTTGATTTTTTAATATTTAAAACATATGAAGCTATAATTGAAAGTTATTTATAATAAGGCATATTCAGAGAAATTTTCTTGCTTCTATTCCTATTTCCTTTACCTGTTAATGTCCCTTCCCCATAGATTAGTCAAAAACTAATAAAAATGGTTATTTTTCAGTGTTCTTTTGCAAATATATGTATTAGTTTTGTATTTTCTACATACATAATCACGTCATTTACAAATAATGACATTTTTTATTTCTTTTCTGGCTCTATATTTATTTTTCTTTGTTTTATTGCCTAGTATAACGTTGAATAGAAGTGGTGATAGAGGTATTCTGTGGCTTATTTCTGCTGAGTGAAAGCTTTTAATATTTTGTGGTAATGTTCGCTGCAGGTGTTTCATAAATAATCTTTATCAAATTAAGGACATCTCCTTCCATTTCTACTTTGCTAAGGGTTTTTAATAAATGAATGAATGTTTAATTTTATCAAGCGTTTTTGCTGCATCTGTTAAGATGATCATGAGATTTTTCTCCTTAAGGGAATATAATGAATTATATTAATTTTTGAATGCTAAACCAACCTTACATTCTTGGAATAACCAAAGTTGGTGTGTAAGGATGGGGTTAAGTTGCAAATAGTCAATGGTAGCTAGTAAGTTCTAGGTTCTAGTCTTAGCTCTAGGGAAGACAAGAAATCTGGCACAACCCTTAACCAAGAAGTAGATGAAATGCACTAGCTTGTAATGTGTTGCTTAAAGTCCAAAATTTCCCAGAGGCACCCTCTACCAGCTTGTCTATATTGTTTATTGAAAATGTACATATTGATGCTTTACAACTGGTTTACCTCGTTACTCAGGCTGATTTTAACTATGTGACTTGTAGGATATAAAAGTCCCTCAAGTCAATTTGCATCTTGGAATTCCTGAGACCAAAGCATCCCACATGTATTGGTTGTTGATAAATCAAAGAGGTTCCAGATTCTGTAAGACTGAAAAAGGATATTGGAAGCTATGTCTAGAAATCTGAGACTTCTCTCATGTTTTGCCCATGCATTCTTTTTCCTGTTGTATCGTATCCTTCACCTTCATTAAAGATTTACGTGTCGTGTATATACCTTTGGAATCTCATGTTTTTCAATTAGCCAACACTTTGTAATTGCTGCACTTGGTCATGTTATACTTGTTATTTATCTTTGGATTTGGCTTGCTAATATTTTCATCAGGATTTTTAAATCTTTACTTATGGGAAAGATTTGTCTGTCATTTTCCTTTCTTATGTTTTTATCATGCCAGGTTTTGGTATCGGATCATTCTGACTTTATAAAAATAGTTGGAATGTTCCTTTTTCGTATTCTTTGAAATATTTTGTGTAAGATTGGTTTTACTTCTTCCCTAAATATTAAGTAGACCCCACTATTGAAGACAGCTGGGCCTGGAGTTTTGTAGGTAGAAAGTTTTTCATTATAAATTTATTTAAATGTTTGGTATTATACAGGTTTTTCTATTTCTTCTTGTATACATTTTGGAAAGTTGTGTTTTTCTAGGAATTTTTTTACTTCATCTAAATTTTCTAACTTCTTAGCATAAAGTTGGTGGTAATATTCCACTATAATCTTTTTAATAGTCAAAGGATTTTTTTGTAACTTATTTATTTGTATTCTTCATATTGGTTATTTAAGCAATCTTTATTTTTTCCTTGACCAGACTCACCATGGATTTATCCATTTTCATAGGTTTTCTAAAAGAAACTTCGGGCTGTGTTGATTTCCTCATGCATTTTGTTCTTATTAATTTTTGCTCTTATGAATAACTTCCTTCCTTTTATGCTATCTAGTTTTAGTTTCTGACTCTTTCTTACTTCTTGAGATAGGTGCTTAGATTATTGGCTTTCATGCTTCCTTCCTTTTTAACATCTGTTTTTAGGACTATACTTTCCCTCTAAGAAGGCTGTAGCTGCCTCTCACAAGTTTTGATACGTAATGTTTTCATTATCATTCAGTTCACAATATTCTCTAATTTCCTGTGTGATTTCTTCTTTAATTCCAATCATATTTGGATATGTATTGGTTAATTTCCAAACATATGATGATTAGCTCATTTTCTTTGTGGTTATTTCTTCCTAGCTTAGTACCACTAGGGTCAGAGAACATACTTTATATCATTTTAATACATTGAAATGTATTCATCTTTGCTTTATGGCCAAAAGTCGTCAATTTTGGGAAATTCTCACTTGCAGTTAAAAAGAATGTCTAGTCTTCAGCATTGAGTTTTGCATAATATCTCTCAATTCAGTCAAGTTTGTTAATCATGTTACTCCAAACATCTACATTCTTAATGATTTTTGGTCTGCTTGTTCTTTCCGTTATAGAGAGAGGTGTGTTGAGGTCAGCCACCATGATGGTGGATTTATTGGTTTCTTAGACCTGCCAATGTTCTGACAGAGTTCATATTGTTATGTTTTCCAGGCGAGTTGAAGCTTTTATCATCATAAAATGCTCCTCTTCAGTTTAGGTTGGCATGCTATATTTTTTTCTCAGACTTTTCACTTTTAACTTTTCCATATCCTTATATTTGAGATATGCCTTGTTTCAGCAGCCTGCAGTTGGGTTTGGTCTTTGTATTGAGTCTGAAAATTTTTATATTTTAATTGGGATATTTGTTTCATTTTTCTATAATGCAATTTCTGATATATTTGGGATTAAATACACCACCTTTCTATTTTTTTTCTATTTGAACCTATTCATCTCTCTTTTTCCCTTTCTTCTTGCCTTCCACTGGATTGACTTAGTTATTATTATTCCATTTTCTCCTCCTTTAGCTTGGGAAAGTTATACATTCTATTACTATTCTTTGTAGTTATAAATTATTTTTATAAATTCTTTTACTGTTCTCTCAGTGGTTCCCCTGAGATTATAAAATGTATTCTTATCAAAGTCTAATATAAATCAGTATTTTTACCACTTCCTTGACTAGGCAAGGCTTTATAACTTGTATGGTATGGCTATTATGTATTTTACTTCTCTCTATACATAAATTTCATCCAATAGTACTATTGTTATAATTGTTTTATACTATCAATATCTATTTAGATTTAGTTACATGTTTACCATTTCTGTTCTTCATTCTTTGTCCATTTGCAGTCTCCCATTTGGTGTCATTTCTTCCTGCATGAAGAAGATCTTCTATTATTTCCTTTAGTATAGGCCTAAATTACCAGTTTATTTCCTGGCTGAAAATATTTTTGTTTCACCTTCTTTTAGGAGGGTCTTTTTCCTGGGTATAAATGTCTAGGCACTTTCTTAAGAATATTCATTTATCTTCCAGGTTCTAATTTTTTTTTCTTTTTTTGAGACAGAGTCTTGCTGTATTGCCCAGGCTGCAATGCAGTGGTACAATTTTGGCTCACTGCAACTCCGCCTTGTGGGTTCAAGCATTCTCGTGCTTCAGCCTCCGTGTAGCTGGGACTACAGGTGCATGACACCACGCCCTGCTAATTTTTACATTTTTCGTAGAGACAGGGTTTTGCCATGTTGGCCAGGCTGGTTTCGAACTCCTGACCTCAGGTGATCTCCCCACCTCAGCCTCCTAAAATGTTGGGATTACAGGCATAAGCCACCGCACCTGGCCTGATTTTGTTCTGTTGAGAGTCTGTCAGTGTTTTTGAAGATTATCTTTTCTTTTGCTCTTAAGTCTTTGTCTTTGATTTTATTTATTTATTTTATGGAGTCTCACTCTGTCACCCAGGCTGGAGTGCAATGGTGCAATCTCAACTCACTGCAACCTCTACCTCCCAGGTTTAAGCAATTCTCCTGCCTCAGCCTCCCTAGTAGCTGGGACTACAGGTGCTTATCACAGTGCCTGGCTAATTTTTGTATTTTTAGTAGAGATGGGGTTTCACCATGTTGGCCAGGCTGTTCTTGAACTCCTGACCTCAAGTGATCCACCTACCTCGGCCTCCCAAAGTGCCGGGATTACAGGTGTGCACCAAGCCCTAATTTTTGTCTTTTTAGTAGAGGCAGGGTTTTGCCATGTTGGCCAGACTGGTCTCAAATTCCTGACCCTCAGGTGATTCACCTGCCTTGACCTCCCAAAATGGTGGGATTACAGGCATGACCCACCATCCCCGGCCCTTTCCAAATTTTTTAATCTTGCTTTTTAATTTCCTTGAATGTTCTGAGCACAGTTATTTTAAAGTCCTTGTTTTATATTCTGTTGTCTAGAGCCTCTGTTTCTATTTTCTGTTATTTCTCTTGGTTTCAGTCTTGTTATCTTGCCTCCTTATGTGTCTGGTTACTTTTTAATCAAGTGTCAGATATTGGATGTTAAAAATTATAATGGTAACTTGAGATATGTGGAGACATTATCTTCCTCCAGAGAGAATTTTCATTTGCTTCTTGCAGGCATTTAGGCTAAGGGCACTTGGATTTGTAGATCACGTTAGTTGGGGATTGAGATGCTTCAAAGCAGGGCTTCCATTCTTGTCTGATCTATTTTTACATTATAGTCCACTATGATCCTAACTACATGCTTGGAAGTTTTAAAAGTCTGGTCTCTCTTTCTCAAATCCTAAAATCTAGTTCTTGTCCTGTGGACCCTTAAACCTCTCAAGACTTTGCTCAGTTTCCCCCTTGTCACTTGTCTCTTCTAGGCAGGACCAAAGCCTTTTAAAGGAAAGCAGGCCCCAGATTACAGGCCCCATGATTCTTCAGTGCCTTTGTGGCTTCTGGATTTTTATTTTGTCATTTTTATATGACTTAAGGATGCAAAAGAATTTGGCTTCCTGTAATATGTTTAGTTGACTCTGCAGAATCAGAAGCCAGTTCTAATTTGTTCCTACCTAAAAATATTATTTCAGAAATTTAAACAAATTTATGACTGTGGACAAATGATTCTTTTCCATTAAACATATATATGTCTATCTGTGTATATATACATTTTCTTTTTACAAGCATGTGTAAAGAGAGAGGGACTGGGGTGTGTCAACTAAGTTTTATAAGTTAGTATTTCTCTAAAAGTTTCCTGGTGATCCTCTGTAGCTATTGTGGGACTGATTCCTTATTTAAAAGTAGTAAGAGAAGAAAATTGAGTAAAGAGAATCAAGAGATCTCTCCATTCCTGCTAAGACTAGCTGTGCTGCAGGTGAGCTGCTACTCCGTTTTAAGTTCAGGTGAAAGTAGAGGCTAGAGACTTAGTGCCAAGAACTGACATTATGCTTCAAGACCAAGACTTTAGTTCAGGTCTTGAATGCTTCCTTGACCTTCCAGTGACCGTGGTTGAAATAGCAAACAGCTTTGTTTAGAATTCGAAAGACGTTTCCAGCCTTGGTGTTCCAGATACATTCTAATATTTTACAGCTTTTTCTTTTTCCTTCAGTGACTCTCTTCCTATAACTTTGTGTAAAGAGCAGAATACCAACTGTCTAAGAGAGTATCTATTCCAGATTCTCAAATTGGGTATTATTTTGTGTGAAATGGACAATTCCAAAAGAACGAGATAAACTCGAATCATAGTTGACAAAATCTACATGTGAATTTGCCATACTTAAAATGCAATACTTCCTCAAATCTGAAAAAGGACTATCCAAATCGTTTAGTGTTTATTCATTCAACAAACGTTTTATTGAGCTCCTACTCTGTGCTAAGTACTCAGCATACAATGTTAAATAAGACATACTTTTGTCCCCAAGGAGTTCTATCTAGTAAAGTAGAAGGATATGAGAACACTAGCTATAACAAAATATAATAAATACATGATGAAGATGAGTATATATTATTCTAGGGAAAGAGATGAAGGAAGATTAACTCCACCCTGCGGGAGTTAGGAAATACTTACTTAAGCTAGTCTTATTCAAATGTAACTTCCTGTTTCTTACTTTCCTTGATGCTTTCAGAATGGATTAATTACTATTTGATCCGTGTTTTCACTTTATATATTCATCAAAATTCATCAACCATATCAGTTATCACACTTTGCTATAGTTATTTAGCATTCTCTCCATCAAGTTGTAACTTTCTTGAGAACATGATACATCTCTTATTCATCTTCGTATTTCCAGTACCCAAGAATACAATATAAACTCACTGAATATTTTTTGATACATAAATGTATACATATATGAATGAAAGAGGTAAAGCATACATTAAGATTAGAGAATAAAGCTATATTATTAACATAATAATTTGTATGGATATTAGTTATAAGTATGAAAAAAGTCTTAATTGAACACATAAATGAACATCAATAAGGTATTAAGATTAACCTTTAAATAACACATTTTAGATACTCACTTTTCTGCACATCTTATAGACACATTTGCCCCTATTCAATCAAGTATTTTCATTATTTCCAATAACATTTGAAAATGTTGTTTTATACTAAAATTCGTACATAATTCCTTTTGTCTCCTGCCTGAAGTTGGAGGATTGCTTGGTTATCTTTGAGGTAACACAGTCAGTCAAGGTGGCCATTATATCCCAGGAAGATGAGTTCAGGTATGTTTAGAATGACTGCTTTTAGAAATTGTCCCGAGTTTTGCTTAACTGTAAATTGGAGGGAAACTGAGCAAAGGCTCAAGGGTAAAACACCAAACTCATACATTTTAGTATTATACTATATAAAATATGTCTCTAAGTATCTTAGTTGTAGCTGTAAGACCTTATTCATAAAACACATCATTTCTATGCTTCTCTTTGGATCTGAAATTAACATTCTTATACTAGTAGAAATGGTAAATGATAAGTTCTTAAATTGTTAATAGCTTCCCCAGGTTTCTGCTCTCTTGCCATGCAATTGCTTTGGCTCCAAAATATAAAAATATTGTGATATGTGCTCATCAGCCTGCAATCCTAGGCTCTTCCTATCCTTGTAAACAACTTTTAGACTGGGGAGTAAATGACAGGGGTCCACTTCTGGGAAGGAAGTATTTTAACATGGGAATCCATTGCACATTTTGTATCCGTTTTCTTGGATATTGACAGATAATGCATCCAGATTTTGGCTGTATAAAACTTACTTTGCTAAACACAATGTCATACTTAACATACAGTAAATTCTGCCAATTGTCCTGCATTCAGTGCTTGTGGGGGTGGGGGTGGGGATGGGGAGGGAGGGGAAAAAGGCTGTGGCAGGTGGCACCTGCTGGTAACTAGTAAACATCTGGAAGATGCATTGAATGGGGGAGATAAAGATGGAGCTCAAAAAAATAGCAAAAAAGGATCTTGTTACAAGAATGTAACGGTAACAAGCTTCAAGAAATTAAATGATGAAATGCATGCAAAGTGAAAATAAGGTAAGGGACTATTCTAATGAAATAAAATAAAAAGTCCTTGCAAGGTTCTACAATTAATGAAGGTAGGTGACAAATTGGAGTCCACATTCCCAACCACCACTGCACAGAGAAGTACACCATTTGTATGTTCCATAGTGTCCATGAGAAAAATGAATTAGATGCTCAATATAAGATCCAATAAAAGTTTCTCATATCTTCATAGAGCCCACTGTGTGTGAAAGGAGATGCACTGTGTGATTCTCATGTAAACCTTTGACAACCTTCAAAGCAATATTACCTGTTGTTTATAAACACTTGGGCATGCACTAATATTATACAAAATGTGGACAGGAAAGATAACATATCAACTCTAGAATAGTGGTTGCCTCTAGGGAGTGGGAATTGATTGGGGAGGGGCATTAAACTACATAACATCTTCTTTCCTTTTCAAAATAAGGCAGATACAGCAAAAAGTAAACTTTTCACAACTACTTGGGATCTGTTATTTTTTCTTTATTTTTTTTTTTGCAATGGATTCTCACTCTGTCGCCCAGGCTAGAATGTAGTGGTGCAATCTCAGCTCATTGCAATGTCTACCTAGTGGGTTCAAGCAATTCTCGTGCCTCAGCCTCCCCAGTAGCTACGACTACAGGCATGTGCCACGACACCCAGCTAATTTTTGTATTTTTGTAGAGATGGAGTTTCAACATGTTGCCCAGGGTGGTCTTGAACTCCTGAGTTCAAATGATCTGCCTGCCTCAGCCTCCCAAAGGGCTGGGATTATAAGGTGTGAGCCACTGCACCCAGTCATGGTTTATTATTTTCTGTAAGTTTGAAATTTTTCACAGAGAAAAATATTTAAACATTTACATATTGAATGTAATGAGCAATAGATTTCAACATCCTTAAAGTAAATACGAGGTCTTTCAGCCCTCTTTCATTTAAGCACTGCTCAATGAAAGCCAATGGTGAATTCTGGCTGAAAGAAACGCAATTCACTGTAAGCAATTCAGCAAGACAGGGAGGTTGTCAAAATGACACCAAAGGGGTAGCTGGCTCTCCTGTGGTCTGTCCAGCTCCTGGGGTGGATTGGACCATGTTGAATGAGGGGATGAAGATCCTTTGCTTCAGGAAACCCTCCACAGATATGTGTCTCTCCAGCTGGCATTTGATAAGCAGAAGCCCTGGGTTCAAAGTTCTATTCCCTGCCAGGTACTTACGTCTTCTGTTAAGTTCAGTAGCTTGAATATTCAACCAAGCAGACTTAGAACAGATGCCCTCAAGGGATGTGGAACTTGACAAATACAAGTGCCTGAATATAAGGCACCCCCAGCAAGCAACGCTGAGGGTCCCAGTGGGCAGATCTTGCCTGAACTCCAGGCAGGTATGTGGCAAAGCACCAGATTTCAATGCAGAGTCAGATCGCTACTCTTTCATTTTTATTTCAAATGAACAATTCATTCAATCATAATTGTTTGATTAGTATTTTGTGTATGAAGTTTAATAAATGCATAAAATAAGGGAGCAGTTTGGGCAACTATATTAAATATTAAACACCAGAGCGTAATAGAGCAAAGTCCTACTGTATTCTTTATTGCTGGGTTTTTTCATCGCAGCCCATCAGCAAGTGAGTAAACGAGTTCACCACAGTCTGGGTTTTGGGGTTTTTTCTTTTTTTTTGGAGACAGAGTCTCTGTTGCCCAAGCTGGAGTATAGTGGCATGATCATGACTCACTGCAGCCTGGACCTCCCCAGGCTCAGGTGATTCTCACACCTCAGCCTCCCGAGTAGCTGGGACTACAGGCGTAAGCCATTACACTCGGCTAGTTTTTATATTTTTTTGTAGAGACAAAGTTTCACCATGTTGCCCAGGCTGGTCTCAAACTCCTGGCCTCAAGTGAGCTGCCCACGTCGGCCTCCCAAAGTGCTGGGATTACAGGCGTGAG
This sequence comes from Nomascus leucogenys, assembly GCF_006542625.1. Classification (NCBI taxonomy): domain Eukaryota; kingdom Metazoa; phylum Chordata; class Mammalia; order Primates; family Hylobatidae; genus Nomascus; species Nomascus leucogenys. The sequence continues at coordinate 79,379,770 of NC_044386.1, forward strand.
CCACTGCGCTCGGCAGTCTGGGCATTTTTAAGCAGATGTGACCAAACTGCTGCCTTGGTCATTAAAATATACTAATGTTGCTAAAAATTCCAGGAAAGCAGCTATACTTCTGGAGATCTGAATGCATACAATGCTCCCAGAGGCCATACTCCCATCTCACAAGAAGGCAAAGGGTTGATACTTCCCCCCAAACATCTTCTCCTCCCAATTCATTTCCAGATATAATCACTTTAGCTGGTTGCACATGTATATTAATGGAGCGGGGAATAATGTCCATGGGGATTTTCCGGTCTCCTTATTCTCACCCACAATCCTCGAGAATGGCCTTCACTGAATAAATTGGTTTTTCTAGAGAAGTCTTTTATAAGCATTCAAACAAGTGGCTTCACTTGGGCACACTGTGGATCCTAGAGGAGTCTTGAGGAAGGAGCCTACTCAGGAGCCCTAGGGTTTCTTTGTTTACCAAGTCAGATAACTACGAACCCTCTTTCATAGGGGAAGAATCCTGAGGTGAACGGTGTGTCTGCACCATCAAAATCATGTGCCTCTGGTCTAGACCATCAGTTTTCAAACTGTGGCCTCCAGGTTATCAGCATCAGCCTGAGAACCTGTTAGGAGTGCAAATTCTCAGCTTCACTCCAGGCCTACTAAATCAAAAGCTCTGGGGCTAGGTCCAGCTACCTGTGGTCTATCTAGCCTACCAGGTGATTGTGATGCTTGCTAAGGTTTGAAAAGCATAGATTATTCTCAATTCTAGTCCTTCTGGAGGTGGTAGAGAACCGCGTAGAGTGTGGATCCTGCAGCCAGGCTTTCTAACTTCTCACCCTAGGTTTCCCACTAACTGGGTGATGTTCCACAAGTTACTTCACCCTTCTGTGCCTCAGTTTACTCATCTGTAAATGAAGTTCATGGTAGTGTACCTACCCATTGGATGGTTGTGAGGATTAAATGGATTGTTTTAATTTTTGTTAGCTATTTTTATTGGGTTAAACTACTCGTTGAGGTGACTTGTCCTAAGGGAAGGAAGACCTGATCCGAGTTCTGCCTCCCGAAAACACCTTTACCCCTCTGAGCCTCAACAACTCCATCTGTAAAATGGGAGGATTACATCTGAGCTACTTGCATCACTGAGCTGGCACAAAGACAAAGTGAGAAAATGCAGCAGTGCCTTGTAAACCAAAAGAGCTAATCAAGGCAAAGTAAATATATGCCACACCCACCAACTTGGCTACGTGACCTTCCCCCTCAACAGCTACAGTGTGAATCCAGTGACCTATCTTTCTCAGTTTCTTTCCACCAGCTGATCACCCTACTCTCTTTTTAGGGCAATTCATATTGAGAACAGCTGCCACAGTCTGCAAGTTCTTTTTCTACTGTCTCGTGTTGTGTTTCTTTAGATATCAGACATTCTGCCCCCTTTTCAGTGACAATATTAACTCCATCTGAGTTGAAAATATTCCATAGGTAGGCCGGGCACGGTGGGTCACACCTGTAATCTCAGCACTTTGGGAGGCCGAGGCGGGTGGATCACGACGTCAAGAGATGGAGACCATCCTGGCCAACACAGTGAAACCCCGTCTCTACTAAAAATACAAAATTTAGCTGGGTGTGGTGGCACACACCTGTAGTCCCAGCTACTCGGGAGCCTGAGGCAGAAGAATTGCTTGAATCCAGGAGGCAGAGGTTGCAGTGAGCTGAGATCATGCCACTGCACTCCAGCCTACAAATAGAGTAAGACTCCATCTCAAAAGAAAGAAAGAAAGAAAGAAAGAAAGAAAGAAAGAAAGAAAGAAAGAAAGAAAGAAAGAAAGAAAGAAAGAAAGAAAATATGCCATAGGTAGCAGAATGACTTATTTGTTGATATCACTACAGAACAACTATGGTGACGATGCATTACTAATATATCCTAATGACTGAATAACTATTAGGAACAAGGTACTGTACCAAGGGTCCACATACCTCATTTCACTTAGTTATCAGAACAACCAAGAAAGCAAGAACTCCAAATATTTCTGTTTTACAAATAAGAAAACCAAGGCTGAGAGGTTAAGTAACTTGACCAATGTTTTCCAGCTAGGAAGATCTCTTCGATTCCAAGAGTTCTTTCAATGGATACACCCTGTAGAATAAAATCATCTTTTTCTGGAATGCTTTTGGCACTTTGAAAATTCAGCATGCACTATTCACAATAGCAAAGACTTGGAACCAACCCAAATGTCCAACAACGATAGACTGGATTAAGAAAATGTGGCACATATACACCATGGAATACTATGCAGCCATAAAAAATGATGAGTTCATGTCCTTTGTAGGGACATGGATGAAACTGGAAACCATCATTCTCAGTAAACTATCGCAAGGACAAAAAAACCAAACACCGCATGTTCTCACTCATAGGTAGGAATTGAACAATGAGAACACATGGACACAGGAAGGGGAACATCACACTCTGGGGACTGTTGTGGGATGGGGGGAGGGGGGAGGGACAGCATTAGAAGATATACCTAATGCTAAATGATGAGTTAATGGGTGCAGCACACCAACATGGCACATGTATACATATGTAACAAACCTGCACATTGTGCACATGTACTCTAAAACTTAAAGTATAATAATAAAATAAAATAAAATTTTATGCCTGTTATGTACCCATAATTAAAAATAAAATTTTTTAAAGCTTAAAAAAAAAAAAAGAAAGAAAACTCAGCATGCTAAGGTGGAAACAAAGACAAATGAACCAGCTCTTATCACAGGCCTCTCAATAAGAAAACCTGCATTTGGGTAGAGTTCAGGTGGCATTTCAGAAATGAATGCTCAATAAGCATTTCATCCTTCTCCAGGCACTACCTTTTGTCACCACGAAGATCAAGGCTGTGCTTTGGACGGGCACCTAACATTCCCTAAGTAAGCCAAAATCAAATTACTGCTCGAATCACATTTTACAATTATTAAACTTACCATGTAAGGTTTACCTGTTTGCCTCCTCCTAGGGTACATCGTTTTTTAGCCAATAATCAAAATGACATGCGACAATATCTTTTATTGACTTTGTTTTATATACTTTTCATCAAAGAGGCCAATATGTAGAGAGTCGCTTGGAAAAGCCCAAATATCTATAAAATCTGAAGTTTATTTTAAAATGTGAGCTACATAACAGGATTCTGTTTACCCATATTATATTAGGATTTGAGATAAAAATGTTCAAAGATCACCAAATAGGTATATAAAAACCTAGGACTGCAGAAATTTAAATAGAGCCAGACCTTTCAATCAACCTCTTTACTTGAGATGCGATGTCTGACAGCTTCAGTAGACTCACCCATGCTTCTGCAACTAGTGGAAGCAGGGCTCAAAACTTAGGTTTTTAAGTGGGGTTTTAAGCCTAGCATTGTTACAATGCCTTGAAAAAAAAAATCTATGTAGGCTCCCAAGCATACAGACCTGAGAATTGCCCTCCAGATATATTTGAATAAATTAATTTGTGAACTCAATTGCAAATGAAATGTAATTCAATGGATCTTTTCATCTCATGCATGAGTTCTGCTGAGGTTCAGAGTGCATTTGCTTCAACTTTTGAAGTAGATTTTGTAAAGTTCCTTAGCTGTCACCCATGGATGGTGTGAATTTATAGAGTGCTAGTCTGGATGAAAACAGCATTATAACATAAAATGCATCATTAATACTTTAAAACCCAGTATGATTTATATTTATATAAATAACATAAAGGAAGCCAATTAAACCAAAGTCACTGGAGTGTAAGTAACATAAAAACGTATTGTTCTGTAAGGTACAGAAAATAAACTAATAATGAAAGTATTTATCATATGTCTAAAAACTATGCAGGTACGAGTGGGTTAAGCTGACTGCAAGGGGAAAACGTTTTTATTTTCCCAACATCTTCTAATGCAGGCCCAACACTTTATCCAATTCAGATCCATTTAAAACTTGACATTATATCTGCAAGTTACCTTTTGTCCATTCAAGTAATTAATAATTTAAGTTAACAAGGATGTCTTGATTCAAACACTGTAATCTGACTAGGAGGATATTTAAAATTCATTACAGTACATTAAACTTGCAGTGAACAGTTAGCTTCATTGCAAAATAAATAAATAGCCAATTTGCTTTGATCAGCAGAAATTCTGATAAAATCAGCAAAACACCAATTAAAATGTGAAAAATGTCACCTACCATAGTTAGTCTAATGGAACATGGACTTAGAGGAAGGAACTGATTCAATGTTTATTTTCATACCAGCTGTGGCTTCCAAATGTAAATCATTTCACTTCTTGCTAGTGTATGTCGGTCCTCCGTGGCCCCTGCATTGATCCTACGGTTGAATAATTTGTATGTAGAATTACATAACAAGGCAGCTCTACTGGGGCTGAAGTCGGATTCCCTTAATTGTCTGGCAAATCATTGTTTTCTTTATGTGTTTTAGTAGTATTCTTATTTCGGGGATTACTATTAACTGATGGAGGGCAAAAGCTGTCACCAAATAGCCACAGTTCTTCCTAACACATGTGACAACTGTCCTAGGTTGAGACAATCTCTTTTCAAAGAATCTGACACTTTGATCTTTCTTGTCACATGAGTCACTTTAGTCTGTTAGTACAACGCTATGTATCCACATAATTCAGACTTCTGTCGCAGCACAAGTTCGAGTTCAGTATGGGTTTGCTCATTTCTAGGATTTAACCCAGTACCAGGAGCCTGGCAATGCTAGTAAATGAGTTCTGGATGGACTGAGGAGTCTCTCTTGAATCTCAGAATCCAGGAATCAGTTTTCAGGTCCTCAGTGCCTTTGAAGTGAAAGAATAATTAAGGTAAAAGCAGAAAAGTCTACTTAACACTTCTCTGCATGTCCCATTTATGGAATTTTTGTTAAAGAACAAAAATAGAATTGCTTCAAACTGCAAGATGGATTTTCTTTCCTCATCTGCCTTTTCTTCTATGTAGGCAGTTTCTTCTTGACAGAAACCGTGAATTCATTTCTAACAAGCACTGTGGAATCTCTGTCAGTTCAGCCACTTCAGAAATCAGTAACAGGAAAGGAATGTACAAAAATGAAAACAGTTGTGCTGTGTCGTGGGCGCTGTTTTCTTCTTTTGAATTTTCTCAAAATGTTGCTTCATCATCTTTTCAATAATTAGATGCAATAGATATCAAGTAAGAAATGTTTATGATGAGACCCTCATTGTGGCCCATTTGCAGATACACTTGCTCATTATCTAGGAAGGAGATGGAGCCTGAGTTTAAGCAAATCCATCATTCAAAAACTCCAAAGTTAGATTTTAAAACCTTAGGGCAATCCATAATGAGTTTACAATGAAATGAAATAGCAGTTTTATGAAGTTTAAAACAACTAATTGTTCGGGAGCTGCTTTCATTCATTTGAAGTTTTGTCCAATTATTGCCATTGCATTTCACTCCTTGAATTTATATTTTTCCCAGAGTTAGGGGGTTCTTTTGAATAGTAAGAGGATGTGCCAGCCCATTTGCCAATAAGATGAGTCCTACATGTTTGCCTTAATCTATACTATAGCTGCAAAACTCAACCTTGAACCTACCCGTATGAATTTAAGACTGTATTGTATCCTTTAAAAAAAGTAGAGAGACCCATGATCCTACCCGCAACTGGTCATTTCCATGTAATTAGAAAAGCATAATGGTGATACCTAATGTAAATGACGAGTTAACAGGTGCAGCACACCAACACGGCACATGTATACATATGTAACAAACCTGCACATTGTGCACATGTACCCTAGAACTTAAAGTATAATAATAAAAATAAATAAAAAAGAAAAGCATAATAGTGTAGGGGTGAAATCAGAATGGTTTTTGTACAGACCCCAGCCACCACCACGTTTGTGTGATCTTAGGCAAACACCATAACGTCTCCAAGCCTCATTTTCCAGTATTTCTACAGTGGGATAACAATATGCTTAATTGACTGGACTGTTGTGAAGACTGGATGATCACAAATGTAAAGTATGTAGCATAATTCAACAAGGCATTCTATACCTTATCTGGCAACTCTGTGCTTGAGCTCTGGTATTTACAGACCTTAAAATTTCATGCTTTTCTTCAATTATTTGGGAATCAAGCAAAGAGAAGGTTAGAAGTAAAATATTTAGATGATTGCCCTAATTCTTCACTTTACGCACAGAGGCAGAAAGTTTCCACTGTCACTCTGGATGTCCTTGGGACACCGTGACATGCAATCAACATCAGCTGTGTTGGCTGATAATTCAGAGGCTATGATACCCTTGTTTATGGCACCTTCAGTTCCACAGACATTTCTACTTGACTGATTCACTGTTTCATACCAAGTAGGGGATGAAGAAGAAATCATTCAAACTAAATGCTACTATGAAGTTCAGTTACTTGGCTGGAAAACAGCAGATAAATTGATAATTGCAAATGGTCTGAAATTTGAATAATTTCTTTTCCACTTCAACTAAATCTGTTGAGCACACTCAAATAATTTAAAAGTGCTGAAAATAAGCAGTATTGGGGATTAATGAAGGCAATATATTCACTGTTGCATTTATTATTTCTAAATTATAGCACTACCCACTTGAAGGAATGCAATGAAGTTGAAATGAAGCAATTTTGTTGTTAAATATTGTCATTTAGAATAAAACGCATGTGACTGTAGAACAGAAATCACACAGGCTGTTGCTGTTTACTTTTTATACTTAGTTATTTTCAAGTGAATTTTTAGAAAAAGTAATAAGAAGAAAGTCCTGTGGTTCAATGACACCACAAACAATTAACCAGACTTTGCTTAGAATGGGATGCCCGGCCAGGCACAGTGGCTCACACCTGTAATCCCAGCACTTTGGGAGGCTGAGGTGGACAGATCACAGGTCAGAAGATCGAGACCATCCTGGCCAACATGGTGAAACCCTGTCTCTACTAAAATACAAAAAATTAGCCGGGCATGGTGGTGTGCACCTGTAGTCACAGCTACTCAGGAGGCTGAGGCAGGGAATCGTTTGAACCCGGGAGGCAGAGATTGCAGTGAGCCAAGATCGCACCACTGCACTCCAGCCTGGCAACAGAGCAAGACTCCATCTCAAAAACAAAAGAAAACAACAACAACAAAAAAAAAAACAATGGGAGGCCAAAGGAGGTAGAGATGGGTACTCAGACCATGGCAGCTCATTTGGGGTTTCAGCTAGAAGTGACTCTTTTAGATTGGCTCTAACATTGTACCTGAAAGAACATAGTGGGGTCATGGGAAACTTTGGTTTTGAAGTCAGAGGGACCTAGGCATCAGAAGGTTATTTAGGGGCACAGACCTACCCTCATAGAGCTTATTTTCTATTGGGGGAGATTAAGAATTAAAATATTTTACGTCAGACGATGACGGGTGTTATGGGAGGAGAATGGGCTTTTGGCTGTGTGGCTTTGGGCAAATTAATTATCCTCTCTGAGCTTCAAGGCTCTTGTAAGTACAGATAACTTATGCAAGGGCACACAGTTCCAGAGGAGCAGACATGGTAACTGCAATTGTTTTTATTACTCGTATTTTCATTATTTTTCCTCCATTTTGTTAGAAATGAAAACCAACAAAATTAGGGGTGCCAGATAAAACACAGGATGCCCAGTTAAATTTAAATTTCAGAAAAACGATGAATAATTTCTTAGCATACATATGTCCCATACAATATGTGGAACATAGTTAAACTAAAAAAAAAAAAATCATTTGTTATTTATCTGAAATTCAAATTTAACCAGGCATTCTATATCCTCTCCCCTCCCTGAAATATGGCAACCCTAAGGGGAAAAGTCCCCTCCAGGAAATCTGTTGAAATTATGATCCTTCTGAGTCAAGTTCTCCTTCCCTGCTAATTTCTCCACAACTTTGATGTTTTATCTTTTAAAACAAATTATGCATGGCCAGGTGCGGTGGCTCACGCCTGTAATCCCAGCACTTTGGGAGGCCGAGGTAGGTGGATCACTTGAGGCCAATAGTTTGAGACCAGCCTGGCCAACATGGTGAAATACTCTGTCTACTACAAAAAAATAAATAAATAAATACAAAAATTAGCCAGGTGTGGTGGTGTGCACCTGTAATCCCAGCTACTGCGGAAGCTGAGACATGAGAACCGCTTGAACGCAGGAGGCGGAGGTTGCGGTGCACCAGGATCACGTCACTGCACTCCAGCCTAGGTGATGGAGTGAGACTCTGTCTCAAAGGAAAAAAAAAAAGAAAAGAAAAATAACAAATTGTGTGTGATAACAAATTCTTTATTAAGGAGATACGTGCATAGTGCTAATATCTTCAGGGCAGCCTGTATTCCTTACAGCAGAGTTCTGTGCATGTGGGGCCACCAGGAATCCAACTTTATCTGTGAAACAGGATGCAAAGTAACAACAGTGATCTACCTGTAGGGCATCATGGATGGCATGTGCTCAAGTGCGTGGAAACTCAGTGTGGAGCTTGGCTCAAGGCAAGTGCACAAAATAGCAAAATAATTGTTATTATTCACTCATCCATTCCACAAACATTGACTGAGTTCCTTCTATATCATGGATACTATTTGAGGCACAGTGAACAACTTCCATTGTCAGGAGGTTCCACATGGCACAGACCCTACTGTCATAGAACTTACTTTCTAATGGCAGAGACAAGTAAAAACGTTTTACATCAGATGATGTTAATGCTATGGAAGGAAAAAAGGGAAGGTGGGGACAGAGAGTGACAGGGAGTTATTCTCAGTAGGGTGGTTGGAGAAGAAAGGCAGCACCAATGAATGACATTTGAGCAGAATCCTCAATGAAGGTAGACAGCAAACCACACAGATATCTGGGAGAGGAACATTCAAGGAGGCAACAGCAAGGGCAAAGGCCCTAATACAGGTAAGTGTTGATATGCTGGAGGGAAATCATTATTGATGAGACAGATTAGGAAATCCATCTCAACAAGCCAGTTTACCTGGAAAGACTAGTCTTATATAGACCTCAGGCTCTCATCTTCAGCCCATTTGCAACCCCTGCTTGCAAAGCTTGATGAATCCTTGGTATGTGTCTGAAAAAGTGCCACACTTTTGAAGCCTATGCTTAGGGGGAGCAAACACTGTCCCAGCTGCTGCCACTGGGTATCTATACAGTAGGCAATGTTCCCACAGCCACCTGGAAGTGGTACTACACGAAGAACCTTGCAATGGGAAGACAGCTTCCAGCTCATCACACCCACTTCCATTTTTGCTTTCTATTCAGCTATTTTTCTTTTCTTAGCTTTCTAAGCCTTGTTATATTGAATAATCACCACAAAATGCTGTCCCTTCAAGTGGCTAGTATAGAAGCCGACCTCTGGCACCTCTTTTGTCCTAGTCATCACTCAGGGCATGTAAGTTGGTGAGATCACCTTCAGGAGAAGACTAGATTATTTAAAATCTTTGAAAAATGCAGCTTGACTAGTTTTTTAGTACCTTCAAACTGTCCTATCTTTAGAGCTCTTGAAAGTGCTTTCAAGAATAGGCCAGAATTATTTAAAATAATCAAATTCCTTTTAACATGCCAGTCCTATATTAAAGAGGTTCTTGGATTTAGTAATTGTCTCTCACTCTTAAGTAGAATAAACATTTCTTTAATTTACATTTCTTTCTTCTACTTTCCTTCTATATAAAATATGAAGATACCCAGTAAATTAATGTGTTAGGATCTATACATTCAACATTGTATAGAACATCTTATTTGTAAAGCTCTTTTTATTCCTCTCAGTAAATAACGTTATCACTGTGGTGGTGGGTAGAATAGATACTAGGACATTGCTCCTGCTGCTGCTCCTACCAGAATGAACTCTGCTAGGTCGAGGATACTGAGGCATAAAAAATTGCCTCTGATAGAGCTTCTGAAAATTTGGTAGGTGCAGTTGAAGACCTCGGAACAATGGTTCCTTGAACTTTCTGCACAGGACATGTTTATCCCTTTTTCACTTTTTTTTTTTTTTTTTTGGAGACAAAATCTCACTTGATGCCCAGGCTGGGTGTAGTGCAGTGGAGTAATCACAGCTCACTGCAGCCTCAACCTCCCAGGCTCAGGTGATCCTCCCACCTCAGCCTCCTGAGTAACTGGGACTACAGGCACACACCAGCATGACCGGCTAATTTTTCGTATTTTTTGTAGGGATGAGGTTTCGCCATATTGTCCAGCCTGGCCTTTTTGACGTTTATCAAAATGTGTGAGCAATTTCCAGTGCTACTGACAACACAGGAGCCTATGAGGGGGAAAAAGCCATTCAGGCTAGAAGTTCACTACATTGAATCCTTTAACCTATTAAGAAGTAGGTATTATAAGACAAAGAATGTACTGTAAGTTATGGTAACTAGCTAAGTCATCCTTTAGGAAGGTGAAACCATTTGCCAAGATCCCTACCCCACGTGCTGACCAAGGATTTCCATTTCCATGACAAATGGCCACCCTCTCTTATCTCCTTGGATGAAGATCCCTGGCTACAGCTTCTATCACCCTTGGATCTGGTTATAACCCTCAAAACGAAAGTCTTTAAAAAAAGGAAAAGATTCTCAGCCTGATCACGCTGGTTTTATCTGAGAGGTTTGGCTTACAAAAATAGTGCTATATACTGCATGCCCACTTTGTAGAAGTGACTATTGTTAATGAAGCACCAACTTCTCATTGTAATTATCTACCTTAAAAAGAATTCTGCCTCAAGGCAGAAGTGCTCCTGAACATTTTACTTTGTGACGTTGAAGATAAATCCCAACCTCCCAGAAGTTCTTTCCTTCCCACAACAAAAAATAGGATGTGGAGCATCAAAATGACAACAATAACAATCCCCTTCCACTCCCCAAAATAACCTGGAGAGGAAAACAGTAGTTTCCTATAAACAAACACCATGAAAACTTAATGTATTTATTAGTAAAGAAAAATAAACTTTCCTCTCCATGCTGTTCAGTTATCCTGTTCATTTCTTAACAGTCCTATATTCATAAAAGGCCAAAGGACTCTGCCCTTGACAAGCTAACTGAGCAGGAAAAGGCAATCGTGTGTACAAGGCTGTCACCCACCCCACAAATTATGATAAAATATACCTCAGGATTGCAAAAAAGAGTTGCATATCTCCAGTGACATCCACAGTAGTACGTTTCAGGATTTGAATAGAACAGCAATTTATTTTTCACTAACATGTTTTATGGTTATCATCAAGCATCATGTCTTCAGAGACTGAAAGGTGATGTTTTTATGGACTCTGGCTCCTTGTTGCATTATCTTCACAGCTCAGAAATGATCTCTTGCTCTTTTTTCAATTCCTCCTTCTCACCCACTACCTCTGCCCCTCATTTTACAAAGCAGCTGTTTTTGCAAAGAAAAGGGGAAAAACAAAATGAATCCACATTAGACAAAGGGCACAAATGAACAGATTTCCAACCCTGAATAGTTTCAGAGTGAATGATTATCTGGCTAATTAGTGAAATAAATAATAATAATTGCCTGTCCCTCCTCATTAGAGCCCTTAATAGCAAATGGAACCCCAGTGCAGAGTGCCAGCAAGCTGGTTTCACAGCTCAGTTCTGAGCTGAGAAAAATAGTCTGTATTGCAGATGTTCACATGCCAACCGTAAAACCAGAAAAGCCAGAAAAACTGGGGACTTCAGGATCTGTAAGGGAGATGGCTTGGGGCATAGAGGGAATATTTCTGGCTTCTTTCTATGCCTAAGAATTATGCCATGTTCTGGGCATCCAAGAAGTGAGAGTTAAGATCTATGAACATAGACCATGGATGCCAGAACACAGAAGAAATGATTCTTATTGTTCAAAGCTTATTCAGTAGCAGCTAGGTTCTTAAAGTCTGATCCAATCCATCTGCAGCATTATTTATCTTGCTGCTTTTTAAACCTGTGGGTTCTGGGCTCTCTCTCAGACAAACGACTCAGAAGCTCTGGGATTGGGCCCAGGGTCTACATGCTTATCAGGATTACTGGGTGCTTCTTATGCACCTGAAATTAGAGAACCTTTACAAGTAAACGGCTGGTGAAACTGGGCAATGCTGTGAAATAAAGCATGTTTCGCCTGATAGAGAAGATGCTGTAGCAGGAAATCTCATGAGATCTGACCATCTTCTTGAAGAGATTTTTACCCTGGGGTTGACCCACAACATCCTTATTGCCAGGGCAACTCTCAGTACCAGCCTTGCCACAACATCTGAAATTAACATAAGACCTCCTTGCTGTTTTGCTCCCTGGAGCCAGCCCAGCCAAACATATTACTCAACACTGAAGGCATTTGATTGGCTTCTAATGAGGCAGCAGATCAGCTTTTAGGGGTCTGTTCTCACTGTGATGTATGAGTTAAGCTCCCGGTAATGTTAATCAGTTGGGAGTTCTCACTGCTCAGGCAACTGTCCTGTAGAGCTGTTACTACTTGACCCTCAACTCATCTTAGTCTTTTCTTTCTGTTTTGAAGTCCACCAGTGTTCAGATGCCAGCAAGAATGTGAATAAAAAGACTGCCTTTAAACTTCTCTCACATTCTGAATAAACCTTCTTTCAAGATGTCCTGAGGCCCCATCCACACTGCTCCCCGCACCATGATACTAGTTACTCACTTTGGCTAGGCAAATGTAATTGATTCAACTATAATGCACTTAGCACTGAGGAGACATGGGGTGTTTCTTGAGTTTGAAGAACTCAGAGTCCAGCCTGGGAAACAGTAAATAGGCAATTATAATACCCCCAGACCCAGAGAACAGATTGGGTGGAGTCTCAAAGAAGAGGAGACACTCAAGAGGCAGAGGAATGATGCTGAGCCAAGATGCTTGGGAGAAGAGCATTTCATCAAGGGAAGTACAGGCTTACACCTGGGGCCAACTTACCCAACAGGCTCCAACTTGCCTGAGCCTCCACCAATAAGTGCCATGCCCAGGGGCCATGATTCTCTTAGGAGACCACAGAAATATTGTAGTTCTGATTTAAAGTCAGAAAAAAAAAGAATATATAATAATGAATCTAGACTCATCTTTAAACCAACACAGTCATAAAATAAAATGTATGGGATAGTCCTTTTTTAATAGATGAAGAGATCCATGAAGGCAAAAGTGCCTAGGGCCCTCAACGATCCTAATGCATCTGCATTCCCATGCTTACTGCAGCACTATTCACAACAGCCAAGATTTGGAGAGCGACCTAAGTGTCCATCAACAGGTGAATGAATAAAGAAAATGTGGTACACATACACAATGGAGTACTATTCAGCCATAAAAAAGAATGAGATCCTGTCATTTGCAACAACATGGATAGAACTGGAGGACATTATGTTAAGTGAAATAAGCCAGACACAGAAAGATAAACTTTACATGTTCTCACTCATTTGTGGGAACTAAAAATTAAAGCAATTAAACTCATGGAAACAGTAGAATGATGATTACCAGAGGCTGGGAAGGATAGTTGGGGGAAGGGAGAAGGTGAGGATGGTTAATGGATATAAAAACACAGTTAGATAGAAGGAATAAGATCTAGCATTTGATAGCACAACAGGGTGATAGCAGTCAACAATAATTTATCGTACATGTTAAAATAACCAAAAGTATAATTAGAATGTTTATAACACAATAAATGATAAATGCTTGAGGTGACGGATACCCCACTTACCCTGATGTTGATTATGCATTGTATGCCTGTAACAAAATATCTCACATACCCCATAAATACATACGCCTACTATGTACACAACAAAAATAAAAAACAAAAATAAAGTAAAACATGTAATTCCCAATATAAGTTGAAAAAACATATCTTAGATGTCTTTTGCTGTCATGGATAAAAGTCCATTTTCCTCCTACAATTAAACATTTATATTTTAAAAAATCATAGTGCAGCCCCAGTGTATGCAAAGATACAAGTGAGTGTCTGGAAGTGCAAGTGACAATACTGAAAACATATGGAGCTTCACTCCATAAGAGGTACTTTTCTATAAGTCCTGCAGGTATAACCTCTTGACTCCTCACAACCCAGTGCAGTAGGTACAATTACCACCACCCCAACTTTACAGATAAATGAAGGCAGAAGAGGATAAAGCTCCCCAAAGCCATTCAGTCCTAAAGATAACCAGGCCACGTATCTGAGTACTGTGGCTCTAAAATCTGCACACTTACACTCCATGTGTGTGTTCCCCAAATTGTCTAATTATTTGTGATGAGAGCCCATTTTCCTTATTTCCTATCAAGCACAGACCAATATTTTTGTAAAACAAATAATAATAAATTCCCAGAAAAATGAAATGCAAAAAAAGTACAGAAAAGGCAAGCCCAATTTTAAAAAATCAATTCAACAGACATAAAATTACATTCCAATAATTGCACTTCACAGTTGCAGCCATGTCAATTTTTTATAAAACGTTCTCAGGGCTTATTCTCGACATCTATTTTTACCTCATATCAGACAGGTAACAGCCCGCAGACCAGCCGGGGTCCTGGCCCACATGCTAGCACACTGCCCTGGCCAAAGGGGCTGCAGTTGGCTTTTGCAGTAGTGGAAGCAAGGAAGGGGGAACAGGAAGAAAAATGCCACTTTGCCAAAATGTCAGTGAGAAGAACAAAGAAGGTGAGGATGGGAACTGAGTAAATTAGGATGTGTGCCTTTTCAACCAACTTGAGCTTGTGCTCTTGTGCCAAGCATCTGCCTATCACAGGCAGAGCTGGGGGTCGTGGTGTCAGAGCCTCTATCCATGAAAGCCTCAAATTTTAGACTTTTGAGGTGATACATAGGAGCACTGAGGCAGACTCACAGGATCAAAAGTAGATGTTCAACAACGAATGTAAAACTGTGACCCACGAACTGTCCACACTCCCTATTGTACTCTATAAACTAATATTTTTTAATTGAATCCATCATTTGTCTTATAATTCATATAATGGCTACATTACAAAATTTTGTATCAAAAATTATGTATTGAATGTAAACATAACATATACCACAATTTTGCATTTTCTTTCTGTACCTTTCTTTATATCATAAGTATATTCCTGAACATGTAGGGAAAAGTAGGATTTTGGTAAGCACAATCATATTTTAGACATCCCAGGAGACACACTGTGTTAGATTGAAAAAAAAAAAAAAACAGACTTCATGGTGAATTCTATTTCCTTGTCTGTAAAAGGAGAGTAATAACCTATAATAACCTGTAAAAGACTCTGAAAACCTTACAGTGATTTTTTTAAACCAGCGGTTGTTAGTAGTATTCTCTTTTGTTAATCCAAGCTTTCCCACCAAGGTTTGTGAAAGATGCACCTCTATTTCTTGGTATAGCGTTATGGTAACCATCTTAGGCCATGCGCTGTCTTCCATGTACATCTCAGTTGGGAGATTGTAGGCTGGTAATTGTCCTAATATGAAAAGTAATCACTTCAAGGGCCTAAGGAAAAGAGTTTTGGGGTATTATTTAATTCAATCCCCTGCCTAGAAAATCTTAATATCTGGCTGGGCGCAGTGGCTCAAGCCTGTAATCCCAGCACTTTGGGAGGCTGAGGCGGGCGGATCACAAGGTCAGGAGAGCGAGACCATCCTGGCTAATATGGTGAAACCCTGACTCTACTAAAAATACAAAAAATTAGCCGGGCGTGGTGGCAGGCGCCTGTAGTCCCAGCTACTCGGGAGGCTGAGGCAGGAGAATGGCGTGAACCTGGGAGGCAGAGCTTCCAATGAGCCAAGATGGTGCCACTGCACTCTAGCCTGGGTGACAGAGCAAGACTCCATCTCAAAAAACAAACAAAAAAAAAACAAAACAAAACACAGAAAATCTTAATGTCTGATCTTAATTCTACCACGTTTTCATTCGTTCACTTACTTTCCATCAGAAATTTCCCCATTTGGTAATGGGGAAAGGAAATGAATCTTGCTCTTTTCCCACTGAAGAAGACATGACCCCTGAGATATAGAGGTTTAGAATTTCTTGTTAATGGCAAAATCTTGAACAGTGTTGTAACTCAGGCAGCTAGTCCACGATATTCACTGTCCTGAGAGAAGAACAGCCTGCTCATAAAGAAGACAGAGCACATGAGCATCCTCCCAGAAATGGACCAACACAACCATTTTGATAATGCCAATGTGGCGCCCTTAAGAAAGGAATGGACCCTGCCCCTGGGAAGAACAGTGGCACCTCCTAAGAAGACAGAAACACGTGTGTTCTCATCCTATCACCATGGAACCTGTGGAGCTTCCCAGGAGGCTTGGAGACCTGTTATGCTGAGATAATAACTTCACAGTGCTCTTCTAAGAGCTTTGCAGGTAACTACCTTATCTGATTCTCACAACAACCCTGAAATAGGTACTGTTGGTTGACAGAGAAACTGACGCGTTGTACTGGTAAGTAACTTTCTTGGAGTCACACAGCTAGTTATTGGTGCTGCTGTGGTTTCAATACGGCTGTACAAATAAGTGTTGAATACAATGTATTATATTGATTTGGCCCATATTCTTCCATGTAGAGGCTTTATTCAGCCCATTGGAGGGCTCTCTTTTTCAAGACTATCATCAGAAGTTGAAATATAACAGACAGGCAAGCCAGTATTAGTAGTATTAAAAAAAAAAGTTATAAAAAGCATGTACACAGTAAGAACATTTTGCTATTTTATTTACTTCTCTAACTGCAGTATTTTATTATACCCATATTAAAGATGAGCAAAGGATCGCTCTGAGAGATTATATAGTTATTATAGTCACACAATTGATTTGGACTTGATTGGAAATCTTAACCCACCACTTACAAAGCAATATTGGTGCTATTTCTAAGTCTCTGTTTCCTAACCACCATTCTTGTGGGTTGTCAGGGCAATCTATTTCTACCTGGTGCACACACTCTCTATTCCACCCCCTCATGAATAAATACAGTTTCTTTAGGTTTTCTTTACCCATCTCTTCTTTGTAACGCCTGAGGTCTAACATGCAAAATATTTAGACAGTTTAAAGCTTAGTTGCGGCACGGCACGGTGGTTCACGCCTGTAATCCCAGCACTTTGGGAGGCTGAGGCGGGCGGATCACTTGAGGTCAGGAGACCAGCCTGGCCAGCATGGTGAAACCCCATCTCTACTAAAAACACAAAAAAATTAGCTGGGCATGGTGCTGGGCACCTGTAATCCCAGCTACTTGGGGGGCTGAGGCAGGAGAATTGCTTGAACTCGGGAGGTGAAGGTTGCAGTGAGCCAAGATCACGTTATTGTACTCTAGCCTGGGCAACAAGACCGAGACTCCTCAAAAAAAGAAAAAAAAAAAAAGCTTAGTTGGACATTTTAGGGTTGGGAAATACTCCCCTATCCCATGCAGCTCATTTCTCTGTGAATCAGGTAGTGAGAGGAGCTTCCCAAAAGGCACAGATGATTTGTATACGTTAAGCTTAAACCGAGGAACCCAACTCCTAGCACTAATAATTATTGCAATTTGTTGAGAATAACAATAGCTTGGTAAAGCCCAGTGTTTCCCTAAAGGGCAAGTATAATAGGCCTATAACTTCAAACGTGTAAGAATAATTTGTTATTCATGTTAATCCCCTCGCCATTGCCAGCCACATCAATCTTTTTCAAAAGGGGAGCACTGGAAAAACCATTGAAGTTTGAAGGGAAAAAATAGACATGTAAGGTGAACAGCAACAGACAGTAAAGCAACTCTGTGATTCTGCTGGTTGCTGCCAGGGACTCATAATGTTTCATCAATGTTCACCCACCACCCCATGCCCATTTGGCTCCAACTCTCAGTAAGGCAGGGATGTGAGCCAGGAGAAAAATACCACCGTCAAGTCACTGCTGGCTATTCCTATGAGGATATTATTTTTCAAAATTTTTGCCACCTGAGGCCCAGGCAAAATTACTGGCCCTTGTTTAAATCACTGCATTCTTTACTCATGTATAGGTCAGTTTCAACTCAGAGACAGTGCCTACTTTAAAAAATGTACACACACCCAAAGAGCCACACTTGCTTCCGGGACTTAGATTTCAAAGCTACAGAAGTATTTCAAGTAAAAAGGATGCTTAGGAATAAGCAGTAGCTGACAATAAAAGAAAAGAAGATGCAATATGGATGGAGGTGACTGAAAACCAGGAATTCAAATGAATTGAAGGTACAGCCTGTGTGCCAACATCCTCCTGGAATAGAAATAAACAGCATTGGTAGTTTCAATTGCATCCCCTCCCCACTTTCACTTAAATCATGAATCTAGATTTACAGACGATTTATCCACTTTCGACCACAAATGGGCCTCCACATACCTCCATTTTCTGGTGCTATGCACATGAAAGAGAAGGGAAAGAAAGATTTTTTTCCCCTTTGGTTTGCCTTGACATGGCACGAGGAAACAGGAGCATCAGTGATGTCTAGCTTTCTCAGCTCTTGGCCTTTGAGGGCAAACAAGGCTCCTTCCCAGGTAGACACTGACCAAAGGCCTTAAAGCATGAGTGTCTCAGTTTGTTTTGGCTGCTGTGACACAATACCTTAAACCGGGTAATTTCCAAATAATAGAAATTAATTGTCAAGTTCTGGAGCCTGGAAAGTCCAAGATCAGCATGCTGGCAGATTCAATGTCTGATGAGTCCTTCTCCTTTGCTCCATAGATAGCACCATATCGCTGCATCCTCACATGGCAGAAAGCATGAACAGCTCCCTGGCACCTCTTTTATAAGGTCACTAATCCCATTTATGTGGGCTCTGACCTCATGACTTAATCACCCCCTAAAGGTCCACCTCTTAATACTATCACATTGGCAAGTAAATTTCAACATATGAATTTTGGGGTCACACTCAGAACACAGCAATGGGAAAATTAATATTTGTTTTCATAAAACAGGGCATTTGATTCTCCTCTCTGCCATTAGCACGCAACAAGCCATGTAACCTTCCAGGTTTACAGAAGGCAAACCTCAACCACTGACTCCTCCTGGGTGCTTTTTGATCCAGTAGTCTATATGGCCTACAGGTAGACCGCTTCCTTCAATAACTGCTTGAGAAATCACTGGAGGAGGAGTCTTGTTGGGATGAGAGACTGTCTGGGTCCCATGTTGTCAGGGGCAGGCCCAAGAGACAGAGAGTTGTATGATGGGCATATAGAAGTAGGGCAGGTGCCAATAATTGTCTTAATAAGTTACTCTGGATTTGCCAGGCCTGTACCTCAGCAGTTGCAAGCCACTTTTACTTCTGGGGTATATTTTTTCTTTTAAATTATTTTTATAGTTTCTTAAACTAAAAAATTATAAGCTCATTATAAAATAGCAACTGAAGCACACAAATTAAAAGAATTTTTTTGATTTTTGAGGCAGGGTCTCACTCTTTCACCCAAGATGGAGTGTGCAGTGGCACATTCACAGCTCACTGCAGCCTTGACCTCCCAGGCTCAAGCAACCCTCCCACCTCAGTCTCCTGCATAGCTGGGACTACAGGTATGTGCCATGCCTGGCTATTTTTATTTATCTTTTGGAGAGACAGGGTCTCCCTATGTTGTCCAGGCTGGTCTTAAACTGGGCTTAAGCAATCCTCTGGCCTCAGCCTTCCAAAGTGCTGGGATTATAGCATGAGCCACCATGCCCAGCCTAAAAGTAAGAATGTCTAAGTTTCTTTCCCCAATCATCCCATTCCTTCACAGTTAATACTTTTGCTCCCAGCATTCTTTACAAATTCTGCTTCTGAAACCTGTGTTACTCTGAATTTGTCCATCGTCTTTTACTGACCTGGCCTCTAACTTCGGATACACCCTTAACTTGATATCTGCCACAGGACCTTGAGTTAGGTTCCCATTCACAACAGCTTGGCCTTGACAGCTTCAGTTCAGCCACTTGCCATGTTTAAGCTACGTTTTCTCCAATTTAAACACTTTCATTTTTTAAAGAGCTACCTGGCCTTCCTCTCATCAGCTATAGAAGAGATTTGGTGGTGGTGTTTTTATAAGCTAAAATACAATCAAGAAGTTGTGAATAAGACATTCTAGCCTAGAAGGAATGAATGGAATTTCCTAAACTCTAAGAAAATATTGATTACAATATTTAATCATGGAGAGTATGGAAGAAAATAACAAAACACTATATTAAGCATATTTATGAACTGTAACATGATGTTATGAACTATTAAACATTAACATCATTTTCTTAACGTACACTTTTGAGTCAAGAAGATATGATACTTTCACTCATTCGCTTTTTACATTGTGAACTGAGATCCCTACATGCCTCTCCCACTTCTTTTGACATCGTCTGCCCTAATATGTTATCTTAGATAACTGTGATGTTAAAAGATAAATAGCCTCAAATACTGGATGTCTAATGTGAACATGAGTTGGGACATGAATTAGTCTAAATCATCTTGACATTTTGCACTGGCACACCCACCTTTGCTAAGAAAAGCTTGTCTGGGATGATTTTGCCATTAGGAATCCTGCCCATGGCCCGTTAAAAATAAATCATACCTGTAGAGGATCCTTCTTTTCAAGGTTATGGCAGAAAGCATGGGTCTTAGCTGCAAGTCTAGAGTTTGATGACATGGATAGAATCTAGAAATACCAAGGTTGGGGAAAGAACATAAAACTGAGAGTGATCTCTTGTTTCAGGATGAGGTTCCCAAATGAGGTTATGCGATGAGATCACTGCTCATATAGCAACAGGCATCACACAGACCACTTCTTAATATCTCTTCACCAGTCAACTGACAATTCCTCCAACAGAGTTGTAAGGGCTGATCTATATGAGATGGTCAAACAACAAGGCAGGTCTGATGAATGAGTACAATTTGAGACCTTCCAGATATCATGAACCCACCCCCTCCATTATGACATCTAAAATTCTCCCACTATAAATTAATTTATTTGCATTTACGAGTCCCCCTTGAGTCACTAGGAAAAGCAGTAACTTAAGCTATTGTCATTTAACTAAAGCATGCTTCGAAAGCTACCGGTACCCAAGGTTGAGGAATATAAAGGAAATACCAAGTAGGTGAAAATGGACATTTAAAGGGAAGTTAAGGAGTCAAAACCAAATTGCAGTCTCTTCTTTATTTTGCTTATGGTTTGCCCTCTTTTGGAAAATTTTCTTCCAAGCAGCGGAAAACCCTCAGAATGAAAAATGATGCACTCTAAGGAACCTGAAAGAGGATTAATTCTAAGCAGATACTTACATACTTTTGAACCAAAAGGAGAAGTATTTATGGATTCTAACCGTCCTGACCCTCTTTTCAACATAGCTGTGAATATCAATGGCAGTGGTTAATACAGATACATAAAGAAGGTCTATGTAGGGAAACGAGAGTTTGGATGGAATTTAACCAACAGACACCCCCACACTTGGTTTCAGGACCATCCCTTCTAAGGAGCCAATTTCCAATAGAAAACAACCAAACTTAAAAAAAAAATCATGGAGTAACCCATTAAATATTTCACAGAACCTCATTAAAACATTTTACTATTTGCACTGATTATCATGTGGCTGCTTATACAGGTGCCCATAAATCTGACTGCATTAGGTGCTCAGGCCTTTATTTCAGTTAATTTCTTCTCCCTATGTGGACTTGCCCAGGAAATGAGATTTAATGAGTCACCATCCTCCCTGATAATCACAGGAGAGCTCATTAGCTTTTTGTCAGATTTGTACCAACTATCTGCCCCCAATATGCCTATGACTTCTTTTGAGTTAAATACGATATTACCAAAAGGGAGAACTCAAAAGAGCATTTCTATACTGAATGCTGCAGACTTGAAACACTATATAAATATTTTTACATATGTTAAAAGGCATCTGAGAGCAAAAGGTAAGAAAATAACAAAAATACAACATTCCCTATTGATGGCATCACTATTTAGATGACACACATCATTAAAAAGAAATAAAATTTGACATTTACATGTTTGCTAGTCTTTCTAAATCTGTTTAAATGCCTGATCTGAGTCAATGCAAATGCAAGTTAAAAGAATAGAAGAAAACAGTCTAATGGTTCTTAAAATTCATGAAGTTTGAGGAGATCTCCATCATGTATGTTAGGATACTTCACCAAGTTCTCCCAATCTCCTGACCTTACGTTTTCACTGGAAATAACAAAAAGCTCTGTCACTTCATGGGAAAGGGGAAATTTTTAGACTTCCCCCAAAGAAAAGCTTGAAGTAAATCTTCCATACTTCCATGGACCACCTTAGTGATAAAGTTGACTTGGCTGGCACTAAAATTGCCCATAAAGGAAGATATGACAGGGATGATAAAACCATCACAGTGATTTTCTGAATTCTCATCTGAGTCCCTCAAGAGGTTACCATTTCCCTTCTAGGTACAGAGTTACCTGGGCAAAGGTGTTGCTCCTGCATGGCTGAGTGACCACCATGGACCAGGGCCCAGCTCTTCATCAATATTTATTGAACTTTTGCAATATACTTATCTGACAAAGGGCTAATATCCAGAATCTACAATGAACTCAAACAAATTTGCAAGAAAAAAACAACCCCATCAAAAAGTGGGCGAAGGATATGAACAGATACTTCTCAAAAGAAGACAGTTATGCAGCCAACAGACACATGAAAAAATGCTCATCATCACTGGCCATCAGAGAAATGCAAATCAAAACCACAATGAGATACCACCTCACACCAGTTAGAATGGCCATCATTAAAAGGTCAGGAAACAACAGGTGCTGGAGAGGATGTGGAGAAATAGGAACACTTTTACACTGTTGGTGGGACTGTAAACTAGTTCAACCATTGTGGAAGACAGCGTGGTGATTCCTCAGGGATCTAGAACTAGAAATACCATTTGACCCAGCTATCCCATTACTGGGTATATACCCAAAGGATTATAAATCATGCTGCTATAAAGACACATGCACACGTATGTTTATTGCGGCACTATTCACAATAGCAAAGACTTGGAGCCAACCCAAATGTCCATCAATGATAGACTGGATTAAGAAAATGTGGCACATATATACCATGGAATACTATGAAGCCATAAAAAATGATGAGTTCACGTCCTTTGTAGGGACATGGATGACGCTGGAAACCATCATTCTCAGCAAACTATCGCAAGGACAAAAAACCAAACACCGCATGTTCTCACTCATAGGTGGGAATTGAACAACGAGAACACTTGGACACAGGAAGGGGAACATCACACACTGGGGCCTGTTGTGGAGTGGGGGGAAGGGGGAGGGATAGCAATAGGAGAAATAACTAATGTAAATGAGTTAATGGGCGCAGCACACCAACAGGGCACATGTATACATATGTAACAAACCTGCACATTGTGCACGTGTACCCTAGAACTTAAAGTATAATAAAAAATAAAAATAAAAATATTTATTGAACTAACCAGGGGCCATAGAGCCTATTTGGAATGCATAAGATTATGCAGCTCTATAGTCCTTAGATTGAAACAAAGTCCTAGATTCAAACAACAGTGCTTCTGAACACTTTTGGGGTGGCATATCTTTTTCAGAATGTGATGATAAAAATGGACTTTTGCTCAAGAAAAATGCAACACTCCACTACAAATGCACATACACTCAAAATTTGGGGGATGGTTTCAGAGAGTTCTCAAACACTCCAATCTTATTTCTAGACTTGCTTGGGGTTCCTGGAGCTAAGATTAATCTCCTCTTATACAGATGATAATATCAAGGAATGTAATTAAAACTACTACTCATTGAGAACTTACTACATATCAGGCAATATTATCTCATTGCACTCCCACAACAACCCCAAGAGGTACATCTGTTATTATCCACATTTTACGTATGAGGAAACTAGGCGAAGATTTAAATTATAACAGCTTGTCAGAGGCAGAGCTGGAGCTTCAAATTCAGTGTGCCTCTGGAGTCTGTGCTCTGACTCTCTAGAGTCTGCTGCCTGTCCTGTAAAACATGTTTTTATTCTAAAGCATGTTCACTTCTGCTTTCTCATTTAATCTTTGTAACTACCCTCTAGTTACAAAGATTAGATTATAATCTAATCTACCTAAACTAACTCTAGGAGTTAGATTAAGTAGATATCTCCAGTTTAATAGGTGTTGAGGACGTTTCCAAAGTAGAGCAAGAGATTTGCTACCCACAGTCTTTTCAGACAACGAAGTCACAGTTGATGAAATTAAAAATTAAAAACCAAAATTCTGACTTGAGCCTTCTTTCTCCATTCACTACAGGTTGAAACACTCTAGGAACACCATCTAATTCCTTTATTCACAGCCATCCACTGCCTTGAGGACTAAGTCAGGTCGGTAGGGTTTTGAAGCCATGTGGTGATTCCTACAAAAACCTGGCTTCCTGTGGTTCACAGAGCACAGTTTTGTTTCTACAAAGGCAAAGGCATAGAGAAGAACAGAAAGAGGAGAAAGTTGTCAATCTGCAGAATATAAAAATGTTTAATGTGCATATGATCATGCTGGACATTAGATGCATAGCCTTGTCTTTATATAGAACCCCAAATCTAGTTGAAATGTAAAAATATTTTTAAAACATTTAACCCTTTCCTTACCTGAACTCTACCTAGCATTCTTCAGCGCTCAGCTGTTCCCATTCCTCAGTGAATTTCTCCCTCCTGAAAACCTCTATGAGCGTGTACTGCCTATTCTGCACAAACATTCAATGTCAGCCATTCGCTCCTGGCTTTCTGCTCCAGTGAAGTGGCAGACTGCACAAACACAGCTTCAATCTACTTCTAAAAGTGCAGAGAAATACAGGGGGAAATGTAGGAAAAAGTTTTTGAAACAGAACCAAACCTGTAAGAGAAAATGAGAAAGAGAGAATAAAATAGAAATTCCCAGGTACAAGAAATGAAGAACGATAGCCAGAGCTGCCGTGGTATCATTTGTGAACTCATGCTCTGGGGACTCAGCATGGTGTGGGTCTAGATTTGGGCCATAAAGACCAGGGGCTGGGGTCGAAACACCCATTCAGCAACAGGAGAGGTGGAGAAGGCCTACGCAAGGTGGGGAGTTAGAGCTGACAACCGGCTATGAAATCAAGATCCTAGAAGGCACAGCAAAAAGGGAAGAGAAAGGAACTTTGTCTTTTCCCAGATCCAAGTGGTAAACAAAGTCAGTTATGGGAAATCAAACCCTCTATAGTCTGTTCGACTATACAGGTGTAGGGTCTAAACTCACATTATCCACCTGTAAGGAAATCTCAGCGAAGAAATTAAAGTAAAAACTGGCTGCATACCAATAAGACCACTGATATGCCCATCATGAGAAATGTAAAACCACTCTGTAGAAACATCTTCACAACCCCAGGAGCATGGAACATCCCCAAGATGGAGAAAACTCCTGCTAATACTTAAAAGAAAAAAATTACAAATCACAAAAGAAAATAATTCTCTGTAAGAGAGAGTAAGCAGATATAACAAACAGGAAGGTAATACACTAATAAGATAATAGAACAATCTGAAACCAGCAATAAAAATAAGTATATTTAAAATAACTAGGCCAGGCATGGTGGCTCACACCCATAATCCCAGCATTCTGGGAGGCCAAGGTGTGAGGATCGCTTGAGTCTAGGAGTTTGAGACCAGCGTAGTCAACATAGTGAGACCCTGTCTCTAGAAAAAAATTTTAAAAATTAGTCTGGTGTGGTGACACATGCCTGTAGTCCCAGCTACTTGGGAGGATGAGGTGGGAGGATCACTTGAGCCTGGGAGGTTGAGGCTGCAGTGGGCTGTGACTGAACCACTACACTCCAGCCGGGATGAAAGACCAAGGTCCTATCTCCAAAAAATTAGAAATAAAGTAACTAAAGATATTAAAAAAAACATTTGAAGCCACGATACAAGAACAAGACACCCTATAATAAAAAATATATTTGGAAACAAATCATGTCATACTTTTGGAAATTAATAAAACACAGTGAATTTAAAACTAAATAATGTATCAGTTTCTTAGGGCTGCCACGACAAAGTGCCACAAACTGGGTGATTTAGAACAAAAGAAATGTATTGCCAGAAATGTACTTTTAGATGCTTTTTGAAACCCAAAATCAAGCTGTTAGCAGGGCCATGCTCCCTCCCTCTGAAACCTGAAAGGGGAAGTTCCTTCCTTGTCTCTTGCAGCTTCTTCTAGCCCCAGGTGTTCCTTGGCTTGTTGCAGCAAAGCTCCAATCTTCACATGGCATTCTCCCTATGCCTCTTCACATAGTCCTCCCTCTGGGCATGCTTCTGTGTCCAAATTACCCCTTTTTATAAGGACACAAGTCGTAGTAGATTAGGGCCACCTTAACGACCTCATTTTAACTTGATTACCTCTGCAACAACCCTATTTCCAAATAAGGCCACATTCTGAGGTACTAAGATTAGGACTTAAATGTAACTTTTTTGGAGGACACAATTCAATCCATAACATAACAGATACAACAGAAGAGAATCAATAAAAGGAAAGATAAATCAGGGAATTAACCAGAATGCAGCATAGAAAAATTGATAGGAAATATAAAAGCTAAAAATTATGCAGGATAGAATAAAAAGATTCAATATACATTTCTTGGCAGTTCCAAAAGGAAGGAGTAAAAAGGATGAAAGAGAAGCAATATTCACTGAGATCATGGGTGAGATTTTCCAGAACTTGTGAAAACAGATCCTTACATTTAGGAAACACAGAAAGTAAAGCAGGGCAAAGAAAAATCCACAGCTATATACATCCTAATGAAACTGCAGATCTCCACAAATAAAATCTTAAACAAAGATTAACTATAAAGATTAGGTTGGTGGCGGATTTTTCTTTTTTTCTTTTTTTTTGAGACAGAGTCTCACTTTTGTTGCCCACGTTAGAGTGCAATGGCGCAATCTCGGCTCACTGCAACCTCTGCCTCCCAGGTTCAAGCAATTCTCCTGCCTCAGCCTCCCAAGTAGCTGGAATTACAGGTGCCCGCCACCACACCCAGCTAATTTTGTATTTTTAGTGGAGAGGGGCTTTCACCATGTTGGTCAGGCTGGTCTCGAACTCCTGACCTCAGGTAATCCGCCTGCCTTGGCCTCCCAAAGTGCTGGGATTACAGGTGCAAGCCACTGTGCCTGGCTGGCAGATTTTCATCACCAAAATTAGAAACTAAAACAAGAGTAATCGGTGCTGGTAGAAGTCTGGATAGTGTTTAACTGCTGGGGGACTAGCGGCTGGCAGGGACCATGAGGGGGCTTCTAGGGTGCTGGCCATGTTTAGTTTCTTGACCTAGTTCTGATTACATGTGCTTATTGATTACATGTGCTCATTACGTGTATCCATCATAGGTGTGCTTTTTCTATATGAATGCCATAATCCAATGAAGTTTTTTTTAAAAAGACCAGAAGACAAAGGAATAATGCCTTCAAAGTGCTGAGGAGAAAACAAGTCAGCAAAATTATCACTCAGGCAGAATGACAAGGTAAAGATATTACAATCAAATAGAGATTGTGAGACATTACTGTTCACCACCTTTGCTGAAAGAACCGCTAAAGGATGTATTGTAGGAGGAAGACAATTGAACCCAGAATGAAGGAATAGCATTACAAGGAGCAATAGTGAGGCAAGAAATTGTGAGGCAAATCTAAAAAAAATACTCACGAAAAATAGTAAAGATGACAAAGTTTTAACCAAGGAAGAATAAAAATCCTAGGGAAAAAGTATCCAAGATGGTGAGAGGGATTTTTGGGTACAAAGTTTCTTGTATTATTTGAGAGAAGGGAAGAAGTATTGAATTTCAACTTTAAGTATATGTGTTAAAAATTGAACGGCCACTAAAAGGTAAGAAGTAGATATATAACTTTCAAACCAGTATGAGAGGGGTGGGGCATAAAGAAAATTCAGTCTATCTAAGGGAAGCCAGTGAAGGAGGAAAAAAAAAAAAAAAGCCAAGACAAGTTGTTGAAAAAAAAGTCCAAAGAAATTAGGGCTTAAATCATGAATGGACCAAGCTGGTCAATTAAGAACAGATATTCTTAACTTTTTCTTTTAGAGGCAGGGTCTTGCTCTGTCACCTGGGCTGCAATGCAGTGGTACAATCATAGCTTGCTGCAGCCTTCAACTCTTGGGCTCAAGTGATCCTCCCACCTCAGCTTCACAAGTAGTTGGGACCACAGTCACAAGCGCCAGTGCCTGGTTAATTTTTTAAATAATTTTTTTTTGGTAGAAATGAGATCTTACTATATTGCCCAGGCTGGCCATGCTAGCTTTCCTCCATCTGTCTCCCCACTCCTCAGGCCTTCCTATTTCCTGGCTTCAACCAATCCCCCTGCCTTGGACTCCCAAAGTGCTAGGATTACAGGTGTGAGCCACATTTGGCCTCTTAAATTTATAATAATTTAGTTATATGCTGTTTGTAAGAGACAAGTATGAAATACAATTACACAAATAAGTTGAAAGGAAGTGACTGGAAAAAGATACATGAGTCAAATCTAATGCAAAGAAAGTTTTTAAAGACTAAGATTAGAAAAAAAAAATAAGGGGAAAAATTCTTAGTAGAAGAAGGGTCATTAGTATATGAGAAAAAAAAAAGGACCAATTCACCACGAAGATAAAACAATCATGAGATTGAATGAACCAAAGAACATTGCCTCAAAGTATATGAAGCAAAAAATTTAGCTGAATTACAGGGAGAAATTGATCAATTCTCCACAGTGCTGGGAGATTTTAACATTGCTGCTTTAAATCTGATAGGTCTACATTTCATCCCCACAATCAAACTGTAAGGTTCTTGAGGTCAGAGTGGGTGTCTTATGCCATGTCCCCCAATATATGAGATGCATTTCCCCTCCCTCCAAAAGTATCTGAACATATAAACGTCCCTGCTCATATAAGTGGATAAAAGACAGTGCTCTATAGGCAAGTGCAAAGCACAGAAAGTATGTACTAATAATTTATTACTGATAGTAGACACTTTTTGTAACAAGTAAAACTATTACAAGTAGAATAACTAATGAAGACATAAAATAATGGAGTCAAAAGAGAAAAAAGAAAACTATCCCTATACTTCTTTTGAAGCATTTATGAGACACCAGGTTCATTTCTTAAATTATTCAAACTACTGTATAAACTAATTGGAAGATCATGTATATTCATTTTAAATGGGAAAAAAATGGACCTAGAAAGAATTTTAAAACTGTAAACAGAATTTGCATTTGGTGGATACAAGACAGTAGCAATGATACTACCCCCTAGTGGCAGAGCACAGCAACCCCAACAGGACAGTGAAGGTATGTGTTATATATCCCATGGATCATTTTCCTAACAAAAGTATTAAGCTGTAGAAAGTATTCTCCTGTAGATCATAAAGTTGATTGTAGTAAATGTTCAATCAATGTCTGCTGTTGTCACTGCCATCACTACAGTGTCATCAGCATTTTTGTTACACTCAGCCTATAGTTAAGTGCCTTTGTGACAGGTATCAATATCCAGGACATCAGCTGTGGCCAGGGCTACAAGGTCCCACCACATAGAGAGGGCAATTTATATTAAGGGAACACTCTTCAGCCACTTTTTGTTTTTTCAGAGAGGGGCAGTGTAACCATCAGACACTAGGAGGCTTCCGGGCCTTCTCAGTACATCATGCAATGGCAGCTTTTTGAAGATCAGTAATATGAAGTCTGTCCTAAAGAACATTGAAGGTCCCCGTCTCTACTAAAAATACAAAAAATTAGCCGGGCGTGTTGGCAGGCGCCTGTAGTCCCAGCTACTCGGGAGGCTGAGGCAGGAGAATGGCGTGAACCCGGGAGGCGGAGCTTGCAGTGAGCCGAGATCACGCCACTGCACTCCAGCCTGGGTGACAGAGCAAGACTCCGTCTCAAAAAAAAAAAAAAAAAAAAAAAAAAAAAAAAAAAAAAAAAAAAAAAAGAACATTGAAGGTATCCCTACTGGAAAACAATGCCATTTTCTTATGGTCCACAAGGAAAAGAAAGAAGGAATGTAAGTATTCCAGTTACAACTCACTAGGATCCATCCATGTGTAAATACGTCCCACAAGGTGGATTAGAAGTATATAAATTTGTGTTAAAAAGGTAAAATGGTTATTATATAAGATGTCGATATTAGGGGAAACAGTGAAGGATACATAGGAACTCTCTGTACTATCTCTGCAACTTTTCTGTAAGTCTAAAATTATTCCAAAATTAGAAGTTTCTGTTTTTAAAAATTGATGGTCAAAAAGAAAAGACAAAGGTAAAATTCTTATTGTATTTGTCAAGAGATTCACTGACAGTGAGTGCCATAACCTATAGGTAGCAGACAGCAATTTTATTATTTTTTAGTTGGAAAAATGTGGGTCCAGAATGGAATTTCTTGAGAATGTACAGAATTTCTTGAGATGTCCATTAGGCATTCATCTAAACCAGTGTTGCAGTGCAGGCTTTGAGCAATCTACTTCTTCAACAGAAAGGCAGTTTTAGAATCCCTGCATAGCTTGTCCTACGCACAAAATAATACTCTTTATAATTTGAGTCATTTCCCATAAGGTTTGTGTTATTTTTGTTATGTGGCTTTTAGACCAGTCAGGTGGAACATTTAACTATGTTAAATCATTTTTTACAAGAGTTACGACTAAACAGTGGGCAAAGGAGGTGCAGTTAGAGGTAAACACTGAAGGAATGTGGTCAAAGGCAATTTGAAGATGACCTGGTAGTCTTAAGTGCAATGAGCAAACTATGCAGCTCTCAATGATTGATGTGTGGACTTCACACAAAAGCGAATGTGGAAATTGTGATTCCAATCTAAACACAAATCCAGTCAGTTGCCAGTCTAACCTGTTTGGTTATTTTTAAGTTTTAAAACATTGCTGATAATTAAAACCACAATGGGCTGCCAGGTTAAACCCAGGAGAATGGCCAAGATAAAAGAACTGTGCAATACTAAGTGTTGGCAAGGGCATGAAATATCTGGAACGCTCACACACTGCTGGTGGGAGTATAAAATGGAGTAACACGCTGAAGAACCATTTGGCAGCTTCTTATACATCTACCGCATGACCCAGTAATCCCACTTCTAGGTACTTACATAAAATAAGTGAAAACACAGGTCCCTTGTACACAAAGGGCAGACTTAATTTTTTTGAAGTACAATTTAAAAATTGTTTATTACAGTTCACGCTTTTGGTGTCTTATCTAAGAAATTTTGTTCATCCCCGGAGTTATGAAGACTTTTCTTCTAGAACTTTTGTAGTTTTAGCATTTATATCTAGTCTATAATCCATTCTGAGTTAATAAAAAACAGACTGGTACCCAAAAGTTCATGGGAGCTTTATTCATAATGGCCTCAAACTGGAGACAACAAAATGTGCATCGACAAGAGAATATGGATAAATACAAAGTGGTATATCCAGACAGCAACAACAAGGAATGATACACATGGAAACAAGAGCTGATACACACAATGACATGAATCTCAAAAATATTATGTTCAGCAAAAAAATGTAGACACACAAAAGTATTCTGTATGTTTCCATTTATTTGAAGTTCAACAACAAGCAAATCTAATCCATGGTGATAGCAGTCAGAAGAGTGGTTGCTGGGGCTGGAGAAGAAGGTGATAATAACAGGAATGAAGCACCAGGAGACTTTCTAGGGAGATGGCAATGTTCCAAAATTTGTGGGGTTTGTTTGTTTGAGACAGAGTCTCGCTCTGTCATCCAGGCTGGAGTGCAGTGGTGTGATCTTGGCTCACTGCAACCTCTGCCTCCAGGGTTCAAGCGATTCTCCTGCCTCAGCCTCCCAAGTAGCAGGGATTACAGCTGCCTGTCACCACACCCAGCTAATTTTTGTATTTTTAGTAGAGACAGCGTTTCAGCATGTTGGCCAGGCTGGTCTTGAACTCCTGACCTCAGGTGATCCACCTGCCTCGGCCTCCCAAACTGCTGGGATTACAAGCGTGAGCCACCATGCCCAGCCCCAAAACTTGTTTTGAGTGGTTCCACAGACATTTTGACAGTTACACAGAAATTCACTGGTCAAAAAATTTCCTACTATCTATACTTAGGAATTGCACATTTCATTGTATGCAAATTATACCTCAATAAAAAACAAGAAAACTGCTGACTTCAATGCTGATATTTGCTCTGCTAAATTTAATCCACTAGAAAACACCTTCCAAGGCACAGGGCCACTTTCCTAGTAAAAGTATTTTCAGCTTTTGGGGCCTTGTCCTTGTGCAGTATTGTTGCAGAGAGAAGCTACAAGGCAGAAAGGTAAAAATCAAGGTGGTACGGAGTTACATCTCTGAGAGAGCAGCTAACTTTTCTAGTTCCTCTATTCACAAAATGACTAACAACAAGTTCTCGAATCTCTGCCACTTGCCCTCTCTAGGAGTAGTTGAGTGGCAATGAACGGAATTCATTTTTTATTAACTTACTACCACATAGTTTTATTTTCAAAACAGGAACATCCGGCAGAATCTCAGCTTTCATTTTGAATTCAGTGTTCCCGCTTCATCCATTATTCATCCACACTGCACTTTCCTGGTTTATGATTTTACTAAATTTCTTCATTTGAATTATGGCCTTGTGGTCAACAGCGGGCAATATATTATTCTTATATAATTTTTAAATACAAAGGCAAATGGCACGGAACAATTAGAATCGATGGCTTGGGAGTCTGGCACTCAGATGTCATAGGCAAATGCCGTGCTCTTGACTTTAACCTATGGGTTCCACTTCATGTGGGTTGTATTTTTCATACATCAGGAGTTTTTATAAATTTACTATTCAATCCAGCAGCCCTACTTTGTTCGCAAAATATAAGCAAAACAAATATGTCAGGGTAATGATGCCAGGACTCTCCCTTATTGAAAAAAGCAGTTTATTAATACCTTATTGCTACAAGCTAGATCTTATTATCATCTTGGGTCATTTAGAATCTTATTAGGTATTCTGCTGGTGGATGAATAATCCTGTGATAAATTCTTTGCCATGTCCTTCACAGTTGTCATAGCAGGATCATAAACAGCATTTATAACAATCTAGCCTAGAGGAAGTGGCTGACAACGGTCTGCTTAGCATGCAGGAAATATTCAGATCGGCAGTGTCTGCTTAGACACAAGCCCACAGGAGAGCTCCCAAAGTTCAATGTAGCATGGGTTTCTCTGAAGATTCCCCTTCAAAAAAGGCAGGAGGTCAGGGACATGGGGACCAAAAACATTTTGGAAGCCACAGATAGTTTCTTTCCATCAGATCTGCCAGGCGGCAGGGGAAGGCCAAAGCACAAGCCATTTTGTTCCTGACGGACTGTTCAGGTCTTGATTCCCAAACTCCAGATCAAGGTACAAAGTATTTTATGTCAACTGTTCTTTTAATCTCATTTTATTCTCACAGATGAAATTGTGATTTGCCTGTATTACTACTGTGTGTCTAATTAGTACATTTGATGAGAAGATGAATCTGAACGTGAATGAGATTATGGGTGTAATTCCCAGCACAAACTAGGTGTTTTTACTCTATTCCAAAACTGTAGATCTCATCACTTATAAAAACCCATGATATATATATATATATATACACATATATACACATATATATATATACATATATACATATATATACATATATACATATATATATATACATATATACATATATATACATATATACATATATATACACATATATACATATATATATATATTCCTATTCACATAACAAGAACCATGGCTGGAAATCCGCCATGACTCTTCCTAGAAAAACCTATTCAAGAGGCAAATAAGCCAGTCCAATATTTCTCCAGCTTCATCTCCTATCATTTCCTGCCACTCACAATTAGTTCACAATTAATCTCTTATTACTTGCTAAACAAGTCTGGGCTTTTTATAAAAGCTCTTGTCTTTGTACAGAATGCCCTTGCTCTGTTTTTCTTTGTCAGACATCTTAAGTAGGTTTCTCCCAGAACCTGAAACAAGGATTTGAGGGAAAGTAATTTATTTTGGAGGTGATCTCAGAAGCAGAGGTAGGGGGAGGGGATATGAGACAGGGAAGATAAGGAAACCAGTAATGTGAGCAATACTGAGGAGGTTGTCACTGTGGGCAACTGAGGCACAATCCCCCGGGGGACCTCCCAGTGGGAGGATGGGAGGTCAAGGGAGCTGGGGTATTTATTGACTTTCTCCCGTCAGTCATGGATTGTGGGCTGCTCTGATGGGATAAGTTAACTCCCTACCCCTGCCAGCCTACCAGCAAGACAGAGCCCTCAGACAAGTAGCAGAGTCTGAGAGCACCATTATGGTGGATGCCACAGCGGGGAGGGTAGGGCACCGACAGCATTCACTCCCCAGCCCAAGTCCTCCTTCCCCTTCAAGTTAACCTCAGTGTGACTTTCTCTGGGAAAGCTTCCTTGACTCTGCCACTCTGACTTAGGCAACCCCTGACTGGATTCTCATAGCAACACTCTGAGTCATGGCACTTGCCTGATCACATTGTAACTTCCCCTCTAAGTAATAAGTTCCTCTGGGGAAGGAGTGGTACCTAACTCACGTCATATCACCAGTGTAGGCCCTGGCATATTAAAGAAACTCACTAGATTCATACATTCCACAAAGATTTATTGAGGACTCACCATATGCCAGACACTATTCTAGAAGCCAGGGGTTAGAGCAGTGAGCAATATATTCTACTCAGGGACCGTATAATGGACAGAGGTAGGAAAAACCCATATAGCCAAATTGACATGGTATGTTCAGGTATTAGTAAATGCTAGAGAGAAAATGAAAGAGGATACGGGGTAGAAAATGACTAGGGTGAAGAGAGGTTGCTATTTTAGCCATGCTGCTGAGGATAGGCTTTTCTGAGAAGGAAATATCTGAACAGAGATTAAAAAATTAATGGGCAGGGGCTGGGGAAAGGGAGGGATGATTAGGCAGAGCACAGAAGATCTAGAGTGCAGTAAAGCTGTTCTGTATGATACCATTATGGTGGATACATGTCATTATACATTGGTCAAACCCAGAGAACGTACAAAACCAAGAGTGAATTGTCATGTAAACTATGGAATTTGGGTGATGATGATGTATCAATGCAGGTTAACAGATGTACCACTTTTTAACAAATGTACCACTCTGTGCAGGATGTTGATAGTGGGGAGGCTCTGTGTGTCTGGGGGCAGAAGATGGATGGGAACTCTCCATACTTTCCCTCAATTTTGCTGTGAACCTAAAACTTCTCTAAAATGTCAAGTCTAAGCCACGTACAATGACTCATGCCTATAATCTCAGCACTTTGGGAAGCTGAAGGGAGCAAATTGTTTGAGACCAGGAGTTCAAGACCATCCTGGGCAACATAGCAAGACCCCATCTCTAACAAAAATTAATAATAATAAAGTCTATTTAAAAAATTAATAATAATGAGAAAGACCTAGTCTTGTAAAGATATGGAAGAAAGACAGTTCC
This sequence comes from Nomascus leucogenys, assembly GCF_006542625.1. NCBI lineage: Eukaryota > Metazoa > Chordata > Mammalia > Primates > Hylobatidae > Nomascus > Nomascus leucogenys. Next base: position 79,415,066 of record NC_044386.1, read on the forward strand.
TGGCAGAGGAAATAGCAAGTGCAAAGACCTGGAGTTGGGAACAATCATGGCATATTCAAGAGTCAGAAAAGCTACACTGTAGTGGAGGAGGAGGAAAAGGTCAGAAGAGCTCTGAGAGGCTGGCGAAATCCAGATCACGTAGGGACTTTTGGGTGTTATAAACTAAATCAATCTAATATCCTAAAATCAACTAGAAGAAAACTCAAGACTACATTAAAAACCATTTCCCTCAATTATCCGGATATTTAAGCTCACTTTCACTTCTAAACTTACTTATTATGACAGCTGCCTCATTTTGTGTGGTACACCAGAGGGGCTGCAATGTTGACTAGAGTGCTTTCCCAGCTATGTGTTCACTCACACATTTGAGATAACACCAAAGGTGCCATCCCTGAAATAGCCAGAGCCATAAAAAATTAAGTCCCTTATGATGGTTGGCTTCTTGCATCAGCTCTGTTACAATTAATTTTTGGAAGTCCTTTACTATCATACCTTCAGTTTCCTCTTCAGCAGAGTACAATGATAGGGACTAAATGGCCTTCACAGTATTTGGCAGCCCTACAAGTCTATGAATCAAATTGTTCAAGGTGAAAATAGAAGATATGTGACTGATTATTTTAAGTTTTTAATAGGAACTTTTTAAACATTCACAGACGTGGAGAGAATACATAATGAAACTGCATGTAGCCATTTTTGATTGTCGAAATTTATCAGCATTGTGCCATGGCTGGCTTATTTCACACATATCAGAATTTATGCAACTAAATATTCATGCTCCCTTCAAGATGGGCATCCTGAGAATCCATCCATGGATAGAATGATGCAACACATTCTTGTGCATATTCCAGCAGGAACGGGCTGACTTGGGAACAACCTTATAATCAAGGCCAGAGAATAAGATAAAGTAGATGACCATTCATGTGACCAATATTAAACATTAAAAAAATAGGTTTTGAGCAGGGGTTTATTCACTACTGGAATACACGTCTTCATGTATTTATTCAGTAAATACAGCGTACGAAGCCCAGGGATAGACGCTATAAGGCAGGGGTCCCTAATCCCCCAGGCTACAGGCTGGTACTGGTCTATGACCTGTTAGGAACTGGACCACATAACAAGAGGTGAGTGGCGGGTGAGCAAGCAAAGCTTCATCTGTATTTATAGCTGCTCCCCATCCCTGACATTACCGCCTGAGCTCCACCACCTGTCAGAACAGTGGAGGCATTAGATTCATATAGGAACATGGACCCTATTGTAATCTGCACATGGGAGGGACCTAGGTTGTGCACTCCTTATGAGAATCTAATGCCTGATGATCTGTCACTGTCTGTCATCATCCCCAGATGGGACCATCTGGTTACAGGAAAGTAAGCTCAGGGCCCCCACTGATTCTACACTATGGTGAGTTGTATCATTTCATTATATATTACAATGTAATAATAATAGAAATAAAGTGCAAAATAAATGTGCTTGAATCATCCTGAAACCATCCCCCACCGCCCACAGCCCCTCATCTATGGAAAAATTGTCTTCCATGAAATCGGTCCCTGGAGCTAAAAAGTTTGGGGACTGCTGTTATAAGGGATACAAAAGTGAAGGACACACAGTTCTTTCCTCAAGGAACACACAGCCCCATAGATTCAGAATTTGCAGGTCTATGCTGGCTCCGATGCCCACATCCCAGGATGCTTGACCCCACAGCAGTCTCATTGTCACACCTGGGTATTCTGACTTGCCCTTGACTCCCTTTCCAAGGTAGCCTTTGTTCTAGTTCACAGTCACTTCTGTCTCCATCTTGGTGAGCAACACGTTTAACATGTTTTCCTTCTATAGCACTGGGGACAGGGTGATCTGCTTTTCCTCAAACTCTACACACAGAAAAGGTTGAGCCTCCCGTGCACTTGACCCTCCCTTGATGGACACCGGCTGCCAGGGCCCTTTGGGACGACGGGAGGTTCTGCTCTGAGTGATTTCTCCCGCAGTGTCTGGTGCCCCCTAGATCAATCGTTCCCCACAATTCCCAGGGAGTGAATGTGCGACTCTTTAACTGATTGACTTACCACCAGCCAATTAGAGCTTAAACTGTCTAATTAAGCCAGAGATGGAGCCATCAACTCACTGAATTCTGAGGCCTGTTAACTTTACCTAAACAATAGAATGAGGTCAGGTGTGTGTTATCATTGGGAATAACTAGTAAAATCAGAGTAAAGCACTTTGCAGATAGAAAACACTCTGGGAGTGTTGGTAAGAATAAACAAAAGATAGGACTAGACTAAAAAAAAAAGTCAAAACCTGTACAAAATTCATATACGACCTCTTTTTAAATAGCCTGTCCTCAAATGCATCAACTTCTGAATTCACTCTTTGCCTAAACAGCAGAGTAAAATATGCATCATTACATAGGACTCTACCATAAATGGTCTCCATTCTTATTTGTTTTTCATAATTACCTTTGACCAGTGTTGTTTACTACGTTATGACTATCAAGACAGCTCTATTACACTGGTTTAGCCACAATTCATATGTGCTGCTTCCTCAAATCTTACATCAATATCATAATTACTCCCCATTTTTCCCTCTTTTAAGACAATAAAACTGCTCACTTCAGAAACAGGGAGATCATCATTCTCTTGGAGGGTGAGTAAGAAGTACTTACTGATTTGCTTTAAAATCAGAGAGCTCAATGTTCATGTCCTTTGTAGGGACATGGATGAAGCTGGAAACTATTCTGAGCAAACTATCGCAAAGACAGAAAACCAAACATCCCATGTTCTCACTCATAGGTGGGAATTGAACAATGAGAATACTTGGACACAGGGTGGGGAATATCACACACTGGGGCCTGTCGTGGGGTGGGGGGAGGGAGGAGGGATAGCATTAGGAGATATACCTAATGTAAATGACGAGTTAACGGGTACAGCACACCAACATGGCACATGTATACATATGTAACAAACCTGCATGTTGTGCACATGGACCCTAGAACTTAAAGTATAATAAAAAAAATCAGCTCATTTATGAAAAGATTAAAATTGTCCACTCAAAACACCTTTTTTCACTGTAAAACTAGCAACTGCAAAGAAAGGTAATATACACGGAGAGATTTTTGAACCTGATTTATTTAGCCAAGAACAAATGTTTTATAAACATCACCACACAGAGAGAACCCATTCTAGTCTGTTCCTAAAGCTACAGCTGCATTGGCCCCTGAGATCATATTTAGCAGAGACATTTTTAAGAAAGTCAGCATGAGAGAGAGAAAAAAATCTTCTCAGGTATGTGTATGTTATTAATCATAATTAAGGCAGGTTTGACAGCTTCCTGGCAATAGAGACGATAAGTTCCTTTTCTCTGACATCAAAATCCTAAAGGAATACTAGCTATTTCATTATCAACTTCACTGGTCTTTACACCTATGATATCCACTTTGAGAATATGAGGTCTTAGAGAAACCTGAGCTCTGACAATTATTGTTTGCCCACCACTGACACCGGGTAGGGTATAACACAAGCTGGGCTCTTACTGAGATCTTACTTTAGTACAGAGATCCACGCTGGGGTTAAAATGTGAGTTTCAGGAAAACACATGGCCTGCTCCATAATGCATTTCCACTGAAGGGTCATCCTTCAGAGTTGTTGGTTTTTGTCTGTGCAGGTGGCTCTGCACTTTTGATTTCCCATTAAATTGGAAAGGGAGCACTTGGTCCCCACTGCAATGGCATCCTCTGACAAGATATTGAGAAATGGGAGATGGATCTATTTCAAGAGATAGATTCATTTTCATAAAACCAAACCAGAGAATTGCCTCCATTTAATCACACCCAATTTCATTAATGTGCTTTCTAAAATGCCGCTTTGGAAAGGTTCTTATGATGGCTACATCTTAAAGGAAGCATCACCAGGATATCAGTTTGGTGCCTTTGCAGGTGATTTCAAGGAATTTATTCTAACCATCTACTGACCATAAACTCCAGCCGAGTTTCTCAGGCCCAGCAGGGAAATGTGTCCTGTAGTGTAGAAATCCTCAGCTCACTTTCTACTTCTTCTTTCACAGAAAACATGAGCTTAACAGACCCTTGCCTATGTTGGCATCTACATAATGGTGTAGGTTGAGATTTGGATGGTTCTCAAGCATCCCATGTTCCTCTTTGTGCCTGTCTTTATGTCTTTCGGCACTGAAACATTTGTGCTTCCCAGGACTTAATCCAGGGAAGGAAGTGTTCACTAGGAGCTCTGCTCTTCAGTAATCTATAGATAGTTCCTCATTAAGGGAAATAGTAGAAAATGTTTCACTAATTTGTTAGAAAACTATTTTATTGAAAAGAACAAAGAAGAGTCCTTCCCACACACTGATTAGGAAAAAGAGAAGCACGTTGGGGGGAGTTTTTCCAATGGCTTTCAACTCAAGATGATGTTTAAAACCAAAAACCACAACAAAACAAAATTTAGCAAGAATAGTGAGAACCAAAAGCAAGGAAAACACGAACTAGTATTACCATGAAAAAAATACTGCGAAGATATTCTTCATCCACAACATAACCAAAACCTAGATTTAAAATCAGGGAAACAGCCTGGACAAGATAGCAAGACCCCACCTCAACAAAAAATAATTGTTTAAAAATTAGCTAGGTGACATACCTAATGCTAAATGACGAGTTGTTAATGGGTGCAGCACACCAACATGGCACATGTATACATATGTAACAAACCTGCACGTTGTGCACATGTACCCTAAAACTTAAATAATAAAAAAAAAAAATTAGCTAGGTGTGGTGGTGTGCGCCTGTAGTCCCAGCTACTTAAAAGCCTGAGGCAGGAGGACTGCTTGAGCCTGGGAGTTCAAGATTACAGTGAACCATGGTTGCACCTCTGTACTCCAGCCTGATGACAGAGCAAGATCCTGTTTCTAAAAAAATAAATTTTTAAAAAGTAAAGTCAGGGAAAAGTAGGATGAAAGGCCAAACGATTATTGTCTCAGAAGGAAGAACCCAGCACCTTCAAAGCTCAACCATGATGGAAACAGTTGTCTCCATCAGCAAAACCATCTAGAGGAGCCAACACATGCTGGGAGGGGTGGGGGTAGGCTAAAGACAAATAATTTCTATTACGTCGTGAATAGAAAGAAAATACATTTTAAAATCTTAATTACTCAATTTTCAGCTTATTTTGCCCATAGCAATCTGGACATGAAATCTGTGATGTTCTGGAGTTAGAAGAGACCTCAAGGGAAAACAAACAAGTTAACTTCCCTCGTCATGACAGGATTGCCCTCCCCACCCCCAAATCGGTTTCTTATTAATGAAGGGTGTCTGCCTCTGCTAACTTAACATCATGGCTATGATATTAAGTTAACATCATAACGTACCTTTAAATATGGTCTTTAAGATGTTAAAATCACCACCTCTGCTGACTAGGGGTTTTATTGTCTATTCTTGGCTATATCTCATCTTAGTGAGATCCCATGGGATTTAGCAATTAGTATGGATACAGCAGTTTGGTAATCAAAAGTAATTAATGGCATCAAAACACAGTCTTGCCTGTTTCTGAGGACTTGTTACACACATTTAGGTCTTTCTTTTTAAATAAGCCACTTGATTCCTGTTAGAATAAATGCCAATAGATAGAAAACACTTTAGTTTAATATATTAACGTGTTTGAAGCGACATTGAAAGGCTGACTCAATGTGCCCATTGGTGATAAGTTCTTAAGTCACTTATAATTCATGATTCTAAACACAAAAGAAACACCGATGTTGCTTTTTGCAATGATGTATACCATATATAGTACAGGCATTTACAATCTTCCTTTAAAAAAAAAAGTAAAATTGTAAAATAGAGACTGTCAACTGTCAAATGGAAATTTAAGAAAAATTACGGTTATTTATTTCTTTCAGCACTCTGATTTAAATATTGCTGAGGGAAGTAAAAGGAGAGAGAGATACTTTATTGTAAGTGTTCAGTTTGCCATGAATCAAATGAAAAAAAATCCAAAGTTTCTCCTAGTAAAAGGGAAGCATATGTGGGTTCAGTTGAAACAGATAAATGAAATTCTTATCCAAGAACTTGGTATTCCTTTTAACAGGCCACCACCACCCATCTTGTCACTGATGAAGTTGAATCTGTTTTTATATCAATAGGGTACGAGGAGTGAAGGTTTGGAAAGGGGAGCAGGTTTCCAAAGAGTCAAGCCTCCCTTTTCCCAGGAGAACAGAGTTTTTAAATTGATTTTCTTTTAAAATGTACTCAGTTTCAGACAGACTGAAGCCCAACACACATGAGCCCTTTCAGTAGTCCACATCTGTAACTCATTTCCAGTTCTTAAAAAATTGATGATGTTTGATTTAATGCCAAAATCTCCCCAAGCACAAGGGATGCCACCTTCAGGCAGCTTGGTATCAGTATGTATAAAGCTAACTCTTGAACCTTTATCGGGAACCCGAAGTGAGAAGACAGAGGTGGCTGGCAGCTGCAGAAGTGAGAAGCACTTTGGAGGCTCTTCTGGAAGACTCCGTGCTTGGCATTTCTCTTTTTAATATCACTGAAGGTTGAGACAAACATCTAGTGTGGGCAATTTGAACAAACATTTAATATCATCTGCTGATCTTCAAGAGCAAATGGAGTAAATGTAAAGTGTCTTGTCAAGGATTAAAGTCTCTTTGGTGTAGTATTATACAAATATGCCAACCTGAAACAATACTTATTTTTTAAGGGCATTTTATTTTAATCATATGTGCAACCTGTTCTGTGCTCAAAAAATATATGAGAATAATTTCTGAAACTTTAAACAACTAAGAGAGAGTAACATTGAAAGGCAAAGGGACTCAGATGCCCTTTCTCCAATATAGGGAAGGGGAAACATAGCAGATAACTTGCTGATCTCTTACAGGCAACTAGATAAATGTGCACCTTCTAGCTCACCCACATTACTTTCTACCAATAACAATATATTACATTTTGTTTAGGCTGAAGACAGTATACATAAGAAATATGGCATTTGTAGGCAAACTCATAACCTCATAACTATACCTCCCTTATAGCTGCAATCATATAAAATGAGCATTTCTTAAGTTCCTAAGAAATCTCAAAGGTTATTTTTATTATGAAATATCTAGATAGAAAAATCATTTAACAATCACACATGTAACTTATCACTTATTTTTATCATAGCTTAACATTTTGCTTCAGATAGCTTAACAGTTGTTTCAGATCTTTTGCTTAAGGAAATAAGACATTACAGATACAGTTGAGGCCCCTCAAGCTTCCCAACCTAATTCAATGCCCATTTCCCCTGCCAAAAAGAAAAATTGAAAATCAACTCTGGTCAAAACAGCTGTGTTGTATAGATCACACTGGCCCCTAGAGTTGTGCCCCCAGCAGCCTCAATGCTGGGATTGCATCTTTTTTAGTTTTCCTCATTTTTTTTTTCCACCACAGGTTCATCTCCATTCAAGCAAGGAGATGGGAAACAAATTCTAGAAATGCCTAAACTTTCCTAAAGTGAAGTCATATTCTCAACAGAGGCCAATCTTTGATAAAACCAGAAGTTAGCTTTTGAAAGGAGGGACTCTCGGTAAAACTGTCCACAAAAAAAGTCTCTTCCTTTTCTGCTTTTTTCACTCTCTTTTATTTTTTATTTTATTTCGAGGCAAGGTCTCACTCTGTCACCCAGGCTGAAATGCAGTGGCATGATTACCGCTCACTGCAGTCTCAACCTTGCGGGCACAAGCGATCCTCCCACCTCAGCCCCCTGGAGTAGCTGGTACTACAGGTGTACACCTCCATGCCCAGCTATTTTTTGTAAAGACGGGGTTTCCCCATGTTGCCCAGGCTGGTCTCAAACTCCTGACTTCAAGCAATCCTCGCACCTCAGCCTCCCAAAGTGCCATGATTACAGGCATGTGCCACCGTGCCCAGCCAGAATTTCATTTTTTGATTACAAAATATTTCCATATTTTCATCCTTACCATTGATATAAAGTTATGTAATAGTTCTCTACAACACACATCTAATATGTGTTATTTTTGCAATATTTGCCTCAAATTCTTGTGTTTAAGAAAATCAGATATTACTAGTAGAGCTAGTAGAGATAAGGTCACAACAGATTCTTTCTACAGTGGTTGCACCATATGCTCTATTAGCAGCTCGAAAGAGGACCTAGTTCTTCATATTGTAATGCATAATAATGGTTGACCCCCTCCCTTGCATAACACATTAGGGAATCTTTAATATTTCAAACCAAAGGAAATAAGTTTTAAGCATCAGCAATAGGAAGATGTGGAAAGTTTAGGCAAGGGGCCTTTCAGTATTTCACATCGTGTTGTTACTTTTAGCACACTCCCATCACCTCTCTTGTTCTCCTTCTCTGCACCCCATACTTTAACCAGAGTGCTCTTGAAAACCAAATCTGATCATGCCACTCCCAGCTTTCAACTCTTGGGTGCCTTCCCATGGTGTTAAGGAGAAAGTCTAAGCCCCTTTCCCACCATAGCCTACCTGAAGAGGCCCTGTTCCCTCTCCTCTTCCTGTCTACATTTGCCACACTGACCTCCTTTCCATTTCTTAAAGGTGCCAAGCTCTTTCCCACCTCAGAGTCTTTGTATGTTTTCTTTGCCTGAAACACTCTTTTCCCTTCTCTGTGGTTGGCCAGTTCTAAGCGATTTTTCACATCTCAGCTGACAAGTGCCTTTAATAACAAAAAATTTCCCTGGCTTCTCCTATATCTAAATCAGGTCTCCCTTACGTAAACTTATTATGTCTGTTGTTTTTTAAATTATAATTTACAAATGCATATTTGTATGAGGATTTGTTTAATGCCCATTTCTCTTGTTAGACTACAAACTTCATAAGGCTAAGCATCATGATTTTTTTTTTCACTTCTAAATTTACCAGCATAGTGCCTCTTATAGAATCAATCATTATTGCTTGACTAAATGACTGAAAATACCCTGCTCCAGACCTCAATATTTAAAGCTTCCTTTCCCAGACTTGCACAATTGCCCCAAGCCTTCCCTCTTCTTCTCTAACTTAATCTCCACTCCAATCTCTGTCCCCCTCCTTTTCCCTTCCCACACCCGTTTGCATGTCTCCACTCATTTGGAAAAAGGAACTAAGGGCTGGTAACAAAAAGTATGCCTTATGATGATTATATGCATTCTAGTCTATTTCTACTACATATTGCAACATAAAATATCATTATATGGTATACATGCAATGAAAGGTTTATTTCAAATTTTAGAAGAATGTCTTTAAAGACATCATGAGAACACCTCCATGGATTCAGGATGATTTTGGTAAGCATGAATGGTTAAATTAATAAGCCAAATAGCTATTTTGCAAGCATGGACTCAACCAAGAATTCTAAACTATAAGCTGGAAGACAATGCCACCCCATGAAGCAGCTACCAGGTTTTTAAAAGTGGTTTTGAACAGAATTGCAAGTATTATTAACTGCAACGGAATAGTTGTGTTCCCCCAGGTAGTTCTTAAAAATACTGCACATCATCTTGTCACTTAATATTCAGAGACAAATTTGGAGGTTCAAATTTGTATTTTGATCCTGTACATAAACATTTTTCCAGTCATACTAACAAGGAGAAGGAGGAAGACGAGGAGGAAGGGGAGGAGGAGCAGGCAACCAAAAAAGGTGGATCATCATGAAATTAAGGTCCCATGCTGAAAATTAAATACTCTGAAGAGCACTGTTTTTATTAACTGATAAAAGTTCTTACATATATTTTCAACTTTCTTTGTTCGCCATTACACGATTTCATCCAATGACTCCATGTTTCTTTTCCTTTAAAAACCCCAGGTATAACTTTGATGTAATTTTAGAGCTCATGCCTCTCTCCCTTCAAAACAGGCTGGCAATGCCTAGCAATCCTCTAAAGATTGAAATAACTGTGCCAAGAAGAGGACACAGCAGAGGCAAATTGTCCCCATTCCAAAAGCAGCTAAAGCTGTAAACAGAAAACACAGTGTTGAATCCAAAATCCAAGAATTTGACCTGGCAATGTTGCTAGCTGTGTTCGTCTGGGACTTTTTTATTTTGTTGCTCAGCAACCCACAATCCCCATTCTTTGTTCAGAGAGATGCTCCGGACCTCCAGATCCAGAGATCAGCAGGCTTCTAATTTCCTTCTTGAACTTGCTTTCAAACTAGTGATTCAAGGTAGAAGGGAGAGAGGCATAAATGAAGCATCTTCCAATGAAATCTTTAAGACATTCATTTATTTACTCAACATGCATTTATTGAGCTCTTATCACGTCCTTAGGAATTGTGGCCACAAGCGATATGGTGGTGAACAAAAGATTTCCCTTCTTCATGAAGCCTGTCTTGGGATGGGAAGCACCATGCATGAAACAATTACACAAATGAACATCAACTACTCATTGTGGTGAGTTCGTGGAAGGAAAAGTATAGGCTCCCGTTCATAATTATAAAAGAGGGAGCACGCTTTGTCTGGATTTTGAAGCTGATTATTTTTTTCTCTCCAAGCTAATTTTGCATATTTATTTAGGAAGGCTTTCAAAGATGGGCAAGGTTTAAAAATTGGTTTATTTAAACTTTTAGTATTTTAAGTTCAGGGTACATGTGCAGGGTTTTTACATAGGTAAATGTGTGTCTTGGAGGTTTGTTGTACAGATTATTTCATCACCCAGGCATTAAGCCTAGTACCCATTAGTTATTTTTCCTGATCCTCTCCTTCCCACCCTTGAGCTGAATTATTAATGAAAGAGAGATGAATAGGAATAAAGGGAAGGAAGGAGGGAACCCTCCTGGCACAGGGAGTGGCAAGCACAAAGGACCTAAAGTAGGATGGCACACAGGGCAGCACACCTGCTGCATAAAGGGAAGACAGCAGAAACTCAGCTGAGAGGTAGGCCAGGGCCCAGTCACCAAGAGCCTTTTAGGCCACTGTAAAGATTAGGGTCTTTGTCTAAAGAGAAACTTGAAGTCATTGAAAGGATGTCAATAGTGACATTCATAATCCAACTGAGTCTTCAGATCACTCTGATTGTCATGTTGACATGTATTAAAGGAGGTAAGGACAGCAGTAGGAAGCCCAGTGGCAATACGATTTGATGTGTAATTTTTAAGATCGTTGGCTACCACATGGAGAAGGAGTTGGAGGGTAGCCATAGTGTACGTGGGGACACGTATGTGGATCACTTGAGGCTGGAGGGCAGTGGCACAATCTTGGCTCATTTCAATCTCCATCTTCCGGGTTCAAGCAACTCTCATGCCCCAGCTTCCTAAGTAGCTGGGATTACAGGCAGGTGTCACCATGCCTGGCTACTTTTTTTGTACTTTTAGTAGAGATGGGGTTTCACCATATTGACCAGGCTGGTCTTAAACTCCTGGCCTCAAGTGATCTGCCCACCTCAGCCTACCAAAGTGCTGGGATTACAGGCGTGAGTCACTGTGCCCCACCGTCAACAACACATTTGAGGCCCCACCTTCACCAAGTTACCACACTTCTCAGCCTGCCTCTTTATGGCTAAACTCAGCCTTCTTCTCAGTTTACCTTTTCTATTCTTATTTTCTCTTTTTTTTTGTTTTATTGAGTGGGTATATGTAATTTTGAACACATTGCTATTTCTCACTGAATAAGATTCTATAAGAAATTATTTTTAAAAATTATTCATTATATAGTAACTTATTCTCTTATTTAAAATATGATACACATTCATTGCAGAAACAAGAAGAAAATAAGAATAATCTAAAATCCCACCCTGGGGAGACTGCATTAGTTAACATCTTGGTGTATAGTCTTCCAATCTTATTTCTATGCTTATCTATATACCTATATATCACCTTCCAATTTTTCCATAGAAACGAATGTGTGTATGTGTTTGTGTGTATGCATTTGTGTAAGTCTCTTAGGTTCATTTTGGAATGAGAGAAATTGATATAAAGAGAAAAAAATAAATAGAGCGATAGATAGACCAAAATTTTCTCTACATTTTGAGTACTAGATGATTTAAATCCTAGGCTGGTTTTTTGACATTATCAAAATTGTTTCTTCCCAACTACTTCTATCAATAAATAATACTCGTGCTTGCTCAATCAGAAACAATTGCTTGGCCAAGTGATGAATGATGACTTAGAGGTTATGTGATTCCAGTCTTTCCATCTTGAGTCCTAAGAGTATTCAGGCTGATGGAAGACTGACCACAGGTAAAAAGTAAACACTCCCTATGGTCATGTCACATGCTCCCAGACCATACAGCACATTATATTTTAAATTGTTTATATAGCAAAACTAGATTGCCAGCGGAAATGACAAATCTCTTAGCTTTCTTGTTTCTAGGGGCAATCTATGAAAAGGCAGAAAATTGCTCCCAAGTTTTATCAAGACTAGTTTTGTTTTGTTTCATTTTTAATTGCAAACCAACCTGAACCCAGTTCCCAAAAGGGAGGCATAATCAAGAACTACAGTCATCTGTACTAGTCGTCTTAGGCAAGCTGTAGCAGTATCACCTAGAATAGGCGCCACTTGGAACTCATGCAGTAGAAAACTGTGAGCAATGTGCACTTTAATCAGATGTTCAGCCTTGCCCAGCTCTCTCCTCTGATAATCAGTTGAGACTGTCCTAAAATACAAATACCTAATAGCATAGTCTACATGGTTTCATTTGGGTCATATCTATGTGGCCATTTTGTACTGAAACTCATAGAAATTTGTGGCAGCTATATCATACCCCAACCCCAAACCAGAAGAGAATATTTAAGTGTTTAAACAAGTCTGAACTATATTGACCAGGAGGGACAAACTGTTCACTTCCAGGGCTTTTCCCACCTGAATTCTTCCTCCTCCTCTTCCTCTCATCCTCCCTTCCATCCTGCCTTTATTTATCAAATAAATAGGCTCAATACTTTAAATGTTTTCTATTGAGATGAATGCAGTTTTTTAAATTAATTCAACAGCACATTTGTTTATATGTAAAAATCTTTACATTCTAGACTTACCACAAAATCCGCTTCCAGATGTCTATCCCTAATTAGTCAGGATGTGTTTCAAAAAGGTAACTTTATTGGAATATTAATTCAGTTCAATTTTAAAACTTTTATTGAGCATGAAACATATTCCAGACACTATTCTAGGCACTGGTGACTTCAAAAAAGAGACATAAACCCATCCTCATGAATTGTCCAGTTTAGTAGGTACCTCATAAACCCTAATTGAGTAAAATATCCTAACTTTAAAAAGATGATATACTTTGATTAACATTTTGAATGTTTACTTACATTTTAATACATAAGTCCAATGGGTTCTCCTTTTTAAACTTCATCTTTCTGATTAGCCTAAAATACCTGTTGCTCTCTAATGATGAGTTAATAGAAGTTGAATGTATCTGTAAATGACTACTTTCAGGAATATCTGTGTAGTTCACACACTCCTTTTCTACACAAACACACACACACAGAGAGAGAGAGAGAGAGAGGGAGAGAGAGAGAGAGAGAGAGAGATAGAACATGTTCCTTTAAAGGCACTAATATGTTTAAGAAATTAGATGGTATGATAGGGCATTTCAGCAGAGAACTAGAAAGCTAATTTTAAAAATAACAAATAGAAATTGCAAAACCAAAAATATAATAACTGAAATGAAAAATTCAATGAATTAAGAGCAGATTAGACATAGCTAAAGAGAAGATTAGAAAACTAGAAACTTGTCTTTAAAAATATATACCCAATCTAAAGTACAGATTAACAAACAAAGATGGAAAATACAAAAAAAAAATGTGTAAGAACTTTGTGGATAAAAGTGTAAAACTATTAAAGGACAGAAAATAAAATCTAAATGAGTAAAAAGCTGTATAATAATTTGTATATATGATGTATAATGATTATGGAGGGAAAAGTCAATATCATAAATATGTCACTTATCACTCAAATTTATCTCTAAATACAATAAAATGTCAAAGCTCCCAATAGGGATGTGAGTGGGTGTGTAATTTGATAAGCTGTCTCTAAAATCCATATGGAAGTAAAAGAGCATGAAATAGCTGAAACAGTTTTAAAGAATAAGGAGAAGGGGAACTCAGATTACCAGTTTGAAAGACTTTTATTATAAATTAAGGCTTTAAATACTTAATATAAGTTAAGACTTTAAAGACTTATAAATCCATAGGAATTAAAAAGCATGCTATGGCTCAGGAATAAAGAGATCAGCAAAACAGAATAGCTAGCCAGAAATTGAGTACACCCTCCACCTCCCCACCCAAGTACATGGGAGCTTGGAGGCATAACCATGCAATGAGGGAAAGGAAGTCATCAAATAGCATGAGGACAACCAGCTGTCTACAAGGAAAAAGTAGTATTTATTTATACCATAATTTAATAGTATATACAAAATTCATTTTAAGAACATTAAAGACTAAATGTGAAAAAACAAAATTTTAAAACATTTAGTAAAAACACACAAGACAGAATATTTTTAGGACCTAATGGTATAGAAATAATTTTCAAAGACACAAAAGAACTAATTATATTGGAAGAGATTAATAAATTCTAGTACATTAAACTTAAAACTTTTAACAAAAAATCACAAACAAAATTTAAAGGGAAAACCGCAAACCAGAAGAAAAATCTTGCAATGCATAGAACCAATAAGAAATTAATACCCAGAATATATAAAGAACTTTACAAATCACTAAGAAAAAGACAAACAATTTAAAAGAAAAATAAGCCAAGTCTATGAACAAGTAATTCACAAAAGACAAACCTCAAATGGCCAAAAACATAGGAAAAGATGTTCAACTTCAGTAAAAATGAGGGAAATGCAAATTAAAACAACAATGAGATATCATTTCATACCATCAGAATGTCAAAAAACTTTAAAAGCCTGACAATACAAATGTAGAGAATGACACAAGATAACAGGAACTCTCATTCATTGTGAGTAGAAGCATAAAGATGTACAATTCTGGAGAGTAATTTGTCAACATCTAATAAAGTTTAATATGTGCATATTTTATAAACCAATGATGTCATTCCTTGGTAAATAAGAAAACAAACCCTCACACAGGTTTATTATGTTCCAAGCCCTGTTCTAAATGTTTTATATATTAACTCATTTAATCCTTACAACAATTCCATGAGTAAGGTACTCACAGCACAGAGAGGTTAAGTGATTTAAGGTCACATAACTAGTTAATGGCACAGCTAACAAGGAAACCCAGCAAACTGATGCCAGAATTCATATTCTTAATTCTTATAATATGCGACCTCTCTAGACGTCTTTTTACATATGTGCAAAAGGGGACATGTACTGAGATATTTACTCAGTAAATTATTTGTAGTGGTAAAACACTGGAAATGGCCTAAGGCCATCAAGAGGAAAATGAAAATGAAATGTGCTATCTTCATTAAATTAAATAGTGGATAATATTAAAATGAATAAACTAGACTTAACCTGTATCAATAAAGATGAATCTGAAAACCTCAATGCTGGGAAATAAAAGAAAGTTGCAGAAAGTTAAGTACAGTATCGTAAAACTGATCTAGAATTTGTCAACATCCTGTTGGAGCCGGAATTGCTCTAATCTAATCAAACATAAGCTTCAGGCCCCCTTTCAAGCCCCTGGGAGGGGCTCTGGCAACATGTTCACATAGTCATATGTTTTGTAATTTTTATAAGTAAAATATTTTAGCCACACTTGGTTAAGACAATTGTCGCTTTTCACACCAACTTCAACATTTCCTGTCCCTTCATATCATGTAGCATTGGAGTGACCAGGGGCATTTTTTGGATCTGATTGAGGAGAAGTTAAGTTACGGACACGTTTAGTTTAGGGGGACACATCCATGTGCTTTATCACCCATCTAATGCAAGAATTGCCCCCAGAAATATTCCTGCTACCCATCAAACGTGCATTCCCTAAGGCATGATCAAGACAGAAATGTGTTCTACAGCACCAAGAACCCGAAGTGTGGAGACAGTCCAAAAGAGGCCATATTTGAAATGGATGGAATCAGAAGAAGCTGGTCTTTGAGAAACTCAGCCATCAGACATGTAAAATTTCAAATGGGAGATTCAGTTTTCACTGATGCCAACTGAAAATGAAGCTCTCTTGTTAGGAATGGGCTCACAATATAGCATATACAATTATAAACACACTGCTTTTATTTTGTTTTGGGGAAAACTTTCCAGAATAGAATTTCTCATTATTCCTATGTTTGTAGGGCAAAAACTCATAGCAGCACTACAAAACAAATGAGTATTTCTGTGTACAGACTCATGCTTTACAAATTTCTACTATTAAGAACAACAACAACAAAAAAGCCTGATGCTGCATTGTACACCTATAATCCCAGCTACTCAGGAGGCTGAGGCAGGAGGAATGCTTGAGCTCACGAGTTTGAGGTCAGCTTGGGCAACATAGTAAGACCACATTTCAAAAATAAAATAAAAGAATATGAATGTTCGATCAACAATGCTAAAGGGAAAAAATTGTCTTTGTATTTATATTGTTGTTACTTAGGTAACGATATTTTTCTAAACATTCAGGAAACAATATCTATTTAGAAAAAAATAATTAAGAAAACTATACAGAAAATATTAAATCATTTCATATAAAATAAAATATGCAGCCAAAAACCTGGAGAAAAAAATATAACAGGCGTATGTCAAATAGTTAATTAACACAAATACTATTATTTTTCTAAATTTTTGTGATATTTGTGAGTTTTTAAAATTTGTAATTTATTTTTCTTATTATTTCTCATATTTTTCACCTTAAAATATTGCGAAAATTTTGTAAGTTTCTGTGTGTAAAACTGAAATCTGCCCAAATCACAGTATATTCTTTCCTTATAACTTATAAACAGTAAAAGGTGAAAATACACGTGGGAAGAACATGCAGCAACTTTGGGATCCTGTTTACCTTAGGACTGGAAAGAGGGGTCTGAGTGATGGGCACTGGCAACCCCCCACTGTGTTCAGTGCATTTTACACACTCCGTAATTGCAATCCCTGAAATCTGGTGTGGATAAGCATCAAGCTAAATCTGAGATATGGTCTCATTCATGGAATTGTTTTGTTAAGTGACTAGGTGGGATGAGATTTGCCTCATTCTATAAAATTGGATATCTGACCTCTATTTTTACAAAATAGATGCAGTTAAATTAAGTGAAATCATAGTAAGAGAGATTTGTACATTACAAAATAGTGTATAATGTTAGGTAGTTTGCAAAATGGCAATCTACATTATATGCGAGTATTAGTAATGTCAATATTATCTGACATTTATTGAATGCTCAATATATGTCAGGTATACTTCTATGTGTTTTATCTATATTTATCTCATTTAATAATCCCAATAAGACTGAGAGAGATATTACCATTTTACATATCAGATCAAATATGTAACTCCTGATGGAAATGAAAAGTGTATTTGATAAACTAAACAATGCTTACCTATACTTAATTAATACCTATAAAATATTTAAGTAGTAAGACAGTTGCCTTTCTCAATTCACTCAAAAACTAGTAGTCCAGGTATATGATGTAATGTTAAGAGTTGGGGAATGGTCAGTCAAGAATACTACAAACAATTATTGAATCCATTGTTAGTTTTTCAGTAGTTATTGAATGACACATATCTAATACATGTCATGAAAGATCTCAGTTTGAATTTTGAGGAATAATGTGAAGTAATGTATATAGGCTTTCAGTTTCTCACTCATATTTTAATTCAGATTCCACACTATTTCTTCTAAAATCAAAACTCAGCAAATTCAGATTACTCTCCTATCAAACTCAGAAATTCTGTTTTGGTATTTATCTGTGGACTCTCTTAAAATGCCACAACTTATAACAGGAATTTGCAGCATTATGGAATCGAGAGTCCCATTAAATATCACGCATTCAACAACTACATTTGCATAAAGTAGAACCCATGTACCACAAACGGGATGGGAGAGGGGAAAAAAAATCCCCTGCCCTCGCCGAGTTCGCAGATCCCATCTGAGCCAATCAATAACATCATCAATTGTAGACAGAGGCACTTACGGAGAACTCTAAAATAAAACCCCAAGTGCAGATGCATAGATGGGGGCCTGAGGACACAAAAACTGAAAGGAAAAAAGAAACCCAGCAGACCAGATTCTTTGTAAACCTCACTGCTTCACTCCTAAACAGATCCAAAGTCCAATAGCTTCGTTACAATGGCCTGAGTCAGGAGCAGGAGCTTTGAAATATCGCATCATGGTCGCAAATGGAGAGGTGAAGGGGATCTTTGGTGAAGCTAATGAAAAAAAAAAAAAGTTGGACAGAACATTTCCTGCTGGAACGTGTTGAGAGTGTGTGGTGTTTCAGCCACGGGCTCCTGATGATGGAACTTTAGTTGCTGAACATGAAGATAATTTCAGCACCCTACAATTATGTGCCTAATTAAAATTAAGAAATTAGAACACAGTTAAAAGGAATAATATTTTGCTCACAGCTAATTTCATTAAAGTATTAATGAACAGGACTCTTTTTATGGCCAGAGGGCAACCACTTTCTACAGAGTACTTCCATGCTAGCTAATTTATTCATGCATGAAAAACAATCCAATGAGAAATGAGGGAGCTGAGAACTGCTGGTCCTAATTAAAATATTTAAAACACCATGTCTATTTTCTTCCATCTAGCCAAATACCTAAGCTTGAGCCAGCATGGTGCCAATTAACATGGAAAAAGCAAACACAAACACCCACGGTTTCTGATTAAAGTGCACATTATTGTACCATGCAATATATTGTTCAGCACATATATGTAAATGTTTAATTAACCCATGTCTAAATCTCAGCAACATTCAGAAATCGATACTTTAATACCTAAACAAGTGGCAATCTGTGTAGGGAGACACTGACTTATTTATCACTGTGTTTTATTCAAACCTAATTTGTAGCAGTCGTGTGCTAGCCATGCTAAAGCGTTTCTTAAGGGATAGAGGAGGGAGGAGATTCTTTGCTTGGCAGACCTCTTTTCAGATGGCAGCGAGATTGTTAGTCGCCAAAGACTCGTGAAAGGAACTAGGCTAGCCTCAGGTGATATGAAATTTTTCATTAATAATGCAGGGGAAGTCTGGACCTAAACCCATTTGTCAGCCTGGATAGCAATAACAATAACAATGCCTGCACGTGTACACGCACACGCACACACACACGCACGCGTGCGCACACACACACACACACACACCCCTCTTCTCTTTGTTAACTAAAGACCTATCTGTTGGAACAAACTCCAAAACATCCCTACCACGGCAGCATGTTGGAGAAAAATGTCTAAAACCCAGAAGTCGAAGATTTGAAAATCTTACAAGTAACCAGAATTTTATCATTATGTTAAAAGCAATCATAAAAGGAGATTTAACATTTTAGCAGCTGCCAGAGTTAACAAGCACTTTCAGTTCAGTTATTTCTACTTCACAATCCTGGGAGGCAGGCTGAGCAAGGGACACCAAAGCTGAGGGCAGTAAAACGATTTGGGGAAGCCACACACAGCACAAGCCAGAGCCAGAACTTGAACCCGCATCCATGAATTCTATAATAATGCCACTCCACACCACATTGATTAAAACAGCTCTTAATTTTTTATGTAGAAGAGACCAAATCTTCAGAAACCCAATTACTACCCTTTTAGTTATGAAAAGTCATTTATCGTTTGTTTTTTAGCATTTCTTAGGAGGTAGGGAAGGTGAGGATATATTAAACACAGTTTCTTCTTTCTGAGGTTTCTCATTGTTTTTAGGAACTGAAACCATGGGATTTTAGACTAAGATCTTAGACATCATTTGCCCAGAGCATTTCAAACTGTTTGTGGCAGCAAAATCCCCTTTTTCCCCCAAATACAATCTTTGTATATACAACCAATATATTGACACAGATAAAAGCAGACCCTTCTGATGGAGGAGGCTAAGGCACTGCCACAGAACCCGTTTTCTGAAAACCACTGTGTTCATCAAAGCCTTTATTAAACAGCTGGAGGAACTGAGGTCCAGAGAGGTGAAGACACAAGGGAAGTACTCATGCAACATAATAGCAGACCTGGAATACACCTACAGTAACCTTGACCCTCTGCCCCGTGCTCTTTCCACAGCATCATGGTCCCTAATGAAATCAACCTAGACTATGATGCAGTTAAAGAGCCAAATAGAGGCGAGAGTGTTTGTGCAAAATTACCAGCAACAATACACGAATGTATGGTCATGAGGCAGGACAGCCTGGTGTACAAAGCAAGAGGTGAGATTCAGAGGCAAGAGACTTAAGAAAAAGATTTGTCTCTGTCCTACAGGCTCTTCATTTCCATTCCCTGGGGCCCAGATTCCTCATTTGAAAATGGTATTGATATCTCACAGAATTGTATTAAGAACCAAACAAGAATCAAGGAATATGCCCTTTCAAAAGTATTTTATCACACTGCTTTGTAATTCCTTGTCTGTTTCTGTCACTGGATTCTCAGCAGTATTCCGAGATAATGTCAATGTTTTACTATCTATTCATCCGCAGTCTAGAGTTGGTGCTCAAATAGCATTGCATGATGTTGAACTCATAATTTTAATGACTAACATATATTGTGCATTTACTATGTGTTAAATATAAAGCTAAGCATGTGACATTGATCATATATTTCATCTTGACACCCTCATAAGACATACTGTCATTGTCCCCATTGCACAACTGAGAAACAGAGACACAGAAAACTGACTTACCTGCCCAGTGTTCCAGAACTATTATAATAAGCTGTGGAGCAAAAAACCCACACAGAGATGGTCAAACTTCAGAGCCTAAGCTCTTAGTCACTGTGTTATACAAAAGCAGCAAAATAACGTAATAAACCAAAAGTTATCAGCTAGGGCATGAGGCAAATGTCTTAGGTGGGAAAGCATGTGAAACACACTGGGCATCCACTGAGAAACATGAAATGCAAATTCCAAGAAGAGTTTTGTTCTCAATGACTGTTCTAACAAGCAGAAATTAGGAAGAATGAGAGAACATTTCTAACCTCTACGAATGATATTGGGAAAGAGATATTTCCACTGTTAAAGTCTCAGAAAATGGTCTGATTCAATGTGTCTAAAAGAGAAAGACTGTCAAATATGCTATCCTTGTGATCAACAGCCTCATCATTCTCATTTATAATTATACATACACACCCCCAAAAAACCATGCTGTACCGTGACATAGATGTTTATGGTCACAGTGCAGGTTGAGAGTCAACAGAAAGATGGCACTGGTCCTCTCATATGTAAGCATGGAATTATTGCTTACAAATGTAAGCAGACTCAGCAAGTGGTCATGGAAACTCATTAGTGATGTAGCCATATTTGCTCATGAAGGAAAGTTGTGCACACCTGAGACACATCCCAGACATTTTCAGGTGTAATCATAATTAACATCATGGTCAAAAATTGAATAATGGGCCTGAATGGATCACTGGTCTAACCCTATGTAATAGTCTTCATGAGATCTTGACATTAATTGGTAATTAGTAACCACAATCGTGTATGTAAATTCTCTCTTTGATGATGAGATGGGTTGCATTTCCTGGGTTCCTAATTTTCAGCAGGCATTGACTAAACCCTTGCTGATTATAGTTTTCCAATTATTGAGAAGACTTCAAGGATACAGCTCATATTCCATCATTTTACACCTTACAGCCTATCTGCATTCTACTAAATTTCTCAGTTCTTTGGAATCTGAAGTAATCTAATTAAATATATTTTCTTATAACATACCAACATGTAAGTTAATATTTCAAACATTTGATATTTTCTCCAAAACAGCCAGTATGAGATAACTAGATTTTTCAAAAGGTTTGTTTGTTTTTAATTCTCTTCCCATAAGCAAGTTTGGTTTTTGAAATTTTCCCTTTCAAGAAAGAAAAAATAAGCAACTAAGCAGATCTCGAAAATAGAGCCTGCATTTTTATGCATCTTTAGCCAGACAAACATTAGTCCTCCCCCAGAACTAGAGCAGCTATTCTGAAGAATGTAAACTTGCTGTTTTCTCAATATGCAGATAGCCTGTTGTCATAGATCCTCATAGTAATGAACAACTTCTCAATATTTAATAAGCCTGGCATTCCTGTCCCCAGGCGGAAAGCACAGACAGTTGGTAGCCAGCTACTAACTGACCATTAAAACACAGAATCTCTCTTTAAAATGTGCTTCACAAACAGGTTCCATCACCTGCAGTGGAGAGCAAGTGCTGTCCTCTGCGGTGAGGTGGCCTATTCTGCCTGGAAGAGAAGTGGCAGGAGCAAGCCAAGTTAGCCTGCTCAGTATTCAAACAGGGGCCAGCAACAACAGAATCCTGTTTACAAAGGGGAGGAAAGCCCATCCACAGCCCTTCTCTTTGCAGCGTTGTTAGCTCCAAGAACTGCCAAGCAAGTAGAAACTAGGAAAGCTCACCATGATAGTTTTGTCAATGTAGAACAACAAAACCATTCTGGAACTCTGTTTTTTTTTTTTTTCCATTCTTTTCATGCTTGCTTATACACAGGAGCGTTTTCTGCTGTCTCTGGTGTGCTGTATGAGTATATATTGCAACAATAATGCTCACTAATTGGACCAAGATGCCATTGATTCCAAACAATATTTGAGTATTTCAGCATTGCCTTTTTTAAAATCCAAGGAGCAAAAACTAATGTTAATATGATTATATGGAAATTCAGGAAATCATTAATACAATTAGATCATTTTCTGAATAATAGAAAAGCTAACATAATGAGTTCTCTTTGCTCTTACTGACCATTAAGAGAAGATGCTTGGCTGTAACTATAATTTCAGGTTAACACAAATATTCCCATGATTGCATTAAGTACAGGGTTTAAAAATTCTTGAGTAGGCCTACCACAACTCTTGTTACCAACACTTCGTAAAACATGATTGTCTTTTCTTCTCTTTCATCAACAGTGATAGGAATTACTGTGGATTTTTTGGCCCATTTTTCACAGGGAAACAAGGGAATTTTCTTTCTTAACCATTTCAGGAGAATGGTTGCATGCGTACTGATGCAAGGAAAATAAGAAAGTTGTGGACAGTGGGTGGTTGACTTTCTAGCAGATGACTGGCTCTCATCACCATCCTCCAACAGTGTATAACCAAAATCCATGCCCCAGCAATGCTAAAAATGACAACTTCATGGCCCTTTTGGACACTTTCCAGGAGCATTCATTCTGTAAGCACTGACAGTCATATACTGCCAAGCAGCAGCAGGAGGAAACCTGCTCTATGTTGCTGCATGAGGAGACAATACTAGGATAAGGGGTAAAAAATACAATAGAGCAGATTTAGAACCTTCATGAGAACTTTCTAGCAGAATTGTTCAGTAATATAATGAATAGGGTAACTTTCATGATAGAGGCACTCAAAGGCTGAAAGACTACTTATTATAGATGCTACTAACAATATTTTTAAATTAGCGTATTTTTCTCAAAAGTTTATGTAAAATCCCAGAATAGAACACAAATAAAAATAGCACTGCTCTAGTTCAAGTGGAAGACAGAAGACCTGTGACCTGCAGCTCCGTTCACTCACATTGTTTTATCCTCCAAGGCTCCTCAGGCAATCCTAGAGGACTCCAGGGAACACAGTTTAAAAACCCCTGCTGGCCGGGCACAGTGGCTCACATCTGTAATCCTAACACTTTGCGAGGCTGAGGCAGACAGATCGCTTGAGGTCAGGAATTCGAGACCAGTCTGCCCATGGCGAAACCCCACTCTACTAAAATACAAACATTAGGTGGGTGTGGCGGTGTGCACCTATAATCCCAGCTACTCGGGAGGCTAAGGCAGGAGAATCGCTTGAACTCAGGAGGCAGAGGTTGCAGTGAGCCGAGATCATGCCACTGCATTCCAGCCTGGGTGACAGAATGAGACTGTCTCAAAACAACAACAACAACAACAACAAAACACTGCTGTAGAAAATATTCCTAAATGACATGGGAGATCATATTAAGCAATTCTCAAGCTTTTCTACACTGGGAAACACATGGCAAGTGTTACCATAATTACTATATAATTACCATATACAATTTGATCTAATGTTCATACCCAGATTGAAATATCCCCAAAAAGTTAGTGAGGAAGTAAAGCACCACAAAAATTCTCAGGCTCTCCAAGTGTTAAAAGTACACACAGGTTTTGGCTATTGTGAATGCTGCTGCAGTAAACAATGGGGGTGCAGATAGATCTTTGAGCTCTGTCCTGATGATTAGTGATGTTGAGCACCTTTTCATATACCTGGTGGCCATTTGTATGTCTTTGTTGGAGAAATGTCTAGTCAAGTTCTTTGCTCATTTTTTAATCAGGTTATTTGGGTTTTTCTTTTTTGCTATTGAGTTATACAAGATCCTTATATATTTTGGATATTAGCCTCTTATCAGATAGATGGTTTTCAAATATTTTTTCCTATTCTGTAGGTTACTGATTTGTCTTTTTGATTGTTTCATTTGCTATGCAAAAGCTGTTTAGTTGGTAAAGCCCCACTTGTCTATATTGAGGTTTGTTTTCTGTTCTTTTGGTGTCAAATCCAAGGAATCATTACCAAGATCAATGTCAAGAAGCTTTTCCTCTATGCTTTTTTCAAGGGGCTTTACCATTTCATGTCTTACGATTATGACTTTAATCCATTTTGAGCTGATTTTTGACTATGGTATAAGATATGAAAACAAAGAAAATTTCCATTGACAGATGAATAAAAATGTGATATAGACATACAATGAAATATTATTCACCTTTTATAAAGAAAATCCTACCATTTGTAACAACATAGATGAACTTAAAGAACATTATGCCAAGTGAAATAAGCCACACACAAAAGGACAAAAACTGCATGATTCCACTTATATGAGGTATCTAAAATAGCAAGACTCACAGAAGCAGAGAATAGAATGGTGGTTGAAAGGGGCTGGGGAAAGGGGGGAATGAGGGATTGTTGTTCAGTGGGTATAAAGTTTCAGTTATGCAAGACGATTAAGTTCTAGAGATCTCCTCCATAACATAGTACCTATAGTTCACAACATGATGTTGCATACTTTAAAATCTGATAAAAGGACAGATCTCAGATCTCATATTAAGTGTTCTTACCACAAAAGATACTCTCAAAAAGAATACAAGGACATTTTTGTAGGTAATGAATATAGTACCTTGGTTGTGGTGATGGTATCATGGCTGTATGTATATATGTAAACTCATCAAAATGTGTACATTAATTATGTGCAATTTTTTTTTGAGATAGACTCACTCTGTCACCCAGCTTAGAGTGTAGTGGCATGATCTTGGCTCACTGCAACCTCCGCCTCCCAGGTTCAAGAGATTCTCCTGCCTCAGCCTCTTCAGTAGCTGGGATTACAGGTGCCTACCACTACGCTGGGCTAATTTTTTATTTTTAGTAGAGATGGGGTTTCAGCCATGTTGGCCAGGCTACTCTTGAACTCCTGGCCTCAAATGATCTGCCTGCCTCGGTCTCCCAAATTGCTAGGATTACAGGAGTGAGCCACGGTGCCTGGCCCAATATGTGCAATTTTTGTGTATTAGTTATACCTCAATATAGGTTTTTAAAAGTTTAAAAAATAATACTTGTACATCTTGGGTAACTAACTATAATTCAGCATACTGCATTCACTCAAGAAACCTTCCAGAATACAAGAGAGTTAGAAAGACATTGTTACCTATATAGCCTTCAATCTGCTTTAATTCATAAAAGCAACAATTTTTTTTTAAAAATTCTCAACTCTGAGTGTCTTATCAATAATGATAAGTTCTTCGTGACATACCTCACAACTGACCACAAAACATCAGGAGGTTGTAACCCTGGGTTTAAGAATCTGGATGACCGGATGAAGTGACAGCCACACCCAAACCAATGCACTGGAACTGCTTCTGCATTCTAGCTAACATTGAAGTCAGGTAGACATTGTAATGTAATTATATAACCATTTTGAAGTAACCAAACGCTTAGAATTTTATGCATGAAAGCAAATTGGTCAATCTCTGTCTATTCAGCCAGAGGTTTCACATCATAGAAAAATTACCCTGATGAAATTTTACTGCTCCTGGTAATTTTTTCAAGGTACTCAACATCACCATGATCAGCAGCTTAGACCTATCTGTGCAGCAGAGCTTAATACAGTGGTATGACTTTTAAATAATAACTTTTTTGAGTATTTATGAAGGGCCAAGCATGGTTCTGAATGTTTTACATGTGTTTCGTAAGAATCTCATAATATAGGTATTATGGCTACGCCTTCCCCTCTTTTCATTGTGTAAACTGAGACTTAAGAGGAGCTAAGTAGCTTAACCAAGCTCCACCCAAACAGCTACATTGTGGAGCTGGGATTTGAACCAAGGCAAATCTGACCCCAAAGCTCACAAGCTTAACCTCTACACCCTGCAAGAAGCCAGAAAAGTCCTACTATCCAGAAAGAAGCAGTAGAGTTTGATCACCAAAGACCTGATTCTCCAATTATTATATGAGCTTCTCATCTCTGCTCTATATTGTTCATGAGCCAAGAAGAAAAAAACAAAATGAAATAAGGGACAGAGTAGAGGAATTGGAGCAAAGGGTATGCTAAGCTACTTTCACTGCAAAAGACAAGATATGCCAAGAATTCAGATTCGTTCATGAAAAGGTCAAAACATGATTTTTTTTTTTTTTTTGAGAAGATGAAGATGAACTGTGTTGGCTAGCCACGAGGCTGAAGAATAATTAGAAACACCCCTCCACGGCTCATTGATGAGTCCAGGGGGTGCTGGCTTCATGCTAGATTCAGTACAGCGCCAGGAGTCTCTTGGCGAGCTAGCCCCAAGCCGGCACACAAAAGGCCTATTGCTCCCAAGCAAGGAGTGTTGTCAGCAATGTGACAACCACAGCAGTGACATCATTGACCAAGGATCTAAAGAATTCTTTAGAATTCCAAAAGCTCCACTATAAAGACACGCACACACGTATGTTTACTGCAGCACTATTTACAATAATAAAGACTTGGAACCAACCCAAATGCTCATCAATGATAGACTGGATAAAGAAAATGTGGCACATATACAACATGGAATACTATGCAACCATAAAAAGAATGAGTTCATGTGCTTTGCAGGAACATGGATGAAGCTGGAAGCTGTCATTCTCAGCAAACTAACACAGGAACAGAAAAACAAACACCACGTGTTCTTACTCATAAGAGGGAGTTGAGCAATGAGAACACATGGACACAGGGAGGGGAACATCAAACACCGGGGCCTGTCGGGGGTGGAGGGCAAGGGGAGGGAGAGCATTAAGACAAATACCTAATGCAAGTGGGGCTTAAAACCTAGATGACGGGTTGATAGGTACAATAAACCACCATGGCACATGTATACCTGTGTAACAAACCTGCAGGTTCTGTATATTTATCCTAGAACTTAAAGTAAAATTAAAAGAAAAAAGAATTCCAAAAGCTCCTAGCCACTGTAGAATTTAATCTTTACAACCAGCTATGTAGCACACATTAGCACCTGTGTCACAGAGGAGTAAATTGAGATGCAGAGAAGCTGAGTGACTACTCAAAGCTTCTCGGCTGATTAGGAGCAGAGTTGAGACACAGGTCTTCTGATGCCCAGGCACTCTTCTCCCCTTGGCACAGACATAACTCATTCACTAGACTGACCATAGAGTCTCAGGGTTAGAGTGAGCAGGCTCCGATCTGAGCTCATGTCCTGGCTCCAATTTTGAATGGCTGCCAGAGGACTCTTACTTACCCTTTCTAAGCCTCTGTTTTCCAAGCTGTAAAATGGGAATCAAAATAGCATATGCCTCATAGGGCTTTTGTGGTGATTAACTGAAATGAGATGAGTTAATATATAGAAAGAGTAATAGCAAGCATTCACAAATGGTAGTTTTTATTATTAATCATTCACTCACTGAACAAACTTTGATTAGACAGTTATTCCATGCCAAGCCTGTGGGTTTGGACCTGATGATATTAACAAACCCTGCCCTGAGGTTACTCAAAGTCCTTCTTGGGTGACCAATACAAAGAGAGACTTATAAGGCAAGGGGGGGAAGTATAATGATATGGTAAGTTAAGATGCAGGATAGTATAACAGGCACATAGAATGGCTTTCTCTAGAGCAGCAGCCCCCAAACTTTTTGGCACTGGGGACTAGTTTCATGGAAGACAATTTTCCCATGGACCCGGGGGTTGGGGGATGGTTTCGGGATGATTCAAGCACATTACATTTATTGTGCACTTTATTTCTATTATTACGTTGTAATATATAATGAAATAATTATAAAACTCGCCATAATGTAGAATCAGTGGGAGCCCTGAGCTTGTTTTCCTCAACTAGATGGTCCCATCTGGGGGTGATGGGAGACAATGATAGATCATCAGGCACTAGATTATCATAAGGAAGCACAACCTAGATCCTTCACATGCACAGTTCATGATAGGGTTCACACTCCTATGAGAATCTGATGCTTCCACTGATCTGACAGGAGGTGGAGCTAAGGTGGTCATGCTCACTCACCTCCTGCTGTGCAGCCCAGTTCCTAACAGGCCATGGACTGGTACTGGTCTGTGGCCTGGGGGTTGGGGACCCCTGATCTAGAGCAGCGGATGCTCTAAGAGAGTTTATAAAACAAAATCTTTTAGTAACAAAGAAGATACTACAAATGTAAACATTGTTCCAAATTCAGTTTCAATGTCACAAAACTTTATTAAAAAAAAAAACAAAACCCCGAGATTTAGAGTTGAAGACCCTTCGTTGAAATCTCAATTCCATAAACTACCAACTACATGACTTTGAATTAAATAACCTAACTTCTGTGGACCTCAATGTACTCATCTCTAAAACCGGGATACAGTAGCAACACACCTCATGTGCTTGCCAGGAAGATGAAATGATGTAACATATGTGAAAGGGCTTTGTAAATAAGGAGAAATTTAATTAGAATTATTACTAATTACAAGGAAAGGGGAGAATGATGAAGAAATAGAGGAAAAGTAAGAGAGAAGGAGGAAGGAGAAGGAGGAGCAAGTGCCCAGCATCTGCTGAGAGGACTGGGCAGCCATGCAGGCAGAAGTTCTGTCTTTCTCCCACAGTCTCAGGTGTACACAAGGAGGATGTTTGTAGCTGAATAAGGCAGACAAGGATTTTGCCAAAATTTTACATTTACCCGATTAGCCCCCTCCCATGTGGTCAGCTTGCTCTTGATTCTCAGGCTGTATGGCTCTTCTGAGACTTGGGCATCTTTACCTGGGGAAGGCACGCTACCTGTCTGTGAGCATGGAACTAGAGGCTGCCATCTGCCTCCAGCTTGGAGTCTTTGTGTCCACCTGTGATTCACTCCCTAGTTGCAGAGAATGCCACTACAAGACTTGGGGTCGTTGGTGGGCAATCCTTCCCAGCTATGTGCAGAAATGTTTCCCTTTACCACAATCTCTCAGAGGCCCAGCCAACACTGAATTGGGCCTCCAGGGGGGACTCTGAGTTTGCCAGCGGACAAGGACAGTGCATTGCATCTGCAGGCGGCTCGGCATGGGGAAAAATGCAGTATCACAACAGAGCCTGTGGGGGGCGGGTGGGAGAGTAACAAGCAGGGCACAGGGTGTGCAGAGGAGGTGGAGGTGGAAAATGAAGGACCCCAGGTGTCAACCAAGGAACTTCTAGTCTTTATCATGGGGAGCATGGAGACCCAAGGGGGTGTAAACAGAGGAGACATGTGGTGTGTCTAAAGAGGTCACCCTCGCCATAGAGTAGTAGAGAACAGACCAGAAACTGGGGGCACGCGTGGCAGAGAGGTCATCATCTAAAAGGCTCATATGGAGGGCATGGACTCCATCCCAGTGTGCCTGACGAAAAAGGCGGATTCAAGAGCTACTTAAAGGCAAAATCAACGAGACTCGAAGACTGATTTCACACAGGGGAGTGAAGCAAAGAGCGAAAGCAACAGTGATTCTACTGTGGGTGGCTGGATTAATGAACTATGGTTTTACTAAACAATAGTCCATTTCAGTAAAAATAGTATCTCTTTAGATTGAAAATGAGGCTTATTTTTATTATATAAATCTCATTTTATATGCATATGAATTTGGTCTAGCTCATGGGTTAGGTAATACCTCTTAATAGATGATGGTTGAGGCTCAGAGAGACTAATGCCTGCCTAAGTTCACACAGACAGCTACAACAGAGAAGAGTTAGTGTTAGTCCATTAACCCAGGCTTGACAAACAGGTCCCAAATTGTATGCCAACTCTGATGAATCGGTAATAACCACCTGAAGCACAAAGTTTAGACTCTGGTATTGAGTCTGGCCTTGGAAAGCTACAAACTGTAACAAATTGGCAATGTCTGCCCTGACACCCGGAAAGAAGAATGGCAATACAACAGCTTTTTGCCAGCCCTGCACCAGAAATAGTGATTCATTAGAAATTGATAGAACAAGAAGACAGATTTGATTGGATCTAGCATATGGCTCCTAAAAATATCACTGGATGAAACTTTGTGTCAATTAACAAAATAAATAGCAAGATCGTGAAGTGACCAAAACATGCCTAAGTGCCCTTGACCTCAGTCTTCATTTCACTACTTCCAAATGGGAGGTTCCATTTCTTCCAGATGACTAGAGTCCTGTTGCAGTTCTTCAAGTGTCAAAGTGCCCCACCCACCACCACACCTTCCCTAAATTTTCAGGTAATGCAACATTATATTTTTGCCCCATTGGAGACCCTTTTCCTGGAAAGCAGTAAAGAAGAGAAAAAAGAACAAGACTGGGTTTGAGAACTTCTATTCTTTATCTATAAAAGAGAGACTAATACCCCAGTCTCAGTTGTCATGTAGCAAGCATTCTATAAACACTTTAAATATTTTATTTTTATTTATACAATAAACTGAAGAGTCGAAGGGAGGGGATATTTTAGACAAGATTTGGACAGGATCTTAAAGTCCTGCCTCTTCCTGCCTCAAATGACAAATATTTCCATAATCTGATTTCTGCATGATTTATTTAAGACAAAAAGAATCCACATCTATTTTTACTGATATTTAATGTTCAAAGTCAAAGATAAAAATAAAAATTGCTCATAAGTCCAACTGTCATACCCTAAGGCAACTCAATCAACTCAACAAAATTGATGATAAAAGTTCTTCTAAGCTGAAATTCGTGAGTTTATGAGCTGGAATTTTTGTTCTCTCAAAGAAGCAAATCCTTCTCTTGAGCAACGTGCAGAAGTAGGAGACTGAGTCTAACAATGGTTTAGAGTGCACACTTTGGAATCAAACAGGCATGAGTTTGAATTCCAGCTCTGCCATTTACTAGCTATGTGGACTTGAGAAAGAGACTCATTTGCTCCCAGCCTCAGTTGTGTGTAAATTGAGCACACTAATACCTACTTCAGAGAGTTTGATCAAGCTGAAATGAAATAATGTGTATAAAACCCTTAGCAAAGTGCCTGGCACATAGTAAATGTACTTCTTATTATGTAGATAGATTACAAGTTGCACTTCTTATTATGTAGACAAAGCAATATGAAAATAACATTGAAACGTTTGAACACATCGTCTATATGGTCTTGCCTCCCCAAAGCAGTTGCCTAATTATAACAGTCTGTCTTCCCAGGATGGAGAATATCAACTACAGACTTCTCAGGAATAAATTCCATCTAGCCAATCTATATGTTTCATAATATATATAATAAACCTTAAAGTGATAGGCAGAAATTTGGACTGTGTTGGTGCAAACATCTTGGTATCATGTAATCATCATTAAGGGTGCTTCATAATTATTTTAAAAATTGCTTTATAGGACCAACATTTTCTGTATAACACAGTAAATTTAAGTTCTCATTTGACACTGAAAAACCCACTCAGTCACAGGGTTAAGAAACTAATGAAATTACTATTTTTCAAGTCCTTAGTACATATTTAGCATGATTCTAGGCATGGCATGGGCAGAAGAAAAGTATAAAATATGGCTCCTACATATAACTTATGGTTTTACTAAGGAGATGATTGGGTAAAGACAGTCCATTCAAATGCCATAATCAACAGTGCGTAGTCAATGGCCAGCCACCAAGCAGCTGGGAGAGAGAACACTGAGCTAATATTTGGAAAAAACCAGGTTTGCCAGTCAATTATCAGAAGTACCCAGTTGGTAAGGAGTCCTGTAGAGAAGAGAAGTTGTTTTCTAACAGCCTTGAGCAGTTGATCATGCCTAAAGAGAACATTATCAATGTCTGCTAGGCTCTTTATCTTTACTGGCGCCATTTTTACAGACTTTTTTTTTTAATGGGAGGAAATATTTATTCTCATATAGAACCCCATTATAAAAACTTTCAGAAACCCCTTTCCTCCCACTACTGCAGTCACCACACAAAAAAAGAAAAAAAATTGCAGACCTGGGATTCTTTTTAATTAATGTTGATTTTTACTGCTCAGTAGTACCATATGTGGAATTCTTGTTACAACTTGGACCAACTTTTTCTTGAGAGTCTATTGCTCAACTCCTAAGTAGGCAGCGTTTTCCCTTACCCCACTCCATTCAGCTCTCACAAAATCCATGACACAACTTTCTCCCTCAGAACAAAAGGGCTTCCAGAATGTTTCACACGCTCTTCTTTGTGGGTTTGAAATTACACACAGCAGTGCCAAAGGTAAGGCATTTCTAGAGTTTTTTTTTTTTTTTTTTTTTTTTTTTTTTTTTTTTTTTTTTTACCTTTTCTATTTTTTTATTACAGTTCTGGGTGTTTTGTTGTTTTCGTTGTTTTTCTCTTTTTTTTTCCCCCAGCTCCCTCTGCCTCTTGTGGTATATATTTGTGGCCTACAGCAATTACTTTAGACTTTTTAGACACGTCCAGATAGAGATAGATGACACAAGTGATCTACTTATCTTCCTTTCCCATCACCAATAAAAGTGACAGCCCGCCTAATTAGGCCTAATAAAGCAGCCACAGAAAGAGTGGCGCAGCAGCGATCTAAAGCGAGATGGCATTGACCCGAAGATACAGGTGCTGCCTTAAGGCGTTGCTGCTATTACTTTCTCTCCAATACATTACATCTCTGCTCATGCCATATTCAAATGCAAGTAGCATGTTTTTCTCCTCAATTCTTAGATCAAGAACAAAAAAAAAATCCCATCTAATCAAAAAAGGCACTGACAATTTTTCAGCCCCACATTAAAAGCAAAGAGTCATTCAGAACAGTGCACTCCATATTCTATTTTATAATATCACTTTAAGCTATTGCTTTGAATCTCAGACATTTCTTTGTTAAGAAGGAAAATCAAAAATTCATCAGAAGAAGTTCTTTCTTCCCCCCTCTCTTTTTTTTTTCTTCCAGGGCTAGCATGGGGTTTGGAGCTGGAACCAACATTTGTAGAAGTTAGGGGTCCTTAAGCAATTATTAGCGATGAGAGCTTGACACGCTTGAGAGTTGTCAACAACTGACTTTAAACAAAGTGGAAGGAAAGAGAAATAAATGGTGCTCTCAGCAAAATTAATATACAGGCCTGAAAATTAATGATGTCATGTATTTTTTAAACAAGGGAAAAAAATCTGAACTTTGCATGAAATAGCATTTTAAGTACATCTTTGCAAAAATTATCAGATTGTCAAAGGGCATGAAAGCGAATTGAGTCCGCAACTATTTGTAATATTTCCACATATGCTAAATACAAAATTTATCTTACTTTATTCGCCTGTTCTGTAGCAATTATTTAAAGCTATTAGAAAGGGGGACATGTCCTTGATCTGAAGTGCCAGTGACTGCTCCACAGCATTTATTATAAGAAACATAACCTTCCCAGCCTTGCCTGCATACACACACACACACACACACACACACAGATATGCATTATTCGCTCCTTACTACTAGCCAAATACTACTTAGCCCTATGCATCCTATCTCACATTTTTTAAACTTATTTCTGAAAATAATCTCTCCATTCACATTGTTTTAATTGCTACCTGTATCCAATTAAGTTTCTAAAATATTACTCCTAACCCTCTTCTTCTGTGTCCAAAATGAAACCTGTTATCTTCTTCTCACCCTTGCCCAATCTGGACCCTCTTAAAACATTCCTCCTCTGCAATGTTACCCCATGACCAACAGTAGTTACAGTTCCCTTACTGAGAACCATTAATCCATCCCAACTTCCTCTCTCTCTCTCTGCTGGTCTTTCCAGGATGAGAATGATTTGCATAACAGTCATAGCTATCATCTATGGAAAACCTCCCTGGTGTTACACATGATGATATGTATGTCACATACAGTAGTTAAGTGCCATAACAATATGGAATAGGCCATTTTTGGGTCCACATGTTTTAACCAGTAAGGGAACGTTAAGATTTGTGCAAGGCTACACAGCCAGTAAGTAGCAGAATTGGAAATCTGTGCTGACTATTCTAACAAATCTGTAAATAATAAAAATTTTAAAAGAGCAGGGCTTTGGAATTAGCGAACAAGTTGTCTTATTTCATCATGTCCATCCTCACAATTATAATTATGTCCCCTAATCACTTCTCCTTGAATAATGGAATAAGTCGTTCCCTGAGTTTTCCCTTTCTGGTACCCACCCTAATCCATTATGTCACAAGACCAATCCCCATTTCCTTCCACACAAAATTTCCAGCTCTGCCCTCTATCATCTAGGTCGTACTGGGAGACTTACCTACCTTCCCTGAGTCACAGTTTCCTCTTACTGCCACTTACTGTCTGACTTCACCTTTCTGAGTCTCAGGGTTGCCCTTGGAAAAATGGAGGTGATGATACCTGCCTCTTAAAAGGCTATTGAGAAGATTCAGTGAGATAATGTTTCTGAAATTCATAGCAGTGCCTGTCACATAGTAAGTGTTCAACAATATAAACTACTGTTATTAACAGCTGAATAACAGTTCGAGATAAAGGAGCCAGCACACAATGGGGATGGACTTCAGTTTCACATAAAATAGAAATGGCAACAACATTGGGGTTATCACTCCTATTGCTTTATTTGTGCCATCTTACGTAAGACCGATAGGAAAATTTCCATTTCTTATCGTGAGAGCTGGTTTATCTCACGTTCTAACTGTAGGAAATTCTATCTACGATATTTCCAAATTTACCAGAATTCGTATCCATAATGATAGCTTCGTGCTTTCGAAAATTCTCATGTGCCTGATTCTGAACAGAATTTCCTACAGTATATCTTGTTGTAATCTTATTATTATTTGTGAATTGGCCATACATTTTGGTATAAAAATAATGAGAACCCCATTCCCTGATCATTCAACATAACTCAGTTCACCACCTTATGGAGCAAACACAAGCCCAAATGGTTTAAACTTTCAGCGTTAGTTGATAACTATTCTAATATGAATTGGTTCGTCATCAGCTCTCATTTCTTTCTACTAAAAGATTCTGAGGAAGATGGAAAGCCAAGATTGGGTATACAGAATACAATAACTTTGTTTTACTTGGGGTGATGTTGTTTCAAGTGGTCCATTCCCAAAATATATCCATGAACCCCAGATTAGACACTGGTGGCCACTCAGTCCTTCTTAATAGCAATGAATGGAAATGGGTTTTACCAAGAGATTTCAACATTTTCTTGCTTCCACATAAAGACCTTTTGGTGTATTTTCTAACATTTCACAACTAGATTAAAACATAACAAGTAAGGGGTCTGTTGTCTCTCCTAAGTCCTTCTCCATTAAGAAACAATATATGTATAAAAAAAAAAAAGAAATGTCAGGCTACACAACAAAGGGACCCCCTACATGAACGCACAAAGCTGTGCATGTTGCCTTCTCTCATACACTCATGGTAGCTAATGCTCTGCACACAAGAGGGGCTCTATAAAAGTGATCCAGTGGACCAGGCATGGTGGCTCGTGCCTGTAATCCCAGCACTTTGGAAAGCTGAGGTAGGAGGATCACCTGAGGTCAGAAGTTTGAGACCAGCCTGGTCAACATGGCAATTATCCTGTCTCCACTAAAAATACAAAAATTAGCCAGGTGTAGTGGCACATGCCTGTAATCCCAGCTACTCAGGAAGCTGAGGCAGGAGAGAATTGCTTGAATCCGGGAAGCAGAAGTTGCAGTAAGCCAAGATTGTGCCACTGCACTCCAACCTGGGCAACAGAGTGAGACTCTGTTTCAAAAAAACAAAAAGTGGTCAAATGACAAAAATAGTAGATTGTATAACAAAAGCAGCACACACTAAAATGATAATTCTCATATTCACAAAAGCAGAGGCAGGCCTTCTCTTGTGACTATTAGAAGTCCTGTATGGATAGATGCTAGGTCAATATCAGAACTGTTTTCCCATCTGTTTTGCCACCCACTCCCTGCTATTGGTTTAGCGTGTTTTCAATACCTCAGTGATTCAAAGGTCCAATGTTTCCTTCCCAGGTACATTTCGAGCCTCCATAGTAAAGTTTTTAAGCTCACATGTCTCATGAGGAGTTTAATAAATTCATTGTTTTGTTTAGTCTGATGATGTTAGCCAGAAGCAACTAGGGAGCTGTATTAGTATTTGCTTTATTTCAAAATTAGTGGGCATGCTTTGCATTTTGAAAATCCCTATGTGATAATTCTTAGGAAGAGCCCTTCTGGCCACTCAGAGGCTTATCTGTAAATGGGTGGGTGTCCTCCTATACCCTTGGCTACTAGAGCAATGGCCTGACCCACAGTTATGTTAAATACATGACCAATCTTTTTGAAGGACTGTGTACAGTAAATAGTACTGCCTTTCTTTTCTCCATCATTCACTGTAATCTGTTGTAATTGGCAACTGGCTTTTGCATTTCCCGCCCTTGGCTTTCTGCTGTCTTTTGAATGCACCTATTTAAGTAACTGATCAGCAAACTAAATGCAAAGAAATACTCTTGCTCAAAACACTTATGGACATTGCTGACTCAGCACGGCCCAGTATTAACTGGTAATAAACTAAAGCTCTTAACCCTCAACAAAATTAAATACAGTTAATGTGCTTTTCTCTATAGGCCTGTATCTGTACTTCCAAGGAAGGAACACCTAAACACACACACACACACACACACACACACACACAGAGAGAGAGAGAGAGAGAAAGAGAGAGAAGTTACATTTATCATCATCCTTTTTCAGTTAAAGAGAGAAATTACATTTATCATCATCCCTTTTCAGTTAAAGAGAAATAATGAAAGCTATTAGATGAAAACAAAACAAAAGCAACCTCACCTGTAAAGCAGCACAAGCTATTCCATGGTAAGGCTGAGTCTTTCCCATTGATGAAGGCCACGTGTTCAGAAATCCCAAGTTCCAGAGCTGTCAGTGAAGCTCCAGAGCAAAATCAGAAATAGGCAGTCGTGGGGTTTAATCACGAAACCATCGAGCGGTTTCACATTGAGAACATCTCACATATCACAAAAGCAGGTTCCATCCAGCCTGTCCTGCCTCCCTCCTTCCAACACTGACATCACTTCTTGCCAGAGGGGAAAAAAAATTGCTTTTTAAATATTGACTTTCTCAGTCACCGCCAAGGCCAACCAGTCAGCCGTGAACCACATTTGTTGCTGCCATCTTATACAGATCTTGAGCACTGCTGCTTGCCAAGAAGCATCTCCAGGGCAATGGCAAAGCCGCAATAACTATCCCAAGCTGAGATTCCAGCCATCGAGCCAGGAAGGCGGGCGATAATTCCCGTACTTCAGTTTAGGAGTCACCATTCAACCTCCTAGTGACACCCCTAATGACCCTCAACCCTCTGCATTCTGGGTCCTTTTCATTGCAAGGCTCCTAATCTAACCTTCCTATAGAGCTAATAATAATCACTAGCGTTTATTTAACAGTTACTATAGTACGTGCTAGGCACTGTTCTAAATTATTTTAAATGTATTACTACTACCACCACTACTAATAGTAATAGCTAACACTTGTAGAGTATGTAGTATTTGTCAGGCACTGTTTCAAGAATTTTACATATTCAATCCTCACAACACCCCTAAGGAGGTAGGTACCATTATTATACCTGTTTTATAGAAGAGGAAACTGCAGCAGAGTGCTTACCTGAGGATACATCTAGTATGTGGAGGAGTTGAACTTCCAACACAAGCTGCCCGACTCTAGAGGCTGCTGTCTACACATCCTCTCTATAGGAGAGGCACGCCTGTAACAAGCAATCATAATTCCAGGTTCCTTTAGAGAGGGATCTCAGAAGTTTCTGAGGTCTGGGCCAGATCTGGTCTCCACTTCCTGGAGAAAGTGACTATTAAGTTTTGAAGAACCAGGAGGAATAAGCAAGGGAGCAAAGAAAAAGTTTCCTAACATGTCTGTGCAGACACAGACCCAGTGGGGAGATGGGTGAGAGTGTGTACAGAAGGGTTTACTCAGAAGATTTCAGGGAGTTCTATAAA
The DNA here is from genome assembly GCF_006542625.1 of Nomascus leucogenys. NCBI lineage: Eukaryota > Metazoa > Chordata > Mammalia > Primates > Hylobatidae > Nomascus > Nomascus leucogenys. The sequence continues at coordinate 79,453,405 of NC_044386.1, forward strand.
TTCAGAGCAAAGGATGCAGAGGGAAAGGACTGAGAGAAAACAGTGAAGGGATACTGAAGCCAGTCCATGAGGGGCCTTGATTGTTCTAAAGAGTTAGATTGTGCCCTGAGAGTAAAGGTGAGCCTTTAAAGGACATAAAGCCAAGAGACTATCTGTCATACATGTATTTCCTTTCCAGAAGTACCCCTCAGCAGCCCTGTAATCATCCCACTACACACAAAAAAAACTAGTGAGGAAGCTATGAGCATAATCTAGATGGCAAATTATGACAGTCTAAACTAACACAATGGCAATCATTATAAGCATAGGAGAAAATACCCAGTGCTGAACATTTTGATATTAATAAAGAATGCTTGTCTAGAAATGGGATCCTCAAAATTATTTCCCCTAGAGGACTTGACTATAGCCAACCTATTCTCCACAGACATCCTAGGTGTAGCACCATACCTTGTAATCAAACATGAATGAACTCACCCTTTCAAGTTGAATTCAAGTATACTAGAACTCATTTTCATTGCATAATAAATGATTTAATTAGCCAAAATGTTAAAAGCCCAGATCTAATTAAAAAAAAATCTTTCCCTTCATCATCCTCCTCCTTTTTTATATTAAGCCATTTTACCATAGTAACTTAAAGAACATCTCTACGATGTCTCCTCTTGGGCCATGGTTCCTAAAGTAATGTCCGTAACCCACCAGGAACCCATAGGTTAGCTGGCCTCTTGTAACATATGTGCAGATAAGTGACACCACATCTGGCTCACAATAGATGCTCAAAAAGCTTTATGTTAAAAAAACTCAATGAGTCTGTGAAACCTATGATTTGAACTTGGGCACAAACAATTTTCATTTAATATTTCACAAATGTATGTCTTATCACATTCTCATGAAACTCTATGCCATTTTGCTTTTTTTCTCTGACAAGGTCTTTTATGGGATATCTTGCTATAAAAACAGCGGTGTAGGTGATTCTATGGATTGTCATCCATTGACCAAAACAGTTTGAGAATCACTGCCAAGGGACTTATGGAGACTTATGCAGATTTCACAGAAACCAATCCTAGTTAGCTTTATAATCACAAGGAGCGGAACTGGGAGTCATCTAAAACAGTAGCTAACTAAAAATATTCTATGGCTCACTAGGATTTTAGAGCTGGAGGGAACCAGCATCCAAAAGAGAAGTGATTACCTGGAAGTCACATAACCAATCAGTGCCAAGTTCAGACCAGGACGTATGACTCTTAATTCCTAGATCTATATTCTTTTCACTATCCCATGCTGCTGCTTGCTCATTTAGTTTTCAAATATTACAAAAATATACTTGAAGTTTAATGGTCTACAAGCCAACCATGAGCATGTAATGTTAAGATGGAAAACAAGCTTCAGAAATCCTAGTGTTTAGTCCCAATGTGCCACTTGCTAGCTGGGCAGTTGCTAATTTCTTTGAATCTCAGCTTTCTTGTTGGTCAATGGCAGTAAACTCACCAGTCCTCCTTCTCACTGTCCATGAAGATCAGCAGTTCCTTCTCCACGATTGCTCCCCCTCTTCTTAGAAGCCTATTTATGGCATCTTGGTCTCAAGGGCCTGTTTCCACCTCAACCTACTACCTGGTTTCCTCTTCTTTTATAACCAAAAAGAATCACACTCACAGCCACCACACACTCTGGATCAGAAGTGGCCCCACCAATTGTTAGCTGTGTGACTTGTGTCAAGTCACTGAATCCCTCCAAGCCTTGATTTTCTCATATGTAAAATGGAGCTATTATTAGTTCCCATTTCCAGATTGCTGCAAGACTTAAATGAGATATTTGAAGTAAAGCACCATAAGTATTCATTCAACAAATATTTATTCAGCACCTGTTATTCACCAGTGAACCCAAAGCAATTCAAGCTCTCGTTCTCCACAAGGCCTGGGTATTTCACCTCTGAGAGTTTTCCTGCATCTCCTTAATTCACTTTGGAGGCTCACAATAAAGCCTGTTACTTTGAGGTCAACAGGGATGTCTCTTTCCCTTAAAACTTGCAGAAGCAAAGCATGATAACATTGGTGAAATTACTACAAAAACTTAAAAACACAATTAGAAAGGGATTTTTATGAGTACTTCCAAGCATAAGGAAAGATTTGGCAAGTGAAGCCCAACATTGCCTTTCCTTCCTAGAGAAGCTGTAAACTGAAGCATTGGAATCTTCCTCAGGTGTCTCACTAAGAAACCCAGGTGCTATCCCAGTCAATTATTTGCACTTCCTTGAGAACAAATTTGAATTTGCATTCTGTTGGGAATGAAGTCTGTCTCGGTGGAATTTCCTTAACACTCATTCGATCTGTCTTTTCACACTTACCTTTTCCCATTCTGTACTGTTTTTATACATATCTCATCACTCCCGGGAGGCTAAAAGCCCCTGGAAGGCAAGATTACTGGGTGGTCACCCATGCCATCATATTTCCCGCCCAGAAACCCAGCCTTGTGCCTGACACAGAGTAGACCCTCAATAAGGTTTATTGCAAACTGTTGAAACAGACACTGGGAGCAACCCAAGGGGCTAAGCCCTCCAGAGAGCGGTGCATTTTGGTGGCCATTCCTTCTGCAATACTCCCTACATTTTTCTTTTAAGTCCACCAGTGTGCTTTATAAATAAATAGAAAATGCTAACCTTAGCATATTCAAAAGAACGTTTAAGCATGCAGCAATTAGGTTATCTCTTGGTTATTTATTTCTTCGGCTTGTTATTAGCTGTGTGCGAAATATTATTCTAATTATGTCAGCCCAATCAGCAGTATTGCATGTCCAGGCTCATTTCCATTAGTTTGAGCTTTGTCTTTCACACTGTGATACTAATTCAATGAGACATCAAACATTTAAATCGACCCGGGATGCCGAGGTCAGGCAGTTTTGCCCTTCCACTCTATTAGCACTCGGGTGTAATTGTGTTTGTCACTCCCCACATGACGAATAGTATCAGGGTGACTATTGAAGCACAAATGAGCAATGCACTAATATATTATTTTGTTCTATAATATCAATATGTGTTTATTCAGTGCTCATGTTAGCCAACTTGAAACAGTCATTTTAATACAGTCATATAAGGTGCTCTATTCTCACCGAAGCATTTCTTTAGAACATTTGCTGGACTTGCAATGCAACTAGGCCAAAGGGAGGAAAATAAAAATGGCTGCTGGAGGTAAAAGGAACCATGAAGTTCTTAAAAATCAGAGCTTCCAGTCACACCAGCAACAACTTAGAAACCACAAAAACAAAAGGTAGAATGCAACTAACAGCTTTTCTGTGTGCTTTGCAAAACTCTTCAACTCTCTGGTGAACAGTTTAAAAATCAAGGTGCGACCTATAGTATTTAAACAAATATAAATCTACCTTGCAGTTAGCTTAAGTTTCTCCTTCTGACTGTTTTTGAGAGCAAATAAATTGGTAAGCAGAGACAATAAAAGACTTTGGGTGTTTTTCCCTTAGTTTGTTTGCTTGATTTTGTTTCCACAATAGCGTAGATACACGACAATAAATTTTACCCGAGATTTCAACAAACCCCATCTCTGCTACTGTCACATGATTTACCCTTGTTATAAGACTTAAATTTGAATATTAGTATAATAGAGTGTTACCCGTAGTCTTTTAGTTTCTTATTTCACATTTTAACATCTAAAAAATCACTACAAGAACTGATTCAGTGAGAAGCCTAAGCTAAGATGGTTTACTCTGTTAAGTAGGCGCTGTCGGTTCTAATAGGAGTTCTATTTCTAGGTCTCATTGCCTTCTCACAATTTCCATAGCACAGGCTTTGTGATTCCCATGGTGCAAATGAAAAACTCACCCTGGAGAAGTGGATGTCCTAGCTCAAGATCCCACAGCTCATCAATAATAAAGCCAGAATCAGAGTCTGGGTTTCTAGAATCCTGCATGGTCATGACCGGCTCCAAAACCTCAAACTACCCACTCACATCTTTAAACCGCTGGCCTGGAGTTTGGGTCACTCCTACTGTGGTATCATCCCTTATCCAGGCTCTACTTCAATCTTGGCTCCCAGAACATTCCATATAGCCTGTGCTTGGCAATCTGCCCAGGTTGTCTTATCTATCTTCTCCAAATCATAAACTCAACTAATGCTTGCATGTGCAAAGATATGCATTGGAAGAAAGTAGGAGGATAAATCATCCCTAACCGCTGCCGACAGGTTCAACGAATTAAACCAATGTATGTTAATTGAAAAATCATTCTTTATAAATATAGATAAACTTAAAAAGACACGATTAAGTACTTTTTAATAGCTTTTTAAAAAATTGCCTTTACTTTAAATGACCTTTAGATGTATTTTTTGTTCTATTGATTTTACTATTTTAACTGCAGATACATCTTTTAATTTACTCCAAGGGAATTAACTGAGAATCTTCCATTTTCTGTTTAGGTCTTATTTTAAATGCCAGAACTACCCCTAATGTAGGTATCATCAAAACTTAAAACTCCACAGTTAAAGAAACAAAGTTCTGACAACTGGTTCCACTGTGGGGGGATAGGGAACTCTTTATTCTGATACTATGATTAGACCAAGAAACTGAAAGCACACTCCAAAATAAGAATTTGCTGCTATGACTAGTCAATGGCATTTATGTTCAGGGAAGAGAAAGAGATGTAATATACTTTGGCAATTTATTTGCAACATTTTATATTTAACATCATTATATCTGCATTTTGAAAGCAGCACATCAGACTTTTGTTCTCAGAGATCCAAGCTAAGCAGAATTGCAAGTAGAAATAAGCGACCAACTCCAAGGCTGAGGACCAGCCCCTGTGATGTGGATGTAACCCTTTGAGGGCACAGCATTCTGGAAAGGTGACAGGCATGATGTAGGGAAGCCAGAGATCACCTCCAATCCTTTTAGCTCTTGGTGGGATATTCAGCTGGATCTGAATATTGACACTAGGAAGATGAATGAACAAGAGAGAAGTACACACATTTCATTCATGTTGCATGTCCATGGGGATCCGGATAAGAGAGTAGAGTCTGAATAAGTGGCCAAAGCAAGATGGTTCTATACTTTTAGACAAAGAGCAATAAATTTGAGAAAAAAGATGACAGGACAAAAAAAAACCTGGCTAAGTATAGTAAATTTTCTAGGGGGATCACTACGAGATATAGCGGGGGTGAAATAGGTGGAAGATAGGGTTGCATCAGGTAGTATGTTAATTCAGGTCCGTTGCAGCCTCCAGTTACCAGTCTGTGGGTGATAGGAGTATTTTCTCACCCTGGTATAGTGAGGACTCCCCTCCTAGAGGAATCTTTATCCCTTGCTGCATGCAGGAAGACACAGCTCAGCTCACCCTTTCTGAAACAACAATTTTTCCAATGTTTTCAATTTGAAATAATCAATATACTAATCTGGCATATTTGGGATGGCACGTCCTCCACTCCTTCAGTGGTAAATAAACCACTGGATGAAATCAGGGCTGGCAACCTTCTGAAAGGGGTGTACTGAAGAGCCGACTCCTCTCCTCTCCTTCCGGCATGCTGTTCCCTTTCCCACCACATCTTTGCGAAGTAGAAGAGGCCTATATCCACCTGCCAATTGTCACGTGGGAAGGGCCACTGACCCTCATGGGCACGGTGGCCCAGCCACCCAAGGTGTGTGTTGAAGAGCCATGGCTTATGCATCACCTCAGGCAGTGACCAGACAGGCTCACTCTCACCAACTCTGCAACCATCGATCAAAGAAGTGGGATTCATCAGGTATCCTCCAAGATAATTCTGATGACATAGAAAGTATTGATAGAGTAAAATAATGAGACCAAAAGAAAGAGAAAAGTCTAACAGACCAGAAACCAGAGAAATTAATGATTATGTCTTTCCCTTTCTTCCCCTCCTATTAGGAAAAAAAAATTTAAAAACCAGACAGGGGAAATAGTGAGCAAATTTTCTAATTGGGAGTGGAGGTGAGGAGGTGGGGGAGACATGGAATCATCATAGCAGACTAGGAAAGAAAGGGAAGAAAAAGAGAAACCACATTTAATGTAATGTGCAGAAGTAGCCATTTATTTACACACCCTTTCCATGTATAAAAGATGTGTTTCGGCCTCTGGCTGAATGTACATAATAATTAGCGCTAATGAATATAAATGATACTCACAACTCAACCTGTTTACAAAGTCCCCCCATGTCATTCAGGGAAGAATTGAGTTTGGAAATGAGATGTATGCTGTGTTCTTGGGCTTGACGATGACCTAGAGGTTACCGAAGCTAAGGACAATGAATCAATTAGCAATTAACAAGGCAAGAAAGAGTCAAACCCACAGAATTCAGTACCTCCAGCGGTAGGCACTGTTACAGAGGAAGACACTCTTCCCATAGAGTAACATGTTTAGCTCGGCACAACCAGCAGCTGTTGAGGATGGGAGTTCAGGGAACAAATTTAAAATCATGAGAGGTCTACCGAAAGAAAAAAAAAAAAGAAAGTAAAGTAAGATGAAAAGAATTATGCTTTCTTAGCTTAGGGGGACATTACCCTATAGGAAAAGGAATAAACTACAGGGCTGTTTGGTGTTCATATGCCAAGCTGAAGAAATATCACCCATATTGAGATCATATCACTCTTCAGAGAGGGCGTGGAAGCTCTGCACCCTGCCGCCCCAGCCCCCATGCATCTCTTCCATTTGGCTGCCCCTGAGTCGTTGCCTTTATAGGAAACTAGCAATAGTAAGTAAAGTGCATTTCTGGAGTTTTCTGAATTGTTCTAGTGAGTTATCAAACTTGAGAAGGGGGGCCTGAGAAGTCTCAAAAGTGCAGTGGCTCAGCAGAAGTGTGGTAGCCTGGACACCTCATTTTCAGCTGACATCTGACATGGGGCAGCCTTCTGGGACTAAGCCCTTAACCTGTGGAGTCTGCATTAACTCCAGGAGTTAGTGTCAAAAATGAACTGAATTCCTGAACACCCAGTTGGTGTCAGACAGTTGGAGAAATATCAAGGGGCCATGTAGTACAAAGGAAAGCATCTTTATATAAGCTCAATAAATGTACCAAGAATTTTACAAGACAAAAATGAGCTGGATTAGAAATGAAAAGATAACTGGTATGCTCTGTTTAATAAGATAAGAAAGAAAAAGTGCAACATGTTAGTAAAATCTCTGTTTTTAGTTCTATGAAATAAAATGTGAAGGTTTCAAAAGGCAAGCTTCAGATATTTGGAAAATTCACTTACAGGATACCTCATTATCCTGTGGGCCCAGGATCCAATGCCTGGTGTTCTGACATTCTTGGAAAACATTATTCCCTTACCATTAGATACAGCTCCTGCCTTTGAAGATACTGCAGTCTAGTATATTTTACAAGCACCAGAGTTCTAAAAGAGCAGCGACTTTCTCCATCTGCAGAGGCAAAAACTGAGCCGAGGCAAGGAAAGTGACCTTCTCAAGGTCTCACAATAATCGGGGGCAGAGATAGGCCCCACCGACAGCCCCTGATTCTAGGCCTCCTGTTGTTTCTGGGAAATTAAGCCCAGTCCCAGAGAAGAATAATAAATTTGGCCCCTGCAAACTGCCTGCCCGCCTAGGTCATCCTGAATAGAGGAGAAAAGCCAAGTCCCTTGGCAAAAAGGACCTAGGGAATTTGGGAGTGTGCCTAATAAGAGGAAGCTGAACTCACTTTGCTTGCTACATCCCACAGCCTTCTTCTCTTTCACTAAAACCATGCTTGCCTCATCCAGGAAGCCCACCAGGCTAGTTTCACCTACTTGTGACCACTCACAGCAACCCAGTTCTTCCATTGACTAGCCAGGTGACACTTCCCTGATAACTCTAGCCTCAGTCTCCTCATCGGAAAAATCGAGATACTAAGACCTACTTCCTTGGATGGTAGTGAACATTCAATGAGATCATGTGTATAAAGGGGCCACCCACAACATCTGGCAAATAATAAGTACTTAAAGGAAGGTCTTAGCACATTATTACAACAGTAACCTTGAGGCCTTGAGCAAATAAATCTCAGCGAGCCAAGTTGCTGGGTGCCTCTCTGTGGTCACTTTAGTATATATTATATTTAATTTTGTGACATTGGTGCCACTGCAGCCTTACCCACCATGAGCTCCTGGAGTTCAGGGCTTATGCATACACATGCATACATGTGCTCCCTTCTTTTGCCTCCCTTCTCTTGCTGGATTGGAATCTTCTTCAGAACAGGAACATCTATGGTCTCTCAGGAGTGTGGTTGGCACAGACCAGCTCCCCTGCAGCTAACTATGTCTGAGCTGGTAAATACTAACTAACACTTTAAAGGTTGTTAGAATCGTTTAAAGGCAATTTCACATATAGAATTTCATTTGATCCCTGCAATTACCCTGGAAGGTGAGCAGGACACTTATTTTTATCCCCATCTTAGAGGAGAAAACAGTGGCTCAGAGAGGTAAAATGACTTTCCTCTCACCTCAAGTGGAGCTGATCCATTTTTGGAATCAACAGCATCCTTGTCTGGTTCATCAGCTTTCAACAGAGGATATCAACCCTTCCCCCAGATGACCATTAAAACATGAACATTGCTGTACAGTGTCCACTCAATGAAGACTCACTAAACACATTTTTCTATGATTTTAGCATCTACGGCTTTTGTGTCTCCCTAAAGCAACTTGTTTTTAACTTATTGAAAGTGAACATCTATCCAACAGGTCGGTAAGCTATGGTCAAATCTGGCCCATAACTTGTTTTTGTATGGTCCACAAGCTAAGAATTTTAAAGAGCTGTGAAAAACAAAATAAAGCAAAACAAGCAAAAAAGAAAATGCAGTGGAGATGGATATGGCCTGCAAAGCCTAAATTATCTATGGGCTGGGTGCAGTGGCTCACGCCTGTAATCCTAGCACTTTGGGAGGCCGAGGTGGGTGGATTGCCTGAGCTAAGGAGTTCGAGACAAGCCTGGGCAATATGGTGAAACCCCGTCTCTATTATACAAAAGAAATTAGCCAGGTGTGGTAGCGGACACCTGTAATCCCAGCTACTGGGGAGGCTGAGGCAGGAGAATTGCTTGAACTCCAGAGGCGGAGGTTGCAGTGAGCTGAGATCGCACCACTGCACTCCAGCACTCTAGCCTGGGCGACAGAGCAAGACTCCATCTCTACAAAAAAAAAAAAAAAAAAAAAAAAAAAAAAAAAAAAAAAAAAATATTATCTATGATCTGGTCTATTAAAGAAAAGGTTTACTGGTGCCCAAATTAGATTGTGGTTCCCTTTTGCATCGTCAGCTCAGAAGCTGACAGCCCAATATGTGACCCTTCTTCAGCAACTGGATAGGACTTCATGCAGTATATTTCAGGAACCCCACTCTGAGCTCCATTTTGCTTTCAAAATAAATATTTGGCTGGGTGCAGTGGCTCACGCCTGTAATCCCAACATTTTGTGAGGCTGAAGCAGGTGGATCATTTGAGGTCAGGAGTTCCAGGCCAGCTTGGCCTACATGGTGAGACCCCATCTCTACTAAAAATGCAAAAATTAGCTGGGCTTGGTGGTGTATGCCTGTAATCCCAGCTACTTAGGAGGCTGAGGTAGGAGAATCGCTTGAACCTGGGAGGCAGAGGTTGCAATGAGCTGAGATCGTACCATCACACTCCTGCCTGGGCAACAGAGGGACACTGTCTCAGAAAAAAAAAAAAAAAAGAAAGAAATATTTGATGTGACTCTTTTGATGCTGAAGAAATTGGGACTACCAGTGATGACCCTAAAATACAAACCATTAAATACTTTGGTTCCTTTATTACCAAGCAGTATGTGTAACTGACATCCACACTTTATCCTTTACCCAAAAGTCCTTGAACCTTTCCCTTTCATGATTCTTTCTTAAGGTTGCCTCAAAATGTCCTAATGTTTTCTTTAATTTTTAAACTTATTTTTAGTGTTTTGTCTTGCATGGCAATAGTTTATCTTTCACCATAATAATCATTTCTGAAAATTATTGAATCTTTTTGGGAACAAGAATTTGTGGACCATGCTTTAAATAACTTCCTTAATGTTATCTAGGTACACAAAGCTGGCTTGAAGCCAGTTCACCTTATTCCACATCCAGGGCTTTCCCCCCCTACTATGCCTAAAAGTCAAAATTCATGTTTCTAAATGGAAACAGTTGTAGGTGAAACCCTGTGACTTTGCGACACTTCCCAGCTGTATCTCATTCTCCCAGAAGAACCATCCTGAGGCAGCCACCAGGGCTTTCTCTCATATTACCATAGGAGGCAAACACACAGATCAGGAATACTCGGGATTGTTTTGAATCCAGCTACCTACCATTCCAAAGGAAGAGGTGTGGGCCAAAAATCCTGTCCCAATAATATAGAAGGAATCACTGGGAATCATGTGGGACCAAATGGCAGGGTTTGGGTCCTGCCCTCCCCAACCACTAGCTATGTAACTTTGAACCAGTTGTCTAGTCTCTCGGAATCTGTTTCTGTATCTGTAGAAGGGGGCCCATACCTGACTTAACATCCTCCTGGGGTTGTCAGGAACTGCACAGGCAAGAGTGAATGATAAAGCACCTAGCGACTTCTGGAAGCCGTGTACAACTCTATGATGATTATAGTGGCAGCTCTTCTACAAACCAGGCTAAGAGGCTCTGAGTTGGAGTCATCAGTCCCCTCCCCACCCCCACCATCAACTCAGCTGCTCTAAGAATTTGGGCAAATGGATTTTTGGAGGAAAGCGATTGAGTTTTGCTTTTTCCGTCACTTAATCCCATAAGCTACGTGGCCCTCCAGAGGCTAGAAGGACCCCTTATTTACAGAGGAAACAAGACAATGCATGCACCCCCAACACGCTTTAAATGACACTCTACACTTCCATGGAGAATCTTCAACTTATAAAATAAATGGCAAAAGAACCCTAACCCATGCTGCCAATTAGACGAGACAGAGGAGTCTGGAATACAAAGTGATAGTGACCCCAGTCTGGCTCCAGGGAATGGCTAGGCTAACCTTACACATTACCCATTTCAAATTTTCATGATTCTGTCATGCATATATTATACAACCCCACAGAGAATAAACATATTATTTTCGTGTTTTATTTTCCCTCCCCAAGCTGAGTAATTAAGCCCTTGTGTATTGCGTCTATTCACTTGAGAACATGCTTTTCATTTGACAGATCAAAAGATTAAGCATATATTTTTCCTCTTGTTTCAAACCAGCCACTGCCTCTGAGAAACACTGGATTCCTTCCTTCCTTGAAAATACTGTTCTTTCAAGTGGTTTTCACCTTGAGACTAAGGAACACCTTTCACCCTCAGTCTTGATCATAGCATAGGCTGGTCCAGGAGAGATGTGGGTTGAAACCAGCAGGGCCAACATTTTTTGCAAGTAGAAGAGGCCACACGAATCCATTTCAAGACTGCTCATGGGATTAGAGGGAAACCTTCTAGCTACCAGCAAAGGCTTTTCCAAGACCTCTACCGGCTCCATGCACTCTTGCGTTTTTTGGAAGCCTTACCTTACCCACATTATATCAAATATCCTACATCCCACTTTACAGGAGATGCATATAAAATCATATGAGTTGAAATGAGTTGCAGGTGGTTGGTAAACATGTTTTATTTTGTAAAAGCTTAAACATTTATTAATATGAATTTTATAATTTCAGATTTTTCATTAGTAATTTCCTTCCAGGATCCCGACATTTTATTAAGCTCTTGCAAATTCCAAGCCCCAGGCTCTGTGTTTATGGATCCAGTGGTTAAATGGCCCTGGTGCCAACTATCGCCCCTTAGGCTCTAAGAGAAAAGTTACACTGAGAGTGTCTGGCATTCTTACCTGGGGCAGTTCCTGTCCCTTCCACACCACAGTTCTGTGAGCAGTAAGGTATTACCAGGGCCGAGTTAGCCACGAGAACCAGCAGATTGCTGTCAGCAGGTGGGGTTTAGAGGTTCAGGAAGTAGCTGGATTTGAAAAGGAAGTAGAAAATCTACTCAAGGCAGTGAGACAGAGCACGGACCTCCTCTTAGGGCCTGCGGGGGCCCCCTGCAAGCCTGGAAATAAAGGAAAATCTTGAGTTCCTGCAAGGGAAATTCTAGAGACAAAGCTATCCCCGAGAAGTAAATTCTCAACTTGCTAATCAAGAAGATAATAGCCTCCAACAACAGCCAAGGAAACTGGAATCGCCGGATGTTTACTTCTATAGAAACTAAAGATAATATCTTAACATATGTCTCCGAGTTGTTTTCAGGAACCTGGATTCCAACTCAACAGACTCACCATAGGCCTCAGAGAAGGGGGAACTGGAGACTGACCTCTGACCACGGTTCTTTATTTTAAATATTTTCCTGAGGGGCCTGGAGAAAGTCATACCCATCAGCCAAAGCTAACACTATTTCCTGCTAACCCCAGTTAAGGAAGCTTCTCTTCCTTAATCAACTGCAAATCAGAAAATCTTTGAATTTGCCTATGTTCTGTAAGCCCCCACTTACAGAACATCCTGCCCTCTTAGGCCAAAATCAATGTGTAATCTCTATGTATTGATTTACAATTTTGCCTGTAACTTCTGCTTTTCCAAAATTTACTTCTGTCTTTAAAAACCATTACCTGTAAGCCATCAGGGAGGTCAGGATTTCAGTGTTAGCCACCTGTTTCTCCTTGCTTGGTAGTCTGAAAAATTAACAACTTCCTTTCTCCTGCAGCACGCTTGGTATAGACATCTGGTCTCACTGCACCAGGAAAGCAGACTCCAGTTCGATTCGATAGCAGCAGTGAATGGGGAATGCTAGCATCTCTCATAGTCTGAGGTTATGGTCCCATTTGGAGAAAGCAGCAAACTACAGGAAGGGACAGAAATGTAACAGAGAGATCCTTGATAAGCTTCCCACACAGCCTAGGCTGGCTGACTGGCTGTGCTCCATGCAAGGAAGCCCACACGAGGCCTGAAAAAGAGTGAACACTGGGGCTGCTTCCAAGATGGACGAATAGGAAGAACTCCGGTCTGCAGCTCCCCTCAAGATTTACACAGAAGACGGGTGATTTCTGCATTTCCAACTGAGGTACCTGGTTCATCTCACTGGAACTGGTTGGACAGTGGGTATAGCTCATGGAGGTCGAGCCGAAGCAGGGCAGGGCGTCTCCTCACCCAGGAAGCGGAAGGGGTTGGGGGATTTCCCTTTCCTAGCCAAGGGAAGCCGTGACAGACTCTATCTGGAGAAATGGTACACTCCTGACCAAACACTGCACTATTCCCACAGTCTTAGCAACCGGCAGACCAGGAGATACCCTCCCGTGACTGGCTCGGCGGGTCCCACACCCACGGAGCCTTGCTCACTGCTAGCTCAGCAGTGTGAGATCGACCTGTGATGCTGCAGCTGGATGGGGGATGGGATGTCCCCCATTGCTGAGGCTTGAGTAGCTCACAGTATAAACAAAGAGGCCTGGAAGCATGAAATGGGTGGAGCCCACCGCAGCTCAGCAAGGCCTACTGCCTCTATAGATTACACCTCTTCCGGCAGGGCATAGTAGAACAAAAGGCAGCAGACAGCTTCTGCAGACTTAAACGTCCCTGTCTGACAGCTCTGAAGAGAGCAGTGGTTCTCTCAGCATGGCATTCAAGCTCCAAGAACAGACTGCCTCCTGAAGTGGGTCCCTGACCCTCATGTAGAGGGACTGGGAAACACCTCCCAGTAGGGGCCAACAGACACATCAAACAGGTGGATGCCTCTCTGGGAGGAAGCTTCCAGTAGAAGGATCAGGTAGCAATATTTGCTGTTCTGCAGCCTCTGCTGCTGATACCCAGGCAAACAGGGTCTGGGCTGGACCTCTAGCAAACTCCAACAGACCTGCAGCTGAGGGGTCTGACTGTTAGAAGGAAAACTAACCAACAGAAAGGAATAGCATCAACATCAACAAAAAGGACATCCACACAAAAACCCCATCTGTAAGTCACAAACATCAAAGACCAAAGATAGATAAAACCACAAAATGGGGAGAAACCAGAGCAGAAAAGCTGAAGATTCCAAAAAAACACAGAACCTCTTCTCCTCCAAAGGATTGCAGCTCCTCACCAGCAAGGAACAAAACTGGATGGAGAATGAGTTTGACGAGTTGACAGAAGTAGGCTTCAGAAGGTCGGTAATAGCAAACTTCTCCAAGCTAAAGGAGCATGTTCTGACCCATCGCAAGGAAGCTAAAAACCTTGAAAAAAGATTAGACAAATGGCTAACTAGGATAAATAGTGTGGAGAAGACCTTAAAAGACCTGATGGAGCTGAAAACCATGGCACAAGAATTTCGTGACCTATGCACAAGCTTCAATAACTGATTTGATCAAGTGGAAGAAAGGATATCAGTGACTAAAGATCAAACTAATGAAATAAAGTGAGAAGACAAGATTAGAGAAGAAAGAGTGAAAGGAAATAAACAAAGCCTCCAAGAAATATGGGACTATGTGAAAAGACCAAATATACATTTGATTGGTGTACCTGAAAGTGACGGACAGAATGCAACCAAGTTAGGAAACACTCTTCAGGATATTATCCAGGAGAACTTCCCCAACCTACCAAGGCAGCCCAACATTCAAATTCAGGAAATACAGAGAACACCACAAAGACACTCCTCAAGAAGAGCAACCCCAAGACACATAATTGTCAGATTCACCAAGGTTAAAATGGAGGAAAAAAATATTAAGGGCAGCCAGAGAGAAAGATCGGGTTACCCACAAAGGGAAGCCCATCAGACTAACAGCAGATCTCTCAGCAGAAACCCTACAAACCAGAAGAGAGTGGGGACCAATATTCAACATTCTTAAAGAATTTTCAACCCAGAATATCATATCCAGCCAAACTAAGCTTCATAAGTGAAGAAGAAATGAAATCCTTTACAGACAAGAAAATGCTGAAAGATTTTGTCATCACCAGGCCTGCCTTACAAGAGTTCCTGAAGGAAGCACTGAACATGGAAAGGAACAACCGGTACCAGCTATGGCAAAAATATGCCAAATGGTAAAGACCATCAATGCTATGAAGAAACTGCATCAATTAACGGGCAAAATAACCAGCTAACATCATAATGACAGGATCAAATTCACACATAACAATATTAACCTTAAATGTAAATGGGCTAAATATCCCAATTAAAAGACACAGACTGGCATATTGGATAGAGTCAAGACCCATCTGTGTGGTGTATTCAGGAGACCCATTTCACATGCAAAGACACACATAGGCTCAAAATAAAGGGATGGAGAAAGACCTACCAAGCAAATGGAAAGCAAAAATAAAAGCAGGGGTTGCAATCCTAGTCGCCGATAAAACAGACTTTAAACCAACAAAGATCAAAAGAGAAAAAGAAGGCCACTACATAATGGTAAAGGGATCAATTCAACAAGAGCTAACTATCCAAAATATACATGCACCCAATACAGGAGCACCCAGATTTATAAAGCAAGTCCTTAGAAACCTACAAAGAGACTTAGACTCCCACACAATAATAATGGGAGACTTTAACACCCCACTGTCACTATTAAACAGGTAAATGAGACAGAAGGTTAACAAGGATATCCAGGACTTGAACTCAGCTCTGGACCAAGTGGACCTAATAGACATCTACAGAACTCTCCACCCCAAATCAACAGAATATACATTCTCTCAGCACCACATCGTATTTATTCTAAAATAGACCACATAATTGGCAGTAAAACACTCCTCAGCAAAAGAACAGAAATCACAACAAACTGTCTCTCAGACCACAGCGCAATCAAATTAGAACTCAGGATTAAGAAACTCACTCAAAACTGCACAACTACATGGAAACCGAATGACTTGCTCCTGAATGACTGCTGGGTAAATAACAAAATGAAGGCAGAAATAAAGATGTTCTTTGAAACCAATGAGAACAAAGACACAGCGTACCAGAATCTCTGGGACACATTTAAAGCAGTGTGTAAATTTATAGCACTAAATACCCAAAGAGAGAGGCAGGAAAGATCTAAAATTGACACCCTAACATCACAATTAAAAGAAGTAGAGAAGAGCAAACAAATTCAAAAGCTAGCAGAAGGCAAGAAATAACTAAGATCAGAGCAGAACTAAAGGAGTTAGAGACACAAAACACCCTTCAAAAAAAAAAAAAAAAATCAATGAATCCAGGAGCTGTTTTTTTTTTTTAAAGATCAA
This sequence comes from Nomascus leucogenys, assembly GCF_006542625.1. Taxonomy (NCBI): domain Eukaryota; kingdom Metazoa; phylum Chordata; class Mammalia; order Primates; family Hylobatidae; genus Nomascus; species Nomascus leucogenys. The sequence continues at coordinate 79,469,525 of NC_044386.1, forward strand.
CAAAATAGACTAGCAAGACTAATAAGTTAGAAAAGAGAAGAATCACATAGACGCAATACAAAATGATAAAGGGGGTATCACCACCAATCCCACAGAATACAAACTACCATCAGAGAATACAATAAACATCTCTATGCAAATAAACTAGAAAAACATAGAAGAAATGGATAAATTCCTGGACACATACACCCTCCCAAGACTAAACCAGGAAGAAGTTGAATCTCTGAATAGACCAAAAACAGGTTCTGAAATTGAGGCAATAATTAATAGCCTAACAACCAAAAAAAAGTCCAGGACCAGATGGATTCACAGCTGAATTCTACCAGAGGTAGAAAGAGAAGCTGGTATAATTCCTTCTGAAATTATTTCAATCAATAGAAAAAGAGAGAATCCTCCCTAACTCATTTTATGAGGCTAGCATCATCCTGATACCAAAGCCTGGTCAAGACACAACAAAAAAAGAATTTTAGACCAATATCCCTGATGAACATCAATGCAAAAATCCTCAATAAAATACTGGCAGACCAAATCTAGCAGCACATCAGAAAGCTTATCTACCACGATCAAGTTGGCTTCACCTCTGGGATGCAAGGCTTGTTCAACATATGTAAATCAGCAAACATAATCCATCACATAAACAGAACCAATGACAAAAACCACATGATTATCTCAATACATGCAGAAAAGGCCTTCAACAAAATTCAACAGCCCTTCATGCTAAAAACTCTCAATAAACTAGATATTGATGGAATGTATCTCAAAATAATAAGAACTATTTATGACAAACCCACAGCCACCATCATACTGAATGGGCAAAAACTGGATGCATTCCCTTTGAAAACCAGCACAAGACAGGGATGCCCTCCCTCACCACTCCTATTCAACATAGTGTTGGAAGTTCTGGCCAGGGCAATCAGGCAGGAGAAAGAAATAAAGGGTATTCAAGTAGGAAAAGAGGAAGTCAAATTGTCTGTTTGCAGATGACATGATTGTATGTTTAGAAAACCCCATCGTCTCAGCCCAAAATCTCCTGAAGCTGATAAGCAACTTCAGCTAAGTCTCAGGATACAAAATCAATGTGCAAAAATCACAAGTATTCCTATACACCAATAATAGACAAACAGAGAGCCAAATCATGAGTCAACTCCCATTCACAATTACTACAAAGAAAATAAAACACCTAGGAATCCAACTTACAAGGGATGTGAAGGACCTCTTCAAGCAGAACTACAAACCACTGCTCAATGAAATAAAAGAGGACAAAAACAAATAGAAGAACATTCCATGCTCATGGATTGGAAGAATCAATATCATGAAAATGGCCATACTGCCCAAAGTAATTTATAGATTCAATGCTATCCCCTTCAAGCCACCAATGACTTTCTTCACAGAATTGGAAAAAACTACTTTAAAGTTCATATGGGACCCAAAAAGAGCCTGCATGGCCAAGACAATCCTAAGCAAAAAGAGCAAACCTGGAGGTATCACACTACTTGACTTCAAACTATACTACAAGGCTACAGTAACCAAAACAGCATGGTACTAATACCAAAACAGATATATAGACCAATGGAATAGTACAGAGGCCTCAGAAATAACACCACACATCTACAACCATCTGATCTTTGACAAACCTGACAAAAACAAGCAATAGGGAAAGGATTCCCTATTTAATAAATGGTGCTGGGAAAACTGGCTAACCATATGTAGAAAGCTGAAACTGGATCCCTTCCTTACACCTTACACAAAAATTAACTCAAGATGGATTAAAGACTTATGTGTTAGACCTAACACCATAAAAACCCTAGAAGAAAACCTAGGCAATACCATTCAGGACATAGACATGGGCAAAGACTTCATGACTAAAACACCAAAAGCAATGGCAACAAAAGCCAAAATTGACAAATGGAACCTAATTAAACTAAAAAGCCTCAGTACAGCAAAAGAAACTATCATCAGAGTGAACAGGCAACTTACAGAATGGGAGAAAAATTTTGTAATCTACCCATCTGACAAAGGGCTAATATCCAGAACCTACAAAGAACTTAAACAAATTTACGAGAAAAAAAAAACCCATGAAAAAGTGGGGAAAAGATATGAACAGACACTTCTCAAAAGAAGACATTTATGCAGCCAACGGACACATGAAAAAATGCTCATCATCACTGGTCAGAGAAATGCAAATCAAAACCACAATAAGATACCATCTCACACCAGTTAGAATGGCAATCGTTAAAAAGTTTGGAAACACCAGATGCTGGTGAGGAGGTGGAGAAATAGGAACACTTTTACACTGTTGGTGGGAGTGTAAATTAGTTCAACCATTGTGGAAGACAGTGTGGTGATTCCTCAAGGATCTAGAACTAGAAATACCATTTAACCCAGCAATCCCATTACTGGGCGTATACCCAAAGGATTATAAATCATTCTACAATAAAGACACATGCACACATATGTTTATTGTGGCACTATTTACAATAGCAAAGACTTGGAACCAACCCAAATGTCCATCAATGATAGACTGGATTCAGAAAATGTGGAACATATACACCATGGACTACTATGCAGCCATAAAAGAGGATGAGTTCATGTCTTTTGCAGGGACATGGATGAAGCTGGAAACCATCATTCTAAGCAAACTATCACAAGGACAGAAAACCAAATGCTGCATGTTCTTACTCGCAGGTGGGAGTTGAACAGTGAGAACACATGGACACAGGGTGGGGAACATCACACACCAGGGCTAGTTGTGGGGTGGGGGGCTGGGGGAGGGATAGCATTAAGAGAAATACCTAATGTAAATGACAAGTTGATGGGTGCAGGAAACCAACATGGCACATGTATACCTATGTAACAAACCTGCACTTTGTGCACATGTACCCTAGAACTTAAAGTATAGAAAAAAAAAAGAGTGAACACTAAGGCCAACCTGGAAACAGCATTAACATTGAATATGCTCCCCAACCCACACATGGATCAACTGGCAGGGAGAGGAAGCCTAGGTTTTGCACAAATTTTCTGACCAATCACTGGTTAGTCATATACAGACCCATAGGCACCCTCTAGGAGGCCAGACTTAAAAATAAAAAGGATTGAAAGAAATCAAAGCACAGATATCACTGGCAGCATGCACACCACAAGGAGAGAGATTCCACAGAATAAGTCCAGGAAAGGTGGTTTCTGGTTTTTTGTTTTTTGGGTTTTGTTGTTGTTGCTGTTTTCTCTAAAGACAGTTTTCCACTCCAACATATAAAGAGCTCAGAAATCACCACTCTGTCCTCACAAGAGAAAAGCCAGACACTCTGAATATCAAAACTCTTTTGATCCATCACAGAATTGAGCAAATAGGGCAAACCACCATCCCCAAATACAGGGAACCACAGATGACCAGAAACAGAGGTCACAGGAAGTAGTAACTGGGAAGAACACTTGGATGGTAACAGATGGTAACAGACGAATTGCTGGAGGTGGAGCAAGGTCTGGCTTGAGAGTTAAAAACTCCTGGGGGCCCACTCATAGGGAGACTCCAACACTTTCATGAGTTTCACCTCCAGAAGTCCTATCAGATTCTCACACTGAAGATGGGAGAACAATGTCTGGCATCCAGCAGGGAGATAAGGAAAGTAACCATTTTGAAATAAACCTGGGGTTGGAGGAGTAACCATTATAATATGTTAACTGAGCATTCCATTCTCTGTAATAAAGTCCTGCCCTCAAGAGAAATTTCTTTACAAGACTCTTATCTGACCTAGGAGAATGGCAATTAGACAACTTGAGCCCTTTCTGTCCTGTTTCACATCAGGGGACCAAAAAAAAGACTAAGACACTCTCCTGAAGAGACTCAGACCCACTTTAAAAAACCCTGAAGTTTAATCATATTATAGAATGCTTCAACTCCCCAATACTTATCGCCACATCAACAGGGCTCTAGTATAGTGACAGTGGATTACAACTGAGAGAGCTGCAAGATACAGACTCCATCTAAGAAAGAGTAGATAAACGTAAAACCTTGCCTTAATAGCCTATTTACCTCAGTTCCCATTAACTGATACATCATTTCTGGCTTTCAACAAAAAAATTATAAGGCATGCTAATGACTGGAAAAAACAGTCTGAAAAGACAAAGCAAGTGTCAGAACCATACTCAGGTATGACAGGTATTAGAATTATCAGATGGGAATTTAAAATAATTGATTAATACACCAAGAGCTCTAATGAAAAAAGCAGACAACATGCAAGAACAGATGGGTAATAATAAGCAGAGAGATGGGAACACTAAGAAAGAATCAAAGGAAGTACTAGAAATCAAAAACACTAAACCAGAAATGAAGGATGCCTTTGATGGACTCATCCTTGCTTGGTGCCCGGACCCATAGACTGGGTCAGGCTGAGAAAGAAGCAGTAAGCTTAAAGATATTTCCATAGAAATTTCCCAAACTGAAAACCAAAGAGAAAAAAGAATAGGGGGAGAAATGAACAGAACACCCAAGAACTGTGGAAAAATTGAAAAAGGTGTAAATATGCATAATGAGAATGCTAGAAGGAAAAGGAAGACAGAAAAGGATTTGATATATTTGAATATAATGGCTGAGACTATTCTGAAATTAATGACAGACATGAAACCACAGATCCAAGAAGCCCAAAGAATGCCAATGATATTTAATATCAAAAAATTTACAAACCACATATAACCAAACACAAACAGAAAATCTTGAAAGCCAGAGGAAAAGCAGTACCTTACCTATAGAGGAACAAGGAGAATAATTACAATGAACTTTAGAAACCATGTAAACAAGAAAAGAGTGAAATATTTAAACTGTTGAAAAAAACCCCACCAATCTAGAATTCCATACCCAGTGAAATAATCCATTGAAGGTGAAGAAGAAATCAAGACTTTCTCAGAACAAAAACAGAGGGAATTTGTTGCCAGTAGACCTGCAAGAAGTGTTAAAAGGAATTATTTAGAAAGAAGGCAAATTATATAGATCAGAAGTTTGAATCTACATAAAGCAAGAGAAAGAACATTAGAAAAGGAACAAATGAAGGTAAAATAGAATGTGTTTTTCTTATTCTTAACTGGCCTGTCTGTTCAAATAATAGCAACAAAGTATTTAATGATTATAGGCTATGGATAAGTAAAATGAATGACATTAATGGTATAAGAGATGGGAGGAAGAAATTGGGAATATTTTGTTATATGGCACTTACACTACTTGTGAAACGGTATAGTATTATTTGAAAGTAGACTTAGATTATGTAAGTATACATCACAAACGCTAGAGCAACCACTAAGAAATGTTAAGACTTATAATCAATATGCTAAAAAAGGAGAGCAATGGAATAATAAAATGCTCAATTAAAACCAAGGCATTAAGATAAAAAAGAAGCAAAGAACAAATATAAAGCAATTACAAAAATGGTAGATACTAACCCAACCATATCAATAATTTTAAACGTGAATGGTCTAAATAAACCAGTTAAAAGACAGAGACTGTCAATGTGGCTGAAAAACAAGACCCAACTATATGCTATCTATGAGAAATCCACTGTAAATATAATGACACAGATAGGGTAAAAGTAAAGAGTAAAAGTAAAGGGATGGAAAGAGATATGCCATGCTAGCACTAATCAAAAGAAGCTATAGTAGCTATATTAATTTCAGACAAAGCAGACTTCAGAGCAAGAAAATTATCAGGATGAAGGGTATTTCATAATGTCAAAGGGATCAATTCTGCAACAAGATATAAGATGCTTATATGCACCTAACAAGAAAATGTCAAAATAGTCGAGACAAAAACTGATAAAACTGCAGGAAAAAATAGGCAAACCCATTATTAAAATTGAAGACTTCATCACACCTGTCTCAATAATTGACAGATCCAGCACATAGAAAATTAGTAAAGACAGAGTGAACAGAATAGCACCATCAATATGAATTGACATTTAGAGGATAGTTTATCTAACAACAGAATATATAGTCTCAAGTTAACCTAGAGCATACAAAAAGATGACCACATTTTGGATCATAAAATACACCTGTTTCAAAGCTGGCCTTTGGGATTGGATCCACTCTAGGACAAGACCAAGGATCACATCCTTCTCAGGCAGCCAGTGTGACAAAAATTCTACAGAGCATTTTAAACAAAGCAAACTAAATTCATCATTAAGTAAGGTATAGGAAAACTCCAATTAAAGTGCTTCAGAAATAGGTTGTCCTTAGATGTCCAAGACTACAGGATTAAATAAATGATGGGACATCCACATAGTGCAATACACGTGAGTTATTAAAAATCATGTTCAAGAATGTAATTAACATTAGAAGTGCTGTTATGTAAAATCTTATATGAAAAACAGATCACAAAAAGGATCAATTTTTTAACATATAATACAGACTAGAAAAAGGCTATCAAGGATTATTTTTGTATAATTTTTTCTTCTTTTCTAAATTTTCTCAACTTTGTACAATAAACATTTATTACTTTGATGTGGGAAAAATATTGTGATTGGAAATTGATTAACCTGTTTAATTATATTTTTTAATGAATGAAAAAGTAAGTAAAATACTTTTGGATGGTTTAAGTATTTTAGTGCATACTACGAACTAAAACACAACACAAACCCAGTGGTCTGATTACATTTAGTGAAATCAGTCAACCAATCAACAAATCCAGAAAAGCACCCCTGGCATATTTAAGCCTATTAAAAAAAAAAAAAAAAAAAACACTTGATGTAAACTCAAGACAAAATGAAAAAAATTGCATCTTTTCTTCTTACATAAGCATCTCATGGGGCCTACAGCTTATAAAGCAAAACACCATTATCATCACCGTAGAACCACGAATGCAGGTATAGGGGGTTTAAAATCCACTGATTCAGGTGTCATAGCTTGGAACAGCATTTAGTGACTAAACTCCTGGATTACCTATCTTGCATATATGGTATTTTTTTCAAAAGTTAAGTGCAACACAAATTCCAAAGAGCTGAGCTCTTTGGATTCCTGTTATAATCCTGTTGTAGTAATTTTTGGAGGGCCATTTCAAACATGCAAGTTTTACTTAAGTTCTTACACTGATTTTTAGATTTTAAAAATTATTCATTTATTGGTTTTAGTAGGTAAAATACTCAGGTGGTTCAAACATCAAAAAGCACTAAAGTGCATACTCCGAAAAGCCTCCCTGCCATCCATATACCCATCTACACAGTTCCCATCCTTCTCCAACAAACAACCACTATTGTTAGTTTCTGGTTTATCCTTCCAGAGACTTTAAAAATATATACACAAGCACAGTATATGATTTTCTTCCTCTATTTTATCCAAAATATTATGCTATTATTCACCTTCCTTTTATTACTTAACAATATAACATACCTTAGAGATCTTTTAAAATCCTAATATAAACGACATTCTCATTCTTTTTTACAGTTGCACAGTATTCTTTTGTAGGAACGTATCATAATTAAGCAGTCCCCTATGGATAGATGTCCAAGTTTTCCAATCTTCCGACAGACAACTCTGCAATAAGTTATCTATTACATAAATTATACAAATGCATAGGTATATCTGTAAGGTAAATTGCTAGATGTTGAAGTGCTGAGTAAAAGGGAATATTTATAACTGTCATTCCGTTGCCAAATTGCCCTCCAGAGGATTTTCACCAATTTATACTCCCACCAGCAATTTATGAAAGTGATCATTTCTCTACATCCTTGCCCAGGACGTGTTAGCAAACTTTTAGCCTTTGCCAAACTGGTAAAAAAATGATTACGACAGTGTAGTTTTAATTTAACTGTCTCTTCTATTATGTGCAAGGTGGAGCATCTTTGCATGTATTTAAGGTTTATTTGTGACTCCTTTTGGTCAACTTTCTAATAAGTATTTTCTTATTGAAATTTAGGATCTCTTTACATTCTAAAGAAGTTATTGGCAATAGGAGCTTAAAATATTTTTCCCAATTTATCATCTTTCTTTTGATATTGCCTTTTTTTGGGGGGAGTGGGAGGAGACAGAGTCTTGCTCTGTGACCTAGGCTGGAGTACAATGGCACAATCTCGGCTCACTGTAACTTCTGCCTCCCAGATTCAAGCGATTATTGTGCCTCAGCCTCTTGAGTAGCTGGGACTGTAGGTGCATGCTACCACACCTGGCTAATTTTTGTATTTTTAGTAGAGGCAGGGTTTCACCATGTTGGCCAGGCTGGTCTTGAACTCCTGACTTCAGGTAATCTGCCCATGTCAGCCTCCCAAAGTGCCAGAATCACATACCTGGCTGTGTTTGATGATTTTTACTATGTAGAAAAAACATACAGATATGCATATAATATAAACACACATACTTGAATCTATTCATCTTTTAAGACTTCTAGATTTTAAGTCATAGTTTACAAACCTTTTATTTTGAGATTTAAAAGCATTCTTTCATGCTTTCTTCTTTAACTCAATGTATTCATTTATTTATATTAAAATTTTTCTCCATTTGGATTTTTCTTTGTATACAGTGTGAAGTATGGATTCAACTTAATTTTTTCCAGGCTGCCCTTTGTCTCACATCACCAGTTTTTAAATAGTTTGTTTTTCCCACTGATTTGCATTGCCACCCTTTCATATATCAAAATTGTGCGTATTTTAGATTTCTAGACTTTTTGTTCTTTCATTGCTCTGACCACATGTACTAACAATATACCAACTTAATAACTAATGCTGTATAACATACAATAGCTGCAACATCTATTTCTCCTAATTTTTGTTCTTCTTCAAAGATCTTTCTAGCTCTTAGAGAAAAAAGTGTTCCTATATGTTGCATATAACTACATACAACTAATTTTGCCTGGTTTTGAAGAGAAATAAAAAATCTTTCTGGTATTTTTGAGGTCCTGTCTTAAATGTATAAATTAACTTAGAGAAGACTGACATCTTTATGATGTCGAGTCATTTTTGTCAAGAACAGGATAGGCCTTTTCCCATTTTTTTCAATTATTTTAAGTTTTTCAGGAATGTTTTCAAGTTTTCTTTATATACGGACTTCTACATTTATTAAATTTATTCCCATGTATTTTATCTTTTGGTTGCTACTGCAGATAGTTTTTCCTTTCTTTTGTCTTCTGTTTTCCTTTTACCCTTTTATCTGATTCCAAATCAGTGGGAAAAATGAACTGTTCAAAAACTGGTGATGAGAAAACAGGGCAGCCTGGAAAAAATTAAGTTGAATCTATACTTCGCATTGTACCAAAGAAAAATCCAAATGGAGAAAAATTTTTTTTTTTTTTTTTTTTGAGACAGTCTCGCTCTGTTACCAGACTGGAGTGCAGTGGTGGTGTGATCTCGGCTCAATGCAACCTCCGCCTCCCAGGTTCAAGTGATTCTCCTGCCTCAGCTCCCCAAGTAGCTGGGGCTACAGGCACACGCCACCACACCTGGCTAATTTTTGTATTTTTAGTAGAGACAGGGTTTCACCATGTTGGCCAGGATGGTCTCAATCTCTTGACCTTGTGATCTGCCCACCTCAGCCTCCCAAAGTGCTGGGATTACAGGTGTGAGCCACCATGCCTGGCCCTAAATGGAGAAAATTTTAAAGGCTGTTTAAGTAGTAGTTAGACTCCCAGATCCAGGATGGCACAACCCCTACTCCAACACAGAATTGAAAGATTTGTTTGTTTGTTTGTCTCATGAAGGTAAAGCAAAGAGTATGTCAACTAAAAACTACTAGGTACAGATGACAGTGGAGTTACCATTAACAAATAGGGAGAACATGTGAAACTGAGTCTCTCCCCCTAGCTTTGCCCCACTTAGCTTGGAGAACCCTAGCAGCCAGGCAGTCTTACCTACGCAGAAAACTGAAAGATTCTTTCATGGAGGTCTTATTAGTCCAAGAGCAAAAACCAGTGCACACTGTATTGAGGGGTTCCTCACTGAAGTCTCAGCCTAATTACTCTAAAATAAAACACTCAACAAGTCCCATTCATGTGCTCCCATATTCCAAACAGATTTTTAGTCTCTTAGTCTGCTCAAGTTGTCATAACAAAATACTACAGATTGGGTGGCTTAAACAGATATTTATTTTCTCACAGCTCTGGAAGCTGGGAAGTTCATGATCAAAGTGCCAGGAAATTCAGTTTCTGGCTTGCAGATGGTCGCCATCTCACCATGGGTACACATGGCCTTTCCTTGGTGCTTGTGGGTAGTGAGGCGGAGTGAGAGTGACAGCATGCATGAGCTCTGATATCTCTTCTTATAAGGATGATCCCCCTCCCCTTGACCTTATTTAACCTTAACTACTTCCTTTTAGGCTCCATCTCCATACACAGTCACATTGTGGGGTTAGGGCTTCAACATGTGAATTTGGGGTTGATAGCAGCTTTCAGTCCCTCTGACATTGTCAAACCAAACTGTTGTCTACAGGATTTCAACATATGGACAGTGATTAACAAGCATCAGCTCTCCCCTTCTTATTTGACTGTTGCGCCTCTGGGTGTGCCCACTGACTTTCCATGCCAAGGTATAACTAAATGGGAAAGTACTTCCTGTTTCAGAATCAAGATATTTAGATCCATTGGATCTACAGTAGATAGGATCTGGTGTTACCTTCTGTGGACACTACTACACCTTTCTAAGTCTGTTAGAGTCTTGTAAAACTGGTAGAGATGGAGAACTGAAGAATCCTGACTTTTTCTTTTCATTGACTTTAAATATGCTCCATTATAAGGCCATGTTTGAAAATATCTATTGACTGGCATATGGAAATGTACATATCTGTAATAATTGTGCTTTTTTGACATATAAACTCTTCACCCCCTAATAATCCTTAAGCAAACACAGGTGGGATTCGCAGCACCAGCAGAGGCTGATAGCAGCTTCTTATTGGAATGGGTGAGCATTGCAAATGAGCATTGCAAAACAGCCCAGACTGGGACATCCACATACCACTCTGTCACCAAGATATCCCTTCCAAGCACCGTCACCTCTCTTCTGTGAGCTCTTTGCCTCCCTCCCATCTGCCTACAGGGCCTTGAAGGAAACTCTTATCCTTCATCAAACCCAGCTCTGAACAGTGAGTTTATGTGAGATATGTTGTCCCTTTGTTTGCTCCTGACAAGCGTAAAGAAACACTTTCACTGCTGATAATAATGGTTAATTTATCACATCCAGCCGAGGCTGACCTCTGGGCGTCCCAGCCCCTCCATCACCTTCACACCTGCTCAAGCTAATTGTTAGAGCCAAGTGTAAATGAAAATCAACTGGGCTAATAATGAATGGAGCCCATTACTTCCAACAGCACATTGCTTTACGAAGGTTTATCAAGAAACATTATAACCAGTTCCCCCCACCCCCCATGCCCCGCGCTCCCCCATCCCCCGTCACAGTTCCCTGTTTTATAGATGAGAAAAAAGTGAGCAAACAAGCAGAGACCAGCCTATGAAAACAGGCACAAGCACAGAGACTGGAAACACATTTGACTTTAGCTTCCTGAGCTCTACACAACAGCTATTCCTGTGTGTTACCAAAATTCACTCAACGTGTCGGAAGAGTGAGGTTTACAATATTTATCCCAATGTTGTTGTCATCTGTTTATATAAGTAAATGAGATCATTACTGGATGTGAAGACCGTAATTAATATGCTAATCTCATTCCTCCACCAAAACCATTTTTTAAGGTGGCCATCTTCATGTCTTCCCCAGTCACTGTCACCTACCCTAGAACTGCCTTGCCATTGTCATCTGAAAGCACAGACCCAGTTCCCAAATGACTGATATGACATAACCAGAACTCCTGTTAAAGATAACTGAGTGTCTTCAAGGGGCAGCTATTAGATTGTCAGGAATTATCAGCTATAGTTAGAAGATACAGCCCTAAGGGGGTTTGAGAAATCCCTTCCCATCACCAAACTGGGGGTTTAATATGTTTGGGAACATTTTTAAATTTTTGTATTGTAATATATTTGTTCATTTTTAATGTATTTACAGTACAAGCGGTTCACATCCCCATCTCAAGCCATAAATCAAAAGGATTATTGATCCCCCAGCACATTCAGTGATAACAGGAAATACCAGCAACTCCATGCATCTGAGCATACAATTTATATGGACTTCTAGCAAGTGATCCCCTGGACTTAAAAATATGTCAGACCTCCAGATCACCAGTTTGAACTTAATTTGGACCAAATATTGAGTCATTCTGTGTTAGATTTGAATCAATTGTTTACAGGATGCAAATAACCAGTTTACAATATGAACAAGTGCGACTGATTACCCCAAATTTTGACTTCCTTGCCTGACTATCCAGAAAATTACTCTCAAACCCAGTAGAAGATTCTATAGCCTTGCATTGACAAGGCCTTTCTTTATTAACTACCTTAACCTGGGCATCTTGCTTACCCAGGTTTTCTAATACTTCCTACAGACACACACTAATCGGTGACTTCTGCAGTATCTGCCTAATAGCCTTAGATTTTGAGGGCACCAATCCAAACGTACGCTGCACAGCATCTGCTTGTAATGCGGAAAGGCCAGTTAGGTGAGCACAAAGCCTCTGAATAGCAGTATCAACTTGCTTCAGAGGAACAACATATGAATTAGCATTCTACAAGAAAAGGGGATAGGATTTATGGTTGTAGTAGGCCTTTTTCATACTGCTGTAAAGAACTTCCCAAGATTGAGTAATTTATAAAGGAGAGGTTTAACTGACTCACAGTTCAGCAGGGCTGGGGAAGGCCTCAGAAAACTTACAATCATGGAGGGAGGCGAAGGGGAAGCAAAGCACCTTCTTCAAAAGCTGGCAGGAAGAAGTGCCGAGTGAAGAGGGGAAGAGCTCCTTATAAAACCATCAGATCTCGTGAGAACTCACTGTCACGAGAACAGCATGGGGAAACTGTCCCCATGATTCAATTACCTCCACCTGGTCTCTCCCTTGACAAGTGGGGATTATGGGGGTTGTGGGTATTACAACTCAAGATGTGATTTCGGTGGGGACACGAAGCCTAACCATATCAATGGTCAAATAAGACTGGAAAAAATATTGGGTTTAATTACATTCAATAGAAGCCCTTTCTTTCAAGGCAGGGATTCTTAGAACTAATACATATGTCAGTCTACTTTTCATTGACATGAATATAAAATCCTCATTTCACAGAACACCTGTGAATATATTGAATAACATTAGTATTCAATAGAACAGGATCAGGAAACTTCCTCTAGAAGGCGCTTTCCAAATAAAGACCAAATACACTGCTGCAGGAGAGAAGAATAAATTCATTTACATATACTTCTGTAGTAAGGGATAAAATCTTAAATCTTTGTTGGCTTCACTTCTATGAAAGAATTCAATGATTTGGGATTTTGTGTTAGCTCTTGTTGCAATAAGTCTACATAACAAACAATTTCCATATCTCAGACATTTATAACATTAACTACTCATTCACAGGTCTGAAGCCTGGCTGGGACAGTTTGGCTTTAAGCAGTAGGTCAAATTCAGGTGTGTTCCATGTGTTTTTCATTCAGGAATCCAGGCTAAAAAGCTGTGGCTACCTCAATGTGCTTTTCTCGTGGTGTAGAACAGGTGCACAAAATTGCTGGCAGACATTTACCAAACCTCTTAAGCCTCAGCCTAGAACTGATCACCTATCACTTTACCACATTCCATTGGTCAAAGAAAGTCATATGGCCACACCCAAAACTAGTGGGGCAGGGTGGTATATTCTACCCTCAGAGAAGACAGGCAAGGGCAGGGAAAGAAGGAAGAATGGTAAGTAAATAATAATATTCACCACATTGACCATAAATTCAAGATTTAACCATGTGTGGGAATTCAATCGTATTTTTATTTCCTTTAAACACAAATGTCCTGGTCAATAATTCAAACGTGCACATTATTAGACTTAACAATAGGAATATAGAGTCCACTTCTTTTCTTTCTTTTTGTTCTTCCTTGCTTTGAAAAAGTCAGCATTCAATGTGTATGCGTGCTAATCCAGGGAAGTCAGAAGACTATGGCATCTTCCATCCAGATTCCTGGGTGGATGTCCTGAACACCAACACCACAGTCAAATATTTATTTTATACCAGTGTATGCTTTTTTAATACAGTGTAACAAGTTACCACAAATTTAGCATCTTAGAACAATACACATTTATTGTCTCCTGGTTTCTGTGAGTCAGGAATCCAGACACAGCTTTGGCTGAGAAGGAAGCTTCTCCGATCAGTTGGCCAGTGCTGTTCCATCAGTGAGTATTCAGTGTCACTAACCAACAGAATGGCCAAGAAATCATTCCGGTCAGAAAAGGCCCAAGTACCAATTATTGGACAGTCGTGATTTATATTTGTGCCTGATGTGACCAACATAAGTCACACTGGTTATGCATGGAAATGCAACCATCAGCTGACAAGAACTGAAACTTATGACTCATGCTGTGTCAACTCTGAGCCAAAGCAGTCAGTCAACGCAAAGGGAGTAAACATCAGTCAAACAGATGATTTGGCAGCCTAACTATTTAACAACTGATGATGACTGGAATTTTCACTTTTCAATCAGTCACATAGACATGGTCTCAGGAAGAGAAATAACTGAAGTTTAGAGTAGTTTTCTTTTACTTTTTCATAAAAGTCATTCATCCCAAAACATTTGCTGAATGCCTGCTGTGTTCTAGGTACTCAGTTAGTGCTTGGAATACAGAGATGAAAGACTGAAGTAGTGTTGGAAATGAAAAATCATTGTTTAAATTCTTTCTCTTTTAATACGATTATCTATGCTGCTAAGCAATTTTCTCAGTGATCATCAGCCATCAGCCATCAAAACCCGGGATATTCCCCACAGCTCCTCTTTTAACCCTAATATTTTACCAAAAATTGCTCTGCTGTGGCAAAACCTCAATACATATACATTGCCTCGGTTCCAAAGAGTAATTGGAATGGGCTTACTGCTTTCTAGTGGATTTATAGAAAAAGCCATCTGATAAAAATGTATTTACTATGGTGCCCATTATAACATCTGAGGTTAAGAATACTTTGTATTCTACAAACATTTGAAAGCCAGAAGTCACTTAAAACAAACGCAGGTTTAATACAAATTCACAAAGTTACACGTAAACAGAGAATGCCACAGAGAGAGAGATAACCTTGGATAACTTGGCTCTTTCCTTCCCTATTCTCTTTCTGGAGGTAATCATATACATTCCCATGGCTTTTATATACTAAAGCTTTTAGACAGCAAGTAGATGACAAACCCACTTTAATAATCATTTATCATAAGCTTAGTATTGGGGTTAAAAATAAACTCTTGACAAATACCAAGGACTCCTTTATTCTTAAGTCTCTTTTATTGTCAAGGACTCCTTTATTCTAATGCAGTGGCTCCTGAAAAACTTTCCTTTTCAAGGGTACTTTTTCAAACACAATCAATAATCTACAATCAACTTTGTAATCTCTTTAGAAGCCAGGACCTTCTCAGCTTTGGAGTTTTGATGATAAAATGCACAGCTGGATTTCTACAAGCCCAAGATTTTAAAATTGTATTTGTTGGTTATTAATCAGATTATTAATAATCTGGTGTTTGAGACATACTGTGAAGTCAACATTTATAAAAATTATTAATTTTAGAAATTCAGAGTTATAATGGGTCTAAAAATATAGTTAGAATGAATGAATAAGGCCTAGCATTTGATGGCATAAAAGGGTGACTGTAGTCAATAACAATTCAATTGTACATTTTAAAATAACTGGAAGAGTATAGCTGGATTGTTTGTAACACAAAGGATAAATGCTTGACAGGATGGATACTTTGTCTTCCATGATGCGATTATTACACACTGCAGAATGTCTCATGTAACCCATAAATACGTACACCTACTATGTACCCACAAAAATTAAAAATTAAAAAAAGAAATTCAGAGTTGAAATGAGGTTTTGTTTTGTTTTGTTTTGTTTTGTTTTGGCTGAGACAGAATCTCACTCTGTTGTCCAGGCTGGAGTGCAGTGGCGTTATCTCGGCTCACTGCAACCTCCGCCTCCTGGGCTCAAGGGATTCTCCTTCCTTAGCCTCCCCAGTAATTGGGATTATGTGTGTACATCACCATGCCCAGCTAATTTTTGTATTTGTAGTAGAGATGGAGTTTCACCAGGTTGGCCAGGATGGTCTCAAACTCCTGACCTCAAGTGATCTTCCAGCCTCAGCCTCCCAAAGTGCTGGGATTACAGGCATGGGCCACCTGGCCTGAATTGAGTTGTGGCCTGAAAACCAGACGCGTTTCACATCTGGTCTAGCCCCTCTCCAGAGCTCAATTCTCCACAGCAACATCTGTAGCAATAGTTTGTCTAGCTCTTACTCAAACAGCCCCAGCCAAATTACCCCAGCTTTCCAGTGGGGAGCTCACACCTTCCGAGAGTTTATTTCATCTTCTCACATCACCTTAGCATATATTCCTTATTTTAGTCAGTGTTTTTGTCATGTAGCTTTAATCCACGATCTTGGCTATGCCCTTTGGAAACAAATCTTTGAAAAAAACTAATGCCGGCCGGGCGCGGTGGCTCACGCTTGTAATCCCAGCACTTTGGGAGGCCGAGGTGGGCGGATCACGAGGTCAGGAGATCGAGACCACGATGAAACCCTGTCTCTACTAAAAATACAAAAAATTAGCCGGGTGTGGTGGCGGGCGCCTGTAGTCCCAGCTACTCAGAGAGGCTGAGGCAGGAGAATGGTGTGAACCCGGGAGGCGGAGCTTGCAGTGAGCCGAGATTGCGCCACTGCACTCCAGCCTGGGTGACAGAGCAAGACTCTGTCTCAAAAAAAAAAAAAAAAAGAAAAAAGCTAATGCCTTCATACAATGGTTCTCCAAATATTGGAAATCCCCTGCCATGTCCTGAATACTCTCTTCCAAAAATGCCTTGAGTCATTCCTCATTGAACATTGTAAAATCAAATTTAGCCCAAAGCTGCCTTCTTACGTATTTTAAGTTCAGCCTAAAGGTTTCTCTGTACATAGTGAACTATAACCTAAATGGAGGTGTAAACAGACTGTAACCTACTCTTTTGCAATCACCAAGTTTAAGCCAATCAGGGAGGCCAACTGTTCACAAAAACAAACTCCGAGCTGTCACCAATCTAGCTGTTTCTCCACCTCACTTCCATTTTACGTACATCACTTTTCTTTCTTTCTTTTTTTCTTTTTCTTTTTTGAGACATTTTTGTCCTGTCACCCAGGCAGGAGTGCAGTGGTGTGATCTCGGCTCATTGCAACCTCTACCTCCTGTGTAAAGCGATTCTCCTGCCTCAGCCTCCCTGAGTACCTAAGTAGCTGGGACTACAGGCATATGCCACCACGCCCAGCTAATTTTTTGTATTTTAGTAGAGATGGGATTTTACCATGTTGCCCAGGCCGGTCTCGAGCTCCCTAGGCAATCCACCCACCTCGGCCTCCCAAAGTGTTAGGATTACAGGCGTGAGCCACCACCCCTAGCCTTTCTTTTCCTGTCTATAAATCTTCTTCCACAACATGGTTGTGCTGGAGTCTCTGAGCCTACTCTGGCTAGGAGGCTGCCTGATTCACGAATCGTTCTTTGCTCAATTAAACTCTGTTAAATTTAATTCGACTAAGGTTTTTCTTTTTTAACAACACGATTTTGGTTTTACTACCATCCTGGTTCCTAATCTCGTATCTGTAGATTTTATCCATGATTTTGTAACACAATCATTCTTTTGATCGACAAAGGGTAAATTACTACAGCAACTGCACCTAGAATTAAGGATAACTTACTTTCTGCATTATTTTATGCCATACTCTGAAAAGCAATACAAAGTTCCCAGGTGAATACATTGCTCTGGAAATGTAATCAATCACAGGATTTGGTGGATTAAAGGCTGAGAACCATTGCTTTAAATAATCCCCAGTTTGTTTATATTCGTTGAAAAGTATAATAGCCAGAATAGAATGCAAAAACCAAGAGGTGGGTTAGCCAAGGCAATCCAGACTTGTTTACTAAGTCAAAACTTTCTTCTCTTCCCACTCCTACCTGCCCTTCAGGGTTCAGCTAAAGCTTTGCCTTATATATGAAACCCTTCAACTGGAAGAACAAAATTTTTAATTCCCAAAGTGTTCCCATTGGATGCAGACCTAGGGTGGACTCTGAGATCCTCCACTTCCAGCCATGTGTCCTTGGGCAGCCTTCCTGATCCTCCCTGAACTCAGCTTCCTGAGGTGTAAAATAGGCGTTGTTTGACCTCACCAGATAGCTTGGAATTTCTAGCACCATACTTTGTGATGTTATTTCATTGCCTTTCTTCTATTCCACTCTAAACTGTGCTCAGAACATTGAGCTGCTAAGCTTCAAATACAGGGCATACCCAGAATTATCAGACCAGGAAAGAAGATAGAGTGCTAAGAAATTGAAATTAATAAAAGTCAACACAGAATCATTGCATTGGCCATCAATGGAAATCATCCTAGAATGCTACCCACAAATAGAGATGACTTGTAACATAAGATTAAGGTGCCACCCAAAAATATTCTCTGCAATGGGTCAATCTAAACAAGAACTCTTGCCAGATGATCTATAAACTAACCACAACAAACTGCCTTACATAAATGTAACAACACTTCTGCTAATCTGCACAAGTCTAGAAAAAAAGGAGTTTACAGTAATTTGATTGTCCATAAGACTGTTACTCTAGGTCTAGGTAATCAGTGCTGACTCCTACCACAGACACTAAAGAAGGGTGATTCATCAAGTTATCACTCAATAATATTAAACTCCTCCACTGGAACGTGGGACTCACTGGGAACCTTTGAACCTATGACATAATCTCCTGAGTGTACAAACATAAAGGAGAGTGTGTCTGGTGTGGAGAATTGACACCAGTCACATTCTCCCATTGCCAATTAATACATCATCACTCCAGCTTATGCACTGCTCCCTTGGGGGATTTCTGCATGTCAATTGATTTCTCAGCCTAATCCCCCCTGGGGAAATAAACTGAGTTCTCTTCTTAAGCTGAGCAATACAAGCTGCACTATGAAGAAGATTCTCACGCTGGTGCTGACTCTAACATGACCTGGGTTCCTCTAACAGCAACACATACATATTCGTGCCTCGTCAAACATGTGAGGGTTAGAGACTCTACAGCCCCTTTTCCCTCATAAGATCTTCCTCTGCCCGACTTACCAGCCCTGCTCCCTCCAAGAAAGAAGGAGTTGCAGCTCTGGTCAGATTGAAAGACATTCATAAGGCCACAAACAGGAAAGGACAGGATAGCTGTTGTTAGAGGCCCAGTCGATGCTGTCTTTCCTCCATGGTCTGGATCTCAGCTGTGGCCTTCTCCTCTTCACCTCTTCTGAGATAGGAATATAGCTGGGACTACAGGCACAGTTGCCTTCCTCTCTTCTCCCACAGGCTCAACTGAACATAGTGTTTTCAATATTCAATTTGGTGGTAAGATAGAGGGTTTCCAGTGGAATAAGATGTACCATTGGACCCCAAGCCTAAGCCACATTCTTCTTTCTAATTTTTGCCATAGAGCTCTAGCAAAAGCCCCACCCACTTAAGCCCTACAAATGCCAACTGGTTTTCTTTATTAGTCTAATTTTCTCAAATAGAATGCAAGCACCCGGAAAGTATGATTGATATTCTAGATTCTTCCTGTACCGTTTTCTCCCCTAGCACCTAGTACTAAATATTTGCGAAGTGAGGTTATTTGCCCTTCACTTGGTATGGATTTACTATTTACATCTTAAGCCTCTGAGCTTTTCTTATTAACCCAAACCAATCAACATAGTTGTATTCTTTGTGCCGACACAATTATAAATATTAAGATCTTCTAAGATTTTCTTAAAATCAAAATAAACGAGAAATTTAAATTTCTGGAGAAAGGGCATAGCTCCCCTAAAATTTATTTGAAAATTCTAGTCTGAAAAACATTGACTACTACACAGAGTAACTCGCAGAGACAATGAATAGTACAGACAATGGAAAAGGGGTGTCAGATGTCCACACGCTCAAAACACATGCACTATTTGACCTTGAAGGACCAAAGTGTGTTAACTTTAATGATGTAGAGATAGCCAGCTTGGGGAGGGGGCCAGAAGGGGCAAGAAAGGAGCCCTGAGTCAGACTTCTTGCCGTAGCTTCCTGAAGCTTCCTAGTTCTCACCTCAGTCACTAGCCTTGCCTCCCTGATGCAGCAGAGGGTGTGGGTGAGAGAGCAGGTGCTGCAGTGTGGCTTTCTGTGTTCAAATCCCAGCCCTGTCACTGCCAGCTGTGGCTTTGGGAAACTTACTTGGCATCTTTAAGCCTCCTTTTCCTCACCTGCAGTATGAGGATTGCAACATTTTGTCTATGTATGTGAATAGCCATGCCTGGCACCTACTTAGCACACAGCGAATCATCCTGGGGTCTTGATTCTTGCTTCCCATCCTGTTCTTGAGCCATTCTTCAGTCTTCCCTCCCAGCCAAAAGGGAAGAGGATTCATCCTCTTACTTGGGCTGATCCTTTCATCTCTGCCCTGGACTATGCCACTCCTGCCTTGCCTTGGAGACTTGCTCAGCTGAATGCTGCCTCCCTTTCTAGTGGACACACCCAATCAGCATCCTAATGCCCTCTTAAACCTTAAAACCTCCTCCCTCAACCCCAAGTCCCTATCCAACTACTTCCCTACATCCATCCTCTTCTTCAGAAAAAGTGAGCTATTTTTCAAAGGCCAGCTCCTAAAAGGTGATCTATACCTCTTACCCTTTCATTCACTTCATGACCCCTGCAGTTGAGAGTCTGACCACACCCTAACAAGGCTGATAATGCTTCCTCCATGCTAAATCCAATAGACATGCATCACTGAAACTTATATGCTTAACAGCAACATTAGACCACATTGTGCTCTCTTTCCTTCTTGAAATGTTCTGCTCCCTAGGGTTTCAGGACACCACATTCCCCTTATTTTTCCCCTGCCTCTTTGGCGCGTCTTTTTTAGGTTGTTTGTGTGTTTTTTTTAGACAGTCTCTCTCTGTCGCCCAGATTGAAATATAATGGCATGATCTCAGCTCACTGCAACTCTGCCTCCCAGGTTCAAGAGATCCTCATGCCTCAGCCTCCTGAGTAGCTGGTATTATAGGTGTGCGCCACCACACCTGGCTAATTTTTGTGTTTTTAGTAGAGACGGGGTTTCACCATGTTGTTCAGGCTAGTCTTGAACTCCTAGACTCAAGCAATCCACCTACCACAGCCTCCCAAAATGCTGAGATTACAGGCGTGAACCACTATCCCGGGCTCTGAGTCTTATTTGAGAATGACTTCTTTCTGCTGGTCACCCAAATATTGGTATTTTTCAGGGCTCAAATTTTGGCCCTCATCTCTTCTATCACTTTACATGCTGCCTTCACTCTCTTGGATGCTGATGATTCCAGCCCAGGCTTCTCTCCCAAACTCCAGACCACCAGCACCCCACCCCACTCTAGCCAAATGCCTACTATATATTTCCATTCCAACTTCCTGTAAACATCTCAATTCAATAACACAAAACTAAATGCATAAGAGCCCTCCTCAAATCTCCTACTCCCGCTGTCTTCCCTATGCTCACATCTGGTAAAACAGAAGTGTGTTTTTGCACAAAATTGGATAATATGGACTTTTGAACCCTAAGCATACACAAATACACATTCATCAAAGTCTTTGGCAGGCTTACTCAAAAGTATTTGAAGTGTTTTTTCAAGGGCCTAGAAAAGGAAAAAAAATCTCTTTCTCCCTTTCCCTTTGCCCAAAAGCAGGCATTCAGCTCCTTGTCAGTGAGACCCACCTTTTTTTGTTGTTTTGTTTTGGTTTTTTGAGACAGGGTCTCCCTCGCCCAGGCTGGAGTGCTCACTGTACCTTGACCTCCCAGACTCAGGTGATTCTCCCACCTCAGCCTCCTGAGTACTAGGACTACAGCCACATGCCACTATACCCAGCTAAACTTTTTTTATTATTTGTAGAGATAAGGTCTCACTATGTTGCCGAGGCTGGCCTCAAACTCTTAGACTCGAACAATTCTTTTGCCTCAGCCTCTCAAAGTGCTAGGATTACAGGTGTGAGTCACCATACAGAGACCCACTTTTTCATCATGGCTAACTCAAGGCTCATCCCCTCATATGACTTCTTCCCAGAAGCTTTCCTCATATTACTTCTTCCCAGAAGCCTTCCCTAAGTCCTTGAAAGCAAGTTAAATGTCTCTTCTCCATACCCTCAAAGTTTCCTGTTTCAGCCCTTGCACTGAATACTTAATACCACCATCATCAGGGCTGGGTTGAAAGCAGGGCTTTCTCCTCCACCAGGATCTGAGCTCCTTAGAACTCTGCTTTAGTTACCTTGGTAATCTCAGTGTATGACACAAAATAAATGCTCAATAATGTTGGTGGAATGAAAATGGCAAATATTGCTAATAAACATCAACTAGGTGGAAGAGTAAATGGCTTGAATTAGAAACCCACCATTTTAGCCCAGATTCTAACCCTGACTTCATCATGTGACCCTGGGCAAGTTCCTTCACTTCTTGAGTCTAGATTTTGGTATCTTTCAAGGAAATCAGAGCAGCAATATCATCTTCTTCATAAGACTATTGAGACATTTAAATGAGATGAGGTTCATCAAATGTCTTAGCATGTAAAAGGTTTTATAACACTATTCTGCAAATCTATTGGGAATGGATAGAAGATAATGGAGCTGGGGAGAGGGAAGGCAGAGGAAATTTGCAAAATTTTACTCAAGTGCTATAAATTCAAGTTTGGATGTATCCCCATTTTGAAAATGGAAATAGTGTCAAGACAACATAAATAATCTAAAGAGGACAGTTGTTTGCTAATAATATGACCAGGGATTAGTGGGATGCAGGTGGGGTCAGCTGTGTCATTAGCAGACGTATGAAATACTGGTATCTTTTCAAATGTGTGGAGACTGGGCTCTCTCAAGAGTTGGGAAGAAGGGTACTACCATTTGCTTTCCCCTTGAAAAACATCATGATGCTATAAGTAATCCAAATGGAACTAAAATGGTTAAAGTCACAAAGCAGCTCAGCATTCATTAGCAATTCAGGCTAAGGCAACGCACAAGCACTAATATTAACTATGGATCTTAGCCTTTGGAGTTGGAGAGCTGAACCCAGCTTCCTACAGACCAAACACTTATGCTAATAGAAGAGAAACTTTCTGAAAAAAAGGCAGCCAAATCTAAGAGACCTGTCAACCCCAGGGTCATCAGCGTAGAGCTAACCAGGAAAGAGCTGAAATCAAAGGCTGTCTCTGGCTCCTCTACACACCCTGTTCAGTGGGAGCCCATGGTGGCCACAGCTCCTTTAACAATATTTATAATGAAGGAACAACGCTGGAGATGTCAACCCTGATTATTCATAAAGCTTCCTCCTGCTCAGATCCACCCTGGGGCTAACAGTAAAAGTACCTGATTCCCAATTCTCAAACACAAAATCATACAGAGCTTGAAAGAGGAGCTGACTAATAAAGTTTGCATATCCCTAAGAAAAAGAGCATACAAGGAAGAAGAAAAGGAATGGCAAGATTAAACAAAAACAGTAAGCTTGGATGGGAAATGATAAAAATTTTAAAAAGGCAAGAATGTAAATCTATTTTTTTTCTTTTTTTTTTTTAAATGTCCTTGTTCATTTACATTTCAGTATAAGCCATTAGGAGGGAACAGCTGTTTTATCTCCTGACGAGAACACAGAGGTGCTTTGAACATTTACTGTGGGAGCGTAATGTTGCTAAACTCTGTTCTGGAGAGCGCTCTAGTGGCTTTAAACTGTGAGGAGAGGCAGAGGGAGGGCTTTATCTCTGGTTCTATTAGACAAAAAGGTCGCCAAAGCTAAGGCTTTGAGAACTCACTGAGGCGGGTTGTGTGGGAGTAATGGTTCCAACCAGCTCCAAAGTCGAAGCCTGGGCTCTGTGACCCCCTTATTCCATGGCCAATTTATTCATTGGAGCTTTTCTTCTTAGTTTTCTCACTTGGGAAACAAGAATTATACTACTACTTTCCTTCTAGGATTGCTGAGAAGATTTAATTAAGTAAGGAAAATAAAGTCCAGGGCCTGGATTAAGTGAGCACTTACAAATGTCACTTATTTGGTGTTATTGACAACCCTGACAAAATTTGTCAAATAGAAATCAAACTTTTTTTTAATTTGGTGATTGTAATCGAGGAATGGCTTGAAATTATGGTGTTTACTAATGTTGTTTGCCAAATATCCCAACTCTTCTTTCCTCCCTGGCAATGCTAGGCTAGGACGATACTTCCTAATCCCTTATGTTTGGGTGGAGTCGTGTGACTAGCTCTGGCCAACAGTTGT
Source organism: Nomascus leucogenys (assembly GCF_006542625.1). Taxonomy (NCBI): domain Eukaryota; kingdom Metazoa; phylum Chordata; class Mammalia; order Primates; family Hylobatidae; genus Nomascus; species Nomascus leucogenys. The sequence continues at coordinate 79,493,821 of NC_044386.1, forward strand.
GAGAGAAAGTACCCCTGTGTCCCTCCTAGGCCAGAGCATTTAATTGTCAGTGCAAGACCCTCCCAGGGCTCTCTTCCCATTGCCATGATGCCTGCAAATGTTCAAAATGGTGACTGTTCCCAACCTGGGCTCTGAGGTTAAGAGAAAGAGAACAAAGAACCTCCTTCCCCCCTGCAATGGACTTGAAGAATTGGAGAGAAATAAGCCATTGTTGTTTTAAGTCACCGAGGTATGATATGGGAGTTTGTTGCTGGAGTATAGCCTCGCCGATGCTGACTGGAGCAGTGCTGCTCTAATTTTGGTTGTTTTAGAATTAAAGAAATGTTGACAAGCATGTACCATAAACTAATCCCTATACTACATGTCTTCATATGTATTATCTACTTTAGTTTCTTACAAAAAAAAATGTTTTAAAGGCCCTGAGATGGAAATCATCTCTATTTTACAGATACATATAAAGGAGACAAGAATGATTAATGAGTGCGTGTTTGTCTGCCTCCCTCCTCCTAATCTCCTTTTCTTACTCTCCTAGATGTTCTGGCTTTGCCAGCTTATTCTCCCATCTTCTAATTCAGAATCGTGCACACACACTCACTCACACAAATGATGTTTAAGAATGGGTGGTGGCCATAATCTCAGCACTTTGGGAGACAGACGCAGTTGGATCACCTGAGGTCAGGAGTTCGAGACCAGCCTGGACAACATGGTGAAACCCCATGTGTACTAAAAATACAAAAAAGTAGCCAAGTTTATGGTGGTGGGTGCATGTAATTCCAGCTATGCAGGAGGCTGAGGCAGGAGAATTGCTTGAACCCAGGAGGCAGAGGTTGCAGTGAGCCAAGATCATGCCACCGAACTCCAGCCTGGGTAACAGAGTAAGACTCCATCTCAAAACAAACAAACAAACAACAAAAAAACCAGAATGGGTGAAGATGCTTGTACAACAATGTGCAATGCCATTTCACGTATTTAATATACTTAATGCTAGTAAGTTGCATACTTAAAAATTGTTAAAATGGTAAATTTTTATATATATATTTTACCATAATAAAAAATATAAGATGAATGGGTAGACAGAGAGATGGACGGACGAGTAAATATGTGACAAGGATACACAGCAGTATGTTAATTATAAAAAAACCAGATAGTGGACATCTGGGTGTTCACTGCACAATTTTTTCAATTTGTTCTATTTTTGAAACTACTTATAATAACATATTAGAAAAAAAGGAATGGGTAGAGAAGAGCAAGACTAGAGGGGCAAAATTAAATGTGGAAGAATATAGATGCTGACAGCTAGATCCATCTGCATAATAAAATGCAGGGAGAAAAGGAGGGGACACTGTAGACTGGTTGTGAGGGGAGTTGGGTGCTGGGGTGAAGGTTAGGGGGTGAAGGTTAAGGAGTGAGATGCTCCAGAGCAGCTTCAATGTGGAGAAGACAGAAAAGAGGGAGACAGGAGTTAAGGAAGTGCTAGGGGCTTTGAATTCTATCCCTTTTAATATTCACTGAGTCGTGCAAGCAAATACTGGAGTCCTTTTTAGTTACTTTTGGATCCTGGACTATTCTTTATATGTAACTCCATAGTGGAGCCAAAACCATAGAGAGTACTGATTTTCTGAGGGTTTCACAGTGAAACTAATATAGAAAGATTGGATAGTATGCCAAAAAGAATTCCCAGCCAGGTGAGGTGGCTCCTGCCTGTAAGCCCAGCACTTTGGGAAGCTGAGGCAGGAGGATCACTTGAGCCAAGGAGTTTGAGAAAGCCCAGGCAACACAGTGAGATCTCTACAAAAAAAATGTTTTAATTAGCCAGGTGTGGTCATTCACGTCTGTGGTCCCAGCTACTCAGGAGGCTGAGGCAAGAGAAATGGTTGAGCCCAGGAGTTCTTGCAGCACTGCACTCCAGCCTAAGAGACAGAGCAAGACCCTGCCTCAAAAAAAAAAAAGAAGGAGAAGGAGAAGGGGAAGGGGAAGGGGAAGGGTGGAAAGCGGGGAAGGGGAAGAAGAATGGGAAGGGGAAAAGAAGAAAGAAGGAGGAAGGAGGAAAAAGGAAGAAGGAAGAAGGAAGAAGAAGAAGAAATTCCCACTATGAAACAGCAGATGTCTCATCTCTGGGTTGGCTGCCCTGCAATCTTCCCCATACTTGCTGCCCTGCAATCTTCCCCATACTCCCTCGTTGATATTTTTTTCTTTTAGAATCCCACAGTATCTGAGCAGTGCTTTCCAGAGCACACAGCAGTCAATTGGATTGTATCCTCATTTCTGAAATGAAGAAAGTACAGCTCAGTGAATATAAGCAACTTGCACAAGGGCCTGCAGTAAGTGGCAGAGCTAAAGCCTATGGTCTTTTCACCACCCCATGCTACTTCGTCTGTCAATCCCTCTCTCCCAGGAAAACTGTTGGCTATCATATAAGGCCTGAATGAAGTCAAAATCTTTCACAAAACCTTCATGGAGTACCTTAGCCTTAAACAAATCTTTTTCTCCCTTCCCAAATTATATAGGTCTGTACAGACAGTACAATGTCATTTATATTGTCCTAGATATTTCACTATTATTTTGTTGGTTCAAGTTTTACTCTCTGAGAAGATTACAGGCTCATTACATAGAAATTTGTGTTTTTTCTTTATTGCTGCAAAATCCACTTAAGCTCCAAGCATAGATGAGGTACTCAACAAAGGCTGGACAATTGATTCTAATTTCTTCTGGGTTGTCACCAAAGTCAAGCATCTAAAAAGTTTGACTCATGAGGACTGTTGCTTTGAGATCAGCCTTAGGACAAGTCTTAACTTGTGGCTTTGATATTTAGTGCTCCAGAAAATCATAATAGGGAGTTAACCAAAAAGAGGAAGACAGTACAGACTATAGCTTATGTACTTCATTGATCAAAACTTACCAAAGCTATTTCCATTACTGATTCACCAACTTTCAGACGTCCGCTAAATAGAGCTGATTCTTGTCTGTAAGTAAAGAGTTGTGAAAAAATATGAACAATCAAATATTTAAAAGAATTGGGTAGACACATTACCCTAAACTTATTAAGTATGTTTATGAGACTAAAGAAAGTTAAAGGAATATTGGTCATTGATGAATATCAAATTACATTTCATAACTAAACTACTCTTATTTTTTAAACATGTAAACATTGTTAAGTTCACATAACTGAGCAAAATATGAAATTTGAGTGTTTGAGTTTGTTTTTTCGAGGTAACATGTCACTCACTTAGAAACAAACATTCAATTTGTGGTTTCTCATTAGGTTGCTAATCAATTGCCTTGGTAAAGATCTTTTAAAATTACCCCTTTCATAATGTTTCATATGCATCTGTTTTATTAGCCAATTCATCTGAAGGAACAATAACAACAAATGTTTATAGAGCACTCAGTAAGTGGTTCATATTGAAGATCCTTCAAGCTCAAATAATCCTAAAAGCACCACTGTGAAGTACACACTATCATTGTCCTCTTTTTACAAGGACAAACTTGAGGTACCTTGCCAAGGTCACACGGCTAATAAGTAGTGGAGGCAGGAGTTGAACTTGGGCATTATAACCCCAGAGCCCAGTTTCGGAATCATTATATGTGCTTTACTCCCACCCATGGATGGGAAGAATTTAACTTGCTGGCATTATTTTCTTTTTCTACTGATTATAAAAAGTTTTTTTCCAACTTTCAAAGCAGAGTCCAACTTAGAACTTACATCTGAACTTCATCACCTTTCATTCACTGCCCTCGCCTCTCACGTTCACTGGACTTATTTAATATATTCCAAACAAAATCATGGTGCTAGCCTTAGTGATCCAGGTTCTAAAATCAATTAAGAGTAGCATGAATTCTATAAGAAGATGACTGTAAGTTCACGAAATGTGTTCATTATTTTTCAATGTTATTTGTGGTAGCAAATAAATGGGGAGAAAGAAGATTCCTAAATGACCAGCAATAAAAGAAAAGTTAACTAAAATATTACACCTCTATATGCTGGAATATTACATAGATATTAAAAGCTATCTTTGCCAACAATATGTCAAAATATGAAAAAATGTTTGTTATAGTAGCTAATTTGAAAACCAGAATGCAAAATCACATAATCTCAGCTATTTAAAAAGAATCCTTTTGGAAGAAATGGGAGAAAGTATACCAAGATATTGAGTTAACCATGTACCATGAAACATAGTTTAGAAAACTATGTTTTCTAACTTATATACTATGATTTCATATATATATAACTAACATACTATGATTCAGATATGCAAAATGATTAAATTGTCTTTATTTTCCATAAAGGGATCTCATAAGTCATTTCCATTAATAACTGGGGCAGCAAAAGGGGCAACTTTCCATTTAAAAGTAATTTGGCCCTTTTATTTTTTAAGCAAATATTTTTATTTTTATCCTTTTATTTCAATAGGTTTTTAGGGAACAGGTGGTGTTTGGTTACAGGGATAAGTTTTTTAGTGGTGATTTCTGACATTTTGGTGCACCCATCACCCAGACAGTATACATTGTACCCAATGTGTTGTCTTTTATCCTTCACCCTGCTCCCACGCTTCCCTTTGGGTCCCCAAAGTCCATTGTATCATTCTTATGCCTTTAAGTCCTCATAGCTTAGCTCGCACCTATAAGTGAGAACATATGATGTTTGGTTTTCCATTCCTGAGTTACTTCACTTAGTATAATGGTATCCAATTCCATCCAGGTTGCTGTGAATGCATTATTTCATTCCCTTTCATGGCTGAGTACTATTTCATGGTATATATACACCACATTTTCTTTATCCACTCACTGACTGATGGCATTTGGGCTGGTTCCATATTTTTGCAATTGTGAATTGTGCTGCTATAAACATGCACGTGCAAGTGTCTTTCTCATATAATGACTCCTTTTCCTCTGGGTAGATACACAAGAGTAGGATTGCTGGATCAAATGGTAGACCTACTTATAGTTATTTAAGGAATCTCCACACTGTTTGTAATAGTGGTTGCCCTAATTTACATTTACACCAGCAGTGTAAAACAGTTCCCTTTTTACTGCATCCATGCCAACATCTATTTTTTTTTATTTTTTGATTATGGCCTCTCTTGCAGGAGTAAGGTGCTATTGCATTGTGGTTTTGATTTGCATTTCCCTGATCATTAGTGATGTTGAGCATTTTTTTTCATACGTTTGTTGGCAATTTGTATATCTTCTTTTGATAATTGTCTATTCATGTCCTTAGCCCACTTTTTGATGGAATTGTTTTTTTCTTGCTGATTTGTTTGAGTTCCTTGTAGATTCTGGATATTAGACCTTTGCCAGTTGCATAGTTTGCAAAGATTTTCTCCCATTCTGTGGGTTGTCTGTTTGCTCTGCTGGTTATTTCTTTTGCTGTGCAGAAGCTTTTTAGTTTAAGTCCCATCTATTTATCTTTGTTTTTGTTGCATTTGCTTTTGGGTTCTTGGTCATGAAATCTTTGCCTAAGCCAATATTTAGAAGGGTTTTCTGGTGTTATCTTCTAGAATTTTTATGATTTCAGGTCTTAAATTTAAGTCTTTGATCCATCTTGAATTGATTTTTGTGTAAGGTAAGAGATGAAGATCCAGTTTCATTCTCCAACATGTGGCTTGCCAATTATCCCAGCACCATTTGTTGAATAGGGTATACTTTCCCCTCCCCACTTTATGTTTTTGTTTGCTTTTTCGATGATCACTTGGCTATAAGTATTTGGCTTTACTGCTGGGTTCTGTAGTCTGTTCCCTTGGTCTATGTGCCTAGTTTTAGGCCAGTACCATGCTGTTTTGGTGACTACGACCTTATAGTATAGCTTGAAGTCAGGAAATGTGACGCCTCCAGATTTATTTTTGTTTTGTTTTGCTTGTTTTGGTTTGTTTTTTGTTTTTTGGTTTTTTTGGCTTAGTCTTGCTTTGGCTATGTGGGCTCTTTTTTTGTTCTATATGAATTTTAGGTTTTTTTCTAGTTCTATTAAGAATGATGATGGTATTTTGACGGGAATTGCATGGAATTTGCAGATTGCTTTTGGCAGTATGGTGATTTTCACAATATTGATTCTACCCATCCATGAGCATGGGATGTGTTTCCATTTGTTTGTGTCATCTATGGTTTCTTTAGCAGTGTTTTGTAGTTTTCCTTGTAAAGGTCTTTCACCTCCTTGATTAGGTATATTCCGAAGTATTTTATTTTTTGCAGCTTGGCTGGGCATGGCGGCTCAGCTGCTGTTGTAAAAGGGGTTGAGTTCTTGATTTGATTCTCAGCTCGGTCGCTGTTGGTGTATAGCAGTGCTACCGATTTGTCTACATTGATTTTGTACCCTGAAACTTTACTGAATTCATTTCTCAGTTTTAGTAGCTTTTTGGATGAATCTTTAGGGTTTTCTAGGTAAACAATCAATCAGTGAACAGCAAAAGTTTGACTTCCTCTTTACTGATTTGGATGCTGCTTATTTCTATCTCTTGTCTGATTGCTCTGGCTAGGACTTCCTGTACCAAATTGAATAGAAGTGGTGAAAGTGGGCCTTCTTGTCTTATTCCAGTTCTCAGGGGGAATGCTTTCAACTTTTTCCCATTCAGTATAATGTTGGCTATGAGTTTGTTATATATGGCTTTTATTACCTTAAGGTATGTTTCTTCTGTGCCAATTTTGCTGAGGGTTTTAATCATAGAGGGATGCTGGATTTTGTCAAATGCATTTTCTGCGTCTATTGAGATGATCATGTGATGTTTGCTTTTAATTCTGTTGATGTGGTCTATCGTATTTATTGACTTGCAAATGTTAAACCATCTCTGCATCCCTGGTATGAAACCATCTCTCCATCCCTGGTATGAGCATGGTGGATTATCTTTTTGATATGCTGTTTAATTCATTTAGCTAGTATTTTGTTAAGGATTTTTGCAGCTATGATCATCAGGGATATTGGTCTATAGTTTTCCTTTTTTGTTATGCCCGTTCCTGGTTTTGGTATTAGGGTAATACTGGCTTCATAGAATGATTTAGGGAGGATTCCCTCTTTCTCTATCTTTTGGAATAGTGCCAACAGGATTGGTACCAATCCTTCTTTGAACGTCTGATAGAATTCAGCTGTGAATCCATCTGGTCCTGGACATTTTTGGAGGCAATTTTTTAATTACCATTTCAATTTCGCTGCTTGTTATTTGTTCAGGGTTTCTATTTCTTCCTGCTTTAATTTAGGATGGTTGTGTATTTCCAGGAGTTTATCCATCTCCTCTAGCTTTTCAAGCTTGTGCACATAAAGTTGTTCATAGTAGCCTTGAATAATCTTTCATGTTCCTGTGGTATCAGTTGTAATAGCTCCTGCTTCACTTCTAATTAAGCTTATTTGGATCTCCTCTCTTCTTTTCTTGATTAATCTCGCTAATGGTCTATCAATTTTATCTTTTCAAAGAACCAGCTTTTACTTCATCTTTTGTAATTTTTTTTGTTTCAATTTCATTTAAATCTGCTCTGATCTTTGTTATTTTTTTTTTCTTCTGCTGGGCTTGGGTTTGGTTTCTTCTCATTTCTCTAGTTCCTTGAAGTGTGACCTTAGATTGTCTATTTGTGCTCTCTCTCAGAGTTTTTGACGTAGGCATTTAATGCTATGAACTTTCCTCTTGGCACCACTTTTGCTGAATCCAAGAGGTTTTGATAGGTTGTGTCACTATTATAGTTCAGTTCAAAACTTTTTTAAATTTCCATCTTGATTTCATTGTTGACCCAATAATAACCCAGGAGCAGATTATTTAATTTCCATGAATTTTCATGGTTTCGAGGGTTACTTTTGGAGTTGGTTTCCAATTTTATTCCACTGTGGTCTGAGAGAGTACTTCATATAATTTTGGTTTTCTTTTTCTTTCAAATTTATTTCACATTTCAATAAATTATGAAATTTATTGAGACTTGTTTTGTGGCCTATCATATGGTCTATCTTGGAGAATGTTTCATGTGCTGATTAATAGAATGTATATTGTACAGTTGTTGGGTAGAATGTTCGGTAAATATCTGTTAAGTCCATTTGCTCTAGGATATAGTTTAAGTCCATTTTTTCTTTGTTGACTTTCTGTCTTGATGACCTAATGCTATCAGTGGAGTATTGAAGTCCCTCACTATTATTATGTTGCCATCTATCTCATTTCTTAGGTCTAGTAATAATTGTTTTATAAATTTGGGACCTCCAGTATTAAGTGCATATATATTTAAGATTGTGATATTTTCCTGTTGGACTAGTCCTTTCAACATTATATAATGTCCCTCTTTGTCTTTTTTAACTGTTGTTGCTTTAAAGTCTGTTTTGTCTGATATAAGAATAGCTATTCCTACTTGCTTTTGGTGTTCGTTTGCATGGGATATTTTTTCTACCCCTTTACCATAAGTTTATATGAGTCCTTATGCGTTGGGTGAGTCTCTTGAACGCAGCACTTACTTGGTTGGTGAATTCTTATCCATTCTGCCATTCTGTACCTTCTAAGTGGAGCACTTAGGCCATTAACATTAAGCATTAGTTTTGAGATGTGAGGTACTATTCTATTCATCATGCTAGTTGTTGCCTGAATACCTTGGTGTTTTTTTTTTCCCCACTGTTATTGTTTTATAGGTCCTGTGAGAGTTATGCTTTAAGGAGGTTCTGTTTTTGGTGTATTTCGAAGTTTTGTTTCATGATTCCTGCTCCTTTTAGAAGTTCTGGTAGTGCTGACTTCGTAGTGGCAAATTCTCTCAGCATTTGTTTGTCTGAAAAATGCTATATCTCTCCCTCATTTATAAAGCTCAGTTTTGCTGGATACAAAATTCTTGGCTGATAATTGTTTTGTTTAAGGAGGCTAAAGATATGACCTCAATTCCTTCTAGTTTGTAGGATTTCTTCTGAGAAATCTGCTGTTAATCTGATAGGTTTTCTTTTATAGGTTACTTGATACTGCCTCATGACTCTTCAGATTCTTTCCTTTGTCTTTCCTTTAGATAACCTAATGACTCTGTGCCTAAGTGAAGATCTTTTTCTGATGTATGTCCCGGGTATTCTTTGAGCTTCTTGGATTTGGATGTCTAGATCTCTAGAGAGGCCAGGGAAGTTTTCCTCAATTATTCCTTCAGATAAGTTTTCCAAACTTTTAGATTTCCCTTCTTTCTCAGGAACACCAATTATTCTTATGTTTGGTCATTTAATATGATCTCGAATTTCTTGGAGGCTTTGTTCTTTTTTTTTTTTTTTTTTTTTTTGAGATGGAGTTTCACTCTTGTTGCCCAGGCTGGAGTGCAATGGTGTGATCTCAGCTCACCACAACCTCCACCTACTAGGTTCAAGTGATTCTCCTGCCTCAGCCTACCAAGTAGCTGGGATTACAGGCACGCACTGCCACTCCCAGCTAATTTTGTATTTTCAGTAGAGACGGGGTTTCTCCATGTTGGTCAGGCTGGTCTTAAACTCCCGACTTCAGGTAATCTGCCCACCTCAGCCTCCCAAAGTGCTGGGATTACAGGTGTGAGCCACCGTGCCCAGCCTTCTTTTTTTTTTTTTTTTTTTTTTTTTGAGACTGAGTCTGGCTCTGTCACCCAGGCTGGAGTGCAATGTCACGGTCTCTGCTTACTGCAACCTCCGCCTCCCAGGTCCAGGTGATTCTCCTGCCTCAGCCTCCTGAGTAGCTGAGATTACAGGTGCGTGCCACCATGCCTGGCTAATTTTTGTATTTTTAGTAGAGACGGGGTTTCACCATGTTGGTCAGGCTGGTCTCAAACTCCTGACATCGTGATCCACCTGCCTCGGCCTCCCAAAGTGGTGGCACTACAGGCGTGAGCCACTGCGCCCAGCCCTGGCCTTCATTTTTAAATTCTTTTTTCTTTGTCTGTCAGATTGGTTAATTTGAAAGCCTTGTCTTAGAGCTCTGAAGTTCTTTGTTCTGCTTGTTTGATTCTATTGTTGGAATTTGCCAGTGTATTTTGCATTTCCCCAACAGAGTCCTTCATCTCCAAAAGTTGTGATTGTTTTTTATTTATACTCTCTATTTCTCTGGAGATTTTTCCATCCATATCCTGTATCATTTTTAAATTTCTTTAAGTTGATATTCACCTTTCTCTGGTGCCTCCTTGGGTAGCTTAATAATCGACCTTATGAATTCTTTTTCTGGCAATTCAGAGATTTCTTCTTTGGTTGTATCCATTGCTGGTGAACTAGTCTGATCTTCTGGGGATGTTAATGAACCTTGTTTTATCATATTATCAGAATTGTTTTTCTGGCTTCTCTCATTTGGGTAGACTATGTCAGAGGAAAGATCTGGGGCTCAAGGCTGCTGTTCAGATTCTTTTCTCCCACAGAGTGCTCCCTTGATGTGGTGCTCTCTCTCTTCCCCTAGCGATGGGGCTTTCTGAGAGCCGGACTGCAGTGATTATTATTTCTTTTCTGGGTCTAGCTTCCCAGTGGAGCTACCAGGCTCTGGGATGGTACTGGGGAGTATCTGCAAGGAGCCCAGTGATGTGACCCATCTTCAAGTCTCTCAGTCATGGATACCAGCACCTGCTCCAGTGGAGGTAGCAGAGTAGTGAAGTGGACTCTGTGAGGGTCCTTGGTTGAAGTTTTGTTTAGCGTGCTAGTTTTCTTGGATGCTGGTTGTGTTGGTAGTAAAGGTGTCACATAGACAGAATTAGGACCTCTGGTGATAGCCAGGATGTTACAGGTGGTGGAGTTAGCTGCTGCTTTCTCCTTTCTTGGGACACGGTTGTTCTTTTATGGGTTGCTGTAATGGTTTGTGTTAGTTGGCCTCCAGCTAGGAGGTGGCACTTTCAAGAGAGCATCAGCTGTGGTAGTATAGGGAGGATACAAACTTGCTCTAGGGTCACCTGGATATGTATTCATGTTTCCCAGGCAGTGGGCAGGGTCATAGAGCTTTCAAGAGATTATGTCTTTTTTCTTCAGCTACCAAGGCAATAGAGAAAGATCATCAGGTGGGGATAGGGTTACGGGGATCTGAGCTCAGGCTTTTCTTGGGCAGGGCTTGCAGTGGCCACTGTGGGGATGGGGGTGTGGTTCTCAGGCCAATGGAGTTATGCTCCCATGGGGATTATGGCTGCCTCTGCTGCATCATACAGGTTGCCAGGGAAGTGATGGAAAGCCAGCAGTGACAGGCCTCACTCAACTCCCACACAGACAGAAAGGCCAGTCTAACTCCCACTGTGTTCTCCAACAGCACCGAGTTTATATCCAGGCAGCTGGTGTGCAGGGCTGAGATCTTGACCCAGGCTTCAAGCCTCCTCATTGAGAAAGCAAGCACGGCTTTCAAGCTTCGCCCCTCCCCAGCACTGCTTCTGCGCTTGTATCTGCACTTCCCATTCGCCCCCCAACTTCCAGATTCTGCCCTGGAAAATTCACACTCGGTCAAAATTATTACAAAGTTCAGCTAGGAGTTTTCTTCTCCCTGTGGTCTTTCCCCAGTTCCACTGACCACCCTCCCCAAGGGTCCCAGTGAGACAAAGTCAGAAATGGATTCCCTGGGCTTCCTTAGGGGCTGGGAGTGCCAAAGGCCTGAGAGCCCCTGGCAAACCACTGGTGTAAGTCCAAGGTCCAAAAGCTGAAGAATTTGGAGTCTGATGTTCAAGGTCAGGGAGCATCCACCATGGGAGAAAAATGAAGGCCAGAAGACTCAACAAGTCTGCTCTTTCCATCTTCTTCTGCCTGCTTTATTCCAGCTGTGCTGGAAGCTGATTAAATGGTACCCACCCAGATTGAGAGTAGGTCTGCATCGCCCAGTCCATGGACTCAACTGTTAATCTCCTTTGGCAACACCCTCGAAGACACACCCAGGAACTATACTTTGCATCCTTCAATCCAATCAAGTTGACACTCAATACTAACCATCACAAAAATCAAAGATGTTCCTAGATACTGCATGCTCCCCTGTGAAGAAGTAAATGCCATTAATTCGATGGATGGGAAATCACAAGACAATTAAGATCTTAGCAACAATACCAATTTAACATTTTAAAAACACCATTCCCATTACATGTTTATTATTTCATACAATTCTCACACTGAAAAACATTTTCCCATCTTGGTGGGAAAGAATTGGCTTTAAGAGGCACCTTGCCAATAATCACATGGCTAATAATTAATGGCAAAGACAGGATTACAACCCCTGTTCTAACTCCAAAGCTGGAACTCTTCAACACTGATAGAACTCTATTTTGATTAACCATGGTATTAGTAAAATAGAACCAGAAAAAGAATATTAAAATTCAGACTTAAGACTCAGTCCAGGCCAGGCACAGTGGCTCACACCTGTATTCCCAGCACTTTGGGAGGCCGAGGCGGGCAGATCACTTGACGTCGGAGTTCGAGACCAGCCTGGCCAACGTGGTGAAACCCCTTCTCTACTAAAAATACACAAATTAGCCAGGCATGGTGGCAGGCATCTGTAATCCCAGCTACTTGGGGGGCTAGGGCAGGAGAATTGCTTGAGCCCAGGGGGCAGAGGTTACAGTGAGCCAAGATCACACCACCACACTCCAGCCTGGGCAACAGAGCGAGACTCCATCCTCAACCCTTGATGTACAGGCCCCACTGCAGACCAATCAAATAAAATTCTCTGGGAGTGGAACCCAGGTACTGGTGCAGCCTAAAAGTTCTGCAAGTGATTCTAACTAATGTCCACCCAAGGTTAAGAGCCATACCAGTGTTTTATTTTCTCCTCAGCCTTTTCCAGCACTTCTGACAAAAAGCACAACTATCTGGTTTTGCAAGCTTGTGCTCTATTTAGGTGTCACTGCCAGTGTGAAAAAGGTAAAACAGTTAAAGACAGGCAGTTTGCAGAGGAGATAAAAGCCAAAGGCCCTAAAATTCAGAGTTAAATCGAGGTGATAAATTATGCAATACTAGAAAGGCACCTTAAATTGCTAGTGTTCAAATTCATTAAGCTTTCTGAAGATTACATGGACTCTTTTAGAAAATACCAGCTGGTAATCTGTTGTACCTGACCATATCAATAAATAGGTGCCTTTTGGATTATATGTCTACACACAAATCATTTGAGGTAGAAGACAACAAATTACTTCAAATTGCACGATATTTTTAATGTAACCAACCACTTAACCCATTTTTTGCCTGATTTTAATGCATCCCATTCCTACCCCTCCAAAATTGGTACATGTATGCAGATACGATCAGAGTCATTTTAATAAATGTCTGGCATTGATCAAAGGAAACATCTGGTGACTTTTTTTAATTAACTAAAGTCTGTAGCTTAAGATTCACAACTTGTGTTGTATAGTTTTATGTATTTTGACAAATGCATAATGTCATGTAACCACCATTACAGTATCACATAGAATAGTTGCACCCCCCTAAAATTCCTCTCTGTTTTACCTATGTATCCCCGCTCCTCTGACATTTTCCCCTCAAACCCTTTGACAAAACTGATATTTTTACTGTCTCTGCAATTTTATCTTTGCTAGAATGTCATGTAGTTGGAATCATACAGTTTGTTGCTTTTCCACACTGTTTTGTTTCACTTAGGAATATGCACTTAAGATTCTTCCATGTCTTTTCATAGCCTGATAGCTCATTTCTTCTGTTGTTCCTCAACATATAATTCCGGAATGCTCCTATTTCCTTTCAGTACTTTAAAGACCTCATTCCATTAACTCCTGACTTCCATTATTCATGCTGAAAAGTTAGCTGTATGTCTTATTGTTGTTTGTTGAAAGAATTTCTTTCTGTAGTTGCTTTTAAGATTTTTCTCTTTGCATGTGGTTTCTACAGTTGTTTTAAGAGGGGCCTAGATGTAATTTTATTTAAATTTATTCTATTTGGGGATTCATAAACCTTTTTAATTTTAGCTGATTTCATATCTTTTCTCATTTTTGGAACCTTGGTTGGTAGCTCTTCAAACATTGGTTCTACCCCATTGTCTCCCTCTTTTCATTCATAAGCTTTAATATATTTCACTTTGTTCCATATGTCTCTTACATTTATGCTTTATTTTATACATTTTTTCTCCATGTTTTTGTCTGAATATTTTCTATTGACCTGTCTTCCAGTTCATTGCTCATCTCTTTCACAGTCTAATGTGCTGTTAAGTTCATATATGAAGCTTTTAATTTCACTTATTATATTTTTATTTTTATTTTTATAATTTCCACTTAATTATGTTTTATAAATACTCATTTTCTGGTAAAATTTTCCATTTTGACATCTGTTATTTAACATACTAATCACAGTAATTTTTAAATAAACTTTTTAATTTTAAAAGTTTTAGATTTACAGAAAAATTACAAAGATAGTACAAAAAGCCCCCATATACCTCACACTATAATTAACTTCCAACATGGCCTTGGGGTATAGAAACATTTCTTAAACAAGATTCAACAAGCAGAAATTATTAAGAAAAAGTGATCCATAAATTTGACTACACTAAATTTTAAATTTTGCATAGCAAAAAAATACCAGGAGATAAAAACATAAGATAAACATAAGGAGAAAACATTTTCAAATATAACTAAGAAGGAATTAATAAATTATCTTTCTTTAAAACTTCCTCAAGGATGCTTATACACTATACTGCTCAGGTGATGGGTGCACGAAAATCTCAGCAATCACCATGAAAGAACTTGTGTATGTGACCAGACACCACTTGTTCCCAAAAACCTATGGAAATAAAAAATTCAAAACATAATAAAAAAATACTTATACACTGTTGGTAGGAATGTAAATTAGTTCAACCACTGTAGAAAACAGTTTGAAGAATTCACAGAGAACTTAAAACAGAACTACCATTCAACCCATCAATCTCATTACTAGGTATATACCCAAAAGAAAAGCCATTCTACCAAAAACACATATGTGTGTGTATGTTTATGATAGCACTATTCACAACAGCAAAGACATGGAACCAACCTAGGTACCGATCAATGATGGACTGGATAAAGAAAATGTGGTATATATACAGCATGGAATACTAAAGAGTCACAAAAAAGAAAAAATCATATCCTTTACAACAACATGGATGCAAGTTAGAGGCCACTGTCCTAAGTGAATTAATGCAGGAAAAGAAAATAAAATATCATATGTTCTCACTTCTAAGTGAGAGCTAAACACTGCATGCTCATGGACATAAAGATGGCAACAAGAGACACTTGGGACTACCAGGTGGGAAAGGATGGGAGAGGGGCAAGAGTTGCAAAACTAACTATTGGTACTATACTCACTACTTGGGTGACAGGATTAATCATACCCCAAATATCAGCATCATGCAACATACCCATGTAACAAATGTACACATGTACCCCCAAATCTAAAATAAAAGCGACACTTATAAATTAAATTAAATAAATCTCCCTTAAATTAATAATAAAAATTAATTCAGTTCACAGTTGAGGGGAATAGAATGGTCAAGAAACAAAACGATGCTTAACTTCAGTAGTAATCAAAAAATGTAAATTTTTAAAACTTATCAAATAGACAAAAAATTTAAAGCCCAGCAATATCACACATTGGCAGAGATGTAGAACAGTAGGAGCTCTGATATAATGTTCATTTTTATCTTTTAACAAAAAGGCTTTGGAGAGTAATTTAGCAAAATTCTATAAAATTGGAGCTGTGTATATTCTAAGGCCCAAGAGTCTCTAGGTGTCTGCTCTACTGAAAATTTTGCATGTAAGCACAAGAGACATGTACAAGAGTGTTTTATAGCAATTATTTATAATAGTTAAAAATTTGAAACAACCTCAAGATGCCTCAATAAGAGGATCACTGAATCCTGTTATTTAAGTGGAATATCGATCCCACCATATGTAAATCAACAGACAAATCTCAAAAACCAAATAGTGACTGGAAAAAAGCATGCTGTTTTTTGTGTTTAAAACACACAAAAATGTTACAAATATAACATGTTATTTCTTTTAAAAAAGTGAAAAGAAACGGAGAAGAAAAATATACGAAGTACATATCACAAAAAGTATCCAAATTGTGTGTGCTTGAAATGCTTCATTATTTTTTAACATATGTGTTTAGGTACAGTCTCTGCAGAGATCTGAAACTACTACGGGTCAGACAAGGAAGCTTTCCTTCCATGTTCACAGTCAATGGGCTGGTGCCCAGGCTAGTGGGGTAGTTCTGCCATGTGCAAGTCAGTGTTTCCGTCTCTAACACCCACCACTACATCTACAGAATATGCAATGTAGAGCAGGAAAATGTCTAGGAGGGAGGGCATTATGCCTTTTAAGGGCACAACCTAAATTTGCCACACATTTCTTCCTCTCACTTCCCATTGGCCAGAACTTTGCCATTTGACCATATCTTGTAAGAGAATGTGAGAGATGTTGTCTCTGGCTGGAAAACCACATGCCCAGCTAAACTCTCCAGTTCAATTATTAAAGGAAGAAGAGAAGAATGAATACAGCTGGACCACTAGCTTCCTCCACCACAGGGTGGAACCACGGCATAGGTGCAGCACTGGCATTTATAGAGAGGTAACTTGTCCTTTTGCCTTAATCTCAGGATGCAGCCCCACAGCGTCCTTACTTGTCTTTCTTCTCATAGCTTCCTTGTCCCTAGTCTTCTTACTCAGCTCTCCCTCATTCCAAAAGCACCTTTCACAACCAAGACACTCTGAGGGACTGGCGGTTGAAAGATGGCATGACATGGACCCGGTATCAAGAGAAAATCACTATTATGATAACCATGTTCAGGACAAAAATGGCAGCATAAGTGGCTTAATCTAAGCATTGGGACGTCCCGTGAGCCAGCCATGGGAGTCTGTGAAGGCTGCCCTGTGATGTCCTTCCAGGCTTCACAGAGAAAGTGGCCCCGGAACTGAGGCTAGGAAACTGAATAGGGGGCTGTCAGGGAGATGAATGGGGTTCTGACCAAAAGGAATAAAATATGAAAAGGTAAGAGAATGAGAAGCGTAACACGTTCAGAAAAACAAAGAAGTTCAATGTGGATGTAAATTAACAAGGCAGTGAACCGGAGACAAAGCTAGCCAAGTTAGGTGGAAGTCAGATCATGGAGAGTTTTTCATTCATGCAGAGGAGCTCAGACTTTCTCCTGCATATGTGGAGGAAACCATTAACAAATTTAGAACAAGGAAGGGCCAAAATTAGATTTGTTGCAAAGATCACTCTCATTGCAATGTGGAGAACGAAGCAGAATAGAGACAAAGGCAGAGGAGACCATTCTAGGGATGCAGAAAGACAAGTTCAATTTGTGACTTGTCTGGTTTGAGGTCCCTATGGGACACCCAGTGGGGATAGCAGTAAATATGGTATTGGACATCCAGGCCTCGAGCTCGGGAAATAAGTTCTGGCTTCCACAGTGTGCCATTCCTTCAGCTCGTAGTTTCTGGGACAGATAAAGTGTTTTTAAGCCCTAACACTCTCTGCTTCCTCAGTTCATGGTGGCTGGTCTGCCACTCCATGACAGTCAGAATCCTGGTATTGGGGCCTGTCTACCACTCTAGTTAACCGGACCTGCATTATACAGCATTGATGACAGCATAGTGCTGGGAATTCAAATCTAGTTAAACACCTTACTAATGGAGCAAAGTTAGCCAAAGGGAGACCTCTGGAGTGCATACCAATCTCTGCATTTGGCCCTGTCATGTTTAGCAATTTTATTAGACAACATGAAGACAGACGAGCCATCTTTAACCAATTTCCTGGTGATGCAAAGATAGAAGAAGCAAGTTTGTGGATGCCAGAATAAGAATTCAGAGAAAACTAACTATGCTAAAATCAACAAGATAAAATATAATGGGAAAACATGAAAACGCCTGTCAAATTTATTCAAATAAATGAATTGCAAAGTAAACTCATGAGGAAATCCAACTAAAGATATTTGGTGCCCAGAAAACCTAATTCTTATAAAAGTCCCTGGAAAACTTTATCGTGAGCATGAGGACCACCATTTCCAAGAGGTTGATAAGCAAAACAGACCTGAATTCATTTTCCAGTGTGATGGCTACCACGTTAAATAAAGTAGGTGGCATAATCTTCCCTCCAAGTTACTATTCTGTTCTTCAGGGACTTCCACATGCACTCACCCTGTATTCTCTGGACACCCAGCTACATTTCCCTCTGCAAATATATTTCTAGACATGCTATTTCAAAGTACATGTTGATCTATCTATTTTTATAGCTACTAAACAAGACTAAATGCAGCTTCCTTATTTCCGATCATCCTTATTCTTAATAGTTCTCCCCTGAGTAATGTTCACCCAGCACCACTGTGCTTATCCCTCAGATTTCTATCACCATTGTAATTGATTATTTTAATAATTTTCAATGGTTGTAAGCTCCATGTCTGATGGCTTCACCACTCCATCTCCAGTGCCTCATACAGAGCTGGCCCTTAGTGCAGACAGAATAAATATTTATAGAAGGAGTAAACAAATGAATGAAAAAATAAACCATAGACACCCAGCAAGAATGATAACCCATTTTAGTAATGCAAGATCATTTCAAAGATCTTTCTTGTGCAACTGTTACATGATGGGAAAGTAGGTTCTTTTAGCCACTGTTTCACTAATGAATCATAATAATTGCTAGTGTCCTTATCATTAGTTGTTTCTAGTCAGATAACCTATATACCTGCAGTCATCTGCAGCAAAGGGCTTGCCTGGTAGAGAAAAGTAGCAAAAAAAAAATGAAATAATATTGTCACATTTATTCCTACATCATCAAGTTTCCTAGTACCAAATAGATATTCTAGGTGAGAAAACATTTAGTCTTTTCTCTCCTTTACCTTCTCTCACATCCATTTTCATTTTTTAGCTGGAAACAAATTATATTATTAAAATCCCAAGCAAAGTCTCGATGCATAAGACATGAAAAAATGACGATTTGCTATAAAAGGACTGATTTGGCTATGAATAGGAGAAAGATGGAAAGAGAGAGGGTTAGGAGGTAATTCAGAGAATGCCAACAGAATATGGGTGAAGCTAATTGCGTCAATTCTCTTTGAAGCAGCACCTGCCCATTTTATTACAATTCCACAGGCAGCTAGTGATTTGGCTCTGCCCTTACACTCAACTACAGCAAATCAAAAATTCTCTCTGCTGAAGTTTCGTTGAGGATTCCATATCATGTAAGTGCAGGCCATTTCATTTTTGCAGTGGCCTAATTAAGATGTTTCAGTTCACATTTGTACTGTAAACCATACCATAAAAAGCTACCATTAAAAAATTTTGCAAGCAATCAATTCCACTGCTTTAATAGGGGGAAAAATGTCATTTTGAAATTACTGCCATGCAGGATTATTGAACTAGTTGTCAGCAACCCACTTCAAAATTCATTTAGAAGAGACCAATCTAGACGTTTGCCCATGTAAGAACTTGCTGAATTTCTTAATTTTCAAAATGCCAAAAATTTAGCCCTCACCCCTAATCAACAGATCAAACAAATGATTTCAGAAGATAACCAATTCCACTACTACCAACAGATGTAGGCAGTGGGAAAGGAATCATCCCACCCTGAAGAGGATGCTCCTGCTAATTGAACATTCAAAGCTTCGTGTCACAAAGGGAGAGCTTCTTTGCTCTCACTGTACAATTAGCTTAGCATACCTTTAATGTTTTGTTGCTTTACACATCTGGAAGGTAAGATCACCCTATTCCACAAAGTTTCTAAAAAATCCATCTCACTTCCAGATAATTCTAATTCTTAATTTGTGGGAAAAGAGAACTTTCAATGTAGTTGCAATAAACAATTTATTTCTGATTTCAAAAACTCTCCCTCCTCCACTCCCTTTGAACTTGTCTAAAATAAGGGTTGGTTTTTTTTGTTTGTTTGTTTGTTTTTCTTTGTTGTTGTTGTTGTTTTTAAACTTTCTGGCCAGGCATGGTGGCTCACACCTGTAATCCCAGCACTTTAGGAAGCTGAGGCAAGAGGATCACTTGAGGCTAGGAGTTTGAGACCAGTTGGGCAACAAAGCGAGACCCCCATCTCTACAACAAATATTTTTAAAATTGCGTAAAACTTTTCTTATGTTGTGACGTAGGAACAGTGTTCCAGAACTGACATCAGGTAAAGCAAGTACATCTTCCTCCACTGTGTGAGGGCTGTGGGGCAAAATTTTCAACTGCTTCACTGAAACCATAGATTTGCATAATCAAAGCCACTCAAGAGATACAAAGAAGAGCCTGATTTTCCTACAAAAACATCTCAGGCAGTAATGCAAAATTAGGAAATTCTGCTAAGATCCCAGTGACAGCTCAGAAATAAAGTACCACATTCACAACCCAAAATGGGAGACTTGTTTCCTTAAGGAAACACATCACATGAACATTGTAAATAGTCTAACAAATATTTCAGATGAGCTTTCCAGAACTTTGACCTGCTGATTAAGAGGTTTGCACAGTTATATTTAAGTTTTATGTCCACTCTAAGTAAACGACCATTCTGAAGGCAAAAAACAACAGCAACAAAAAAAAACATGGTGGCAAACACAAAATTAGTTGGTTGCTAGCTTTAAAAATTGGTTTTTTGGCCAGGGCATGGGTGGCTCACGCCTGTAATCCCAACACTTTGGGAGGCCAAGGCAGATGGATCACCTGAGGTCAGGAATTTGAGACTAGCCTGGCCAACACAGTGAAACCCTGTCTCTCTAAAAATACAAAAATTAGCGGGGCCAGAATGCTTGAACCTGGGAGGCAGAGCTTTCAGTAAGTCAAGATCGCACACTGCACTCCAGCCCGGGCGACAGAGCAAGACTCCATCTCAAAAAAAAAAAAAAAAAAAACATTAATTTTCCCACTTGGGAGGCTGAGGTAGGAGGATAGCTTAAGCCCGGGAGCTCAAGGCTGCAGTGAGCCGTGATCAAGCCACTGTACTTTAGCCTGGACAACAGAGATAGACCCTGGTTCAAAACAACAACAACAAAAAAAATGCTTATTGTGCCTTGTGAAAGGCATATGTACACTTAAGGGACTTTCTCCACTGTTCCTCACCTCCTCTGATTCCCTAACGTCAACAACCCACGAAATAAAATGCTTAAGTTATCACATATTAGAATCCTTCCAATTCATTCTTCAACCCTTTATTGATCATAAGGTGCTTATTACTACTGAAGATTGCATACATCTTCATAACTATAGTTTCCAATCTGTAACTGCATCTAAATGGAACATAAAATATATGGGGATTGAAGAGAACGGTACAAACTTAGATTTCTTTTTATATGCATTATGGCCAAGATATGTGAACGATATCCTTTGACATTTTAAATCCCAGTTTTCTAGAAGCCAAATGTGTATTTATAGCTGGAACAAAGAAAGCGAATAAAAAGAATCATTTCACACCACAACTATTATTATAAGCGATAAACTGACTAGTCAGGAGGCAATCCTTTTTCACTTTTGGAAACAGATGGTTCTAAATGTGACTAATTTTCCTCAACATTTCACAGCAACATCAGATATTAAACATGTTATAGAAACCATTAGGTTCAGTCCGACCCCTGTTCCTATCAGTGTTGTCTATTAGGGAAATCATATCCTGTTAACATACTTACATTAATTGAGGAAGGAAGCTTGAAGGAAAGAAAAGAACTGGCTATCAGTAAACACTGGTATCTACTTCCTGGCCCCATTGCCCTTTTGACCAAGAAAGTTGGTGGATCAAGCTGAGGTTTTTTAAAATAAGTTCTCTTAGCTAGAATCCTTGATCCATTCCCAGAAGCTGTAGTACATTTCTACTTCAAAGGAAAAATCCTACTTGTAAATGTCTTAGACTATTGAATAATAAGAAAGCTTGGAGCAGCTATCCAACTCCCAATCCGGGTTTTGTCTGAACCTACAACAAATAGCCAAGGAAGAACACAGAATTACACAAAGAACTTCTCCTGATGGCTTGCTCAGGCAAGGTTCAAGGTACAAGACTAGACAAGTACTGACTTTATCAACATTCTCAACTAGACAGTTGGGTGAAAATCCTTTCCCCAAAGCCCTTTGTTCTGATGTGTGACTTACATGCTACAAGAATGTGAAGTGTTTACAAATGCTTTTTCTGAAACCTTTGCTCCAAAGACATGATGATCATTAATATGTCCTGTCCTGTCTTCTTGAAAAATGCATCACCAGTGCTTAAATATGAATATTGTGCTTGTACCTCAAAATGACAACTCAAGAAATGCAACGGGACTATGGTGTCACCTGCCAATCCCAACAAGTCATCCTTCTATAACTGGCAGCAAATCTGAAGTTGTATGGGTCTGCAGCAACCTCAAGTCTTGCCTCCTCAGAAGAAAGAATTTATCTGAGGGGCATAAGGCAGAAGGAGAGACCGAAGCAAGTTTTAGAACAGGAATGAAAGTTTATTAAAGAGCGTTAGAGGAGCAGGAACAAAAGGAAATAAAGTACACCTAGAAGAGGGCCAAACAAGGGCACACTTTGACATTTTGACTTGGAGTTTTATTATGTTGGCATACTTCTGAGGTCTTACATCTATGTCTTTTCCGCTGATTGTTCCCTTGGCGTAGGCCGTCTGCATGCGCAGTGGCCTACCAGCACTTGGGAGGTGAGCATGTACAGTGTGTCTACTGGAGTTGTACGAATGCTCACTTGAGGCTGTCTTCCCTTACCCGTTGAATGTCCCTGGGAGGTTACATACCAGTTGAACTCTGCCATTTTGCCTCTGAATGTGCATGCTTGAGCCCCCTAGCCCAACTCCTGAGATCTTATCAGCAGGCTACTGATCACCAGATTCAGATGTTTCTATCTATCGGGAGACTGCCGTTCCCTGGCACCAGCTGCGACCAATTATTATTTTAGAGAGACAGTATGACAACTGCCTGACCATCACCTGATGGTTTCTTGACATTCCTGGTGGGGTGGAGAGGAGCCCTTTCCTGCCCTGCTCATGCCTGATTAGTGACCTACTATAACACTTCAAGATAGGCAGAAAGCTGGGCAAAGTTCTAAAAAGGTTGATTAGAGTAAGGGAGAAGATGGGGAGCCTGATACACTAAAAATCTTAGGACCCTTTAGTCTGAGAAGATGGAGAATGAAAGGAGAAACAACCAAAGAAAGACTTTTTAAAATCATAAGAGTAGAGGTAACATAAACATAAGTTTGTTCACAAAATGCTAGAATAGGGAGCGTGTAGAGACATGAATAGAGGGGCAATTTCAACATTACAAATGAATATATTTAGAATAAGAAACTGCTTTCCATTGTAAATTGATGCAACCAATTTACTCAATCTCCCCATTGCATGTCTCTGTCACTTTAGGTGTAACCCCTTCTTCTCTCGAAACATGGCTAAAATTACAAGCACAGTCATAGGAACTAAAACCATGTCAAGGATTGTTGTGGTATTTTTCTGTTGTTCTTGCCAACAAAATGACTCAAACTCTGTAAAATATTTGAAGAGATTTATCTGAGCCATATGTAAGTGACCAGTGGCCCGTGACACAGCCCTCAGGAGATCCTTAGAACATTGCCCAAGGTGGTAAGGCTACAAGTTGGTTTTATACAATTTAAGGGGACATAAAACATCAATCAATACATGTAAAATGTACACTGGTCTGGAAAGGTGGGACAACTGGAAGTGGTGGATGGGGGCAGTGGGGGGAGGCTTCCAGGTCTTAGGTGGATTCAAAGATTTTCTGATTAGCAATTGGTCGAGTTATTGTCTAAAGACTTAGAATCAATACAAAGGAATCTCTGGGTTAAGATAAGGGGTTGTGGAGGCCAAGGTTTTACCACGCAGATCAGACTCCAGGTAGCAGGCTTTAGAGAATAGATTGTAAATGTTTCTTATCAGACGTAAAAAGTCGGTTCTATCTGTCTTAAGACCTCTGTGCTGATGTTAATGCTGGTCAACTGTGAGACATGTCCAACACCCAACCCCTTCCTATCATGGCCTGAACTAATTTTTCAGGTTAACTTTGGAATGCCCTTGGCTGAAAGAGGGGTCCATTCAGATAGTTGAGACACTTAGAATGTTATTCTTGGTTTATATTCTTTAATTTGAATGTCTCCTGAGTCACAAGCACTCATTCTGCTACCTAGAGCATGCTGTCTCTTTCAGTCCTTCCTGGTGAATATCTTTCCTCATGAAACAAGGGGGCAAGTTCTACAAAGAACTCAGGTTGCAAGTTTCGGTGACTGCAGGCATATTATTATAAAACATGTTGAGAAGGAAGAGCAGGTATTGGAAGGCTCCTCTCAAAACTTGGGAGGACTTGTAAGATATTCAGCAGATGATATCAGGGGCAATGATCTTAGAATTGTGGCAAGCCCTTTGAGCACCATAGATATGTACCATCCACTCCCTTAGTATGAAGTAGTCCAAGTAAATCACATACATTTGTACCCACATTTTCTCCCTGTTGCAACTTGGGAAGGAACGTAAGGAATTTCCAGGATCCGGAAATGATTAAACACATTCTCTGGTGATTTTTGTGATTTGGTATAGGTTATAAGCAATTACAGATTGGACTACATATCCCTACTGCAACACGGAAACTGATGCACCCAAAGTGGTAAAGATAGGTAACAAAAGGGACACCAAAATGTCACTTATTTTAAATCAAGAGTCTTACAAAGACTAGGAAAGCATCTACTACATATTGTATATTGTTCAGTGGTAAGAACAATAGAAGAGAAGAAATCACAACATTTAATCACAGAAAATCCACTCATTTATTAATTCAGTCATTTATTTGAATTATAAATTCAAGCACCCACTGGAGGCTTAGCACCCAGAAAGTGAATCATTAGTATTTCTTACCTAGGGTAAAAAAGTGTTGAGGACAGTGTGGCCTTAAGGTGGTGCTGAAGTCAAATCTAGGAAAGTCAGGTAGTCCGGCTAGGACACCATCAATCAGGACACCCACAGAACCAAGCTGGAGGAGGTGGGGGTGGCACTGAGGAATCAGGAAAGCCAAGTGCCAGGTGAGACAGGAGCAGATAAACCTGAGGTTGTCTGGATCTACTCCCCAAGACCGACCAGGCAGAGGGATGGAAGAGACATTCAGTGTTTGAACCAGGTGGTTTTCAAAACTTTTCAGTCTGAGTCCCTGTTGTTTAGCAAAAGAACAAATTACCTGCCTCAACTCCTCCTGACTGCTATGGCTAGGAAGAAACTCCACGAATACATAAATAAATGAGAAATCTGGTTTTTTAAAAATATTTTTTAACATATTATTAATTATACCTGAACCAAAATTATGGACACTAGCATTTTTAGGGTACAACCCATGAAGCATAAAGAGACACCATGAATGTTCATGGCAATGAATATTTATTGAAAACCCAGATTGACCAGAAACTGCCAGGTATTAAAATAACAATGAGGCCGGGCACGGTGGCTCATGCCTGTAATCCCAGCACTTTGGGAGGCCGAGGCAGGCGCATCACAAAGTCAGGAGGTTGAGACCATCCTGGCTAACACGGTGAAACCCCGTCTCTACTAAAAATACAAAAAAAAAATTAGCCGGGCGTGGTGGCAGGTGCCTGTAGTCCCAGCTACTCAGGAGGCTGAGGCAGGAGAATGGTGTGAACCAAAGAGGCGGAGCTTGCAGTGAGCGCCACCGCACTTCAGCCTGGGAGACAGAGCGAGACTCTGTCTCAAAAAAAAAAAAAAAAAAAAATGACAGTGAAAAATGAGACAAACATGGTTTCTACCTCCAGGGAATTTAGATTCTAACAATTTACAGAACACACTGGATAGCAGCCCCTCTAACCAATACAGACTACCAAGGCACATCGGACAACAGTGTGCACTAGACCTCCATTGATGAGCGTACCTGTGGCACCAAAGGATTCCTTGAGCCTGCAGGAATTTATAAATCCAGCTACCTTGCATGAGATTCACTGGCTTTGAGCTGTAATCAGGTTGTTAGAATATATAATAAGGACAATGAGATCATCTCCACCAGCCATTTGAAGAAATGCCCTTTAAACACTTCAGAGCTGAAAAAAATCAACCAGATTTCATAAAATTGAGTGCTGTATTATCACATTGATATGGACTGAAATACATCTGAATTTTTGATCATTGTTATACAGTCTGGACTAGTTTATCTCAGCTTAATTGACCTGTTGAAAAGACACCAAATAGAGCTTAGATGCCTTAGCCTGACATTCAGCCCCTCATAACATGGTGAAACCCCACCTCTACTAAAAATACAAAAATTAGCCAGGCCTGGGGGCAGATGCCTGTAATCCTAGCTACTTGGGTGGCTAAGCCAGGCAAATCCCTTGAACCTGGGAGGCAGAGGTTGCAGTGAGCCAGGATCATGCCATTACACTCCAGCCTGGGTGACAAGAATGGAACTCAGTCTCAAAAAAAAAAAAAAAAATAGAGAGAATTATAGGCCCCCACCTAATAGGGTTTTTTGTAATGATTAAGCAAGCTAACACCTGTAAAGTTCTAACAGACTAAGTGATCATAGGTACTCATCATTATTATTATCCCCATCATCATCATCATCATTATCCCCATCATCATCATCATTAATTCCTGCTACCAAATTATAAGATCCCTAAAGACCAGAATGTATCCCACTCACATTTTAATTTCCCTACAGTGCCTAGCTAGTAACCTTCTGCTTAGATGTGTATGTCCTGGCAAATCTTTAACAACCAGCTCTCTGGGGATGGAGAAAACCCTGATTTATAGTGATTGCCGGTTTCTATGGTGTAAATACTCCCATCACGGCCAATGTCAAGCACTCAAGATGATATTACTGAAAGTGGCATTAGGAAGAGATACATATAATCAGTTCTTGAGAGTTGTAAAAACCACTTCAGCCCACACTGGATGCACTTGGTAAATAATGATGGAATTGAAAATGGGACCAAACCTTAAGTAATTTTATACCATGGCCAGCAAAGAGCCAGGTGCATGGCCACTATGTGTAGTAGGATCTGTTCCCCATCACCTGCACTATGAGTAAAATAATCAGGCTTCTCTCCCAACAAAGAATTTTACCTCGTCATCTCTCAGATTTCACTATTGCCAAAAAAATTCTAAGTGTAGCTTTAACAGAAAACTTTGTCACTTCAGGATACATGTAAACTATGTATCAATTAAAAAAAAATGAGAGTCAGCCAGGTGCCATGGCTCATGCCTGTAATCCCAGCATTTTGGGAGACAGAGGTGGGCGGATCGCTTGAGCGTAGGAGTCCAAGAAGAGCCTGGGCAACGTGGCAAAACCCAATCTCTACCAAAATAATAATAATAATACAAAAATTTGCCAGGCATGGTGGTGCATACCTGTAGCCCAGCTATTCGGGAGGCAAAGGTGGAAGGATCGCTTGAGCCTGGAAGGTTGAAGCTGCAGTGAGTCATGATTGTGCCACTGTCCTCTGGCCTGGGCAACAGAACAAGACCCTATCTCAAAAAAAGAAAGAAAAAAGAGTCACAGTATTTATCATTACCAATAAAATGTATACTGTCGATTTATAAGCCAATAATACTAAGAAACTAATAAATGAAATAATTGTGAATCACTTAAGAGAAGAAATCGCAAAGCATTAGAACACTTACTGGATTCTCAATTAGTGTAACCTGTTATCTTGAAGAAGCATTTCTTTCATATAGGCCCATCTCCTGGTCGGCCCTGATTGGTCCAGCATTGACTACCTCCTCAGCCAAGTCCTGCTTCAGGCCCCTCCCAAGACGAGCTGCCCTCAGCCATTTCAGCCACCCAAGCGAACAGATAGCTGCGGTGGTTCTCTCCCCCGCCTCTCTCACTGAGCTCTTCCTGTCCCTTTCCATCAGTATTCAGAAGCAGAACTTATACACTTCTAAACTCTTTTCAACTGAGTGAAATTAAGCCTCTCAATTAAAATCTTTATTTTATCTTTCTTTTCTCTCAAAATCAGCCTCAACTCTAGATGCCTTCATCTGAGAGGATGTTTTTTCTCATCTCCGTTTCAAACTGCTGCCTTTCATTGTACATGTCTCTCAGCCTTCAATCCCTCCATGTCTCTCAAATCTGTGAGTGTGGAATGAGTGTGTGTATCTTCTTAATAAAAATGTCTCTTTCGACATGAGCTGTACTTGTCACAAAAAACTTCTCTCAGTAAATGCCTAATTTACTCAACTCTTTCCTCCAAAAAAAAATCTCCATACTTTGGGGAGAAATAGTCACTGCATGCCATATGTCTCTCATAGTTCTAACCATAACCTCTAGACACCTCTGTCTGAACACCTCTCCCCTCTCAGTAGCAGTCAGAATGGTGATACCTCTGTTAAGAAAACACATAGCTTTTCTAGATATCATAAACAAACAACTAAGACTGCAAAAAACAAATCTGCCCACTTAAGCAAGTACAATAAAATGTTCACATAGCTGGGTTTGGATCAGAAGCATTCAATGAGTGTTGTCTTCAGGGTCCTTATTATTCTAACACCAGGTGCTAATCATCAGTAGACCAGTCTACAAATCACTAAATCTCATCAAGGAAACTTCTACACTTACTTTCCTTGGCAGAAGTGAATCCATTCTTTAATATATGTGTGGAGACAAATTAATTCTTCTCGTTCTAGATAATTCCTACCTGGGAGAGCTCTATCATAACATACATCATACAGATGGTCTAAAAATAATGTCTTCTATTTAGCAGTTATTAAGAGCATTATTTAAATTGATTAATCCTGAAGTCTGCACCAAAATAGGAGGAATCATGGAACAATCTGATGAAGAGGGTTTGACAAGAGAAAACCCAGGCTTTACCATATAATTTGGGAGGCCCTATTTATGAAAACACAACAACAATGAATACAAAATTAACTACAAAAGGGCATGGTTTTTTAAAAAGAGATGTGTGCAAGAGAGGAGTCCTGAAATTTAAGTTTCATACATTTCACAGTAAATCTGCCTTCCACCTTGGAGGTTTTCCGAAGAAATGCTTTCTACATGGGCAGCCCACTTAATCCTCACACTGGTCTTCTAAGAAAGGTACGAGTTCCAGCTACATTTTGTGATTGAGAAGACTGAGACTGAGAAAGGTTGAGCAACTTGCCCAAGGTCACACCACCTTGAAGAGTAAAGCCAGGACCCAGCTCCTGCACCCCCTGTATTGTGTATTGGCCAATACACAATGCTGCCTGCTGAGATCAAGAGAATATTTATGTCTTATTTCTATCATTTCTCTCCTAAATTTCCTAAGAGGCAAAAGTAAGTGTGTTTATTTTAAAGTGAACATAAATTTGGGCCTTGAAGTTGCACAGAGAATACTCCATCATTAGGTCTTATGTTTTCATCCCCAATTGCTCATATCCAATCCTCCCAAACAAAATGAGCTTCTTCATCAGTCATGACCAAATGGGTTTTGACTGGATGAAAGTTATTGCTGCTGGTTGATTTTGGGTTCTCCAAATCACAAAGTTCAGATCATTTCGAATGTCAAATTGGCACTTAACAAGCAACAGCTGAGAATCTGACTTGATTTTATTTTGGAGTAAAATCCTTTCCAAGCTGAAGTATTATTCTATAATTCCTCACATTACCTAGAAGTGTCATCAAATAGAAAATAAAGATATTTTTCACATCCTTAAGTAACTCAAAAAAATTGGGGATGATCCTTCTAATATGGAAGGCTCAGGAATAAAGTTGCTCATTTTCAAAGAAGGCATTAACTTCCATAGGACCCAAAGGCCATTAGGGGTAGTGAAATAGGTAATTTGACAAATAAATCCCTAAGAGGCACAAAGAGTTAATGTACCTAACAAATTCACCACCAATGTCATTCAAAACTTTGAAATTAAAGCCACAAAGGACTGCATAACCCTGAATTAAGCTAATCAAGAGTATTAATCAAATAAACACACAGTACTTCACTTACACACACACACACACACACACACACACACACACGGACTACAATGGTAGTACTACTGTATACCAACTAAGAAGAGATAGCTCCAAGACTAGTTTGTTGACTAACATCCATATTTTCAAAGCAGTTTGAAAACAGCTAATTTGTTTAACAAATTAAGATCCATTTGTTAGCAGTCAGTAATTAGGAAAAATAGAAATTGAAAGACAGAAGCCTTGTCTTGCTATGGGCTGGCTGGCACTTACACTTGGAAAAATTGTCCAGGAAAACCAAGAACTCTACTACCTTAGCCACTTCTTTTCTATACACACCTTTCTAGCTTTGGTCTAGACACTAGCTCCATGGAACACTAGCACACCAAGAAGTTTGAAGGGACTAATGAGGGACGAACCCAAAGTCAAGCTCGTGTAAGATTGTTTGAACTGGATAGGCCCCAAATGCAATAGAATCTCAGAGCTATGTCACTCATCAAGGAGCTGGATCAGGTATGCAGTTGGGTGTATTTGGGGACCCATACAAAGGTATTATTTATTTCTAGGATCCAGAAGACCTTCTTGGAGGTCACTGAAACTCTGAGCATCACTTTTTTCCCTTGAAATGTTTATTGAACGCCTACTTTGTGCCAGGCACTGAGATAGAAGTTCTATGTAGACTGTCTCTAATCTATGACTGACTTGTTCATCTTTTTGTTCTCAGGACCTAGTACAGGACCTGGCACATAGTAGGTGGCTCAATAATAGAAGTCATTATCATCATCATCATCATCACTTTTGTTACCGGTATATAGGTTCATTGGTGACATAGAGATGAACATTTTCAGAGGTGTGTTCCTGTAAGATTTGTGGAACCCATAAGTCCTGGTCTTGGAAGCTGTCAGCCACCAAAGTGACGGTTTGCAGGGGAGTGGGAGAGAATGCTGCTTCAACAGGGCTTCCTCTCGCACAATTCGCCACACACATGATAAGTTCCCAGGAGGCTAGAAGGGGTTAACCCATTAGCGGTTAGGAAAATCATTTTTGTATTCGTCATCAGAAATCTACAGGGTGAACTTTTCAAAGAGGCTTGCGTATTTCACACAAATTGCTTCTAAGTCAAACTACAAAAAGAGACTTAATGAGATTGTTTTAACCACGACATCTTTGAGCGACTCTGTGCAAGGTAATACTTTAGGCAACTCATATTCATCAACATGCTTAAAGCTGATCTAGTCCTTTTGTGGCATTATTGACTTCATGTCCCATTTTAGACATGAAGAAACTAAGTCTCAGACACCCAGGAGGACAGGGAGCCTAGGGTGACACCTGCCAAGCCTTACAAGAAGTCCTCCTTCAAGAAAAGCAGAGAGCTAGGAAAAGTCTAGAAAGGGGCATTGGAGAGAGGGAGGAGACAGGGAGTTTGCTGGCCTAAATCTTAGGACCTTCAGTCTGGGAAGATGGAGAATAAAAGGCAGAACTATCAAAGGCTGTGAAATCATGATGAGTAGGGAGAGCATAAGAGAGCATAAACATGAAATCATGATGAGTAGGGAGAGCACAAGAGAGCATAAATCATGATGAGTAGGGAGAGCATAAGAGAGCATAAACATGAGTTTGTTCACAAAATGATAGATTAGACATGAGAAATGTGAGAAGTGAAGAGGGCTAAAGGACTGGATGCAATTACCTAAGAGAATAAAAAGAAAAAGATGAAATAATAAAAAGAAAAAGATGAAACCCAAAGTCAAGATATAGAGATAGGCCAAGAAGAAGGCATTCCTACCGATTCCCTACTAAGTTTCTAGCTTCATGCTAAGATCTTTCTCATATATGATTTCACTTGATCTTATAACAGCCCCTTGGGGAGGGTATTAAGTTTTATATAACTGCTCTAATGCTTGGCAATTTAAATTCAGTGATTGTGACTGTGTTCTATGTTTTGAATAGCTAGATTGTTTTCAAGTTTTCATGACGTCTTCAAATTCATAGTCACAGTTGCTCAGTTGTTGTGTTTACCTGTTTCTCTATTCCCATTTCACTCCGTTGTTAAATTGGGAGTAACTGTGCCATTTGAACAAGTGTGCTCACTCAGTCTCTTTCTTCTCCTTTCTAATGAACCCTCCATTAGTCTCCTCATCTTGCAGAAATCTAGGATTTCCCTCACAAAAAAAGCTCCAACCATTAAACAAAGAAGGTCATTTCCATGGGCCCAACAACAAAGCACAATATGGATGAAACCAAAAGGGGACTTTGAAAGCTAGAATAATAAGCTGCAGGTATTAAACAAGATGTAAATTAGCCATGATAAACATAAACGTCTTTACTTTGTGTATTAGTCCATGTTCACGCTGCTGATAAAGACATACCCAAGACTGAGAAGAAAAAGAGGGTTAATTGGACTTACAGTTCCACACAGCTGGGGAGACCTCAGAATCATGGCAGGAGGTGAAAGGCACTTCTTACATGGTGGCAGCAAGAGAAAATGAGAGTGAAACAAAAGCAGAAAACCCTGATAAACCCATCAGATCTCATGAGACTTATTCACTGTCACAAGAATAGCACTGGAAAGACTGGCCCCCATGATTCAATTACCTCCCCCTAGGTCCTTCCCACAACACATGGGAATTCTGGGAAATACAATTCAGTTGAGATTTGAATGAGGACACAGCCAAACCACATCATTTGCCCCTGGCCCCTCCAAATCTCATGTCTTCACATTTCAAAACCAATCATGCCTTCCCAACCATCCCCCAAAGTCTTAACTCATTTCAAAATTAAGCCAAGAGTTCACAGTCCAAAGTCTCATCTGAGACAAGGCAAGTCCCTTCTGCCTATGAGCCTGTAAAATCAAAAACAAGCTAGTTACTTCCTAGATACAATAGGGGTACAGGTATTGGGTAAATGTAGCCATTCAAAATGGGGGAAATTGCCCAAAACAAAGGGGTTATCTGGCCTACACAAGTCTGAAATCCAGCGGGGCAGTCAAATTTCAAAGCTCCAAAATGATCTCCTTTGACTGCAAGTCTCATATCCAGGTCACGCTGATGCAAGAGATGGGTTCCCATGGTCTTAGACAGCTCTGCCCCTGTGTCTTTGCAGGTATAGCCTCCCTCCTGGCTGCTTTCATGGGCTGGTGTTGAGTGTCTGTGACTTTTCCAGGTGCATAGTGCAAGCTGTTGATGGATCTACCATTCCGGGGTCTGGAAGATGGTGGCCCTCTTCTCACAGCTTCACTAGGCAGTGCCCCAGCAGGGGCACTGTGTGGGGGCTCCGACCCCACATTCCCCTTCCACACTGCCCTAGCAGAGGTTCTCCATGAGGGCCCCACCCTTGCAGCAAACTTTTGCCTGGGCATCCAGGCGTTTCCATACATCTTCTGAAATCTAGACAGAGGTTCCCAAACCTCAGTTCTTGACTTCTGTGCACCCACAGGCTCAACACCACATGGAAGCTGCCAAGGCTTGGGGCTTCCACCCACTGAAGCCACAGCCAGAGCTGTACGTCAGCCCCTTTCAGCCAAGGCTGGAGCAACTGGGACATAGGGCACCAAGTCCATAGGCTTCACACAGCATGGGTACCCTGGGCCCAGCCCACAGAACCACTTTTTCCTCCTGGGACTCTGGGCCTGTGATGGGAGGGGCTGCAGTGAAGGTCTCTCACAGGAACTGGAGACATTTTCCCCATGGTCTTGGGGATTAACATTAGTAGTTCCTTGCTACTTATGCAAACTTCTGCAGCTGCCTTGAATTTCTCCATTAAAAATGGGTTTTTCTTTTCTACTGCATCATCAGGTTCCAATTTTCTGAACTTTTATGCTCTGTTTCCCTTTTAAAATTGGAATGCTTTTAACAGTACCCAAGTCAGCTCTTGAATGCTTTGCTGCTTAGAAATTTCTTCCACTAGATACCCTAAACTATCTCTCTCAAGTTCAAAGTACCACAAATCTCTAGGGAAGGGGCAAAACACCACCAGCCTCTGCTAAAACATAACAAGAGTCACCTTTGCTCCAGTTCCCAATAAGTTCCTCATCTCCATCTGAGACCACCTCAGCCTGGACCTTATTGTTCATATCACTATCAGCATTCTTGTCAAAGCCATTCAACAAATCTCTAGGAGGTTCCAAGCTTTCCTACATTTTCCTGTCTTCTTCTGAGTCCTCCAAACTCTTCCAACCTCTGCCTGTTACCAGTTCCAAAGTTGCTCCACATTTTCGGTTATCTTTTCAGCAACATCCTACTGCTGGCACCAATGTACTGTATTAGTCCAGTTTCACACTGCTGATAAAGACATACCCGAGACCGGGAAGAAAAAGAGGTTTAATTGGACTTACAGTTCCACAGTCCTCCCTAGGGAGGACTCAGAACCATGGCAGGAGGTGAAAGGCACTTCTTACAGGTGGTGGCAAGAGAAAATGAGAGTGAAGCAAAAGCAGAAACCCCTGATAAACCCATCAGATCTCATGAGACTTATTCACTATCAAGAGAATAGCACTGGAAAGACTGGCCCGCATAATTTGATTACCTCCCTCTAGGCCCCTCCCACAACCCGTGGGAATTCTGGGAGATACAATTCAGTTGAGATTTGAATGGCAACACAGCCAAACCATATTGCTTTGGTAGAAAAAAATTATAGAAGTATACATTTGTCCTATTAAAAAAGAAACAGAGGACTGGGCGCAGTGGCTCATGCTTGTAATCCCAGCACTTTGGGAGGCTGAGGGGGGCAGATCACCTGACGTTGGGAGTTTGAGACTAGCTTAGCCAATGTGGTGTAACCCCATCTCCACTAAAAATACAAAAATTAGCCAAGGGTAGTGGCATGCGCCTGTAGTCCCAGCTATTTGGGAGGCTAAGCCAGGAGAAGTGCTTGAACCTGGGAGACAGAGGTTGCGGTGAGCCAAGATCATGCCACTGCACTCCGGTCTGGGTGACAGAGGGAGACTCCTTCTCAAAATAAATAAATAAAATAAAAAATTGGCAGAAATTGGCTGGGCACAGTGGCTCACGCCTGTAACCTCAGCACTTTGGGAGGCCAAGGCAGGCAGATCGTGAGGTCAGGAGATCGAGGCCATCCTGGCCAGCGTGGTGAAACCCCATCTCTACTAAAAATACAAAAATTAGCTGGGCATGGTGGTGAGTGCTTGTTATCCCATCTACTTGGGAGGTGGAGGCAGGAGAATCACTGGAACCTGGGAGGCAGAGGTTGCAGTGAACCAAGGTCGCGTCACTGCACTCCAGCCTGGCAACAGAGCGAGACTCCGCCTCAACAAAAAAAGAGATTTAGTCAACAATAAACCCAGTATTACTCACCAGTGCAATGTAGATAATGTGACTTAGATCTCAATAACAGCTACTATGCTTTACACAAATCAGAACCCACTCCACACTCACTGTTACTTTCACTTCTAGGAGCTGTGGCTAGAAGAACAAGCTATAACTTGTTTGAAGCAAGTGACCACAATAGTGAAGAGACTCAAGCCCTGTCATGTGAGGAATGATTCAAGTTAATGAGAATATTTAGCTTAAAACATTGGGAGAGGAACTGAAGGTCAAGGAGAGACAATAGTAGTGTGCAATCACGCAAAAGACTTCCGTGTGGAAGACACCTTCAACTACAGACCAAATTCTCATCTTTATGGAATTATTTACTTATTTACTTTATTTTTTTCAGACAGGGTCTTACTCTGTTATCCAGGCCAAGTGCAGTGGTGTGATCATGGCTCACTATAGCCTCAACCTCCCTGGCTCAAGTAATCCTCCCACCTCAGCCTCCCAAGTAGCTGGGCTACAGGTGAGTACCACCACACCCAGCTGATTTTTTATTTTTAGTAGAGATGAGGTCTTGCTACTTTGCCCAGGCTGGTCTCAAACTCCCAGACTCAAGGGATCCTCCCATCGCAGCCTCCCAAAGTGCTAGGATTGCAGGTGTGAGCCATCAAACCCAGTCAATTTCTTTCTTGGTCCCTCATAATGGAAAAAGTGATGAGCCCTTGTGGCCAAGTGCATTCTCCCAGTTTTGTGGAAAAACTTCAGGTGAAGTGCTGACTTCTCTGGATTCTCTCAAAACTTGATACCTGACAAATTCTAGAACTCAGCAAAAGGGACGCCTCCGGATCCCCGTGGGTTCTAACTACTTCCAGCTGCTATTTCTCTCATCATTGTAATTACTAAAAATGTGTGTATGTCAAAAAGGCCTCCAATAATTTGCTAGTAAACAGCCTCATGTACTCTAAAAGGACTTAGTCCAAAAAATCCTACCAGCAGCAAGAAGAGCTTAGGGAAAGTGAATAAACTGAAACTCTTAAAAACAGTAGTCGAATATTTTGAATATTTATGGCAAGATCTGTAATCACATCAAGCTTTCAAAAACCACCTCCAATGCCTATCTTTGTGCTTCTTCCTCTTTTTGTATGCTCTTTGGTTCAAGGTAGCAATTGGATATATTCTCAAGGATGTATTTTCTATAGGAAAGGAGGAAGAAGGAAAGGAGAAGGAAATAGGGAATGGGAAGGCAGGAGAAGATGAGGAAGTAGAGTGGAATATGGAGGGGAAGGAGGGAGAAAAGAAAAGAAGGATACAATCACAGACAGATACAACAAGCATGGGGTTGCACTTCCTTAAACACAATAAGGGGCTAATGGAATGATTACAGTTGAGCAGCTGGAATGTGGGAGTCAGTTCTACATGAAGCAGCTCAGAAGGCAAGCGAAGGGCAAATGTCAATCATCACCAAACACTGCTTCCTAATTCTTTCCTTAAAAAAATACAAACAGAGTAAGAGAAATTAACATCAAAAGTTAACATCAGGCCAGGCGCAGTGGCTCACACCTTGTAGTCTCAGCACTTTGGGAGGTCAAGGTGGGAGGATCACTTGAGTCCAGGGAGACCAGCCTGGGCAACATGGCGAAACCTCGTCTCTACAAAAAAAAATAGAAAAAATTAGCCAGGTGTGATGGGGCATGCCTATAATCCCAGCT
This sequence comes from Nomascus leucogenys, assembly GCF_006542625.1. NCBI lineage: Eukaryota > Metazoa > Chordata > Mammalia > Primates > Hylobatidae > Nomascus > Nomascus leucogenys. Next base: position 79,530,534 of record NC_044386.1, read on the forward strand.
ACTTGGGAGGCTGAGGTGGGAGGATCACTTGAACCCAGGAGGCAGAGGTTGCAGTGAGCTGAGACAGTGCCACTGCACTCCAGCCTGAGTGATAGACCGAGACCCTGTCTCAGAAAAAAAAAAAAAAGTTAACATCAAAAAGCCTCCTAGACCAACTTGTTCCCATTCGACTACTCCAGCATATCAGCATGTCAGCTACCATTTGTGCACAGGGAAATGAGCCGGTCCTAGGAAGGCCGGATTCCCATTTGCTAAATGATGTTTCTAGAAGAAACCCTGGCTCTTGAGCAGCAGCAAATGGTACATGGAAATTCAGTACAAGCACCGATCCTCTCAAAGCAGTTTTTCCAAGTTCCCTTACATAAAGCAGGTTTTTTTTCTCCACTTAAACAACAATTTGTTTTACTTTGATGGGTCCTCTTGAATAATGGTTTCATCATTAAACATCTGGCTGCTTCTTAGCAGATTAGGCCTCCAATGAGGAAAGTGTGTTTATAATTCTAATTTGAAACACAGCACATTAATATGCTGATTCTCAAAATGTTTGCCTTAACCTGTTTGGAGAAATTATGACTACAAATATCTTGTATACAACACCTCTAACTACCAGCTTGTACAAACAACATAAGAGCTGTAGCCGCCTCATCCAGACGATTGGAACCACTTCAGAGGCGATCATGATTAGTGCTTTGGCTGGAAGCCATATTTTACACATAAACTCAGCATCTGCCTCCGAGATGCTGTCCCAGGCTAACAGACCCACCTTCACTGTTACTAATAAGCACATTCACGAGAGCCAGATGGTCTGACGGGAAGAGCTCTGCCTTTTCCTGAGCTAGGCACACTGGAGGGAGGGAGCCTGAGCCGGCTCCAAGTCATATTTCCTCGGGCTCTAGGTTCCTGCAATGCTGCGTGCAAACAGGCGCCACTAAAAAAGAATGTAAATGAGGGCGCTATTCATTATTTACGGCTGGCACCTTGCCATCCCCTCCTCCTCTGGGCGATGCCTGTCTGTAGGAACAGGAAAAGCATCTGATGAGAGCAGGGCCATCCTGGAGGAGTCAAGCCATTGCGAAGCAGTTTCTTACAATTCGCCGAGGATCCTGCAGGCTCAGCATTTCTGGCCCACGGAAGAGCTGAGCTTTTCACTTTCTTCCTAACAAAGCACTAGAGTTCCTTGGCCTCATGTCTGTACCAAAGGTGTTCATTTACAATCTAACCTGAAAAAGCTGGCTAGCTGCTCTAATCCCATTCATTGCTGAGGTCCTTGGCCCCATGCCTGGGTTTGAGCAGAGGCAAAGAAGAAAGAAAAAGAGAGGTTGGGGGGAATGATGGTCTATATGGAGGAGACTTACAAGAAAGTTCTAGACTAAACTGGCCAGAAGTTGCACCCAAAGAATAGCTCACTTCTTTGGGTGAGTGCCAACAGATCTTATGCTATATAATGATATGTTTCACAAGTTTATATCATCTCTCCCTAACTGATCTTAAGCTACACGAGGGCATAAACCATACATTATACTTACTCTGAATTTCTCCAAGTGCCAATCTAACACAGTCTCCAGAAGATCGTCACTAAACCCTAAACATGGTTTTTAAGTCTTTAAGTATAATTATTTATTAACTCTAAAGTGCGTAACTTAGCATTTTGAATTGAATCAAAGTTAGCTGAGCACAAATAGCAAAAACTGACCATTCTTACTTCTGGGGTTGACGCAGTGCAGCCCTGTGTCCAGCGTCAAAACATCAGGTTCCTTTTCAGTCTCATCTGAGAGACATTTCCTTTCAATATTGTAATCCCTATTGTTTAAAAAAACTTAAGATTTGATCATTAGATATTGTATTTATGTATCAAATAACACATGTACCCCATAGATATAATTATATCTCTATGCCATCTTCTCAAATATGGAAAATTTTTTCTTGCCTAATACAAAACATGCTGGCCACTAGGATTGGTTTGAACCCTTTGATTGCAAGTGACAAAACTCCAACTCCAGCTTTGTCAGAAAAGGGGGAATGGATTTGTTGGTTTCTGAATTCAGACTATGAAAAGGACAGAGATGAAGCTAGACTCAGGGTGAGCTGAGGCCATTCTCCCTGCAATCCTCCTTCTCTTCTTTGTATCTGTCTAAATATTTGCTTCAACTTCTCTGAACAATTGACCTCACACGATGGAAATATGGCTACAGGTGGTCTAGGCTTATATCTTTCTAGCCACATGGACAAGAGTTCACAACAAAACAAAACAAAACAAAAACCCTGCTCTTCTCCAGCAGTTTCAGTAAGGAGGGATCCTAATTGGCCTTATGTGAGTCATGTGCCCAGTCCTGGGCTAGTCATGTGACCAGGGGAGACTAAATGATGATTGGCTCAGACTCAGTCATGTGTCTATCTCTGTGGCCCAGGAAAGAGAACCATGAAGCATCCTTCAGTATTGGCTGAAATCCAAATAAAGCTGTTTCCAAAAGATAAGATGTGCTGTTACCAGGAGAAGGCAAGAAGGGGGCCTGGGTAAATTAAACATATATTCTCCACATTACTTTTGGGGGAAAAAAAGCTATGCAAGGCCATAGGAATTTTTATTATTTCAGATATTCACAGCAACAAACTAGTTTACTTCTACAAGCTCGGAAGAGTGAAGGCGATAATTTGTCTTCTGAAAGTAATATCTTTTTTTTTTTTTTTTTTGAGACGGAGTCTCACTCTGTCGCCCAGGCTGGAGTGCAGTGGCGCGATCTCCGCTCACTGCAAGCTCCACCACCTCCCCGGTTCCCGCCATTCTCCTGCCTCAGCCTCCCAAGTAGCTGGCACTACAAGCGCCCGCCACCACACCTGGCAAATTTTTTGTATTTTTAGTAGAGACAGGGTTTCACCGTGTTAGCCAGGATGGTCACAATCTCCTGACCTCGTGATCCACCCGCTTTGGCCTCCCAAAGTGTTGGGATTACAGGTGTGAGCCACCGTGCTTGACCCTGAAAGTATTTTTAATCTTTCCCCAAACAACTTTTTGGAAGTTGAGAAAGCTTGCCGTCCCAGTTAGTGATATCTCATTTCTATTGTATTTTGATTGTTGTGTTTGTTTTTACCTTAACTGAAATTATATATGCAAACAGTTTAAAAAGCCATATAGTTCTACAAGGGCTATTTATAATGGAAAACGGTTGTTCTCCCGTAACCTTCCCTCCACTCCAGTAAAGACTTTTAGCTATTTATTTTGGTATTTACCTCTTGTAGTGAATTCTTACAATTTTATGTTGCCTCAGCATTCATTTTGCTTTCTATTTTGTTTTTTTGGGTTGTTTTTATATTTCTATTTTTTATTTTTGAGATGGAGTCTCACTCTGTCACCCAGGCGGGAGTGCAATGGCACGATCTTGGCTCACTGCAACCTCTGCCTCCCGGGTTCAAGCGATTCTCCTGCCTCAGCCTCCCAAGTAGATGGGATTACAGGTGTGAGCCACCATGCCCAACTTTCAGCATCCTTTTGAATATAAGTTGGACATTCTCACACCAGAGGCAGGGCTTAGACACCTTTGACACAGTTTCCTGTTCTCTACCTCTTCCCAGTTCCTCAATGTGGTTGATCCAAATACCTCCCTTATAGCACCACCTCCTGGTGACCAACTCCCTATGGGACAGCCAAATACAACATACTTGACTTGCTCCACTGACCCTCCCACCCCACATGACTGCAAAAATATGCCATGGTGACCAGTTTTCAGTCATAATGTGACCCCAAGGAATTTGTGCTGGTTGCTCTGAACACACCAATTAGAACTCCCCAAGAGAAACCAACCCGGGTAACACCTTGAACCCCGGTAACAGCTTTGGCCCACAGATCTCTTGCTCTTTCTCTTTTGCTCCCCACCTGCTAGTTGAGTTTGAGTGTCCTGGATGCCTCCCCACTTTTCCCACTACCCATTGGCCCCACTAGGCATGCTTCCGTCTTCTCTCTGGGATCTGCAAGTAATGAACTGCCTGTTATTTCATGTGTTTTGTTCTGCTCCCTATTGTGTGTCTCATGTAACTGACACACCTGAGCTTCCCTCCCAGTTAGGGCTCTTCTAGAGAATGGCTATCTTGGTAGAAATAAACTGGACATAGGTCAAAAAGCCACCAGGTTGTTTACACTGGTGTCTGCCAGTGTAAAGAAATTTTCTATGAGAGGGACACCTGGTCATGGGTCAGACACTTGGGCATTAGGTCACTGCCAGGATAAAGAAGTATCCCTTAAAAGGAACATTGCAATCATCCATGACCAAATCCCTAGAGCCCCATCAGGACAGGGCTAGAGTTTATTCCCACTCTCATGAGAGAGACCTCAGGACCAAATTAGAAAAAATAATAAAAATACAACACCTTCATATTTCTAATAGCAAGTAAAAATTGCTCTTTTGAGTTTTCATTTTTAGGCATTACCTATTGGTTTCCCTACTGAAAATATGCATTTAGCTCTCTTGCTGCCCCTATTTCCCAACACACACACACAGACCATACATGGGCATACATCCCATGCCTCTATTCCCCCAACATTTTTATCATAATTTTGGCTTTATCATTATTCAATGTTTACATTATGATTATATGAATGATATATTTGGCTTAGCAATGCAATATATCAGAATAATTTTTTATTTCTCGTGTTTTTGTTTTCTCTAGAGTTCATACTTATCTGGTTTTCTCGTTTTGCTTTTTTTCTGGTTTGCTTTGTTTTTTATGAACTCCTGCTACATCATCTTCAGACTCTTTCCTGATTTCCTAATTTTCCTTTCAATATACTCAGATATTACCAGTTCTCTATTTTGTAATTATCTCTTTCTGAACTCTCTGACCTGCTCCAAACTTCTGGCTGCTCTCTTGGTCTATTACACAGATTCATCTAGAAGTCTCCCTTTACCACCATCCTGAAAATTGTCTTCACATCCCTATTATAATAAATTCCCTTTTTCTGAGATGCTATGTCTTCATAATTGTGTTGGTCAGGGTTCTCTAGAGGAACAGAACTAATAGGATATATATGTACATCCTATAATATAGGGGAGTTTATTAAGTATTAACTCACATGATTGCAAGGTCCCACAATAGGCTGTCTGTAAGCTGAGAAGCAAGGGAAGCCAGTCTGAGTCCCAAAACTGAAGAACTTGGAGCCTGATGTTGGAGGGCAGGAAGGGTTCAGCACAGCAGAAAGATATAGGCTGGGAGGCTAGACCAGTCTAGTCTTTTCACATTTTTCTGCCTGCTTTGTATTCTAGCTGTGCTGGCAGCTAAGCAGATGGTACCCACTCAGATTAAGGGTGGATCTGCCTTTCCCAGCCCACTGACTCAAATGTTAATCCTCTTTGGCAACACCCTCACAGACACACCCAGGATTAATACTTTGCATCCTTCAATCCAATCAAGTTGACACTCAGTATTAACTATCACAATAACCATTTATTTGCTTCTTTGTTTTGATAGAACACTTCTTTCGATTTTTTATGAGAAAAAGCTATAGGAGAGGTAAAATATTTGAGGCCATACATGTCTGAAAAAGGTTATTCAACCCTTACACTTAGTTGATATTTTGGCTGGGTATCAAATTCTAGGTTGGAGAGCACATACCATGTCCAAAGTGACTCAGATTTCTGATTCTTTGAATACAACCTTCCCTTTGGCTCTCTGGAAGCTTCTAGGACCTCTCCTTTGTCCTCACTGTTCATAAATATTATCATCAGGTGAAGTATTAGTCTATTCTCACATTGCTATAAAGAAATACCTGAGACTGGGTAATTTATAAAGAAAAGAGGTTTAATTGGCTCATGGTTCCACAGGCTGTACAGGAAGTATGGCAACATCTGTTTCTGGGGAGGCCTCAGGAAACTTACAGTCATGGCAGAAGGCAAAGGGGAAGCAGGCCCATCTTACATGGTGAGAGCAGGAGAAACAGAAGGGGGAGGTACCACACACTTTTAAACAACCAGATCTCATGATAACTCTATCACAAGAACAGAACCAGGGGGATGGTGCTAAATCATGAGAAACTGCCCTCACGATTCAGTTATCTCCCACTAGGTTCTGCCTCCAACATTGGAGATTATATTTCCACATGATATTTGGGTAAGGACACAGATCCAAACCATATCAGGTAAGTTGATATGGATCTATTTTCATCCATTTTGCTAGGTACTTGGTGGTTGTTTTCATTCTGAAAACTCATGTCCTTCAAGTCTAAGAAATGTTCTTGAATTATTTATCTGATAATTTTCTCAATTCTCTATTTCAGGAATTTGTGTTATTCAGGTGTTAGACTTTTTAATCTGACCTAATTTTCTTGTATTTTTATCCCAGTTTACATTTCTTTGCCATCTGATTCTATCTAGTTTCTAGAAGATTCCCTCAATCTTATTTTCCAAATTTTATATGGAGCTTCTGATTTATGTCACTTTTTCCCAAGACCCTTCTAGTTTTTGTTCTTCTGATTTTTTTTTTTTTTTTGAGACGGAGTCTCGCTCTGTTGCCCAGGCTGGAGTGCAGTGGCGTGATCTTGGCTCACTGCAAGCTCCACCTCCTGGGTTCATGCCATTCTCCTGCCTCAGCCTCCTGAGTCGCTGGAACTACAGGCGCCTGCCACCATGCCTAGCTAATTTTTTAGTATTTTTAGTAGAGACGGGGTTTCACCATGTTAGCCAGGATGGTCTCGATCTCCTGACCTCATGATCCGCCTGCCTCAGCCTCCCAAAGTGCAGGATTACAGGTGTGAGCCTCCACGCCCAGCCTTCTGATTATTTCTTTATTATAGCATTCTATTCTTGCTTTGTGGATGCAAAATCATCTCTTATCTTACTTTAATTTTTTTCTTCTCTCTGAATTGTCTTTATTTTCTCAAATTTATTTTTTTGTTTCTTTTCTTAGGTGTTTGTATTTCCTTTCAGAGTGAAGATATCCTCAAATGTCTAGTGATCCTTAACTGTCTGTTCACATTTAAGACTACAGCACTAAAAATCTGATTGGAAGTTCTGATATATGAGTTGGGTTGCCAACTCTGGGTCTCACCCCAGGTAATCTGGCTGGATTGTTTCATAGGACAACCCCCAATGTTAACACAGGGTCTTTTCTTCTGGACTGTCAGATTTATCAGATACTAAATTCTTAATCTCATACCTGGGAAGTAGAAACTGGCTGGCAGCATTTTGGAAGTCAATTGGGAGAAGAGCACGTTCTCAAATTCAGGTAATGCCCCTCTTTTCAATATGATATCCCCATCCTCTTACCTTCATGGGGCCCCTTAGTTCAGAGAATAAACCGCAAAACTCTGTTACACTGAGGGAGGGGTACTCATCCAGCCATTCCAAGTGGGGGAAGGAACAGAGGATATAACTCTATGCTCTCCAATACAGTAACCACTAGCCACTGTAGCTATGTACTTTACATAAATTTACATAAATTAAGTAAAATTTAAAATTCAGTTCCTCAGTTGCACTAAGGAAATAGCCACATTTCAAGTGCTCAAAACCACATGTGGCTGGTAGCTATTGTATTGGACGGTGCAGAAATAGAGTGTCTTCGTCATTGCCAAAAGTTCTATTCAACAATGCAGGTCGAATTACTTCTCAAACAGTCTTTTCAACCAATGCTTATGTTTCAGTCCTACATTCACTGCCACCTCCAGAAATATCTGGTATCACCAATTCATGAGCCCACTGGAGGTTTTGAGGTGCAAGTCTGGATGATGTATTCGCTTTTCCTGCCAGAATGGAAACCACAAAAACAGTGATCTTGGTTTTGTTCATTGATGAAATCCAAGGACTTAGAAGAGCGCCTGGCACATAGTAGGTACTCCATAAATGTTTGCGGAATGTTGAATGAATGGCTTATTTGAGAACCAAATGAAATCTACAGCTTAAGGGATTCCATCCATAAGGGGTCTGTAGTGAATATCTGTCATTCATGTCAGCTGCCCATATCTGAACCCTTTTAGTATTCCTGGGGAGCTCCACGCCTGGGGAGTCAGAGCCTTCTCCACCATAGGAGGAGACACTCACTTTCTCAGCTTCCCTTGCAGCCAGGGTGCAGGAACAGGTCAAGCTTTATACCTGACCTAGATCCAGAATTAGAAGCTAGTGACCCAAAGAACTAGGGATGGCCCAGGATCCATCTGGCTGAAGCATCAGCATTGCTGTGTTTTCATTGGTCAGTTCTGCAGCCAAACTGGAGGAACCATTTCTGGCTGCATAGATGGCTCCAAGTCCATTCTCTAATCCTACCCAATATCCTTTTAACTGATTCCTTTTTGGGGTTCAAAGAAGCAAAGTTAGTTTCTGTGACTAGCAAATAAGAACTCAGATTGATAAGGAATTCAGACAACCCATGTTAGGAACCTCTGATTTAGACACAGATTAGTATAAGAAACATATAACCCAACATTTTAAACAAAGAAAACTAATTTTCTAAAATTTACCTAATGGTTTTCTAGGAAATTTTGGCAAAAGTTCTATAAGATTATTTTAACAGAACTTTTCCTCAACATTAATGCTGGGAGTTAGTATAGACTCACAAGCTAATAGTGTAAAGGCTTTTTTTTATGCCAGGAAACCCTTAAAAGAGTTTGCCTTGTAAGTTGGAGGTATTCTTGGCCATTTTCTTCATTTAGAAAAAACATGGACAAATTTCAATGTCCCAAATCAGAAAAATAAAATTGTGAATAGATATCATCAATGCTTATTAAATAAGAGAGGGAAACCATCACTGGAAGTTATCCACAGAACTTGGTTATGAGGGAAGCTTACTTTATCTACATGTGGGTTTCAACTGCTCAACTTCTGAGCCAAGAGAATGGCCTGAAAATAAACAGTAATTACTTTATTACTATAATAATGTTATTCCCTTCAGTAAAAAATAAAATAAACTACTTTTATCAAAAATTTATTTTGACTAATTTCTCTTCTTGGGGTTCTGAATGTTCTATCTTCTCTCTTATATTTAAAAAAACAACTTGGAGAAAAGGGACATATGCATAGCCTGAAAATATCTCCCCTAAATATTTACTAGTTACTATAGTGATTTTAATATATGTCCACAAATTCTCTGATACTCCTCGCTTCAGGAAGTGGAGTTTAATTCCCTTCTGCTTGAGTGTAGGCTGGTCTTAGAGACTCAAATCTAATGAATAAAGTACAGAAGGGGAAAAAATGTAATTTTATAGTGGAGATATCAGGCAGACACCATCTTAACCAAGTGATCAAGGGTAACATCACAGCGATCAGTCGTTTTATTTTGTATCCCCTCGCATGATATTATAAGGGAACTTCACATCTGTGGTCTTCTTTCCAAACCAGTATAATTATGGGAAAACACCAGACAAACCCAAATTGAGAGACATTCTACAAAATACCCAAACAATATCCTTTAAAGGGACCAAGGTCATGAAAAACAATGAGACTGAGAAACTGTCACCAATTGGAGGAGCCTACAGAGACAAAAGAACTATGTCTACGCAGCATGGTATTCTGGTTTGAATTCTGGAAAGAAAAAGGACGTTGGTATAAAAATTGGTGAAATCAGAATAAAGTCTATAGTTAAAATAGTGTTGCACCAATGGGAATTGCTTAGTTTTGGTAAGTGTACCATGGTTATGTAAGATGTTGTTAACATTAGTGAAAGGTGGCCGGGCATGGTGGCTCACGCCTGTAGTCCCAGCACTTTGGGAGGCGAAGGTGGGAGGATCACCTGAGGTCAGGAGTTCGAGACCAGCCTGACCAACATGGAGAAACCCCGTCTCTACTAAAAATACAAAATTAGCCAGGCGTGGTGGTACATGTTTGCAATCCCAGCTACTCAGTAGGCTGAGGCGGGAAAATCACTTGAACCCAGGAGGCAGAAGTTGCAGTGAGCCGAGATTGCGCCATTGCACTCCAGCCTGGGCATCAAGAGCGAAACCCTGTCTCCAAAAAAAAAAAATAGTGAAAGTTGAGTGAAGGGTATACAGAAATTCCCCATAATATCTTTGCAACTCTTCTGTGAGTATAAAATTATTTCAAAATAAATAGGTATTCTAAAGAACCAGTTTATTAAATAAGGCTTGGATAATAGAGGGAATACCTAAAATACTGGTTTATAGAGAGGTATTTCAAAGAACATGATTAAATTCATGTCTTATTTAAATTTATAACCTGCATTTGAACAGGGCTTAGCAGTGCTAGGCTACTCAGAAGGTCCATCTCTGTCTCCCTCATTGTAGCATCGTAAACTTGTGATCTTTCACAACCATTCTAGCAGCATTAGGCTTTCCTCTGTTAAAGACCTATATACTCCAAGCTCCAGAAGAAGATTGACAAAGAACTCACATTCGAAGGCAGCTTAGCTCTCCAAGATCTAGCTTCACAGCAATCTATAATTACAACTCAATGGCTCCTTTAGGATCAGAATATCAATTTCTAAAGGATAGTTGGGACCCATTTTGCTCTGCAGGTTCTACCTGCTTCAGCCATAATTCTAACTGGGTCTTCCAAGAATCCTTAAGTGGTATAAGACATTACCATTGTATCACTCCTGTCATTATTATTATTAAAATACATCTTTTGATGCAAAGCCTACAGGCCCATTCTACAGGCTACAGTTGGGGTGGAAAGAGTGCTTGCTTTGACTTTATTGCCCAGAACAATTTATAGACAAAGGCTGTCACAACATGCTGTTTGTGGTTCTACCTTCATTCAATAAGTATAGAGCAACTGTGCTTGGCCATTCATTGTCCTAGGTGCTAGTGATACCAAGATAACAAAAAAGACACAACCCCTGGTACAACTACTTTGGGAAACATTTAGAAATGCCTCATAAAGGGGAATCTGCTGATACATTCCACCTGGATGTCTCACTTCCAGCTTTATCTGTTCTACTGCCAATCTTGCATGTGTGGCAGAAGTTATGGGTAAGAATGTTCATAGGAGCCTTGTTTATAATTGCAAAACCTAGAAACAAGTCATCAACAATAGATTCAGTAAATAAAATATAATGTATTCACAAAATGGGATTTATACAACCATGAAAAAATGAATGAACCATAGCAACACATATCAACAGAATAAATCTCATAAACATAATAATGAAAAGAAAGAAGCAAGTCAGAAATGAATACAAACAGAACAATTCCATTTATATAAAGTTCAGAACCAGACCAAATTAAACAATTTATTGCCATGGGATATACACTTAGGTGGCATTTTTTAAACTATAAAGAAAAGCAGGTTAATAATTAACATGAAATTCAGGATAATAGTTATTACCTATAGGAGGTAGAGAGGCAGAAGAGATCAGAAAAGAACACAGGGAATATCTGGGGAATTAACAAAGTCCTATGTCTAAGACCTGGCTATTGAACGCATATGCGCTTGATTTTGAGGTCATCGTTTTTTAAACTGCACACATACATTTAAACAATCTCTTGTATATGTCTATATTCATTAAAATATGTTTAACATAGGTTTAAAGTGTGCTAAAGTGAAAATCAAAATACAAATATTGCAATAATAATAATGGAATGTGGGAGCCTTTCCGCCAAGCACCTGTTAAAAATAGGTGCAATATATATACACCATGGAATACCATGCAGACATAAAAAAGGATGAGTTCATGTCCTTTGCAGGGACATGGATGAAGCTGGAAACCATCATTCTAGGCAAACTATCCCAAGAATGGAAAACCAAACACCGCATGTTCTCACTCATAGGTGGGAGATGAACAATGAGAACACATGGATGCAGTGCAGGGAACATCACACACCGGGGCCTATCGGGCAGAGGGGGGCTGGGGGAGGGATAGCATTAGGAGAAATACCTAATGTAAATGACGAGTTGATGGGTGCAGAAACCAACATGGCACATGTATACCTATGTAACAAACCTGTACATTGTGCACATGTACCCTAGAACTTAATAATAATAAAAATAGGTTCAATAAGGCTGGGTGCAGTGGCTCACACCTGTAATCCCAGCACTTTGAGAGGCCAAGGCGGGCAGATCACCTGAGGCCGGGAGTTCGAGACCAGCCTGACCAACATGGAGAAACCCCATTGCTACTAAATATACAAAATTAGCTGGGCGTGGTGGCACATGCCTGTATCCCAGCTACTCAGGACGCTGAGGCAGGAGAATCACTTGAACCCGGGAGGCAGAGGTTGTGGTGAGCCGAGATCGCCCCATTGCACTCCAGCCTGGACAAGAAGAGCGAAACTCTGTCTCAAAAAAAAAAAAAATAGGTGCAATATAGTGTCGCCAGTGCTATAACATTTTTATACACAAAGTCAAAAGGAGGGAGCAGTCAGGGAAGAATCCAAAAAGGAGGTGACCCTTAAGCTGAGAATAGTTATCCAGACAAAGCACAGTAAAAACAAAATGAGGAAATGGTTTGCACAAAGGCCCAGAAAGTTAAGGGAATATATCAAATTTGGGGAAATTAAAATAATGTTTTCTAACTTGTTTCCAGCTGGAGGTAGGCAAGGGAAGATTAGTAAAAATATTGTATTCCTTCCTAAAAGAAGACTTTGGACTTGATTCTGGGAAGCAATAAAGTTGATCCATCATAGCAATGTTTGATCTATTCTAGGAGTTTGGGGCAGGACTGATGATCCAGAGTGAGACCAGAGACAGAAAGAACTGACAAGAGACCACTGCAATCCACATAAGAAATGCGGTAGCTTGAACAAGGGCAGAGACTGTGGGGACAAGGAAGGGAGAGAGTCTAGAGAGACTTGAGGTACAATCAACAATATTTAGTGAGTGGTTGGATGTGGAGGTGAGGAGGAGGAAGGAGTCAAGGATGATTTTCAAGAATCTGGTTTGGATCAATAGTCTTCATTCAGAGGGAGGAGCAGGGATGTTGGTAAAGAGGGTTTTTCCTCCATCCTGAAGAAGTAGGAGAGAGATAATGAGTCCAAGTTCATATCTAATGACTCAGTTGGCATTGAAGCTGTACAGATGTTTCTAGCTTTCTGATGCTCATTGGCCTATACCCAGAGTGGAGAGAAGGAAAATTAAAGGGGAAAACACCAGCTGGTTTGGCTCTGTATGTACACTGTGGAAAGAGACAGAATCCCACAGCAACAGCGCAGTTCTTAGGTTGTTTCTGGTGTTAGGTATTGATGTCATCCTTGATCACTGGGGTCAACCAGAGCATGGGGCAGCAAACCACAGAAGAGATAGCACAAGCCTCATCTTTACCAGGAGAGAAGTGCTGCTCTCACTGGATACAACAATGCAATTGCTTTTCTCATGAAGTTGTCAAATTATATTGACCAAATTATGGTCTTGATTTCAGGTTTGGTTGGTTTGTTTGTTTTTTTGAGATGCACTCTCGCTCTGTCCCCCAGGCTGGAGTGCAGTGGCGCGATCTCGGCTCACTGCAAGCTCCGCCTCCCGAGTTCATGCCATTCTCCTGCCTCAGCCTCCGGAGTAGCTGCGACTACAGGAGCCCACCCCCACACCCAGCTAATTTTTTGTATTTTTTAGTAGAGACGGGGTTTCACCGTGTTAGCCAGGATGGTCTCGATCTCCTGACCTCATGATCTGCCCACCTCAGCCTCCCAAAGTGCTGGGATTACAGGCTTGAGCCACCACGCCTGGCCTCAGGTATCTTTAATAAATGCAAAAGTATGGAGAATTCATAGGCATTTGGAGCGAGTAAATCCTTCAGTTAATCTTTGATGGATGATTTCAATTTGGGACTTGCAATGTAGCTATTATCATTCAACCTCACCCCCCTTCAAAAAGTAAAGCATCTCATCCCTATTATAAGGACTCGGAATGGTTTCCATGCCCTGTGGGTTGTTTTCTGGTGGGAAGATGGGCAGGGAAGGGGAGGGCTACAGCACCGGCTGCATGGGGACAGCAAGGTCAGAAGGGAGGGAGCAAGCAGGTGCTAACATGGTACCTAAGGCTCAAGGATCCTGAGCCAGCATTTCCCCCCGCTAGCATCAGGACAAAGCAGCTGGAATTAGACATGCCTATCTTCCTGTCACTTTTTGATGTTTAACATATTAGCTATATGAAAATAATTTGGGGGTTAATATAGTTTAGATGTATGTCCTGTTCAAATCACATATTAAAATGTAATCCTCAGTGTGGGAGGTGGGGCCTGGTGGGAGGTGATTGGATCACGGGGGTGGATTTCTCATGAATGGCTTAACACCATGAATTGGTTTAGCACTGTCCTTGTAGTAGTGAGTGAGTTCTCATGAGATTTGGTCATTTAAATCCATGTGGCACCTCGCCCCTCCCTCTCTTTTGCTCCTGCCTTCGCCATGTGTGTTAGTCCATTCTTGCATTACTATAAAGAACTGCCTGAGACTAGGTAATGTATAAAGAAAAGAGGTTTAATTGGCTCACGGTTCTGCAGGCTGTACAGGAGGCATGGCTGGGGAGGTCTTAGGAAACTTACAATCATGGCGGAAGGTGAAGAGGAAAGAGGCATGTCGTACATGGCCAGAGCAGGAGGAAAAGAGAGATGGGAGAGGTACTACACAATTTTAAACAACCAGATCTCATGAGAACTCACTCACTGGCATGAGAACAGCAAGGGGGAAGTCCGTCCCCATGATCTAATCACCTCCCACCAGGCCCCTGCTCCAACACTGGGGCCTACAATTTGACACAAAATTTGTGCAGGGACACAAATCTAAACCATAACACCATGTGAGATGTATCTGCTCCTGCTTTGCCTTCCACCTTGAGTAAAAGCTCCCTGAGGCCTCCCAGAAGCAGATGTCACCATGCTTTCTGTACAGCCTGCACAACTGTGAGCCAATTAAACCTCTTTTCTTATAGATTACCCAGTCTCAGGTATTTCTTTATAGCAATATGGGAATGGACTAATACAGGGTGTGAAAAAAAGATATTGAGTCCTTGGGTAAAGAAACGTTTGCATTTACTCTAAATATTGGGAACTAATAAAAGAAACTGAGAAGTTAAGAAGCTATAGTGAGCAGATCAAAGTAAAATGATTTACCCCAATCCCCATCCAACCATAGATTCAATAAAATCTTTGAAGAATAGGGGGGCAGAAAGATTGAGGATGTTGGGGAGGAAGGAGGTTCTAATGATAAGGCCCATGACTTCTTGACACACTTGCATACACACACAGTTGCACACATATTCATTCCCCCTCGTTATCAGGACACGTGGCCATCTATCTACAAGCGAATTTTCTTTTTACCAGGCACCCCACTCCCTCAAAAAAAACCTGCATCGAAACATCTCCCACTTCTGCCAGTTGTGGAAAGACTATTTTTTTGTTGTTGTTTGTTTGAGTTCTTGAATGTACTACAGTGCAGGTGTACTTCAGGAAAAAGGAACATGTCAGCATTTATGGGGCAGGGGGAGGAGAGGGTATTAAACAAGCATGGAACAATAAACCAGATAAATTTCACCCATCACCTAGTTGTGCCTGGGGCCAGCCCAGAACACAGTAATGCTGTTACCAAAGAACTCTGCATAAGTCATGTCCTTTAATGATTGCAGTAAACCTCTGTTAACTGCATTATTCCTATTTTACAGACCAGGAAACAAGCTCAAGTGTGGTTAAGTCCAGAACTTGGCCATGATCAGCAAGTAAGAGGAAGAAGCAGGACTCAAACCCAGATAGCCTGTCAACTGGCCACCAAGCATAATTATCATGCCTGCTTGGTTTCACACCCTCAGAGGTCAAGATGTTCATACCCACAGAGAACAGGAGAGAGAACACCAGGTGCATCCAGATAAATCAAGACAATGGGGAACAGAAGATACTTCCAGTGCTCTAGGAAATAAATATTTTCACCTAACCTAAACACTGAGTCGCAATGCAGAAGAATGTTGGGAGTGGGGGATTAACTCAGAGGAAAACTTCCAAGCCATCAGTAGCCAAATTTTAGGAGCCAGACTCTCCTGGAAACAGGGCATATTTGAGAAGCCATCTGTTCTCAGAACTAAAGAGCATACAGGGACAGAAATAGGTCAAGAGTCAACTAGATTTACTGGAATCAATACTAAACTTTGGAGCTGAAAGATATCAGTCAATAGAATCAATGACCTTGCCTGTCATTAGTCCATTTTTCACACTGCTGATAAAGACATACCAGAGACTGGGCATCACAAAAGAGAGAGGTTTATTGGATTTACAGTTCCACGTGACTGGGGAGGCCCCACAATCATGGTGGAAGGTGAAAGGCACATCTCACATGGTGGCAGACAAGAGAAGAGAATGAGAGCCAAGCAAAATGGGTTTCCCCTGATAAAACCATTTGATCTCATGAGACTTATTCATTACCATGAGAACATTATGGGGGAAACCACCCCCATGATTCAATTTTCTCCCACCAGGTCCCGCCCACAATACATGGGAATTATGGGCATACAATTCAAGATGAGATTTGGGTGGGGACACAGCTAAACCATATCATTCCCCAAACCTGCTTTCTTCCATGACTGGGAGTAGAAAGAATGTTCAGCTAGGATCTAGAAGATTGGGTTCAATTCTTGTTCAATTGTTTTCTGGCTGTGTGTTTTTAAGCCTGTAGCTAAACCTCGCTGAGACACAAATGTGGCAATTAAAAATCAAAAGTTTTTTAAAGTACTAGACATCAGAACACTGGTCCAAATCACTATAGTCAAGTCACAGCTAAGCCTTTTGCCAAATGGGGATCACAATGGTCACCTTCCAGGGATGCTGCAAATGGGCAAACACATGCAGAAGTGCCAGGTTAACTATGAAGGCTACTTAAAATGATCACACTTGCCTCCACCAAAAAGAGAGGGAATCTAACCAGGAGGTCCTTCAAAATTCCTCTTGGTTAAGCTTTGGTCAATGATCCTTTGGTGAAAAGAGCTAATAAACTGCTTGCTAGGTGACAAGAAGGGCCAGCTGCATGGGGCGCAATCTCTGTGGTCACAGAGGGCCCTGCTGTCTCTATCTTCAGATTCATACTAATGTTTGAGCAAGGAGTCCCACATTTTTCACCTTGCACTGAGTCCTGCAAATCATGTAGCAGGACCCGGTGCATGGCACTGTGCTTAGCATCTAGAACACAGCAATAAAACAGACTGGCATCCTTGAGGAGCACCAAGCAAGTAGATTACTTTGGGAGCAAATCCTACAAAGCAAACAGGACACTTACAGAAATAAATTAACTTGCATATTTTATTCCTCAGTCCAATCTTACACTGAAAGCTCCAAAGACTAAAGCACTTACTTATCCTTAGGCCAATCCCTGGCTTGTTTGCACATGAAACACACCTGAATACCTACAGACTCACCCAGCCCCACCCTTCTGAGCTGAGAAGACATTTTCCAGGACTCCTGCCTCACCCTGGGGCATGTCCACCCACCTACGATGTAGGTAAATGAGTACCTAGAGCAGTGGTCCTCAAAGCACAGTCTCTAGACCAGCAGCACAGCATCACCTGGGAGCTTGTTAGAACTGCAAACTCGGGGCCGGGCACGGTGGCTCACGCCTGTAATCCCAGCACTTTGGGAGGCCAAGCAGAAGGATCACTTGAGGCCAGGAGTTTGAAACCAGCCTGGGCAAGAGTGAGACCCCATCTTTACAATAAATACAGAAAACTTAGTCAGGCCTGGTGGCTCGCGTCTGTAGTTTTAGCTGCTTGGGAGGCTGAAGCAGGAGACATCACTTGAGCTCAGGAGCTCTAGGTTGCAGAGAGACATGATCGCACCACTACACTCCAGCCTGGATGACAGAGCAAGACCCTGTCTTAAAACAAATGCAAACTATATTAGTTCATTTTCATACTGCTGATAAAGACATACCCAAAACTGGGAACAAAAAGAGGTTTAATTGGTCTTACGTTCCCCATGGCTGGGGAGGCCTCAGAATCATGGCAGGAGATGAAAGGCACGTCTTACATGGCAGCGGCAAGCAAAAATGAGGATGAAGCAAAAGCAGAAACCCCTAATAAACCCATCAGATCTCACGAAACTTATTCACTATCAGAAGAATAGCACAGGAAAGACCGGCCCCATGATCCAATTACCTCCCCTTAGGTCCCTCCCATAACACATGAGAATTCTGGGAGATATGATTCAAGTTGAGATTTCAGTGGGGACACAGCCAAACCATATCACAAACTCTCAAGCCCCACCCAAGACCTGCTGAATCCGAAATCCTGGAAATGGGCCCAGCAATCCGGGTTTTAACCAGTGCTCCAAGGGGCTTCCTCTGCATGCTAAGGTTTGAGAACCACAGGCCTAGGTTATCAAATCTAATCACTTTGAAATTTATTATCTTTTCTTCCTTTTTTTTTAATTGCTATGAAGGGTGTGTTGAGGGGAAATTAGCAAGGCTGGGCCTTCCCAACAACGTCCTCCACAACACAGTCACTGGCAATTCCCAAAGACCAGCGTCTCTTTGTGTGTTTCCTGCAAAATTCAGTATAACTCACACACTTTGTTTTTGCCTGTCCATTCAACACACAATGTAACCCCACAGTCCCTTGTGAACACACATCCCATTTGCACATGTCAAGTATCTGATTCATTTAGACTTATCCCAATTGCTTAATGTGCGCAACAGAAGCCTCCTGGTATTCTTGCTCTAAACAGCTGAGTTAATACCCTCGGACAAAGGGGCCCTGGTGTTTGGGTGAGCTCCCATGGGTCTGACAGCCACAAAGAGAAGCTTGTTGAATGCACACATAAAAAGAGAAGAGATAGGAGGCAGATACTCTGATCTTTATGACCCTCTGATTATTCTATCAGTTAGTTAAAACATAAATCCATCCTCTGACCTAACAAAATACTATTTTACTTCCTTTTACCCCATATTTTATCTTTTATAGGCAATAAAACATAAAAACCTTACAAAGGTTATGTTCTCATCAATTTTTGCACTAAATGACAATAAATTAAGTGTAGGTTACTGCAGCAGCAACATAGATGTCAGCTCAAAACTTCCTTGAAAGACAACCTCCCACCATTAGAGTTGAAAGCTACTAATCAAAGATTTCTTGATTAAAATTAACAACCGATTTTAAAATGGCAATGCTGTTCTATTTCTTTAAGTAGTTAGGGAGTCTCTAGCCCTTTCTCTTGTTTCTTAAAATCTGTTTTAGAAGTCCACAAATAAAAAAGAATGTAAAAGAGTGAAAAATTTATTTGTTGGGCGCACATAAGAAATACTTTGTGGAATCACTTTGGGTTTAATGTCTTTCAGCTTTTATTATAATAAACAGCCTCCCAAACCTTCACAGCACTAAACAGGTACCAGACATATAAACTCAAAATTTATTTTTTATTTATATGAAAGTCATTCAACCAATATTTGTCAAGAGGTTACATTAAATCAAGGTTAATTAAACAAGTTGGTAAACACAAAGCATCTAGAACAATACCTGGCAAATAGCAAAAGCCCAGCAAGTATTAGTTATCCCTTGTGCATTATTATTGTCATTGCTGTTATTAT
This sequence comes from Nomascus leucogenys, assembly GCF_006542625.1. Classification (NCBI taxonomy): domain Eukaryota; kingdom Metazoa; phylum Chordata; class Mammalia; order Primates; family Hylobatidae; genus Nomascus; species Nomascus leucogenys. The sequence continues at coordinate 79,549,957 of NC_044386.1, forward strand.
GATATGTGCTATTATGTGCTATGTATTAGAAATACAATGATAAGCAAAACACATATGGCTCTCCCACTCTCCTGAAGTTCAAGTGCAAGTGGCAAAGACAGACATCAATCAAATAATCACACAAATAAATGTAAGTTACAAATTGTTACAACGAAGACATAACCCATTTCAGAGAGGGGGCACTAAAAACTCAGAGTAGTTTCATATCGTTTTGATTTTGAAACCTCTTGGATATTAGGGAGGCTGAGGTGGGAGGATCCCTTGAGCCCAGGAATTTGAGGCTGCACTGAGCTATGATCATCCCACTGCAGTACTGCCCGGGTGACAGAGCAAGGCCCTGTCTGGAAAGAAGAAAGGAAGGAAAGGAGGGGAGGGGAGGGGAGGGGAGGGGAAGGGAGGGAGGGGAGGGGAGGGGAGGGGAGGGGAGGGGAGGGGAGGGGAGGGAGAAAGAAAGAAAGAGAGTAATCTCTTAGATAGTAATTTGGACCAAATCATGACTCTTCCTCCATTGGTTTCAAGATCCTTCTATATTACTATGCAAATTCCAAATGGAAAACAGCCAAAAAGATATGCAAACGAATATTCATATTTCATTACTTTATCACTCAACACCAGAAATGTTTTCCACAAATTTTTAGATTAAAACTTACATTTTTTATACTGTTAACATTTTCAAATACAGAAACTGGGGTATCCCAAGAAACAAGCCTGTGGTCAGATAGATATATTCAATGAAACTTTCATGAATTTTTCAGAACTTTATGAATAAATCCCAAATTAAAGCTAGGGTTTACCTCTTAGTTTGCAATCCACTTGCCTGAATCTTATGACTATTTCCAGACTGTTAGTTACTTTGTTAAAAATATTTTTTATTCCCTTCGCTTGTTTTTTAAGTGACAAGATACGTTTTCTGGTGATTTCACTTAGAGTCAAAAGCAGGAAAGAAAATACGTGATCACAGAATGTGGAGGGCCTATTTTTTAATAGACCCTATTTGACAAGAGAACTGGGAAGATTCAGAAAGGCCCAGGGATGTGTTGACTGGCAGAGTCACACCACAGAGGGTAGAGCCGGAAGGAAACCCTCAGACCATCCCCTCAACTTCTGTAGCACACGGTGGAAGGGCCAGGATCGGGGTCCAGGGGTCTGCTTCTGGATCCCAGCTCCACTGCATCGTGTCTGAACTTGGGGCAGGTAGCTTTACCTTTTTCAGGCTCCTGCTCTATGAAGTGGGTAGCCACCTCATTAGGCAGCAGTGAGGATGAGGTGACAGAATGCATGCCAGTGCTTCTCAGCAGAAACTGAAACAGCGAGCACTAGTTAGCATCAGTGCAAGCCTTTCAAAACCCTGCCTCCTGATGAGATAAGATCCAAAATGACAACTACAAAAACACAAACAAACTGAGACCTGGAATGCCAGTTTCCACTGTCCATGAACTGAGGCAGAACAGACCTCCTCTGTGCTTCCCATGAGCTGACCATTACCTGTTCCAGCCGGGCTGATTTCTCTCCCCTAGGGTCACCTGGAGAAGTCAGCCCTACTGGAACAGGTAGTGGTCAGCTCATGGGAAGCGCATTTCCTCTGAGCCTTTAGAGGCCTCTATGCCCTGACCTCTCAACTCATTCTACCCTGACCCACACCTCATAGGGTTATTTATTACTAGACTAGAAATTGTAGCTAAACCAATAGCTCAATTACAACTTTGCAATCAATTTCTGTGTGCCTAGGAGTTTAATTCCATAGGCTAGTCATACGAAGGAAAAAAGACAGTCATCCAAAACTCTTTCATTCATCCATTTAAAACATTTATTAAGAACATGCTGTGTGCCAAGCTCCAGGCTAAACCTTAGATATAAACGTGCATAATGATAGTCTCTGTCGTTAAGGTGTTCACCATCTTGGGGGAGGACGGCACTTAATGATAACATAGTATAATGACAAAGTTATACACAAAATGTTAAAATATTTTTACTTTTAGGAATTCGGTCTGGAAAGTAAAATATTCAGAACTTAAAGAAAAAAATACCATTCATCAATAATAACTATTTTCTCTTCTTTATTAGCTAATTAATACATCAGTTGTAATAGAACCATAAAATGAGGATAAGCAAAAAGAAAAATATTACCTATATTATTTAATTTACATTCTAAATAGCTACTGTTAACACTTAGCTGCATGGCCTTCTGCACCTTTAAATATATATCTATTTCTAAACAAGATATAAGACCATTTTATGCATGGTATGATAATATGAGCTTTTCACTTATCATTTGATACGGTTTTTCTGTGTCCCCACCCATTATCCTAGGTGAAGTAACTCAGAAACAGAAAGTCAAACAGCAGGGTCTTACTTATAAATGGGAGCTCACAGCGGGTACACATGGACACACAGAGTGGAATAAGAGACATTGGAGGTTACAAAAGGTGGGAGGATAGGAGCGGGGGAACGGTTGAAAATTACCTCTTGGGTACAACACTCATCATTTGGGTGATGCATACAGTAAAAGCCCAGACTTCATTACTGTGTAATATATGCACGTAAGACATCCACACTTGCACCCTCTAAATATATAAAAATTGAAAAAAATAATTTGTCTGTATGGGGAAAGTGATATGGAGAGGGTCTCTCTCTGTTGCCCTGTTGCCCAGGCTACAGTGCAGTGATACGATCATAGCTCACAGCAGTCTCAACCTCCTGGACTCAAGCAATCCTCCCATCTCAGCCTCCAGAATAGGTAGGACTACAGGCACCAGCCACCATGCCCAGCTAATTTTAATTTTTCTTTTCTTTTTTTGAAACAGGGTCTCACTATGCTGCCCAGACTGGTCTTGAATTCCTGGCCTGAAGCGATCCACCTGCCTTGTCTTCCAAAAGTGCTGGAAGGACTTCGGGCAGAGCAAGGTGGCAGAGAGAAGGCTCCACTGACCATCCACTCAGCAAGCCCACCAATTTAACATCTACACCAGCAGCATTGGTGTGAGTCACTGCACCTGGCCAATTTATCATTTTAAATGATCGCACAGTATTCTATTGTTACCAGAATTTCTTTAGCTACTCGCTACTGTTGGATATTTTGACTGCTTTCAATCTTTTGGCTATCATAAATATTATAATATTCTATTCACAAAGCTCTTCAACCTAGTCCATTTATTTTTCCAGAATAATTTCCTAGACGTGGAATTGTTGGATCAAAGGGTGTGCATCTTTAAGACTTTGATATCTATTACAAAATTGCCCTCCAGAAAGGGTGTACCATTAAATACCACCATTTCCCCATATCATCACCCTCACTGCATAGCAGCACTCTTTTTCCTCTTTGCATTTAGTATTTTTACATTTCAATGGGCCTACTGTAGCTAAAAATATCGTTTATGACAGCATCTTTTTTAGAAGTAATGACACTTGCTGAAATTAGGCAGTTTTGAGCTGTGCCATAATCCTAGTTTGGGTGTGGGGCATCAGTGCTTCTCAGACTCTACCATGCATAGAAGATCTTGTTAAATTGCAGATTGATTCATTAGGTCTGGGTTAGAGATTGAGTTGCCGCATTTCTAACAAGCTCCAGGGAACACCAATGCTGCCGGTCCAAGAACTACACTTTGAGGAGCTTGAGCAATTCACTGAACTGCAAAGGGCCTCTGTTTACCCATCTGTGAAATGAAAAGCTTGGAGTAGCCGGTCTTTAAGTGCCTTCTTTTTCCACCCCACCCGCCGCCCCCGCGACGGAGTCTCTCTGTCGCCCAGGCTGGAGTGCAATGGCGCGATCTCGGCTCACTGCAACTTCCACCCCCCTGGCTTCAAGAAATTCTCCTGCCTCAGCCTTCGGAGTAGCTGGGGATTACAGGCCACCACGCCCGGCTAATTTTTGTATTTTTTAGTAGAGATGGGGTTTCTCCACATTGGTCAGGCTGGTCTTGAACTCCTGACCTTGGGTGATCCACCCGCTTCAGCCTCCCAAAGTGCTGGGATTACAGGCATGAGCCACTGCGCCCAATCTAAGTTCCTTATCCTCAACAGTGAAAGAAGTTGTCCCTTGAGCAAATATAACTAGGTGTATCCTAAATTTCTTTTCACTAGGACAATTGTGAATATCTTCTTCCCTTCACCCCGCAGGACTGCATGCAGGTCCACAATGAGGAAACAAAGTGTGAGGCCAACCAAGCAGCCGACATTCAAGCAGCCACATCTCAAGGAAAAAAACACCCCTGAAAGAGAACACTCTGCTCCAACTGCCATTTCTCCTGGTAGTGCATGATTATAACGATGTACATCATTTTCTCTTCCCAAAAGGAATAGATTTAACAAGAACCTAAGGCTAATTCGCCCATTAAGGGAACAAAGAGTGAAATGAGGGAGGAGAATTGACAGAAATATTGCATCTGTAAATACCTTGCCAAAGAGCCTGCAGAAGTCAGCTCTCGGCACAGGGAGTTTCAGTGTCCTCGACAGAATTTGACTTGTCCTGGCTACTCCCTTCTGTTCGTTTCTCCCGCATGCTTTTCTGCAACACTAAAAGGTAGGCAGAAGGACAATATTAAAAGATGGGCAGAAGCAGCTCAGAATGCCTGAGCTGACTCCAGTGGCCGCCTAAAATAATGGGGAATCGATAGACATCTTTTCTTGTTTACCAGCGGTGTGCAAATGCTGCCATGCTAGTTCTGTAAGAACATGAAACATGTATTATTCACCCTGATAGAAGAAAAACTGTAAATGCTCTCTAGTTCAGTTAGGGTATCAGATAAGACCATGAGTGGCTGTTGGATTCAATTCTCAATTTTTGCAAGATTGTGCTGGAATTATTTATTTTTAGTAACAATGCATTCTCCCCACCTTCAAACATTTTTCTCCTCCTTCTTTCCTTTTACTGGAAGACAGTTTCATTTGTTCACAAAACTCTTTTTCTCACTTTAATTTCCTTTAAATTCAGTCTGTTTTGACTCCTAAGGAAATTTTTATTTTTAAAAAAGGACCAAACTCCTTTGCTTTTCTCTTAGATGGATGATACCCTGCCCTGCTCTCCAGCGGCCCCCACAAAAGTTAGGAGGTTTTGTTTCTTACATTAGGGCAGAACTAGTCATTCTGATCAACTCCAACTTCAATCAAGGACATTGGCCAATCTGTCAGAACCTGAAATAAAATAAAAATAAATCCGCTAGCAGTGTCTTCCACTTTTAATGTTTATCCTGCTGGGTGCCCCCCTTCCTTTCTGCAATGGAAGAACCCCCTACCATTTTGCAAGCCCGTGTGTGCCCCCTCGTTTGGAGCCATTTGCAATCTCTTACACTAGTGTTTCAAGGTGGAGCCCCAGCCAGGATGCGTTTCTCTGAAGAGCTTCTACCCTAATTCCTCCCCCTCATTTCGAAGCTTGTCAGGGGGACCCAAGCAATAAGAAGGTCAATAGGAAAACAAATCCCACCTTATTAAGTCTTGTTTGATCTTAAAACCACATCATCCGAGATTTCAGCGACATTCTGCTGGCTCCGCACAAAGAGGAACGGAGTTTTCTTATGAAAATAAATTAGACAAGCACACAGAAGAAAAAGAAAATGGATGTGCAACTGTTAAAATGTTTGAGAGCCTTACATGTGGCCAGCGAGCTCAGCAAAGGACACTGGTTTCTTTTTCTCTCTTCTTTAGTCTTTTACTCCCTACTCTCTATTCTTGCAGCAAAACAAATATTTTTCCTTCAACAAATATTTTTAAGGTGCTACTTTTCAATTAAAGATGTTTGATTTCTTTTGTGTGATGGGGTTTTTGTTTTTCGCACTGAAATGATAACAACACTGAAGATGGCAAAGGGAAGCCCTAGGAATAGCCTTGCTGCAATCCATCAGCTGCGATAATATCAAGATGAATATATTGTCAGGAATCTGTATGTAGCATTTCATTTATCCTACCCGCTCTCCTAAGAGCGGCTCCCCCGGGGATTACCTTATTATTCAAGCTTCCTGGACTCACTCCAAATGCATATTGCAACTACAATTCAAAGGGAAACTTATAAAAGGTGATAGGAAATAGACCTTCTACAGAACATTTTTTTTAAATTAACCTTTTTGGAGTTTAATTCCATCCTGTATACCTATAAATAGACCAGCTTTCAGGAACTAAAAACTAATCCTATAGTAATAACACAAAGCTCGATTTCTCATTCCATACAATCATTAATATTGCTTTACAAATAACGAGAAATCTCTTCAACTTCTTAAGCTTTGTAATTCATTTCTGTACACCAATTCAAGAAACCTCATTAGTTTAGGTGGCCTTTTTGCAATACCATCCAAGGCATGCAAATATTTGGAATTTTTACCTTAGGTCAGAGTTTAAGAAAAAAAAAATGATTTCTCATTTCCAGAAAGGATTTATGAATGTAGAAAAATGCTTTTGTGACAGTGACATGTTTGTGTTACCTAATTCACAAATAAAATAAGTTATATAGAATATATGAAGTAAAAATCAAAAGGAAAAAAGAGAAAGGATTTTATATAAATGGTGGAAAATTTTTAAGTAAAAAAAAATCTCGTTACATCCTTAACATTTCTAAATCTTGTTACATCCTTAACATTTTTTTCTATAACCCAGTTTCAATACTCCAATCAAATGTAAGATGGAAGAGCTTTGATTTGAGAGAAAAAAAATCCTTTGAACATTGATCGACATGTGATTTGTGCAATTATTTAACCTGGATTTAACTCCCTCTACTCTATGCTCAAATCACTTGACTGACTGAGATGCTGTTTCCATTGAGCTGGGTTTACAATTATCTTTAAACAAGCGAAACTTCAAAAGCTGCTCAATGGGTATTTTCCGTTCTTCATTAGAACTCGTAAACGTATAACCTGCATATAAACAAGTCACTCCACCTAATTAAATGGAATCTCTTCCTCTCTATTAAAAATTTAGAAGTGCTGCCTGGGTATAAACATGTCATCTCAGAAGGTGGGAGGCGAGACCCTCTTAATGTCCGTGAATAACCAGCTGAATCTCCTTTAAGCAAAGCCACGTTAATAATAGCACAGACACACATAAATTATTCTAATGATTTTATTATCAGTAAAGATTGGTTAAACGGAAAGGGTGTTCATTGTTGGCAATTATGCCCTCAAGTTTCATCTGACTACTAGAGAAATGCAGTCCAGAGCTTTAATTTACTTCAGAGACCATCACATAGCTTCTTGCCCACTTTCTTTTTCAAACATCTGTATCCTAGAAAAGGTAATGGAGCATTTTCTCTGATGGCCGTGTCTAGATCGGAAAATGTTTTTTGTTTTTCTTTTTTTATCACATTTCTAGACTTAGAACTCTTAGGAAAATGATCCATAAAAGCTCCAGTTTGGAAATTGAAATATTCTTAAAGCCTTTTGAGTTAGTGGTTGTTTCGTTTGGTTATTAAAGGAAGAAAAGCTTCTTAAAGTCCTTGTCCCTTTTTTGAAAACTGATGGAGAAATTATAAAGCACCTCCAGCTAATCAAAATAGTTTACCTAGAGCTCAGGATTCACTGCTATAGCTCCCAACCTTCCTTTTTTAAAAAAGACAAACTCTTTTCATAAAGTTTGAAACAATATTTGTGGCATTAAGCTTTATATCATAAGACCAGGCAGAAATTGCAGCATGTAAATGTTTGAAAAGGAGATGTAGACTTTTGAGCTGTGAGGTGCTTTGTTGGAGCGTCCTCTTGTGGTCAAATGTCATCAATACAACTTTACAGTCACATTTTTTTTTAAAGGGCACGTTTGACAAACCCACAGTGGTGCAATTTTGACACAAGTTGCAATTCAGGATTGAAAGTTTGGGATCTTGTTGGATTTTGTATCCTCTCCTATTCTCCAGAAACACCTTAAAATGCATTCACTCAGGCAAACAGGAATTCATGAGAGCCCTTAAATATACGAGAACTCTCAAAACACACAAAAATTATGCACAAATGCAAGGCAATGCTCCTTACTGATTTGGGAACAGAGAAAGTCTACCTCATGAGGTGGCACCTCTCCCCAGGTGTCCTTCAACTGGCCATGGGAGGGACAGTTTTTTCCCTGGCATCAGCACCACTCTCAGAGGCCAACAGCATGAGATGTAGTGGCTGCAGGCTGGGTGGATCATGTCACCCATCACTGCCCCTGTGACGTTGAGTGCACCCATCTGCCAGGAGAAGGTATATCTCCAGTGGAGCAAGACTCCCAGAGGCCTCAGTTCTTGGATGGAAGTGAGTATGGCTTTTCTCTGATACCTACTCCAATAGGGAATTCAAAGTGAGGGGAAAATATTAAAGGGAGTTATTATATTCAAGTATTTCCATAATTTGTTAACTGTAAAGTATGTATCATATTTATGGCTTCAAAATAATCTACTTAGAAGCCTCACTAAAGATAAAGATCTTTGTGAAAATTCCTACCTTTGATCAGAAATCTGGGTTAAAACGGATTGAGAAATGAGGGCTTCTCTTTGATACCTCAAATTTTTAGGTCTTGAAGGGACTCTGTGCATTATAGATTTCAAACTTCTCATTTTACAGATTAGAAAGAAAACAAAGAGGCTGGGCGCAGTGGCTTATGCCTGTAATCCCAGCACTTTGGGAGGTCAAGGTGAGCAGATCACTTGAGGCCAGGAGTTCAAGACCAACCTGGCCAACATGGTGAAACCCCTACTCTATTAAAAATACAAAAATTAGCCAGGTTTGGTGGTGGGTGCCTGCAATCCCAGCTACTCAGGAGGCTGAGGCAGGAGAGTTGCTTGGACCCAGGAGGTGGAGGTGGCAGTGAGCCAAGATCACACCACTGCACTCCAGCCTGGCTGACAGAGTGAGAGAAAGAAGGAAAGGAAAGAAAGGAAGGAAAGGAAGGGAAGGAAGGGAAGGAAGGAAGGAAGGAAGGAAGGAAGGAAGGAAGGAAGGAAGGAGGAGGGAGGGAGGGAAGGAGGGGGAGGGAAGAGGGGGGAGGGAGGGATGGGGGATGGGGGGGAGAGAGAGAGAAGAAAAGAAAAGAGAAAGAAAGAAAAGAAGGCACAATGAGGGATAGGAACCTGCCCAGGGTCTTCTGGTAGAAAGCAGCAAACTTGGGGTGGGAAGGCAGTGTCTCAGCTGTAGTTAACATGGCCCACCCTCCTTGGCTCCATCTTGCCAAAGAGCTTTCTGGCATCCAATTCCTCACACTAGCCTGAAGTTCCCAATTTGCCTCAATTGCCCCTACACTTCACCTAAAACTTCTGTCCTGTCACTGATTTGTCCATCCTGGCTCTTTCCTTTTAATGATAAATAAACGATCACCATATTCTTTAAGATAAGACTAACTGCATTTGAAAATCACATAATATAAAGCATCCTCTCTGGAAATTTCTGGAATTCTCATTCCTTGTTTGTTTATGTACCTGGATTTAATTCCCTCTACTCTATGCTCAAATCACTTGATTGACTGAGATGCTGTCACTCTTGTCACTCAAGAGTCTTAATACAAAATAGAGTATGGAAAGAAACTAATAATGTGCATTTTTATTATAAATGCTAATTTTAGCACATCTCAATGACTGATTTTATAGATCATCAGGAAGTAGCTTTTAGTCATTTATGAAAATAAAAGCCCATAGAATTATTCATCGTAGGTAAAAAAAAAAAAAAACTGAAGAAAGGTCTTTGATCAGCTGCCCTAAGGTTTTCAGCTAGTATATGACATAGAAATGTGTAAGGGTTCTGGGAGATTAATGGACCGCCAAGATCTGAGATGGTTATGGTTGTCGCAGACATCCCCACAAGATGGCGCTCTTCTCTATTTTCCATTCATCTTAATTTTAAAAAGTGATTTTTACAGTCTCAGAATTAAATAGAATCACGAAATATGTAGATGGTTTCATATATTATCCTGTTTAATGTTGCAACATAGATGGCAGTTATAAAAATCAGGGCCTCTCTCCCCCATCCTGTCAGGAGGGGATCCCTGCCTGGATCCCCAAGGGTAGGGTGAGGGGTGTTGATGGTGCTCTTAGGAAATGCCAGGACTTGGGAGAAAGGGAGTGTGTGGGGTGGGGATGTGTGTTGCAAGATTCTGTTTTTCCTAAAAGGTGAATTTAGTCTTAAAAGTATGTTAATAAGATTTCTCATATATTAAGAGTTTTCTATCATCAAGGCTAAAGCAGAGGCTTCCCAATCATAGCCCTTCCTCCACAAATTCCCCTCCTGAAGGGACTTTGCTGTCTATATCCCTTCCCTCCCACAGCAGTTCCTCTCCTGGGCTATTGAAATAACAATGGTTTCATAATTCTCCTTAAAAGGCAGCAGACAGCAACTCATTTGGCAGGAAAATGGGTAAAAAGAAAATAATATATTGAAGTTATTTTAAAACCTCATGGATTTGGGCTAGAGTTCTCAATGCTTGCCTCCACCATACTCTGGTTCCAAAAGCTAGACTGAAATATTTTGCTAATAAAGAAATTGATGCTGGCTTTTCAACAAATGAGGCTGGAACAATTGGATGTCCATATGCAAAAAGAGTAGCCTAGAGAAAGACCTTATACCTTACATAAAATTAATTCAGAATGGGCCAGGTGCAGAGGCTCATGCCTGTAATCCCAGCACTTTCGGAGGCCAAGGCAGGCGGATAACTTGAGGTCAGGAGTTTGAGACCAGCCTGGCCAACAGCGTCTCTACCAAAAAATACAAAAATTGGCCAGGCGTGGTGGTCCACGCCTGTAACCCCAGCTACTTGATTGAGACAGGAGCTGACACAGGAGAATTGCTTGAACCCAGGAGGTAGAAGTTGCAGTGAGCCAAGACTGCGCCACTGCAGTCCAGCCTGGGTGACAGAGTGAAACCCTACCTCGAAAAAGAAAAAAAAAAAAAAGTCAATTCAGAATGAATGGCCTAAACGTAAACTGCAAAACCATGAAAACTTCTTGAAGACAATGTAGGAGAAAATCTACATGACCTTGGGTTTGGTGATGAGTTTTAAAATACAATGCCAATAGCAATCTCCATGAAAGAAAAAATTGGTAAGTTGGACTTTACTAAAATTTAAAACTTCTGCTCTGTGAAAGACACCATTAGGAGAATGAAAGGACAAGCCACAGGCTGGAAGAAAATATTTGCAGAACACGTATCTGACAAAGGACTCATATTTAAAATCCGAAAGAATTCTTAAAACTCAACAATTGAAAAACAAATAACAGAATAAAGAAGGTGCAAAAGATCTGAAAAGACACCTCAATAAAGAAGATATATATGGCACAGAAGTATACAAAAAGGCGTTCAACATCATTTGTCATTAGAAAATTGCAAATGAAAATAATGAAACACTACTGGGGCCAGGCGTGGTGGCTCATGCCTATAATCCCAAAACTTTGGGAGGCCAAGGTGGGTGGATCACCTGAGGTCAGGAGTTCAAGACCAGCCTGGCCAACAGGGGAAACCCTGTCTCTACAAAGAATACAAAAATTAGCTGGGTGTGGGGGTGCATGCCTGTAATCCCAGCTACTCCAGAGGCTGAGGCAGGAGAATCGCTTGAACCCAGGAGGGGGAGGTTACAGTGAGCTGAGATCGCACCATTGTACTCCAGCCTGGGTGACAGAGCGAGACCCTGTCTCAAAAAACAAAAGAAAAGAAACACTACTACACAACTATTAGATCCTACACAACTATTAGAGTGGCCACACCCAAAAAATCTCACAATACCAACTGCCAGCAAGGATGTAGAGTAACAGAAACTCCCATTCTTTGCCAGTGGGAATGCAAAATGGTATAGCCACTTTGGAAGACAGTTTGACACTTTCTTACAAAACAAAACAGTCTTTTATCATGTGACCCAGCAATTGTGCTCCTAGGCATTTGTCCAAATGAGCTAAAACTTATGTCCCCACAAAAATTTGCACAGCAATGTTTATAACACCTTTATTCATAATCATCAAAAACTGAAAGCAGCCAACATGTCCTTTAATAGGTGAATGGAATAGCAAACTGTGGTGCATTTATACAATGAAATATCATCTAGCAATAAAAAAAATAAGATACCAAACCACTAAAAGACACAGATGGCCAGGTGTGGTGGCTCACGCCTGTAATCCCAACACCTTGAAAGACCAAGGCAGGAGGATCACTTGAGGTCAGGAGTTTGAGACCAGCCTCGCCAACATGGTGAAACCCTGTATCTACTAAAAATACAAAAATTAGCTGGGCGTGGTGGCATGCACCTGTAATCCCAGCTACTCTGGAGGCTGAGGCAAGAGAATCACTTGAACCAGGAAGGTGGAGGTTGCAGTGAGCCAAGATCTCACCACTGCACTCCAGCTTGAGTGACAGAATGAGACTCTACCTCACCAATATTCAACATTCTTAAACAAAAGAATTTTCAACCCAGAATCTCATATCCAACCAAACTAAGCTTCATAAGTGAAGGAGAAATAAAATCCTTTACAGACAAGAAAATGCTGAGACATTTTGTCACCACCAGGCCTGCCTTACAAGAGCTCCTGAAGGAAGCACTAAACACAGAAAGGAACAACTGGTACCAGCCACTGCAAAAACATGCCAAATCATAAAGACCATCAACACTATGAAGAAACTGCATCAATTAACCGGCAAAATAACCAGCTAACATCGTAATGACAGGATCAAATTCAAACATAACAATATTAACCTTAAATGTAAATGGGCTACATGCTCCAATTAAAAGACACAGACTGGCAAATTGGATAAAGAGTCAAGACCCATCTGTGTGCTGTATTCAGGAGACCCATCTCACAATGCAAAGACACACATAGGCTCAAAATAAAGGGATGGAGGAAGATCTACCAAACAAATGGAAAGCAACAAAAAAGCAGGAGTTGCAATCCAAGGCTCTGATAAAACAGACTTTAAAAAAACAAGGATCAAAAGAGACAAAGAAGGCCACTACACAGTGGTAAAGGGATCAATTCAACAAGAAGAGCTAACTATCCTAAATATATATGCATCCAATACAGGAGCACCTAGATTTATAAAGCAAGTACTTAGAGACCTACAAAGAGACTTAGACTCCCACACAATGATAGGAGACTTTAACACCCCACTGTCAATATTAGACAGATCAATGAGACAGAAGGTTAACAAGGATATCCAAGACTTGAACTCAGCCCTGCACCAAGCGGACCTAATAGACATCTACAGAACTCTCCACCCCAAATCAACAAAATATACATTATTCTCAGCAGCACATCGCACTTATTCCAAAACTGACCACATAGTTGGAAGTAAAGGACTCCTCAGCGAATGTAAAAGAACAGAATTATAACAAACTTTCTCTCAGACCACAGTGCAATCAAACTAGAACTCAGGATGAAGAAACTCATTCAAAACCGCTCAACTACATGGAAACCGAACAACCTGCTCCTGAGTGACTGCCGGGTACATAATGAAATGAAGGCAGAAATAAAGATGTTCTTTGAAACCAATGAGAACAAAGACACAATGTACCAGACTCTTGGGGACACATTTAAAGCAGTGTGTAGAGGGAAATTTATAGCACTAAATGCCCACAAGAGAAAGCAGGAAAGATCTAAAATTGACACCCTAACATAACGATTAAAAGAACTGGAGAAGCAAGAGCAAACACATTCAAAAGCTAGCAGAAGGCAAGAAATAACTAAGATCAGAGCAGAACTGAAGGAGATAGAGACACAAAAAAACACTTCAAAAAAATCAGTGAATCTGAGAGCTGGTTTTTGGAAAAGATCAGTAAAATTGACAGACTGCTAGCAAGACTAATAAAGAAGAAAAGAGAGAAGAATCAAATAGATGCAATAAAAAGTGATAAAGGGGATATCACCACGGATCCCACAGAAATACAAACTACCATCAGAGAATACTATAAACACCTCTATGCAAATAAACTAGAAAATCTAGAACAAATGGATAAATTTCTGGATACATACACCCTCCCAAGACTAAACCAGGAAGAAGCTGAATCTCTGAATAGACCAACAACAGGCTCTGAAATTGAGGCAATAATTAATAGCCTAACAACCAAAAAAAAGTCCAGGACCAGATGGATTCACAGCCAAATTCTACCAGAGGTACAAAGAGGAGCTGGTACCATTCCTTCTGAAACTATTCCAATCATCATTTTATGAGGCCAGCATCATCCTGATCCCAAAGCCTGGCAGACAAAAAAGAGAACTTTAGACCAATATCCCTGATAAACATTCATGCAAAAGTCATCAATAAAATACTGGCAAACCAAATCCAGCAGCACATCGAAAAGCTTATCCACCACGATTAAGTTGGCTTCATCCCTGGGATGCAAGGCTGGCTCAACATACGAAAATCAATCAACGTAATCCATCACATAAGCAGAACCAATGACAAAAACTACACAATTATCTCAATAGATGCAGGAAAGGCCTTCGACAAAAGTCAACAGCCCTTCATGCTGAAAACTCTCAATAAACTAGGAAGTGATGGAACGTATCTCAAAATAATAAGAGCTATTTATGACAAACCCATAGCAAATATCATACTGAATGAGCAAAAACTGGAAGCATTTACTTTGAAAACTGGCACAAGACAGGGATGCCCTCTCTCACCACTCCTATTCAACATAGTGTTGGAAGTTCTGACCAGGGCAATCAGGCAAGAGAAAGAAATAAAGGGTATTCAAGTAGGAAAAGAGGAAGTCAAATTGTCCCTGTTTGCAGATGACATGATTGTATATTTAGAAAACCCCATCGTCTCAGCCCAAAATCTCCTGAAGCTGATAAGCAACTTCAGCAAAGTCTCAGGATACTAAATCAATGTGCAAAAGTCACAAGCATTCCTATACATCAATAACAGACAAACAGAGAGCCAAATCATGAGTGAACTCCCACTCACAATTGCTACAAAGAGAATAAAATACCTAGGAACCCAACTTACAAGGGATGTGAAGGACCTCTTCAAGGAAAAACTACAAACTGCTGCTCAACGAAATAAAAGAGGACACAAACAAATGGAAGAACATTCCATGCTCATCGATAGGAAGAATCAATATTCTAAGAACGGCCATACTGCCCAAGGTAATTTATAGATTCAATGCCATCCCCATCAAGCTACCAATGACTTTCTTCACAGAATTGGAAAAAACTACTTTAAAGTTCATATTGAACCAAAAAAGAGCCTGCATTGCCAAGACAATCCCAAACGAAAAGAACAAAGCTGGAGGCATCACGCTACCTGACTTCAAACTATACTACAAGGCTACAGTAACCAAAACAGCATGGTACTGGTACCAAAACAGAGATATAGACCAATGGAACAGAACAGAGGCCTCAGAAATAGCACCACACATCTACAACCATCTGATCTTTGACAAACCTGACAAAAACAAGCAATGGAGAAAGGATTCCCTATTTAATAAATGGTGCTGGGAAAACTGGCTAGCCATATGTAGAAAGCTGAAACTGGATCCCTTCCTTATACCTTATACAAAAATCAATTCAAGATGGATTAAAGACTTAAATGTTAGACCTAATACCATAAAAGCCCTAGAAGAAAACCTAGGCAATACCATTCAGGACATAAGCATGGGCAAGGACTTCATGACTGAAACACCAAAAGCAATGGCAACAAAAGCCAAAATTGACAGATGGGATCTAATTAAACTAAAGAGCTTCTGCATGGGAGAAGATCTAATTAAACTAAAGAGCTTCAGAATGGGAGAAGATTTTTGAAATCTACCCATCTGACAAAGGGCTAATGTCCAGAATCTACAGAGAACTTAAGCAAATTTACAAGAAAAAACAAACAAACCCATTAAAAAGTGGGCAAAGGATATGAACAGACACTTCTCAAAAGAAGCCATTTATGCAGCCAGCAGACACATAAAAAAAGCTCATCATCACTGGTCATCAGAGAGATGCAAATCAAAACCACAATGAGATACCATCTCACACCAGTTAGAAAGGTGATCATTAAAAAGTCAGAAAACAACAGATGCTGGAGAGGATGTGGAGAAATAGAAATGCTTTTACACTGTTGGTGGGACTGTAAACTTGTTCCACCATTGTGGAAGACAGTGTGGCGATTCTTCAAAGGATCTAGAACTAGAAATACCATTTGACCCAGTGATCCCATTACTGGGTATATATCCAAAGGATTATAAATCATGCTACTATAAAGACACATGCACACATATATTTATTGCAACACTATTCACAATAGCAAAGACTTGGAACCAACCCAAATGTCCATCAGTGATAGACTGGATTAAGAAAATACGGCACATATACACCATATACTATGCAGCCAATACTATGCAGCCATAAAAAAGGATGAGTTCATGTCCTTTGCAGGGAAACGGGTGCAGCTGGAAACCATCATTCTGAGCAAAACTATCACAAGGACAGAAAACCAAACACTGCATGTTCTCACTCATAGGTGAGAATTGAACAATGAGAACACTTGGACACAGGGCGGGGAACATCACACCCTGGAGCCTGTCATGGAGTCGGGGGCAGGGGGAGGGATAGAATTAGGAGAAATACCTAATGTAAATGACGAGTTAATGGCTGCAGCAAACCAACATGGCACATGTATACCTATGTAACAAACCTGCATGTTGTGCACATGTACCCTAGAACTTAAAAAAAAAGAAAAAGAAAGAAAGAAAGAAATATGCAAGATAAGCCTGGGGCATCTTGCAGTGTCAGGAAAGTATAGAAGTTCTCATTCTCTCTCTCTCTCTCTCTCTCTCTGCCTCTCTCTCTCTCTAAGCCTGGGGCACCCTGCAGTGTTGCAAAAGTAAGGAAGTTCTCATTCTCTTTATTTCTCCCTCTCTGGCTCTCTGTCTCTCTCTCTCTCTCTCACACACACACACACACACACACACACACACTCCTAAATTGATGTGTCAAAGAGACACAGGAACCAGCTTAAAGAACTCCCAATGGCCAAAGCTGGAACAATTTGAGCAGCAAAAAAAAGTAGTATTGGATCATAACCCAAAGTATAAAATAAATATCCAAAGTATCCAAAGTCCATAGTGACATAATAAGTAACTGAATAAATAAATAAGAAAAAGAGAAATCTCTTGCTCAGAATTCCAATAATTTGTGTAGCTACTTCACCTCCAAAGAGGTGGATCATAACCCCCTTCTCCTTAAGTGTGGGCCGTACAGTGGCTTCCTTCCAAAAGGTACAGCATGGAAGAGGGGCAGGGTTCCCCTGCAGTGGAGACACCTGACAAACACTGCCTCAGCCAGATGACCAATATTAACTTCACTAATAACAAGTCATGTCAGTAGGATGCCCCTTGATATAAGAGGATGAAAATGGCATTTTACCTCCGTGGTTTTCTTCCAAAAAACATATTACCCCAAGCTAATCATGAGATAAATGTCAGACAATTTTCAATTGAGAGAAATTCTACAAAACAGATCAGTAATCTTCAAAATGTCAATGTCATTACAAACAAGGCAAGCCTGAGAAACTGTCACAGACACAAGGGGCCTAAAAGACGTGACATCTAAATGTAGTGTGATGTCCTGGATATGATCCTGGATCAGGAGAAGGACACAAGGGAAAAACCAAGGACATTAGAATAAACTACGGGCTTCAGTTAATAATAATGCATCAATGTTGGGGTATTAATTGTGACAACTGTGTTGTACTAATATACCATGTTAACAGGGGAAACTAGGTATAGGGAATATAGGCATTCTGTGCTATCTTCACAATAATTTCGTAAATCTGAAACTTTTCTAAAATTCAAAGTTTAGTTTAAAAGATGATGCCGGGCATGGTGGTTCTTACCTGTAATGCCAAGACTCTAGGATGCTGAGACAGGAGGATCGCTCTAGCCCAGGGGTTTGAGGTCGCAATGACATGTGATTGCGTTGCTGCACTCCAGCCTGGGTAACAGAGCGAGACCCTGTCTCTAACATTTTCCAATTTGTGCACACACAAACCTAATGGGTAAATTTTCTTCCATTTTTATTAAAATCCTGGTGCATCCACTCTTGCAGAGATGTTGAAGTAGGTTTGGATCCCACCTCTTACTAGCCATGTGACCCTGGGAAAGTCACTGAGCCTCAGGCCTCACACTAGTCAAATGGGAATTCAACATCATAATATATCAAGCACCAGTGCCTGGCGCCTCAGAACATGTAACCTCAGAACGTTGCTTTTATTAGCTAGCTCATGTGGATTGAACAATAAAACAAATGTCTGGGTAGTAAATCAATTTAAATAGAAAAACTCAGAATGTACAAAATTCCTACACTGAGTCCTTCATCGTGGATGAAAGAATAAAAAATTCTTACTCTTAACCCATCAAGCTCCAACATCAGCTCCAGAAAAATATTCAAACCATTATTTACTCCATTTCCAAACAATATCTTTCAATGAACAGAAAATCCTTCTAGTGGAAGACATTTGGAAGTTTCTTCTCAATCTGCTCAATCTGACTTCTTGGCTTTCCATACAATTGGGGTCTTTAGAGCCTGGCTCTAAGTTTGCCCTGAGGCCAGCCCTTGGAGAAGGCACTTCTCTTACCTTCTCTCCATCCTTGCCCTTGTGCCTTTTTTTTTTCTTTGAGACACAGCCTCTCTCTGTCACCCAGGCTGGAGTGCAGTGGCATGATCTTGGCTCACTGCAACCTCCACCTCCCAGGTTCAAGGGATTCTCATGCCTCAGCCTCCTAAGTAGCTGGAATTAGAGGCACCCGCCACCATGCCCAGCTGATTTTTGTATTTTTAGTAGAGACGTGTTTCACCATGTTGGCCAGGCTGGTCTTGAACTTTTGACCTCAAGTGATCCACCGGCCTAGGCCTCCCAAAGTGCTGGGATTACAGGCGTGAGCCACTGTGCCCAGCCTCTTCTGCCTTTTTCACTCTGGCTTTTTTTTTTTTTTTTTTTTGAGACAGAGTCTTGCTCTGTCACCCAGGCTGAAGTGCAATGGCGCCATCTTGGCTCACTGCATCTGCTTCCTAGGTTCAAACAATCCTCTTGCCTCAGCCTCCCGAGTAGCTAGGATTACAGGCACGCACCACCACACTCAACTAATTTTTGTATTCTTTTAGTAGAGACAGGGTTTCACTATGTTGGCCAGACTGGTCTCAAACTCCTGACCTCGTGATCCACCTGCCTTGGCCTCGCAAAGTGCTGAGATTACAGGCATGGGCCACCGCGCCCAGCCTCACTCTGCCTTTCCTATGGCTCCTTCACACCTCCTCTTCCCGAATCCCCTCTATATCTCTCTCTTCTGATACAGATGGATCGGGCATTCCCTGTTTCATCTCTGCTCCAGATTCAGGTTCTGAGGAGGAGAAAATGAAGTGGACTTAATCACAATCAAACTCTATCCCCTGAGAAGATTAATGTCCACTAGCAAGCCTTCTTCTTCTTACATATTGTTAGGCTAAGAGGGTATGTGTGCCCATCTGTGCCTTGAGGCCAGATTCCAGGAAAAGAGGAAAGCAGAGGTACAAGGAGGGAGAAAAACCCATCACTGTACATGTCACATCCTAAAAATATTTTATGCACAAAATTGAGGCATAATACCTGCACACCTATGATTAAAATTTCCCATTAGCAAAACTGCTAGTTTATATAATAAATGTAAAATGGATCATTATTCTGTAATGTCCCCATAAGTGACTGGCAGGGACTTAGTCACACAAAAAAGTGTGAGAAGAACTGCCTGGACCTGTTGGGTGAACATGTCCACGTGGAAGAAAAACTATACAGCCCAGGCTTCCTGACCTTCCTAGTATCTTCTAATATTGTGGGGCCAAGACTCCCCTGAATGTAGTTGGCTCAATGTTTCCTACAGTTTTTGCTACTATTATTTAATTAGAGTCATAGTTACATGGTTCCAGGAAGTGAACTTTTATCCTCTCCCTCAAGGAACTGGCCTGTGTTAGGTAACCAAATTAATTGACTTTCAAGAATAAGAGGCATTGGACATCGTGAATATTATTTCTCAACCATCATCAGACTACATACAGTCATCAACTTGATAAGGTCCAAAATTGATGGAAACAAAAAAACCTGCCTCACTGCCAAGAAAATAAATGATGTTGCTGTATAGGGAACTCATTAACACCTCCCTTCACGTCGCCTAAGGTCGAAACACTCTGTACACTTCCCCGAGGGCTCGCAGAGTCAGGTCTTGCTGTTCACTGACAGAGAGAAAGGCGGCAGGAGGCACATCTGAGGCTATTAGACAAGAGAATCAAGGAGGTCGAATCCCCAAATGGAAACAGGCCCGAGAAGGAGATAAGCCGCACGGCATCCCTGGAATGATTGTCCAGTGTCCTGCTGGATTCTGCCAAGGCCAAGCAGCGCGTAGCAGGAAGAGTCTTTCCTAGGTCCACGGGGCCCAGTCTCTAATCATACACTACAATATGACATATATTATAGATCTGGTAATATATTACATGTATTTATTTGATTTAGTAAATGCTTCCTTTATACTAAGAACTATACCAGTGACATTACATGTATTGCCTCATTTAATCCTCACAACAACCCTATAGGGTACATACTATTATTCCCAGGGGAGCAAAGCCATAAGGAACACTAAGTGGGGAGACCCTAGGGAAAAGATTCAGCTTAAGAGAACTCCCAGGCTTCCACTGGGGTTCAAGGTTAACGGCCTTTGTTGCAGGTGAATCCAACCCAGAGACAATCATCCCAACTGTCCTATGGCCTCTCACTGGGGACTTATAGCCCCACAGCTGGTCCCAGACACCTTCGACCCAGCAGGCTAACCACTGAGCACCTTTAACCCTGTAGACTTTATTTGGTGGAGATAGGAATTGATTGATTTATCTCTGAGGGAGAGTCCCTCAAAACTTCTAGTATCGAACCCAGAATTGCATTGTAAAATACGTCAAAAGTACATTAATGACCCACCTTATCTGGCTCTTCCAGTTAAACGCTTACTTATATTCAGCCTCTGGTTATGCTACACACTCTCATACCCTGTTCAACAGTCCCCGCCCCATGTTCCCTTCTTTAAGAGCCATAGTCTCTGTTGAAGAAATGATAAATGACTACAAAATCAAGTATGCTAAAGGACTGACGGATCACCCCTTCCAATTATTATTATTTTTTTTTCCTGAAGACAAATCTTAATGCCAAAACCAATGTCAAGGGGGGAAGTTTCTGGCAGAGAGACGGATGGATGGGGGAAGAGAGGACAAGGTTGTTATCTGGTCTTTGGACTTACATAGCACATTCTTTGTGCCAAACGAACAATTTGTGTCATCATCTCTGAATTCATCAGTGGCAGGCAGGTTATTTACAATAAGGTGAGGCAGGCAAGGGGTCGCAGCAAATGTTCTAAGTAGGAGCAAAGAGTCACCAGCAATGATGGAAAGACAGCAGAGGTCCTTGGACAAAGTGATGGGATAGTCCAAGCACCGGGGCAGGGCCCACCCTTTAAGAAGTTGCTGCCCCTATTGTACAAACACTCCTCCAGGAGGGAAGTGAGTGGAGCAGAACAGGGAATGGCAGGAGGGGTTCTGGGGTATGGGGAGAAGGGTGATGCAAGAACAGGGATTCCAAGTAGCTGGGAGATTAGGTCAGCTTCCGGGGCATAGCAGTCTCAGCCCCTACATGGCCAGGGTTATGAGGGGGGGGAAAAGCACGAGCCCCAGGCACAGCGCACCCCTTCCCTGAGGGGTAAGGAGGCCAACAGAGTCTCGGGAGCAGCAGGAGGCAGAGGTGAGTCAACATTCCATGCCCAGGCCGGAATGAAACCAGGGAGGGCCACAACTGAATTTCTACGTGGAGATTTGGAGGCCTTGGCCAAAGGAAGAAATAAACAACACACAGGCTAGGAAGAAGGCTAACATACCTTACCTTACTCTGTATCTGTCACTATGAGAAGCCAGGTGTCAATTACATGGAAACCTCATATTACAACAGAAATGGCTGCCCCTCCTCCCACGATAGTGCACACCTGTAGTCCCAGAGACTCAGGAGGCTGAGTGGGGAGGATCATTTGGGACCAGGAGTTTGAGGCTGTAGTGCCCTGTGATCGTGCCTGTGAATAGCCACTGCACTCCCTCCTGGGCAATACAGCACGACTGTGTCTCTAAGGAAGAAGAAAAACAGAACTGGCAATTATGTCACTGAAGAGCTGAAAAGTTTTGATTCTACTATCTCTTTCTTTGCTTCATCTTTGCTCTGAAATCATTTTGTGATTTCTTTGTTTTCACAGCAGCTCAAAATACAATATCTGGGTGCAAACTTCATTTTCCTTTCCTCGTTTATGACTCTGATGGGAACCTGTGTTCCCTACTGATACATAAAATTTCGTTAACTTAGGCTCTTCAAAGCACAAAGTTAGCTCTAAATTATGGGGCCCTGAGGTGTCTGAAATACTTACTATGATTTGTCTGGGAAATATATTGTAGATATAAAAAGTCAAAAAGAAAACAAAGTCAGGGGGTACACATAAAAAGATTCCCTTCCAGCTTCCCATCATGGGATGTGGGCTGTTCTGGTAATTGGAGAAGAAATGGTATCAAATCAGACTGAGATTGGAAAATAGGCTTTGACATTGAGCAGGACCTCATTCCCCATTCCCATGCCCAGTCAAGAAGACTTTTCCAGGGGTACCCAATACTGCTGTGGTCAGTTTTTGATCTCCTGCAAACACTCCTGCGGTCAGACACTCCAGGTGATATGTGGGGGCTGGGCACCATTTCCCATCACCTGGGAACTTCCTCTTTCCATCTCTGGAAACCCAGCTCTCCCAGGGAAAGGCTGTTTGCTTCTCCCTTTCACCCCAGAGCCCACTCCTTTGAGATAATCCAGGTATACATCCTGGATTGAACTAGACATTGAAAAACCAAAAGCCACCTTAACTCTCCAATGGGTCGAGGAAGTCCTGACTGTGGCTGCCTAAAGCCCAACTCCTCTTTGAGAAGGGGGAGGAAAAACTGCCTCTTGCTCTTTCTGATGAGCTTTCTGTCAAGGAAACAAGAGCTGATTCTCAAATGGGCATTCTGGCCAATTATATTAATAGCAATCCATTCCAACTGGGGTTTCAGGTAATTTCTGTTTTCTTCTTCGCACTTTTCTGGATTTTCCAACTTCTGCAATGATTATATAATCCTCTTGTAAGAAAACCATACCAAAAAAACAACAACAACAAAATCCAGCTTTATGGATTGCCTCCTCATGCCTGTAATCCCAGCACTTTGGGAGGCCAAGGTGGGTGGATCACTTGAACTCTGGAGTTCCACACCAGTCTGGGCAACATGGCAAAACTCCATCTCTACAAAGAAATACAAAAATTATTTAGGTGTGGTGGCATGCACCTGTAGTCCCAGCTACTCAGGGGACTGAGGCAGGGACAGCTTGAGCCTAGGAGGTCAGGGCTGCAGTAAGCCATGTCCACACCACTGCACTCCAGCTTGGGTGACAAGTCAAGGATTTGTCCAAAAAAAAAAAGAAAAAATAAGAACAAAACAAAAAAGGATTGCTGCCCCTAGAAACCTTCCAGGTGCTTCTCTTGGATGCAATCAGCTACTCTCAACCCCCAAGTGCCTGTGGTTTTCCCAATCACAGCCCTTGTCATTGTGCTTGGCTGGCTTTGCCTTGTTCTTACTCTCTCTTATCTCCCTATCCCTAGTGCTTTGTTCAGGGACCAGCACATAGGAGGTAAGTCTATTGAATAAATGAAGGCAATGAATGAATACATGGATGACTGAGGACCAATATTACCTGCAGAACTCTAGACTTTAACAACTCTTCATAGTCATATATCAGCTCATGTCTATTCAGACAAAGGCAATTCATTGAGACCAAGATGGTTCTCCAAAATCCAAGACTCCATGGTAAAATTTGAAATCTGGCAATCTCAGAGTAACGAAGACTTGTTTCAAACATTTCTCTGTTCCTAATCCAAACTCCTTATTATTTCTTGGATTAATCTTTAGACATTTACTTGAAAGCATAATTGCCTTGGGCTATATATTAGTTCATTCTCACACTGCTATAAAGATACTACCGGAGACTGGGTAATTTATAAAGAAAAGAGGTTTAATTAACTCACTGTTCTACATGGCTGGGTAGGCCTCAGGAAACTACAATCATGGCAGAAGGTGAAGGCAAAGCATGGACCCTCTTCACGTGGCGGTAGGAGAGAGACGTGCAAGCAGGGGAAATGCCAGACAGTTGTAAAACCATCAGATCTCATGAGAACTCACTATCACAGGAACAGCATGGGGGAAACCCACCCTTGTGATCCAATCACCTCCCTCCCTCCACACGTGGCGATTACAATTGGAGACGAGATCTGGCTGAGGACACAGAGCCAAACTGTATCAGGCTGTAATGGATTACAGCTGAGAAAGTTCCAACGTGTCCTCACTGCTGTTTAAAAACATCAGCCACCCTCACAGCCAGGTTCCGCTGGCATTACATGTTTTTTCCGGCTTGTTTCTTATTAGTAGACCCCTGATGGTTCAACTACAGGTCAGCAAGGGGGTCAGGGGTGCGTTGGAGGAGGGCCATGATCATCCCTAAATATTTAGCTCATTTCCTTCACTGATTTTACGGGCACAAGAAAGCCCTCTTGTACCCCAACCATTCATTTCCTAACTCTTCTCATTCCTGTAACAGGAGGACAAAACTTCCATTCCAAGATAGAAGATAGGGTGGGTCCTACAGACTCATCCCAGGGAAAAGGACATGGGCAAATAGCCATACCAAGGGGTGGCTGGGAGATGCCCTTCCCAGAGCAGTAAGGCCACCAGAGTCCTAGGAGCAGCAGGAGGCACAGCTGTCCTACAGACCCTGTAAGGAGACCAGGAAGACTTAAGTCTACCTTTGACTCCCTCCCAATTTTGCCCAGAGCTTGCTTAGCTTTTGCACCGAATGCAGGCTATTTAAAGCTGGAATTGTTGAGTTTGGATTTCTATCAGGGATTTCTATCTGGTTCCCTCTCCTCTAACACTCTACTGCGAGGAACAAGACCGAGAGGCCTGATTAGGGACACAGAGCTGGGAACAGCACAAATCCAAAAGAGGACTGGCAAAGGGGGAAAGTGTTTTTGTTTCAGGAAACCTGCTGACATAGGGAATGCTTCTGTTTTTCTGCAGAAATGCTGCCTTCAGTGGACAAAATTCAGCCACAATCAAGCTAATTGAGTGCACAAATGTAATATTTTTCCAGGGCACCTCCAATTTAATGCTTGATGAAATTGTGTCTTTCGCATATATTTACAAAAGCTTTTCTTCATCCAGAAATGTCTCTTAAAATTGCTTATAGATGCTGAGATAGCAAATCACTCTTCTAATGTAATGAGATAAGTCATCTCTATAAACTTTGCTTGCTCAAATGTACTCGCATAAAAGAAATCAGGCTACAAGCTTTTTTCAATAAATAGAATGAACAACTAGAACTTGATGGCTGTAGCATGTTCTGCCTCATTGCTAAGGGATGTTTAAAATTGCTTGCACTCTCTCTCCTCACTCTCGCAGCAGAGTTTTCATTTTGGTAGTTGATGGAAAAAGGAGGTCAAATAAACCGATGTGGATAAGAAGCCAAAGCCGTTTGTCAAAACACAGGGAGAGGACTGGAGACGGGAGTCATTTAAAAACTAAAAATTGATTTAAAAGATTTCTGTCCTCAAATCATTTGTCTTGCTAAATGTAGCCATTTTGTGAGCCTGGCTTTCCCTGCCGTAGCTATCTTTACTAATAGTTTATACCATGGGAACTTCACATACTGGGGAAGATTCATATATACAGCCATTTGTGCATAGCCCAGTAAAACTGGTCTGAAGATCAAGAGTCCATGGAGAAGTCAAGACCTTTCAGGGTTCACCCATTTGTTTCTAAATAAGATTTGCCTTCTAACTTTTTAATTGGAAAGGCAACTCTGTAGCAAAAGGCGGAAAAGACGATCTCACCCACACCTAGGTCACAATACAGGGCTGTCATGTATGGCTGCACAGGTTGTGCACTGCACAACACCAAGGGAGATAGCATTCACATAGGGAGATAACATTCACATAGACTACAACAGGATGAGTGTTCTCTGGGGTTGTGCAACATGATGGCCCTGCCCAGCCCCACCAAAGCAGGGAGAAAAAAATCATGTTCTTGATCACAGTGTTATAGTACAATAAGTTTTCATAGCTACATTGCATCAATTACCTTTTATTCCTCAAAGAATAAAATCAAAGTTCTTGTTACCAACTCACAGCCTGCCAGGTACCCTTTTCCTTCTCTTTGCAAAGTAAAATTTCTGGGGAGAATAGTAAAACCTCCAGATGGTTCTCTTTATTCATGAAACAGTTTGGACAGCTTGACTGAGGAGGACAGGCTGAAATCCAGAAGAAAATGGGACCAAATTTCAAGTGCCCTGGCTGTGAGTTTTGGAAAACACTGGACTGCCATTGCTTTGTATAGAGGAAAGACAGACAGTGTTTGAAACAGTTCTCCAAGCGCCTTTCCTATGTTGGCCTGCCCTTTGGACTTTCCCACATACCTGTTGGCCACACCAGTGGCCAGACTGTCCTGGGCACAGGGGAAGCATAAGTTTCCCCACATTCACCCATGGCCTTGTCTTCTCCACACCACTGCTCCCTTTGCAGCCTGAAACACAAGTATGATTGACAGGTAACAATGCCTAAATGTTCACTGATCTGAAACATTGCTCCTGACAGCCTCTGCCCAGCCCTATCAATTCTGAGTTCAATATAATTTGGGGTTAATGAGAAAGGTCCTGCTTCTTAGGCAGTTCCTTGAACTCTGCCCCAAGCACACAGAACAGTATATTCTGTGATTTGGGGCATCCACTTTAATATGTATAGGCAGGACACATTTGATAAAATACCTGATTTTTGCATAACCTGCTTTTTAAGGACTATCTCAGGGGCCTTTCAGGTACGTTATGGGCCACTAGTGACCCAAGAGCCATGCTCCATCCAAATTTCCATCCAAAGTTTGCCAAAGGGCCAAAATAGCAGCCAATCAGCTCACAGATGTATTTGGTTTGGTCAATGCCATGTTGTTGCGACTGTTGTTTGAATTGAATTTTAATGCCTCAAGCAACGCAGGCATTCCCCATTTTCCCCAGATTCCCCACTTCTGTCCAACCTGCCCATTTCATACATTCATTTCCATTACCTACCTAGTCCCTGCAGATGACTGAGTGGGCCCTGCATCAGCCAGGTGCCAAAAATGAGTAGTTGACACACCCTCCACTAAGGAGAAGGGTTAGGGGGAGTAGTCAACTTCCCCTCACTCCCAGCCCTCCACCCTGCTTAGGGGGAGCACTTGTATAAAAAGGAATCTGCAGAACCCAGTACTGGCAGCCTGGGGACAGCACCTTCACATTTATGAACACAGATAGATACATACATATATATACATGTGTATGCAGTCTATCCATGAAAATGTACTGGAAACCAGGCGACTCCAGGGAAGGCCACTGGCTAGTGAGAGACATAACTTTCACTGTATAGAAAAAACTCTCTCAACTTTGTGACATGTGTACCATTGTATCAGCGACCTGTCATTCATCCCCAGACCCCTAAGAACCTGCATGGAGTGCTTTCTCCCAGCTGTAAAACCTCACCTTAGATTTTTAGGATGCAGCTCAAATGGTTCCTTTTCTCTATCATCTTTCTCAATCCTCCCAGTCAAAAGAAATCCCTTCTCCGTGCTCCCCGTCGGCTTGTGTTGGATCTCCTTTGCCAGAATGCTGTAGCCTGCCCCACTCTGCCCCACTGCTCTCCCCAGTTTGTGGCTGCCCCTGATGCTTATTTTCACCTAATTAACCTCTAGAAAGATAAGCAGATGAGGGGTCCCTCTGGGATCCTTTTTCTTCCCCATAGGTCCTCTCATGCCCTGGGCAGGTACTGCTGCCCAACAGAACTTTCTGTCGTAATGGAAAAGTTCCCTACCTGCGCTGTCCAGATATACTAGCTGCTGACCACATGTGAACGCTGAGCATTCGAAATGTGGATTGTGTGACTCAGGAACTGACTTTTTTTTGTTTTATTTCATTTAAATTTAACTTAAATAGCGACACCTGGAATAGGGGCAACCATGCTGCACAGCTCAGTCCCAGAGCTTTCTTCCTAGAGGGACAGCCTCACCAGCTGAACCCCAAGCACGTTTAATTTTCAAACAATTCAATTGAAAGCAGGGCCACAAAGTACGTGTTTCTAAAGTACAAATTCAGTTTATTCATCTGTTTATGACACAATACACAGGAGGCAAAGTGTTTCACATCATAGACTTCACTTCCAACTCCTTGGAATGTTCATTTCTTTGGCTTACAGGAGAGACTAGACAGGAAGGCCAGGCAATGCTTAGGCAACTAAAATGAGGTTGGGGGCAATGCTAACGTCACTCTCACAGGGACGGCCACAGGGACTGTTATTCGCAAGCTGGTTTTCTAGACCTGTTAGCTGGAAGCATGGCGAGCACCATTTCTGGACGCTCAGGCCGTGTCGGGCTTCAGTCGTCTCCACCACACAGGTACAGCAGCGCTTTCTGGTAGTCGCCCTTAGTGTCTTGCTACAAATGGCCCAGGAGAAAAAAGAAACGCGGTATCAGAAAAAAGCCCAGACTCCTCAATAACACAGAAGTAGCCTCAAAGCACAACAAAGCCTCTCCCAAGACAAAGAGAAGACTCTGCAGGAGACCTGCCCTGACACAAAGGCCTGGAAGGCCACACCCAAACCATTGCCAGGGAAGCCCTCCGGGAGTGTGGTCGGAGGAGGTGCTGGGGAAGACATTCAAGTCTCCTTAGGACTGTGGGGTGGAGGGAGTGCAAGGTGCTGAGGATTGACATAGGTTAGTGACCACGGCTGTTCTTACTGCAGCAAGGTCCTACAAGCACCCCAACTTTCCTCTCTCGTCCTCGCCTTTCCACAGAGAACAGGGTACTTTCCTAGCTCACTCTGCTATTTCCTGCATTATTAAGGTCAAGTGGAAATAAGCTGGTGAGGTGAGGAACAAGTACTAAGAGTCTAACTGGTCCTTTGACTTTAAACATGTGCCCTAATAAACCCGGCTACAAAAGACCCAGCTCTAGCTTCATCCTTGGTAATCATGGGTATGCCTTTGGACATCCGAGGAACTTTTAGAAAGGGGAATTGAAAGGGCTGTCTGAAATCTACACAGTGGTACCACTGTGAATGCGATCACTTCCTTACATGCAAATGCGACATCATGCCAAAACAGACAGAGGCTAAACTGATTGGAGAGATGGGAGTTCTGAGTAACTGAAAGTTGTCAGGCCTATCCCAGAGGATCTTTCAAGGAATAAATGCATAATAAAAGTAAAATGTGGCCGGGCGCGGTGGCTCACGCCTGTAATCCCAGCACTTTGGGAGGCCGAGACGGGCGGATCATGAGGTCAGGAGATCGAGACCATCCTGGCTAACACAGTGAAACCCCGTCTCTACTAAAAATACAAAAAAATTAGCCGGGCATGGTGGTGGGCGCCTGTAGTCCCAGTTACTTGGGAGGCTGAGGCAGGAGAATGGCATGAACCCAGAAGTCTGGGGTTGCAGTGAGCCGAGACTGTGGCCACTGCACTCCAGCCTGGGCAAGAGAGCAAGACTCCATCTCAAAAAAAAAAAAAAAAAAAGTAAAATGTAATTGATCTTCCAAGTCTCTTCGGGATGTCAGCAAGCCTTGCAGGATCATTGTCATGAACACCGATGATCATTGCAGAGTAACAGATGTGAAAAATATAAAATATCTGCCTGATTCTACAAAGTCCAGGACAAATCACAAATGGTACTTTCAAAATAAATCCCTGATAGTTGATGACTAGCATCTCTTCCCCAGAGTTAGAAAACAGAAAATCACATTGTGTCATCATTCTGCCAGGCCACCTGCCAGTGCCCGGGGTGCTCTGGACGGAAGGGCAGGCTGATGCTGCACCTCGGGCTTACCTGGATGTAATAGTACAGGGACTTGCCGTACTTTCTCTTGAATTCAGACCTAATTTTCAACATGTCCACTTCACTGCGGGAGACCATGATTCTGATCAGGACCTTATCTCGAGTCCCCTTGCCCTGAAAATCAAGTTGATATTTGTTACATTCGCTGAGAATGTTATCATTAAAGAAAGAGTCTACAGGTTGAGCATCCCTGATCTGAAAATCTGAAATCTAAAATGCTCCAAAATCCAAAACTTTTTCAGTGCCGACATGATGCCACAATGAAAAATTCCACATATAGCACTTAACACAAACTGTTTCATGCACAAAATTACCAAAAAGCGTTGTATAAAATTACCTTTAGGCTATGTGTGTAAGGTCTATATAAAACATAAATGAATCTCAAGTTTAGACTTGGGTCCCATCCCTAAAATATTTCATTATATATATGCAAATATTCCAAAATCAAAAATAAATCTGAAATGTAAAACATTACTGGTCCCAAGCATTTTGGATAAGGGATATTAGGGCACAGTGTACACTGCCTGAGTGATAAGTACACCAAAATCTCAAAAATCACCATGAAAGAACTTATTCATGTAACCGAACACTACTTGTTCTCCAAAAACCTGTAAGAAAGGAAAGGCAGAGAGAGAGAAAGAAAGAGAGAAAGAAAGAAAAAGGGAAGGAAGGAAGGAAGGAGAGAGAAAGAGAGACAGAAGGAAGGGAAAGGGAAAGGAAGGAAAGGGAGGGAGGGGAACGCAGGGAGGGAGGAGAAGGCAGGGAGGGAGGGGAAGGCAGGGAGGCAGGGGAAGGCAAGGAGGGAGGGGAAGGCAAGGAGGGAGGGGAAGGCAAGGAGGGAGGGGAAGGCAGGGAAGCAGGGGAAGGCAGGGAGGGAGGGGAAGGCAGGGAGGGAGGGGAAGGCAGGGAGGGAGGGGAAGGCAGGGAGGGAGAGGAAGGCAGGGAGGAAGGGAGGGAAAAAGAAAGAAAAAAAACAAAAGACAAGAAAAGAAAAGAAAAGAAAGAAGAGCATCTGGGAATTCCAAACACACCAGGCTGTAGTCAGCACAGACTCCCACTCTATGCCATCATTCAATAAATATATACTGAGCACCTCCTACTGCAAGGCTCAGTTCAAGCCGTCTGAGTCTCCATATGTAACAAGAGGTTCCTGACTCTTGCAGGCTTAGAGGGGACATGCCAACACATTTCTATCATCGTTCTGTGCCATTTCTAATGATATGTGCAATAAAGACCACTGAGTTTACTTCCAGAGCATCAGACCAAAGGTACCAAGGGGTGCTATTTCATATGGAACTCAAAGACAGATGGCAGAGGCAGTGCAGACAAGGGAGATGTTCCAGAAGGAAAATGGAAAAGCCTAGACGCCAGAAAACACATGGCATATTTGAGGTGTAGAAAACGGGATGGGTCTATGGGAAGAGGTGGTTCGTTTAGGGGAGAGTTGTGGGGCTGTCTTTGGGGTCTGACAGACCCAGGTTCAAATCTGTCTGTGTAACTTCAAGCAGGCTGAGGTATTCTGAGCTCCATCTCTGCATTTATAAAGAAGATAATCATATAAGCCTCAGAGGTTGTTTTGCAATGATTTAAGGTAAAATAGTAGCACATGTCTACTGTATAGTGGGTGCTTAATAATCGCTCCTTTCCTCGCCTGTCTTGACTCTGGCAGTAACAGGAAGAAATCACTGAGAAACCTGAGCAGGGATCAGACATGACTACCATGTCACATTTTCTCTCTCCCATGGCACTTTACTTTCTGCCTGTACGCAAATACATGTTCAAGCATCTGAGAGAGAGAAGACAGATTTGTGGTTCTCTCAGCTGTCAAATACAATCACAACTGACTAGTGTGTTCCTGCATCCAGACAGTGGGGTCCCCTTCCTCCATCCATGAGTCAAGGAGACTCAATTTGGGGCCCAAAAGAAGAAAAGCTGAGTGTGGAAACACAGCTCTCTCAGCCGGCTGCCCTTACCTTCATGGAGTCGTACAGCCGATCAGCAAAATACAGGGGCTTGTTCTGAATGCACTGGACTGTGGAGAGAAGAAAGGGAGTCAGGGCTGCAGCTGCTCTGGTCTCTCCTCTACCAGTGAGAGAGGATGCCCTGGCCCTGGGCCACAAACCAGAAGTGACCTAATGCAAGGGAAAAGGGCTGCAAAATAGGACAGGCTAAGGGAAATGTAGAAATCCTCTGCAATACTAAGTTCCACCACGGTTTTAAACCAGGGGTCTCTGAGACCTGCAGAACCCAACTGCATACGTGAGTTTCCACAACACACCCCTCTCTCCTCCTGTTCTCTTACTCCTCCCTGGCAACAATCTCTTACCAAGTTAGGCCTTTCTTCAGTTTTATATTCTTAAATCTATACAATTAAGACTATAAAACTATCCAAAGCATGCATAGAAGTCACACCTCCCAAACACATTTGGATTAAGAGGATGGCCATCTGTCACTTCTGCTCTGGTAGCTGATGTCTACCAGGAATGGGGGCCACATTCACTTACCCAGGTTCAGGAAAGCATTTTCCAGGTCTCCTTTAACCTCTTTCCTGATGCTCTCCAACATGTCATAAGGGCTGTAACTCTTGTACCTATCAAATACTGAGGAAAAACAACAAAGAGTTATCAGATCAGAGCCACTAGTCAAAGTTGTCAATGATCACCCACCTAGTTTTGTGCACCATAATTTTTTTAAAAATTGAGGATGATCATAGCATCCTAGGATCTTAGAGGTTGCCATGGTGACCAGAGCCAACATTGGCCAAGTTTGTCATGGAGCAGCCATACCACCTGTCCTGAATGGCACTGCCCAGGCCACATATTTGGACCATCTCTTATCTCCCCTGAGTGGAACCCATTCCATCTGAAAACCACAGGAAACAGTACAAACCATGCACCAAAGTCCACTACTTCAACAAATAATGGCGAGACAAAATGATCATCAAATAAGAAGGAGCTGCAGAATAAAGCACCAAATGCAGAAACTATTTGCAAGGGAAAAGAATCCAGAATGGGAGAGAAAGGTGAGGAAAAATGGGTGAGCCTATGAGAGTGCCAAGCGGAGACAGAACCTCATTCTGGCAGACTCCATCCCAACATGGACAACCACCCGGCCGCCCCAGCCAGAGCCCCAAGGCTGAGACTCCCTCAGCACAGTGCCCACCTTTCTGGAGGTGGGGCACACTCCGCTCGGTCATGATGCTGATCCACTTGGGAACATCAGTTCCTTTCCTCTTCACTCCAGCGTCATAGAGATCCTATAAGTACAACCAACCAGGAAAAGTTAACTACACAATCCAGTGTAAGGTCATAAAAAATGTCATGCAAAAAAAAAACAAAAAAAGCTACATATTCAAAATGCCAAACGAGGAAAGATGATTATACTGCAGACATGGGCAGAGACCTACTATTTAGGTCAAAAGTCTTAATCACAAGCAGTCTTCCTTAGGCACAGATGGATACCATACGAGACTGCAGATAATTCGTGAGGTCTGCTGTACAATCTCCTTCCTTGAATAAGAAAGGAGGGACCAAGAGCTTGTATTCATATAAAGAAGGACAAGTAAATGTTCATTTACACATCTGGCCCTCCTCCCTTTGGGCACATTTAGGGGCAGATAAGCTAGCAGATGTTTACTGCACAGCTACAGACCAGGCTCTCATTCCCAAGCTTCTCAGAGACTCACGGATTGATGGAGCTGGAAAAGGAGCCCATCTCGTCTCATTTTCAGTTTCTGGAAAATTTAGGGGCTACAAGTAGCCCTAACAATGGCAGGGAGGGCAAGAGGAAGAAAGGCTTATGCAAGGGTAGATATTTATTCTGTGATCTTCCACCATCTAGGAATTGCAAAACCTAACTTCTATTACTTTATTTAAAACCCTTCTCTACTACCTGCTAGAAGTGCCATGTGGAATATATTGAATTTTAAAACTAACATTAATTTAAATTAATTTTTTTCTGCAGCTTTTATGACTTACTTTGAGATAATCGTTGACCCTCTGAGTAAGGAATATAGTTCATTGCAGTCTGAATAAGCTTAACAAATAGTTCTCAGAGATAATGCAGCTAGAACTGGCAAAAGTCTTATTCAGCCAGAAAAGGACAGGTCTCTGCTGGCCTCCCTTTCTCACACAGAGTTAAATTACTATATAGACTATCCACAGACTTACCAGAAAACAAAAACTCAAACCAGAAAGCTCAGCACTTACCCGGGCATCTTGGTCAATCAGTTCATAATCAATGACAGAGCCATCCTCTGCTCTTCTACCCTATGGGGGAAAAAAAAAAGAACTTCAAATCCATTTCTTTGTGTATTTTAAAACTGAAAATGTTTTCTCCCCAGTCCATGTAAGCCATTATTTAATTTCCTAAATAAGTATCCACCTAAGATTTTTCTTACTTTGAAACCTAGATGGGCCAGGCGCGGTGGCTCACGCCTGTAATCCTAGCACTTTGGGAGGCCAAGGCAGGCAGATCACGAGGTCAGGAGATCGAGACCATCCTGGCTAACAAGGTGAAACCCCGTCTCTACTAAATTAGCCAGGCATGGTGGCACATGCCTGTAGTCCCAGCTACTCGGGAGGCTGAGGCAGGAGAATCGCTTGAACCAAGTTGCTGTGATCTGAGATCACGCCACTGCACTCCAGCCCTGGTGACAGAGTGAGACTTTATCTCAAAAAAAAAAAAAGAAAAAGAAACCTAGACCAGCCAAGACGTGGTAAAATCATTGAGCAAGGAAGTGGGGGCTGTGCCTTGCCATCAACAACCCCTCCTTGGTACCCAGTCCTGGCCTACACACCTTATAGAATCCCTGTCCCCATCCCCCACAAAAAGCTGATATTTAGCTCTTTCCCACAGACAGCTTGCGATGCAGATGGAGGAATATGTGGAAAAAAATTCAAAGCAGCCCAGGAACCTACGGCACTAGGAAGATACAAAATACGGGAGGAGGAAGAACTCTCAGACAGCAGAGTCAGCAAAGAGTGTGAACGATGGGCCTGGGCTTAAGCTGAAACTTCAAGGGTCAGTCAGATGCAGCTAGCCAAGCAGAGAGGGAGAGCCAGCTGGCACACGAGGGATGGCACAGCACACTCCCAGGTAAGTAAGAAGCTGCCCTGTCAGAGCAGAGCTGAGCAGGAAAGATGAGCAAAGAAGATGCAGGGAGGGTTTAGAGGACCTTTCACAGCAGTTAGGAGTTTAAATTTGATGCAGCAGAAATGGGGTCTGAACAGGGGAGTAAAATGGTGAAAGTGTATTTCACAGAGATCCGTGGATGGCGGTACACAGGGCAGGTGGTAGCGAAGAGAGGAGAGCCAGGGAGAATGGCATAGGAGTTGTTGCAGTAATGGAAATGTGAGTGGGCCGGATGCACTATCTGTCATTTGTCATCAGGGTTCCCAGGGTCTCTCATCCCTCCCCTGGCACATAAGCATTAAGCTGCACACTGGCCAGAACTAGGGATTCACAGGGGAAGTGCCCCTTCCTCCATGTTAATGTGTTAATATTAGCAATCAGCTCCACAAAGACAACTCCACTCCAGACAAAGGACTATATGGGCAAATTCTTCCATGAATAGTGAACGCAGGAAAAAGAAACCAGAAGGTCACTTCCCACTGGGTCCTGCATGACCACAGATAGTGGCAAAGTGACCTTCCCTAAGTCACGCAGCCAACGCTCTGGCACATAAATCCAGGCCAGGACTTGAGAGCTGCCCATCCCTCCTCTGGCTCCCAAAGTCCACTTGTCCATGAGGTTTTGCAGGATAAGAAATCCTATTATACAAAATTGACAACTCTGCAGTGACAGTGCAAACCCACTTTCGAAAATGCAGCTGAATTTCTGATGCAGGCACAGGGGATTTAGTTAATTCACTCCAAGTATAAAATGAGGTATGTGACTTGCCTTGGGAGGAAGCAAGGGCAAAGAAAGAAACTGGGAAACCAACCTTTGCCAGGGCAACCATCAGCTTGCGGAAGTCACCAGATGTGTCCGAAATAATGTCCTTCTCCAGATCAGTCTTGTACACTTGGAGGAAAATACATCTGGTTTTATGCTTTCTGCCTGTGTAGCCAACCACCCACCCCAATCTCCCCATTTCCCACTAAGACTCTGAAAAGCAGAACAGCTATGTTAGCTGGACACATCCATTCTCCTTAACCCCAAACAGAGGAAGAATTCACTAGAATGATTTTCACCCTCATGAAATCAGAGCAGGGGGCAGCAGGGCTAGATCAAATCAGGGATCCTCAGGCTCACCTTTGATCGGTGACCTCTTGTGTAGTTTAAATACTGGCTCCCAGCCCTCCTGACTGTGAATACTCATTCCAAACATCAAAAAAATTGGAGGTCTACACAGGCACACACACACACAATTGTGCTTTACTGTCCACTGAGAAAATGCACAATGGCAAAAACTACTAAGAATTAAATAATGCTTTTGAATGAAATTATATTTCAATATTCAAAATAGCACCTATATTGAAATACAGTAGCTAGAGAATAACTGTAACGTTCCTAATACAAAAAAAAGATAAATGTGTGAGGTGATGGATACTCCAATTACCCTGACTTGGTAATTACATATTATATATAATACATGTATCAAAATATCACATGTACCCCCAAAATATGTGCAACTATATCAACTTTAAAAAGTGAAAGAAAAAAGAAATGCAGTAGCGATGTAAGTTGCATTGTTTATTCCCCTCATAGCCTTCTATACTGCTTAATGTGCACCGGTTCACAGGGGTTTCTTGCTGTAATTCTTAAATTATCCACAGTCCAGAGTTGGCAACCTCTTGAGCAGAGACTGAACAGCACCCAATAAATGGAATCCATACATAATACTTGCTACTTCTCCTCATCTGATCTTTTTTAAAAATGAGTTTTGTTTTCTCTCCTTTCCCCCGTCTACCCTTCTTCTAACACAGAAGTTCTAGGGGAATGTAATAATCAAAATGCAGGCAATGAGGAGGTGAAGGAGAGAAACTTGGACCACAGCCAACCTCGCCTACATGGTCAAAGTGGCAGGCGCTTCTGCACGTCACTAATCCAGGCATCTTAGCCTGAACACTAACCCCAGTGGCCATGACAGAGTCACATAAATTGGGCTGAGAGGATGAATCACAGAAATCAAGCTACTCACTTTCCTTGTAGACTCTGTTAATTTCCTGCAGCTCCTGGTTGGTTCTGGAGCAGATGATCTCAATGAGAGAGTCCTCGTCGGTTCCCAGCCCCTGTGAACCAGGAAGCACGAACATCAGCAGGGAAAGGCTTCCCCGCCATTAGCCTACTTCTCTGATCTCCATCAGGTAAATTGCAAACATGGATTGGGTCTGTTAGCATCCTGCTTCCTACATTCCTACTGAAGAATCTATACTCTATCCCTTAGCACAAAGTAATGGTATTTTTTATTCCTTTAAAAAATGCTTCACCAGAGCACAAGATGGTGGGATTGCCATGTTTGAGTTCAACTGTTAATATGTTTTTTTTAAAAAGTGGTGAATAGGGGCCGGGCGCAGTGGCTCACGCCTGTAATCCCAGCACTTTGGGAGGCCGAGGCAGGCGGATCACGAGGTCAGGAGATCAAGACCATCCTGGCTAACACAGTGAAACCCCGTCTCTACTAAAAATACAAAAAATTAGCTGGGTGTGGTAGCGGGCACCTGTAGTCCCAGCTACGCTGGGAGGCTGAGGCAGGAGAATGGCGTGAACTCGGGAGGTGGAGCTTGCAGTGAGCCGAGATCACGCCACTGCACTCCAGACTGGACAACAGAGTAAGACTTCATCTCAAAAAAAAAAAAAAGTAGTGAATAGGAAGAGGCAGCAATAGAATATGCCAAAATGTTAAAAGTGGCAACTGCCTTTTGCTGTGGGTATATAAAGTAACTTTTTCTTATTATTATTTTTCACTTTCTACAATAACCACCTACTATTTTAACAGATGAGAATTTTCTTTGTTAAACAATTCTTCTCGCTAAAATAAAGGAACACAGAAATTTTATGTTGTCACTTGCAGCCAGCATTGTTAGAGTAAGTCTTTTTACCAGGCAAAGGTATAGTTAAGAAAAAATTTTTAGCTTCACCTCTTTGAAATGCAAAATTGGGTTAATGTTAAAAATTTCATTCTTGTCCTTCCATTTTTGCTTGGTAATTATGCACTCTTCAGGCACTTCAGGGAAGCAAAAGGAAATAATGAAGTGCCAAATAAACCTAGACACCAACACTTTATTAAGGAATAAGAATTTGATGGGTGATGTATTCAAATTTAATATATACACTTTTGAGCATGTCAGATAGCTTGAAAGGACTCAATGAAACATGTATTTCAAAGCTGGCTTCATGATCAAAGTCAAGATTTAATAATCAGGATTCTTTAATACTTATCTTTCCGAATATGGAAATACCACTTTGAACTAAGTAGAATTACAACTGTTTAAAATGTAAACCAATTATAAGGTGTTAATACAATAAGAAACTTACTTACCCACATGAAAAGTGTGTCAGCTATTAATTAAACTTATTAGAGGTTATATGCCCCTGAAAAAGTAGTTTGTATAATATAAGCTAAGTAAGCTGAGTTAATGGTTAATTTTGAATTTTATTCTTCATCTAATCTTTGAGCCAATGGCTCTTCTTTCTGAGTTTTTAATCATGATTTGTAGAGGTTCCAGCAAAGCCAAAAATTCTCCCCTTGTTAGCAAAAGGTCCATACAGCATTCTACACAAATGTTATTAAATGACTACCGAGTATCTTTGAATATTTTGAGAGGCAGTTGTTCAATCTCAAGGATGATAGAAATATAGTCTAAAAATAACACACATTGGGAGAAATGTTATATCCTGACACTGTAGAATTGCAAGACAGGCAGAATAATATAAGGTGTGTTTCCTTCCATCACTGATATACCAGTGGTAATATCTGAGAATTCCAATAGTGTTTTTATGTCTACTTTCAAAGGTGACCTTGGCAATTTCCAAAGCCCGGCCCAAACTCTCCACAGACTGTCCACAATTCCTATCACAAGGGCAAATTCTACTGTAACAAATGGCAGATACTGCCACTGGTACTGCCAGAAGTCAAAACAGATTTTTTTTTTAAGCATAGTTCAGTTAATGTCACTTCAAGCTTTATGGATTTTGGAAGGGTACTCAACTGTGATAGCTAATGGAAGAGCTGGCACAGGGTCAAAGCTTCAGCAGTTAAAGCACCTTCCATTGGTCCCAATTACATAGATTACGACAGTGACTGACAGCTCAAAAAGGTGTGTTTCAAGTCACTAATACCTAGTAATAGATACCAGTAAAGCCACACAAATCACAACTAAATAGATTCTTGATGAAAATAAGATAAACTGATCTGAAGTGTTGATGGTCAGAAGAAACCTAGAAGAGGCTGACTCATCCCTGCCTCCAAAGGTCCACAGACTCGGTTTTCAGGAGCGCTATTTTTATCAACCAGGATCATGAAATGTTGTTGACATTTTATCATTCTTAATGACGTCTTTTCTGCAGTACAGCCTACTTAGGAAACTGAGACAAGTCCGCTAAAATACACTGAGCACAGCTTGGGCTAAGCTGAAGAACTGAAGGAAGAAAGAGACTTAACAACAAATCTTAGAGCAGCCCTGAGCTATCAAGTTCCAGGCTTTGGAGATGCCCAGTGTCCGAAGCAGCCTCACTCTCGTGTTCTCTGGGGAAAGGATGACAACTGAACTGTGACATTAACTCTGGTGACAGGCTTACAGCTCAGACTGTTCATAATTCAGGAACAATGGCATCAGAGAAAACACAGTCAGACTCAGAATAAAAAATCAGACATATGGCTTCCCCAACTACAGCGCAGACTTTACCATGTATGTCAGCAGAGGGCAGTGTCGGACTGTTCAAATGCTGCAGACCCACACTACAAAAAGGGTCCAAACGTGTTGCAGTAACATACATTTATATGTGTGCATCTATGGCATTTATATAAAACTTGATGTTGGCCAGGCGCGGTGGCTCACGCCTGTAATCCCAGCACTTTGGGAGGCCAAGGTGGGCAGATCACCTGAGGTCGGGAGTTTGAGAACAGCCTGACCAACATAGAGAAATCCCGTCTCTACTAAAAATACAAAATTAGCTGGGCGTGGTGGCGCATGCCTGTAATCCCAGCTACTCGGGATGCTGAGGCAGGAGAATCGCTTGAAACCGGGAGGCAGAGGTTGCAGTGAGCCGGGATCACGCCATTGCACTCCAGCCTGGGCAACAAGAGCGAAACTCCGTCTCAAAAAACAAAACAAAAGAAAACAAAAAACTTGATGTTTTAGGTATGCACAAAGTTCAGGAGGTTTCCAATCTAGAATTTTTACTTAATTTAACCTAAAACTCCAGGTTCAAAAGAACTTTACAAAAGAAAAACATAAAAGATAACGTGCAATGAGACTTCACAGTTACCTTCTCACAGGTACGAATCAGGTACGATTCATCATCCGAAATTACCCCTTATATGCACTATGATGTTCTGATACTGCCCGAATTTGAAACAAATGGTACTGACAGAGAGAGTATGGGAGGAAGAAACACCCACGAAAGGATGGGCAGAATTTGCAAGCTTCACTTAACAAAAGCTATGAGTTTTTTTTTCTTGCCTTAATATCACAACATATCTTTTTAAAGGAGGAAGTGTAATCAAGGAAGTAGTTTTCCCAAATGGTATTCCAATTGTCCAGGTGCTGAGTAGTAGCAGCTGGTAACTGACTTCTCAGCATCATGAAATTTCTTTACAGTCTTAAAACAAGTAATTGAAATATTTTTGGTACAAATCCTGAGACGTATAACTTCAGTTCATTTTTAAAAAATGGTTCCAAATGAGAATTCAACAAAACTGAAAATCACCAAATTACACTCAGAAAGCTGTAATTCACAAAATTAATAGCAGATTTGACAGAGATGACATCTCACACGCATTTACCTTCATGGAAGCTTTTAGCTCAGAAGCGTCATACTGAGCAGGTGTCTTCAATAGGCCCAAAATCACCGTCTCCAGGTGGCCAGATAAGGCTGACTTCAGTGCTGATGCAAGTTCCTTCAAGAAAACAGGCAATCATAAGGAAAATATTTATTTTACTTTAAAACTGGTGGGTAAAACAAAAGTAAAAGGGATCTTTTTGTGAAGCAGGTTGTGAGTCTTTGACCACTCCAGAGTCTTGGGTCAAACGCCGTCCATTGCATTCCCTTCAACAGACCCAGATCTCAGAAACATAAACATCAGGCTTTGATTCAATGAAATTCCTTAAAATCCAAGCTAATTTTGCCGTCTTCCCTGGTCAGTAAAAGGAAACTGGAGTCATATGTGATTCCTCAGAATGCTGTGAGAGTGCAGGCCCTTTGCAATATGGTTGAAAGTGGTAACACCCCGTGGAAGGCAGGACGCTTTCCGAGATCAAGGCCCCCGCTAAGGAGCAGGTGTTTGAGCAGAAAGTCT
Organism: Nomascus leucogenys; assembly: GCF_006542625.1. Lineage (NCBI taxonomy): Eukaryota > Metazoa > Chordata > Mammalia > Primates > Hylobatidae > Nomascus > Nomascus leucogenys. The sequence continues at coordinate 79,591,301 of NC_044386.1, forward strand.
CCTGGCAAGCAGATCTTGTGGCCTGCTGATATACTGTAAAAGACGTGGGGGCAGCCATTCCGGGGGCAGCCATTCCAGCGGCAGCTCCTCAAAGTCACCAGAAGGAACCAGACGCCCCAACACAATTGGAAGTGAGGTCATGAAACTTTCCTATGCAAAACACTTCATCTAATACTGAGAAAACATCTCTTTGTCCACACCAAACTGGGACGGTGTTTAATGGAAATGATAGGAAACTAACACCCCCGAATTGGCCCCCTTGAATTCTCTGCTGCATATAATTTCTTAAGGGTTCCACTGTCGCCATGAACACAAAACCTTAAGTCAGAGGTCTGGTCAGCACCCATGTATGTAGACAGACACCCCAACTCAATGTGGCTTTTAGCGATGCTTCCTCGGGCTAAACTTCCTACAAATCATGGCTGATGACTGAAGCCTCCTACTGAAATAATGTTCTTTTCGCTTTTTCCTTTCTCTTCTCTCTCTTCTTTCTTTCTTTCCTTGCTTTCTAAGAGCACCCATGGCATCTACAAAGCTGAGCCCCCAGAGGTACTTGTAGGCTACAAGAGGTGATTTGCAGCCTGCTTCAGAGACAACCATCTTGAATCATTCGCAGATGTCAAAAGTGTTAGAACTGACATGGATCTTAGAAGCCACCTGGCCCGAGCCTTTTGCCACCCATTTTCTCCTGCTTCCCAATGTCCTGGGAACACACGGCACTTAGGAGGGGACTGTAAAAGCAATAGCTCCCAATTGTAACACCAGTCTCCCAGTTTGGAACTTTGAGGTTAGGTAACTCCAAACTTAGCCTACCCTTGACACTCCCCTCTACCCATTCTCTATTCAAACCTCAAATAGCATTTGGGCACCTACTGACTTCTTCCACTTCTATTCTAAACTCCTTATGGGCATTCAACTTCCTGTTTCTCACAATGTATAGCACAGAGCTTTGCATTTAACAAAAACTAAACAAAAACTCCAGAAATGTATGATAAATAAAACATAACCATTCCCTGTAAGGAGAAGCCTCGCATCTGGCGTCTGCTAGAACATGAAAGAATCGTAAAAGCAGCTGTCTCTCCCAGCTCCTCTCCACTCTGCTGGCCAGGCCCAGGTTCTTCAAGCTCATCACCTGGGCAGCCGCAGCCCGTATCCCTAAAGAACTCTGCAGCACAAATCTTCCTTATTTCACAAACTTTCTTCTTTATTTCACAAACAGCCAATTGTTTCACTTGAAACTATCTCAAGTAGTTTACATATCTTTTATAAAAGATACATAATTCTCTTTGGCCTAAGGCTGAGAGTCAAGAATTAGTAGGATGGTGAGCTGTCCCCAGCACACAGCAAAACCTGTGAGATCTTGGGACCTCATCATAATTCTGGTAATATCTTCCCTCCAAGAGGGTACTTGGGAGCTTCGTTCTCCATATATCTAATCTAAAACCAAGATCTAGGTTTTGGGTGTGGTGGCTTATGACTGTAATCCCAGCAGTTTGGGAGGCTGAGGTGAATCAATTTGAGTCCACGTGGCAGAAGTTGCAGTAAGCCGAATCACATCACTGCAATCAAGCCTGGGTGACAGAGCAAGACCCTGTCTCAAAAAAAAAAAAAAAAAAAGATCCAGGCTTCTATGTTTGGTGTACACACCCAAATGTATTCCAAGAGCATACTCTGTAAGTGACAGCTGAAAGATCAAATTTTTTGCATGCTGTCCAGAGATGAGCCTTCTGCTCCAATGGGAACTTGGCTCTACCAGCTCACAGACCCCTTTGGGAAGCTGGAGAAATAAAACACTCCCCTCTATGCCTCACTACAGAAGATTAATATACGTCTAGTGAAAGAAGAATTTTAATGCACATGAGATGAAAGAAGCCAAATGCTTTCCTATTTATGTCCTTTCCAACTGTTTAGAGTGCGGGGGATGGAAGTGTAGCAAGGCTTGACCTGCAACTCCCAGGACCCTGCTGGTCATGTCAATCCCAAGGGCAGAAATGTCTCTTCTAGAATCCTTCCAGCTCACCTCCACTGTGGCTACGAGTGAAAGCCATAAGTCAAATGGGAGCTGCAGGAAGCCACACTTACTGCACTGTCCAAGAATAAATCAAAAGCTTTTAATAGCAAGAAGTTAAAAATAAAGCAGCACATCCTTAAAAATAAAATTTCCTAAAACTGACAAAATAAAGGACGAACACGCATTGGTTGTTTCTTAACCACTAGTGGACAAGCAAAGGGAAAAAGCACACAAAGACCCTTTAAATAGCAGGAGCATGGCACGTTGAAGATAGCTTTGCAGACCAAATGAACTACCAACTAAGCCCACTCGTTGCAAAACGCTTAAGAATTCAAGTGTATATTTTTAAAATGAGAGGAGCTTGTTAGGATCAATATTCAGTGGCGGCTAGTGTCCTAAAATTAAATTAGAAACATCTTATCAAGAACCAGCAGAAGTCATAAAGATGAAATGAGTTGCTACATGTACAAAACTGAGCACAGTGCCTGGCCCAAAGTGAGCACTCAATAAATGGTGCCTGTTGTTGTTATTGTTGTTGTTCCCTCTTCCTAACTTTCTGTTCCCAGAAGTTCTCCCTCCAGGTAGCCTGGGTTGGAGGAGGGTACTGTCCTTATACAGGAGCTCCCAAGCACTCTAAGGCGAGCATGACCATCGGCGCTCTGCCTCCTCTCAGATCAACGGTGGCATTAGATTCTCATAGAGGTGCGAACCCTACTGTGAACTGCACATGCGAGGGATCTATGTTGTACACTCCTTATGAGAACCTAATGCCTGATGACCTGAGGTGGAACAGTTTCATCCCAAAACCATCCCTCCTAACCCCATCCATGGAAAAATTGTCTTCCACGAAACCGGTCCCTGGTGCCAAAATGGTTGGGGACAGCCGCTCTAAAGGCCACGTGTGTTTGTGTGCACACACACATGCACACAGACATGTGCAGTGACTCTTACAAGGATTTAAGAAGAAAATCTTAGATATCCAAGGGTCCCAGCAGTCATTTGCTCATGAGAGCCACAATTCATGAAAAGAAAAAGCAATGTCTGAGGAAATAAAAATTCAACAAGAAATGCCCTCCATCCCTGGAATTGCCTGTACCTTTTTGGTCCTTCTCTGGTAGGCGAAGGCAATATCCTGTCTCTGTGCATTGCTGCGGTTGGTCAAAATGTTGACAATGGTGACCTCATCCACACCTATGGAAATACAAGTTGTTAATCATTACTCAACCATATACTCTAGTATTTTGGGCTTACATAGGAGGTGTCAAGCAGAGTTTTTCAAACTGAAATTTATATACTGTTTTCCAAACTGAAATACCAAGACACCAAGATTTGTTCTATCCGTTTTGTCAGCATCCTCTACCTAATGTGTACACTCTCTTTCCTTTTTTTCTTGAGAGCCTCAAACCTCAAGTTTAAATGGACCTTTTAAATATTTGTAGTTTAAAAACTATTTTATTCATAAATTGGTTTCTGGAATCAACAGTAGGAGGTGCATATGTGGGGCTTTGGCAGTCAGATGGAACAACAGAGATTTAGTAGGATTTTAAATGAAGGTCCCCAAATTGCCATTTAACTCAGGATTTAATAGACAGTAACTGCAAACTGAATTAATAGAGGTAATTATTTATATTTATTGCAGGATTATGGCTATATAAGCAGCTACGTATAATTTCTATAATTATAAAAACTGTCATGACAAATGAGTCAGATTTAATATGGCACTTGTATTTTAATAGCATAATTGATTAATACAATCATACTTATTGAAGACAAAATTGTTTTGTAAGGAAAATAAACGTTCCACTGCCTTTAATCTTCAATAGGCAATTTTAATAATCAATTTTATAACTTTATTAAAAAGAGTAAGTGTTTTAATCTAAATTAAATCTAAATTGGGAGTTTTGAAGTGCCACCAAAATATTTTAGTACCTATTTTAATTGGAACATGTGTATTTACAAAGATAAGCAATGCCTTCTGGTGTCTGAAAGTTTCCAATTTTATATCAGAAATACTCCTAACAGGCCATTTAACTTAAGAAAGCACAGTTTGTAAATTCAGAATGTGAAAAGTCTCTCTCCTGACTGACTATTAACTTTGTTTAATAAAAGAAACAGTCTTTACCATAACTGGATAGGTAATTCTTGGGTGAGAGAGTAGAGTTGCTAAACCTACAAGGTCACTTGCAAACTACAAATGGCTTGGCCTGAAGAAAATCAGAGGAGTCCTGAAGAAACAGAAAGGTCAAAACTGTAATGCTTGAGACAGACAAACAGCAGATTGACAGAGGAAATATTCCAAATTCTCAAGTGTGTTAGATCGAAAAGTATAAAGTTAGAATTTCTGGGTATAAAAATAAATAACTTTTTAAAATGTATATGCTCATTTCAAAGCAAGTCCATACCAATACGCTTGCTATCTTAACTGTAGCATCTATAACTTTAGCTCTGATTTTTAGAGTAGCCAAGGTAAACATAGAAATCCAATTGCTGGATATGAGATTCAGCTTCAAAGATGCTTATTTCAGCATTGTATACAATATTGAAAAGTAAAGTAGGAAAAACACCTATGTCCAGTAAGAGGCTGATTAAATGTTCTTTTTTCCATATAATGGGATACTATGCAGTCATTTAAAATGATGGCATAGAAGTATTAATTAATGTTGGAAAATATCCACAATATAGGTACTGTTAAGTCGAAAAAAAAAAAAAGTTGCAAAGCAGGATGCTCTGTATACTCTCATTTTTGTCAAATGTGTATGCATGTATAAGAAAATACCTAGAAGTCTCTATATCAAAATTTTAATAGTGATCATCTGAGTGATGGGATTATGTATAATTTAAAATTTTCTTTCTTTTGATTATCTGTACTTTCAAAGTTCACCATAATGACCATAAATGGGTTTTTTTAAATACCCAGTGAGTGGCAGGCAGTCATTGCTCTAGAATCAACTAGTGACTTCACTTCAAGAGAGTCCCTGTATAGCTCTAAATACTTCAGTTAGAAGAAAATACAGTATGCATAGTAATTAGGAATTACATCTATGTAATTCTCTTCAGTTTCCAAACATCGTAAGACAAGCTATCTTATTTAATCCTCATAACAACCAAGTGGAGATAGCTATTTCTTTTTCTATTTCGTAAGTGGAGGCTCTAAAGCTCAGAGGGACTGCAGTCCATCCCTGTATGTGTTATGTGTGTAAACATTTGTCCTCCTGGGGTCTCAGCTTCTATATCTGCACAAGTAAGGGGGCTTGAACAATGACCCCCCACTTCTGCTTCCACAAAACACTAATGGATATAATTAAGCTTTAACTTATATTTTGTTTCAATTAGGAACGGGTAGAAGAGATTGATTCAAAGACTCTAAAATATCCACAAAGTGGACGTGTGCCTGGGCTGCTGTGCATGCATGCCTACCCACACACGTGTGTTCGCTTGCTCATTTGCTCTCTTGCTCTGTCTATCAAAATTCTATGGCTCTAGCTTTATATCAGGAAAACCACTTGTTTATTAATGTGTTTTGCCTTGTACTTAATTTTATTACCCACAACTGAAAATGCTGAAGAACCACCACAAAATACAATTCTATCCTCTAATCTCAATTCTAATACTTCCAGAAGTCAACCTAGGGGCCGCTGGCCTGAATGCATACCAAGAACACTGACCCATAAAAAAGTATTCTCTCTTAAAAACAAATTGCAAAGTCTGTGTTTGGGTGAGAATGTGGTTCTTGGCCTACCTACATTAAAATCACATGAAGCACTTATTAAAACACAGTTCCTTGGGCCCCACCTGAGAACTACTAAGTAAGCTCTCCAGAACTTGGGACCCAGGAAACGGCACTTCAACAAGCTCTCTAGTAATTCCTTATTTGAGAATCACCAACAGAAATGGGTGACCACGGGTGGGACATGGAAACGTCTTTAGAAATCTACCGATCTAAGAGACTTCTATGTCACTTCTACCAACTGCTTTTGTGAAGTACAGGGTCGACTACAATTTTAGGGAAAGAAGTGCTTACTTTTGTCGAAACAACCCAGGTAAGAAGTAATATCTAAAGAGTTCACTCCACAAACTGTGAAGCAGTCCCTCACTCTTAGTCAACGACACAGCTTTTTGCCCTTCTTTCCATAGCAGCTAAGTGTCCAGCCAGCAGAGATAGAATTTAATCCAACTACTGGAAATCCCCATAAAAAGCCTGGGTGGTTAACCTGAATCTTACCTAGGAGGCAGCAACAACCATAGTCTGAAGGAATCGAAATGTATTTTACCTAAATTATTTACCAAGCAAACGGCCAGCTGAGATGCAGTATCTAACGTGCTGGGACTTTACAAGTGAACAGCCATAATGCACTGCACAAGTGCTGACGCCACTAACTACAAAGAAATATAATGGAGGCTATTTCTGCAAGTAGAAGACTCCCCTCCCACCACCCTTGCCCAAGAACCTCACCTGCATCAGCTATTTCTCCCATACCACTGTCTGCATGTTTCAAATTGAACTGGAAAGATGAAAAAATCATGGAGCCAGGATCAACTGCCTAGTCAAAGCCACTTAAGTCATGTCCTATATTGTAATACCAAATACACGCATCTGCAAATGGGATTGAACCACCTTATCTAAAGATACACTTATCTAAAGAACGCTGCTGCTTCCTCTTGCCCTGCTATTGTAATTGGTGAGGCCATTTATTCCTGTGAAAAATTGTTCAGTATAGGTTGAGGCTGCAAGGGTCATCCGGTTACTCACCATTTCTACCCAGGATGCAACTGAAGGACTCGGACGGAACCTCGAATACCTATGTCAGCACAATCATCATCAACAATGCACAACCAGTGCGAGGACACCAGAAAAGCTCTAAATTGAATATAGTGCCAGAGGCCCAGGAGATGGGGCTCTGCCTCCCTTGATTTATATTCTCTGACCTCTCGTGTTCCAGTGCTTAAGGAAGTGTTTGCTGGGCGGAAGGGCCCAGAGTCTAAAGAAACTGTGTGGGTGGGGCGAGGGCATAAAGAAGAAACAGAAAACCTGAATAACACTTTCTTTTCCATCCTCTTCCACGTGTGTCTGATATGAGTGATCACAAAGTCATCTAAGCAAAGGCTCTCCCCAAGGAAGAGTGATGTGGATAGGGTGATCCCACAGAATGTGGGTGAGAACATGAATTCTGTGATCCAGGCAGATTTTTTACAATTTTTTTTCAAAACTAACAGAAGTTACAGTTTTCCAACATTGGTGAGGAACCAAGACACAAATGTATGTGGCTCCTGATGAGAAACAGCACAAGGAAATCTTTAAGCATTTACTCGTTGAACGAAAATAGCCAACTAATCTAATTAGCTAACTACAACAATATTTTCAACACTCGGATCATGGGCACCCCAGAGGTCAGTCACTGTTCCAAATGCCAGTCAATTCGAAGCAACAGCTTTGCCAAGGGAATGCCTCAGGGAGGCGCTGCTGACAGCAAGGAGCCAGTAGAAACCTGGGGGTCCTGGGTCCCATAAATCATTCACCGTATTTTTCAAGCATAGAGAACATTTGCAGTTTAAAATGATGGCTGGATCCAAAACCACAAAATCAGCCTCCTGGAGTTTCCTCCTCCTCTCTGTGGGTGGAAACCCCAAGTCAGCTCCAGCGCCTGGCATTCCATGGAAAATGTGTGTCTTTATTGTCCATGGCAAGGCACCAACAGCCGTTCTGAACAGGATGCTGACTCACATCTGCCAAGACACACTGCACAAAGAAAATGGATTTCATTTGTGTTTGATGAAGGTCGCAGGAGAGTGGGGACTGACTTGGAAAACAAAGGAAAACTGTCCAGATCCTCTCCTTACCTAGATTATGGGGAAGACCACGACTTGACTAAGATTACTGAGCATACCAGTATCAAAGCTGAGAAGAAATCATCTTTACAAAAAGAAGGTCAGACGCATGCCACAAAGAGAGGACAATGCCACACAGCTATGGGTGTGTACACGTGGACACAGTTCATTTATTATAATAATAGTAACCTTTTGCCGGGCACGGTGGCTCATGCCTATAATCCCAGCCCTTTGGGAGGCCAAGGTGGGTGGACCACGAGGTCAGGAGTTTGAGATCAGCCTGACTAACACGGAGAAACCCCGTCTCTACTAAAAATACAAAATTAGCCAGGCTTGGTGGCACATGCCTGTAATCCCAGCTACTTGGGAGGCTGAGGCTGGAGAATCACTTGAAACTGGGAGGTGGAGGTTGAGGTGAGCCAAGATTGAGCCATTGCACTCCAGCCTGGGCAACAAGAGCGAAACTCCATCTCAAAATAATAATAATAATAATAATAGTAAGTTTTTACTGAGTATCTACTATGTGCCACACATTTTTATCAGATGCCCATATTCTATCATGTACTTCTCACCACACCTATCTGAGGTGGGTGCCATTGTCATCCCGGTTGTACTAATGAGGAAACCAATGCTCATAGAAGGCAGGGACTCACTCAAGGTCACACAAGCAAGACACTTGCAGGGCTGAGATCCAAACCAGGACTAAAGACCCTGGCTCACTGCACTGGGCAACTCTGCCTCCTGTGATAGAAAATTGTGCAAAACTTGAAAATAAAGCAAGAGGAAGATGGCATATCCTCCAGGTATGTGCTGCAGCACTATCTCACAGGCCCAAAGACTCTTGCTCAAGGGACCTGCTCTTACCTGACATGCCTCCTACTACTGAGTTGGGCATACACTCTGTGGGGTTACATCTTAATTTGTAGATTTTGGTCCAGTAGAAAGGATAACCCCAAAGGTTGTGGCTTCACTGCCCTATAGGACATTAATGGTCTTGTATCCAGTTCAACAATCTTTCTTCTTTTTTTTTTTAAACAGGGTCTTACTCTGTTGACCAGGCTGGAGTACAGTTGTACAACCATGGCTCACTGTAGCCTCGACCTCCTGGGCCCAAATGATCCTCCTGCCTCAGCCTCTTGAGTAGCTGCAAGCACAGGCACTCACCACCAACGCCCAGTTAATTTTTAAAAATGTTTTTTAGAGATAAGGTCTCTCTTTGTTGCTCAGGCCCTCACAAAATGCTGGGATTACAGACAAGAGCCACCACACCCAGCCTGGCCCAACAATCTTATTCCAACATTCTTTTCTCAACACTTACCAACATCCAGTATCTCAAATTCCTCTGAACCAGCCTTACCTCAATGCGTTAAATGTTTAATATGTTTATCCTATGAGTCAAGTTTGTACCTTTTTAAAATTATACTTTGATACTTTTTCATACCACACTCCACCATCTAGCTCCTACAAAGGATATGGGACACTAATGTGTCAATATGTGTAGAGAACTGGGCTGAATGTTTACATACAAATGCACTTATATTTGGTAATCTGTAAGTAATGATTTGCCACCTGGTAATAATGCACGGCCACTAAAGGGATAACCCAGCTGAGGTTTTTTTCAACAGAAAGAGCTAGAAGACTCCCTTCTGAGGAGAGACATGAATAACTCAGCAGAAGGAAGAAGTCCTTCCCAACAAGCCTATTAGGCCAGCCAGTCATCCATCTACTGAAGAGATTTTAGGGAGAGAAAAGCTCCCCTCTAGCCATAGGACTACCCAAAAGCACCTTCAGCCATGGTGCTGGCTGGCCCGGAACCCCTGTTGTCAAAGTTGCCCCTCTGGGTCATCCAGCACAAGTGAGCACTGTGTCTCCAGAGCGTCTCTCATCAAGACAGGACACCCAGCTGGCTGACAGATGCCAGGGGAGGCCTCCGGATAAGTAGCAGCCACAATGTAGTGCTCTGGAAACTCCATGGGACTCAGACCTGTGAGATCCTGGGGCACGTTAGTTCCCTTCCCAGGCCTAGGTATCTCACCCCTATAGAACAGAGATCAAGATAATACTTATTTTACCAGGATGCAGAAAAGACTGGCTGAGTTAATGACTAGAAACACATATACTGCCTTCATTCAGCTTCTCTGTCACAAGCCTGGCCCCTGCCTGCATTTGAATTTCTGCCTGTGAAATATGGGGCAAAGAAAGATAGAGAACATTTTTGCCATTGGCACACATGGATGAGTAGTCCAGTTACATGACAAACTCTGGCAGCTGCCAAGAGATGGGAGAGAAAGTAGGCATTGCACAGGGTGAAAGGAGGCAGGGGAGTTTGGTGCCTCTCCCAAGTCTGGCACAGCTGGGGCACACAGTCTCAACTCGGGGAAAGCGTAGTTTAGCTAAGTGCCTAAGAAGTGGTTTTGGTCCAAAAATCAAATTTCTTCTATTTCCATTCTGCTTTGATCTCACTTCAGCTGAGTTCCTTAGAAAGGATTTAAGGTTATCATCGACTTGGTAATCTCACCAGCTGCTTTAATAATCTAGAACCTTGTCTGCCTTCCATGTAGAATTATATTTCTGAAATAAGCTACAAGACCAGCAGGAAAACACAAAGTACATCACTGCTCAAGATTCAAATCAAATCAAATTGTCAGTGAAGGAACATGCATAAAATGCAAACACTGTATTGTGCCCCGCTACTCTGTCAGCCTCATGGGACAGAAAATTTAAAAATGTGAACAGATGCGAGAGAAACCAACGCAGCCACCCTTAACTCACTTGATAGTGAAGAACTTTCTTGGCGTTGGTGACACCAGATTAGAATCTGGTTACTGCCATTGTCCCTGGGTGAAACTGGTATTTGGATTTCCTCAGGGAAAAGAGGTAACTGTTTTTTTAAAAAAGAAAGAGCTGAAGAGAGGCAGGTGATGAAAGCTGATGCCTACAATTAGAAAAGCACCAGGGACTCCTTTTCCAGCGTTTGATAGCTACGCGGCTCAGGTCTGGCACCTACATAGCTACATAGACAAATATCACTACAAAGAAAATCTGTGCTGGCAGAGTCACAGGGTGGCTGTGACTCAGCACTGGCCTCTTTGTTCCCAGCACTGCTGTAAGATGAGAAGTCAGTCTAAAGTAAACTTGAACACAGAGAGAAAGGCCTCAGCAACTGGGAAGGGTCCGTTCCCTCCCGTTCCCTTCCAGGAGGGTGAGAAGGCCCTGGGCTACATGAGTCACAGAAGAGCTCACACTCAGACCTGCTCTTGTTGGTTTAGCTCCTCACTTGCAGCCCTCTGTTAGAGGAGAGAGGCTACTTTTCCCAGCCTGTCTGCCTCCTGGAGCCCTCAAGAGATTATATTTCTGATTGTTCTGCTCAGCCAAATGAATATACCTGGTCTGCAGGTGAAATCAAAAATATCCATCCTGGCTTGTTCTGCAGTGGCATGGGATGTTAGTCTTTTGGCCACAGAAATCTCAAGCAGTTCTATTTTAAAAGTATAAGAAAAAAGTAAGTGCAAAACTTCGTGCAGTTATGCTTCTATACTTGCGCTTCTGAGAAAAGGGGAAAAAAATCACCCACTTTTGCATCCCTTCCGGAGAACACAAATACTGCTAAAATCAAAACTGGCAATAATAATAGGGTAATTCATTACCCTCCCCTTCCAGAGAGAGACCAAAGCTGTACCAGTTTATTGGCACTTACACTAACTCTAGGGTTGTGCTGCTGCTAATTACAATCTATTTTCTGGAGTCTAGATTCATCCTTTTCTAATTTAGCTGACTTCCCTTTCTAGTTATTTGGACCCATATGGTAAACCATTCACAGCTGTGTTGTACACGCCATCGTATATATTTAACCCAAGGCCAATCTAAACCAAGAGACTCCTACAGATTAAGTCTCAGCAACCTCTTGTTAATTAAGCAGTATTACTACTTTTGCATGACTTTACTCAGTTTCTAACTAGACATAAATTAAGGTAAGTCGTTGCATAGTCTACCTCAAGCCGGAGCATACATAAAACAATCCTGCATTTGGTTTAGGCAGCACAGGCAAAAAATACTGAGATCCCTTCAAACTAGATACAAAGCAGACTTATTTTGATTTTAGCAGTATTGTGCTTCTCCCCCCTTCTCATAAGCACAATAAACGAGTATGCAGAGTATGATGAGAACACAGACCAAGAAATAACTGGTTCTGCCTTCTCAGAGAAAGCTTGTTGATGCTGTGCACTGGCCCAGGCTGAGAGGTGAGTGGGAACTGTGCGGATGTTTGAGGTGGGGAGGAAGGAGGCTACACGCTCCTCAAAGAACAAAGGCAAAGGCATGCTCTGTAGAGGGCCGTGGACAGAGCCAGAGATGAGGCTAGAAAGATACTCTGTAAAGGCTGAAGCAGGGAGGTCCCTTAGAAGACAGATGCCATAGGCCAGGCGCAGTGGCTCACACCTATAATCCCAGCACTTTGGGAGGCCGAGGCAGGTGGATCACTTGAGGTCAGGAGCTCAAGACCAGCCTGACCAACATGGAGAAACCCCATCTCTACTAAAAATGCAAAAAAAAATTAGCCGGGCGTGGTGGCACATGCCTGTAATCCCAGCTACTCGGGAGGCTGAGGTTGCAGTGAGCCAACATTGTGCACTGCACTCCAGCCTGGGCAACAAGAGCAAAACTCAGTCTCAAAAAAAAAAAAAGAAGACGACGACAGATGCCATAACAGCTCACAGGAGAGGGGTGACAAGAGTTAGGGGAAGGGGTGAATAAGAGCTGCCTCCCAAGCACTGGAAAGTGAGCCAGGACAGGTATTTTCGGTTTTGTCTGCACACCTGGAGGTATATTCATTCAGTTGAGCATAGCAATTAGGAATATATTCTCTCGAGGGTGCCAGGAGGCAGACTGGCTGGGAAAAGTAGCCTCTCTCCTCTAACAGAGGGCTGCAAGTGAGGAGCTAAACCAAGAAGAGCAGGTGCGACTGACAGTTCATCTGTGAGAACAGCCTTTGTGACTCCTGCAGCCATGCCCTGGCCATGGCAGGCAGTGCCCCTGAACAGGTCTCTGACCAGCTCTACCCTCCTCGCCATCATCCCATTCCAGGCCTGCTCCTGTGCACCATCCGTGTACTCAACAGCAGCTGATTAAGCCCCCTCCAAGGTGGCCTGCTCCCAGCTCTTCTTCCTGAGAGTACACAGACCACAGGGAAATCAATGCAACATTACATGGAGTGGGTAACGTCCCGGCACACTCACACACACGTGTGTACACATGGCTACCCCCGTCTAGGAGAGAAAGAGGCCCAGACAGTCATCGTCACATGGTCCTTTGGCTTTCATTTCTATCAATACTTGAGGTTTATACCATGTCCTTTGATGTCAAGGAAACACCAACTACTTAGTATTGTGTCTTCCCGATGAAGGGTTTGAGGTAGGAGTGGGGCCAAGGTGTGGTGTAAGCTTCTTAATTACACTTAAGGTAAAAGGCATTCTATAAAAAGGCAAGATCTTAATTAGCTCATTTTTAAGTGGTTTTAGTTGTCCAGTATCTAATAATATCAAGGAGAAGGAGAAAGGCACAAAAGGGTTGTTATCCTTTCCAACTAATGACTTAATTTTTGTTTTTAATTAAGTTTACTGCCTTCCACTATGAAAGTAATACAGGTCATCATAGAAAATTTGCAAAATACAGAAATACAGAATATACTGAAAGCCCAAGAAAGGAAAAGGATCAATTGCCCACAATTCCATCTACAGGCATACCTCAGAGATACTACTGGTTCGGTTCCTGACCATGAGAATAAAGCAAATACAGCAATAATGCAAGTCACACGATTTGGTTTCCCAATGCATATAAAAGTGTGATTATATTATATTAAGTGTGTAATAGCATTATGTCTAAAAAATACATATCTAAATTTTAAAAATACTTTTATTTCTAAAAAATGCTGGCACAGAGACAAAGTGAATAGCATTGCCACAAACCTTCAATTTGTAAAAACCACAATATCTACAAAGTGCAGTAAAGGAAGGACCATGAAGTGAAGTAGATCTGTTTCCATTGCTAATGCCTTTTTTCTTTTTTGATTAAAAGAAATCATAGGCCAGCCCTATGATTTCACACCTGTAATCCCAGCACTTTGGGAGGCCAAGACAGGTGGGTCACATGAGGCCAGGAGTTCGAGACGAGCCTGGCCAACATGGTGAAACCCTGTCTCTACTAAAAATACAAAAATTAGCCAAGTGTGGTGGTGCATGCCTGTGGTCCCAGCTAGTCAAGAGGCTGAAACAGGAAAATTGCTTGAACCCAGGAGGGTTCTGCCAGGAGGCAGAGGTTGCAGTGAGTCAAGATCATGCCACTGCACTCCAGCCTGGTGACACAGCAAGACTCTGTCTTAAAATATATATATAAATAAGTAAATAAATAAATAGGCCAGGCGCGGTGGCTCACGCCTGTAATCCCAGCACTTTGGGAGGCCAAGGCGGGTGGATCACGAGGTCAGGAGTTCAAGACCAGCCTGCCCAAGACGGTGAAACCCCGTCTCTACTAAAAATACAAAAATTATCCAGGCGTGGTGGCACACACCTGTAATCCCAGCTACTCGGGAGGCTGAGGCAGAGAACTGCTTGAACCCAGGAGGCAGAGGTTGCAGTGAGCCAAGATCACACCACTGCACTCTAGCCTGGGTGACAGAGCGAAACTCGATCTCAAAAAAATAAATGAATAAAAATAAAATAAATAAACAGTGGACCTAAGTGAAACTCACTGAACATTAAGTCTGGGGAAAAATAAAAGGAGATGGAGAATCTAAAGCTAGACCACAAATATGAGACTTAGCAGAAGTCAGTAAGACCACAGATGAACAATGTTTTTCATATCGGAAAATAATTCAAGGCAATGAAAAAAATCCATTCCTCACAGGTGGGTGCTACAACATCATGGTGCCTAAGAACACAGGCCTAGAGGTGGACAGAGCTGTGTTCAAATCCCAGTTTGATCCAAGGCCAAAAGACCTCAGGCATACTAACCCTGACTTGTATCACCCAAAACCTGGGGATGACAGAACACTTACCTCAGAGGTTACTTTGAAGTTCATCTAAGATTAATATTCCTGAAGTGCTTGGTGCAGTATCTGCCCACAATGAGCATTTCATAAATAGTTGCAATGATGATAATGTCAGCTGCTTTTGATCAAACTGGAATGTCGGAATCTAAATCTTAGCCCTCCAGACGTTTCTGTCTAAAAACTACAGTATTTTTCTACTAACTCCAAAAGGGCCTGAAGGTATTTTTATTACCATGAGAGTTTCAGCTGTGACCAGAGTTCATTTGCGCAATCTTTACATTCCAGTTCACTAAGTGCTTTCTCATGCAGGGACAAAAGAAGTCTTTGTCCCACGCTTGTGAAAAGCACCATCTTTGCTAGATGAGTTAACTGCTAAACTTAGGGTTGCTGCAATGACATGTTGGGAAACCACATGAATCTAGGCACATCCAAATAGTGAAATAGGATGGGTTTTAGGAAAGCAAACCACATGGATGTGTATGTGCATGTCTGTGTACGTGTGTGTGTGCGTTTTAAGGTAACATATTTTGAGCACCATCTATATGCCAGGCATCGTGCTAAATGCTTCATACTTTACAACAATCCCATGAGGTGGGAACTTTGATTAGCGCCCCTTTATAAGCAAGGAAACTCAGTCTTAGCAAAGTTCCGTGTTTTCCCCAAGTCAGGTGGCTAAAGAGTGAGTTGTGGAGCCAGCATTTGAACCTGGGCTCACACACGCTCTCATCCACTGTGCTCCACTGACTGGAAATGGCTGTAGTGAAATAAGCCCTGCAGATTGTAGTTTAATTTTCTGATTAGTAACTTTTGGCAAGAATGGTCATTTAAAAGCACCACAAAAAAAAAAAAAAAAAAAAAAAAAAAAAAAAAACAAAAGATTGGGCCAGGAGCGGTGGCTCACACCTGTAATCCCAGCACTTTGGGAGGCCAAGGTGGGCAGATCACCTGGGGTGAGGAATTCGAGACCAGGCTGACCAACATGGAGAAACCCTGTCTCTACTAAAAACACAAAATTAGCTGGGCATGGTGGTGTGTGCCTGTAATCCCAGCTACTAGGGAGGCTGAGGCAGGAGAATCGCTTGAAGCCGGGAGGTGGAGGTTGCAGTGAGCCGAGATGATGCCCTTGCACTCCAGCCTGGGCAACAAGAGTGAAACTCCATCTCAAAAAAAAAAAAAAGATTTTTTTTTAAAGGTCTAATTTGGATGCTTCATTATTCTGCCCTCAGTTGTGCAGACAGTCATCTGGGGGGTGGTCCACAGCAACTGCAGAACATAAGGCTTCCCTGAGGCAGATGATGCAAATAAATCCTCACATCTTGTTAGAACCATAGAACGTTAAGCGGATTTTTCTACTCTCCTTCCTGTCTCTGGAAACAACGTCACCAGATTCTACACGGTTTTAGGAAAGGTGACCATGTAATGTATCCTCCAAAATAAGACAGTTCTGAGAGTGAAAGGTGCACTATTAGTAAATATGTAGGCATAAACCAGGACATCATCCTAGTTATAGGTTCCCAGGTCATCCTGGTTGAGGTTTCTCAGTCTTTCAACGAACCGTATGTGAACTATGTAAGTGCGTCAGTAAGTTAAAACGCTGTACATAGAAGAGAAAAATGTGACATGGCTCTTCACCAGGGGCACAAACCAGCAGCAGCTCTAATTATGCTGGGTCACGTCTGCATCCCAATCTGGCCTCAGGGTGAAAGGAAGTGCTTTATCCAAGGGGGGAAAAGTGGAGAATCACAAAAGTCACCACAAGAACTGCAATATTTTTCAGGGATTCAGAGGATGGGACAACCCCAAGGATTGCTTAATTAATATAAGCCCAGAAAGTCTGAAAATCCTATTTTGTAGACCCAGAAAACAATATAATGACCGTAAGAAGCTCTTGCTCAACCCTAAACAATTAGCACTTTATTTGCTTTATTTCAAGAGGAAGGCTTTTATGCCTCCTGGTCTTCTCTTACTCATCCTAGAACTTGAGGAAATACATTCATTCTGACAACTCTTCTAATTCCAGCTCCAGGCCTAAGGAGCAGCAGAACTTGCAGGGGTTTAAAAAAAAAAAAAAAAAAAAGTCTGAATTTTTCACTCTCTAGATCAATCTAAGAACAATGCAGTAAGATTTTCCCAGCATTTTTCCAGCAAATGTAATTAAATTAAAGGGGATTTGGAACAAGAAATGCCCTTACGGACCACCATGACCAACTTCTTCCTTGCAGAAGAGGGACTGAAGCCTCAAAGTGAAGAGCTGCACCCAAAAGCATACCCCTAGGACCAGATCTGGCTCCCAGACTGATTCCTTTTAACCACTACTTGGTTAAAATACTATCTCATGTTGTAGATCTCTCCAAAGAGAAGAAAGGGGGGGTGGGGGAGGAAAGAAAGGAAGGGAGGGAGGAAAGGAAAGAAAGAAGCGAAGGGAGGGAGGGAGGGAGGAAGGAAGGAAGGAAGAGCAGGAAAGAGGGAGAAGAGAAAGAGGGAGAGAAGGAAGAAAGGGAGAAAGGAGGGAAGGAGAAAAGGAAAAAGAAAGAAAGAAAGGAGGGAGGGAAGGAAGGAAAGGAGGCATGGGTTAAGCTAGGTCTGGATCCACTCCATTAAATCTCGATGACAATTTCAAATCGCCAATGTATGGCGATTTGAGTGAGAATAAAGAGACAACCAAAAATGTCTCAGTAAGACCCTGACAAGAAGAGGGCAAATGTATCACCTACCTTTGGTCTTGATGGCTGTTTCAATGTTCAAAGCATCCCGCTCAGCATCAAAGTTAGTGTAGGCTTTGACTGACCCATATGCACTTGGTGGTGTAGAGTGCTGAGGTTAAAAGATAAACATACTCAAATGACACACATTTAAAATCCTCTTCTTGTATTTCAAGAAGAATATGTTTTCCTACTGTTTCTTTTAACAATTCAAATCATTCTCATACTAGGTAACTAGGTAAGTATTAACACACCATCACACTTCACGCGAGCAATTTCATTTTTCCTAATAAGAATTCTTCAAAGGCTCAGCTAGTTTAGAATATGCTGTCTCAATTTCAACTTTTCATTTTACTTTTAGTGAGAGCTCAAAGTAGACAATGCAAAGCTGGAGACCTGAAGCCAGCATTTATTCAGGAAGGCTCTGAAGACCATTAAACTGGGCTGGCAACAATTCGAAATAAGCTGAAAATGTGGAAACGCCTCAATGACAAGGGTGTTTAGCCAAGTTTCTGGTACAGGCACATGAATTTCTACTGGGCCGGTGTTGCTGAGCTTACAATTCAGATAAATGAGGGAAGCAGCTTCTCCCACCTCTTTACTTTGGTCACCACTGTGGCACCAAGGTGGTCTGGCCAGACGGCCCACATCCTCCTTGTGTTTCCTCCCCTCTCTCCTCTGTATCCTTCCCTCTGCCTTTGTTAACACCATCCCTTCTGCCTACCACCCTCCACTCTTCCTAAGATTTCTTATTGCCTTTTAAACCACACCCTCTTCCTTTCCCAATGCTTTTCTTTTCTTTTTCTTTTCTGAGGTAGGGTCTCACTCTGTTGCCCATGCTGGAGTGCAGTGGTGTGATCACGGCTCAGTGCAGCCTCAACCTCCTGGGCTCAGGTGATCCTCCCACATCAGCCTCCTGAGTATCTGGGATTACAGGCACCCGCCACCACACCGGGCTAATTTTTTCATATTTTTTGTAGAGACGGGATTTCGCCATGTTGCCCAGGCTGCTCTTGAACTCCTGGGCTCTAGTGATCCTCCCATCTTGGCCTCCCAAAGTGCTGGGATTATAGGCATGAGCCACCATGCCCGGCCTTTCAGCGCTTTTCAAAGCTCATTATCCTTCCCGATCTGACAGATGGGAATCTCCCATTCCAGATTGAGGTAAGGAAAATGGTGTGCTTCTACATCAGTTCTCCTTTCAAGGTATTAACTTCCCTCCTTCTTTGAAATGCTCTTATAGTTTTCCCTCTCCCTGCTACCCAGTCCCAAAGCTAAGGGCAGACAAAGAGGATGGACATTGTGGTTGTGGTTGCCTGATGGCTGGTGGAGGCAGCATCACTGCCCACCCTCAACATCAAGGCTCCCATCCTGCAACCCACCCCAACCCCCCCAGCACATAATGCCCATATAATGTGATGACTTGGCCTTGGCGCAGTTTCTGTGAAGAGTGAAAAGGCCAAGATCCCTGAGCTACTTCTCCACCCGCAGGCATCACACTATAAACCACCCAGCACCCACGCCACTCCATTTTATTAGCACTGAGACTGTATAGGTGAGCAACTAAGATGCCTTCCTCCTAGATGACTCCCAGGACAGGCCAGAAATCTGAGTTCAGTATTTGACAAATGTTTCCAAATGTATTTGTGAGGACTATCTTGGCCAAATATTAAATACAGTTCATATTTATAACCTGACATGCAATGCATTATCAAAGTATGTTCCATCTAATTTCACCACTTAAACTTTCCAGTAAGATGAACTTGATGACACAGAGCACACATTCAGGCAAAAGGCAAAGTGCTATTTTGAAATACTCAGTGTGTTTGCTATGGTAGCTATAAAATGTGGATGAAATCTAAGGAAAAACATTTTCCCATTTACTAAGAGTGCCATCAGTTATTTACAAGGCAGGCAGTCCAGGCATTGAGCCATATCACGTATGACTGCATTTACCAGGAGATATGTCGTCTTGTTCCAAAAACAACAGTGAGTGAGGAAAAGTTTTGTGTCATTTTATAGTGTCTCTAGAAATGAAATTAAATACAGAATTGAACCTATTACCTATAAAATCCACTTGTCTGAAATGAAATTAGTGAGGCAAAGTTGAGTTATCTTTTCTTCCCTTAAAATACTGGGGAACATGTGACATTTTCTATTTCTGCCCCACCTCTCCACACATAGAAATATACTAAAGTAGAGTAACTTCAGAGGCTACACGAAAAGCCCTCTTATAAAACCTGATAGCAAAAACAATCTAAGTCCATTAGAGAAACAAATTATTTAGCACCTGAATTTGTCTGACCTCAACATGTAGTTTGTACTGTTGCCAAAAACAGCACGCACAAGTTTCAAGAAGAAAGATTTTTTAAAAGCTCTAAAGGCTTTATACTCCACACAACCTGCGCTTTCACAGGCTCCATTAATTTGAACATTTTGATGGCAAGTGCCACGAACAATACAGAGGATCTTGTACCATGTGACCCAAGTCACTGTCAACCCTCTGTTGAGTGATTCATTACATTTTAATTTCAATCAAAGCATATTTTGAAAGACCTGTAGGATATGGCTACAAACCAGTATCAGTGCTGAGTTTGTGTAAAAGCCATTTCTGCCAAGATGACCTGGAAGATGTATAGTATCATTAGTTATTTTACATATTCATAATTTATATTCCACTTGATTCTAAAAGTATTTGAAATAACTTTAATTTCACATACAGCTTAAATTTTTTAATTGTAAAAAAAAAAGAAACTCAACAGAATTTCTAGGTTCACATATTTCCTACGAAAGAAAATTCAATTTAGTTCTGAACTCCCTAATAGCCAAAGCAAAAAAGGAAACAGATGAATTATAATAATTTCATTATATTCTTGGTTTTTTAAAAGAAATATCCTAGCTTTTTTAGAGAAAATATTTTCCAGGTGTGAAATTTTTTAAAGTATAGGTCCTCGAGCCTACACGGTGGCTCATGCCTGTAATCCCAGCACTTTGGGAGGCCAAGGCAGGCAGATCACGAAGTCAAGAGATCAAAACCAACCTGGCCAACATGGTGAAACCCGGTCTCAACTAAAAATACAAAAATTAGCTGGGTGTGGTAGTGTGCGCCTGTAGTACCAGCTACTCAGGAGGCTGAGGCAGGAGAATCTCTTGAACCCAGGAGGCAGAGGTTGCAGTGAGCCAAGATCACAGCCTGGCAACAGAGTGAGACTCCGTCTCAAAAAATAAATAAATGAATAAATAAAATAGAAGTATAAGTCTTCATCTGGAATAACTTCCTGGACACTGTAAGAAATCCAAAAGATGCAGAATTATTTTTGATATGGCTGTGGCTTATGCCAACCAGTGATAAAATCCCAGGACATGACATTAAAATTCATGTATCATCATAACAATTATTACCAGTGACATGCTAAGTATGGCAGGATAAAATTCCAGCCATTCCAGTGTCACTAATTCTGTCCAATTTTAATGTGAGGCCAAGAAAAGTTTCCAGTGCCATGATATTTCCTTCAAATTGAACTACTAGGAACCGCTGAAGTATTGAGGAAGAGGAGAACCAAATGATGACTGTCTGAATTGTCCCCATCTTCCTTAGAGGTACAAGGATAGAGAGTAACATGGTTATCCAGAGAGATGTCCAACTTGCAAAAATTACATAAAGTGAAAGTGATATACTTACATCACCCTCCAAGCTGAGCTTGCACAGGATTTCGTGAACAGTGGACATTTTGAAGGAAGCTGGAAAAAAAGTACAACAAAAAGTCTTTACGAAGAGGCTTTCCTTTACTCTGAAGCACAGCGATTCATTATGCTAATTTCTACTCCTTGGACCATTTCATCTAAGGATATTAGAGTAATTTTTGCAAATAGATGCAATTCCCATCTTATGACTGAAAACACTAAAGCTCAGACATGGTCTGTCTTGGGTTGGGATGGACTACTAAACTAGCCAGTCTTTCTCTTACTCTATGTAAATAGAACCTGGGGAGACTGATTTGTGAATGCAAAAACAAAATGTTCCCCATGGCTAATGCAACCTGTTCAGACAGGATAAAACTGAGCCTTCAACTTCTCATAAAAGGTGATGGGCTTGCCAAACCAGCCACTACTTCTGTATTTCTCACAAGTAATTAAACATACTGAGAAGGACCTGAAAGCTATGATGTGAATTGAAATTAGTAGCATTTTCATGTTGCCCTAATTCTTAATTGGAACCTTTATTATTACCCATAATTACTTTCTTAGTCTAATGAAACTTGGAAGATATTAATTTATGAGAAAGACGATGGACAGATTTTCTGACCTTAACTCATTCCATAAAGGACTGAATCTGTTGTATTTAAGATTCTAAATGGCTGAAATGAAGTCATCTTCCAGTTAATATACTTAATGGGGCAGCAAAACAATAGTCTGATGAATTAGCTTTCCAGCTTTGCAATCATACAGTTCTCGGAATTGATACACCCAATCCCTGCCAATAAGGAGTGCTCAGTTGGTGGTAAATTTATCTCAACAGAGACAAGACAGGTCATCAACATAATCACCCCAAAAATAAAGAAAATAGAGTAGAGCTGCGTCCTGAAATAGACAGGAATGACATTTAAATTGCAGTGACTCCTGCTTTGGTCTCTTTTTGCTTAATATTCTTTGATCAAAGAAACTGCACACACGCAAATTCAGCTTTCTATTCTCTTCAGTTTGCTTAGTCTGAATATTTTCATAAAACTGGTTTGGTGGGAGTATTTGACATAGATATTTGCTAACTTATAGAAACATTTTGGACTAAGCAGATCCCAGGCCTGGTGTGTGGAGAAAGTGGGGAAATGTAAGAGGAGAGGATTCGCCTTTGTTGTGGTGAAGGATGTATTTTTGCAAGATTCTCATCCTGGGCTCTCCCCCAGACCACTACTCTCTTCTTGATGCTCACAGAAGCTTTTTATGCACAGCGAAAAGTCAGTCAAAGACCTTCCACTTCCCCCACACTCACAACTCTCAGACAGCCTCCCCACCCCAATTTGTCCCACCGATGGGGTATAATTCTGGTTTGTAAAAAGTATTGCTCTAGGAATAAACTGTGGTACATTCAGACATGGAATATTATTCAGCACTGAAAAGAAATGAGCCATCAAGCCATGAAAAGACACAGAGGAACCTAAATTGCACATTGCTAAGTGAAAGAAGCCAACTGAAAAGGTAACATAGTGTATAGTTCCAACTGCATACCATTCTGGAAAAGGCAAAATTATGGGGACAGCAAAAAGATCAGGGATTCACGGGAGGAGGAAATGAATAGGTAGAGCAAAGAGGATTATTAAGGCAGTGAAATGATTCTATATGATACTGTAATGGTGGATGCATGCCATGTATTTGTCAAAATCCATGTACAACACTAACAGTGAATGCTAATGTAAACTACGGACTGAGTGACAATGATGTGTCAATGTAGGTTTATCAGTTCTAACAAATGTACCACCGTGATACAGGATGTCAACAGTGGAGGCTATGCATATGTGGCAACAGGGGAACATGGGCATTCTTTGTATTTTCCATTCAACTTTGCCATAAACCTAAAACTTTCCCAAAAATGAAGACAATCGGCTGGGTGCAGTGGCTCACACCTGTAATCCTAGCACTTTGGGAGGCCAAGGCAGGCGGATCACGAGGTCAGGATACAGAGACCAGCCTGGCCAAGATGGTGAAACCCCATCTCTACTAAAAATACAAAAATTAGCTGGGCGTGGTGGTGGGCGCCTGTAATCCCAGCTACTCAGGAGGCTGAGACAGGAAAATAGCTTGAAACCAGAAGGCAGAGGTTGCAGTGAGCTGAGATCACACCACTGCACTCCAGCCTGGGCAACAAGAACAAAACTCCATCTCAAAAAAAAAAAAACAATTTTAAAAAGTCTTGCTCTGTAGCAGAACCATCCAAAACAGTAGCCACTAGCCTCATGTGGCTACAAAGCATCTGAAATGTGGTCAGTGCAAACTGAGATGTGCTATAAGTATAACGGACATACTGAATTTTGAAGACATAGTATGAAAAAAATATATAAAATATCTCATTTATAATTTCTTTCTTGGTAAAGGCAGGGTCTTGCTATGTTGCCCAGGCTGGTCTCGAACTCCTAGGCTCAAGTGATTCAAGTGCTGAGATTACGGGTATAAACCACTGTGTTCAGCCCAATAATTTAAGTATTGATCATATATTGCAACTATGATATGTTTAATATAGCTTATTTCCATTTAATTTCACCCATTTATTTTGCCTTTCTTAATGTGGCTACTAGAAAATTTTCAATATATGCAGCTCATATTCTATTTCTTTTTTTTTTTTTCCTTTTAATTACATTTATTTTAATGCTGAATTTACTCCCGTGCCATAAGTTTTTGTTTCTTCAGTTTCTTCTGGGATGTCTTTTTCTTCTGGGCAACCTCCTCTTCTGGTTTAGGAACAATCTGTTCCTTTTCCGTAAGGATCATCTCAATGTGGCAGGGAGAGCTCATGTATGGGTTAATCCGACCATGAGCTCTGTAGGTCCGGCGGCGCATCTTAGGTGCTTTGTTCACTTGGATATGCTCAATGACCAGAGAATCTACGTCTAAACCCTTAAGTTCAGCATTACTCTCTGCGTTTTTAAGCATGTGCAGCAAAAATTCAGCACTCTTTTTGGGCCACCGACCTTGTGTCCAGCCCCACTGCTTGGCCTGCGCAAACCTGCCCAACTCCACCATTGTAACGTCGGAATGGTACGCACTGTTTCTGTAAAGTGACATCTTTCAGATACTTCGTGGCTTTTCATATATGCATACCCTTGATGGCCTGAGCAGTTTCACGAGTGTTCTTAAAGTGAACACGAAGATTGGAACCTCTTGATTTGCATGATTTCGTGGGGTTCCCCGGGTCAAGAGAATAGCGAACCATTTTCACAGATTACCTCCGGCTGCTTAGGGAAAGAGCCTCATATTCTATTTCTATTGAGCAGTACTGGTCTGGGGGATCCCAGAGAGCCATAACCCAATCTTAATCCCAAAACCTTTGTAACAGCCACAAGTTTGAATCTTCTTGATTTTTTTTTTCTTTTTTTTTTAATGTTTCAGTAGAGACAGGGTCCCACTATGTTGCCCAGGCTAGTCTTGAATTCCTGGGCTCAAGCAATCCCTCCGCCTTAGCCTACCAAAGCACTGGGATTACAGGGGTGAGCCACCACGCCTAGCCCTTTTTTTTTTTTTTTTTTCCTCAGACAGGGTTTCTCTCTGTTACCCAGGCTGGTGTGCAGTGGTGCAATCATAGCTCACTGCAGCCTTGATCTCCAGGGCTCAAGAGATCCTCCTGCCTCAGCATCCCAAGTAGCTGGGCCTACAGGCGTGTGCCACTACACCTGGCTTTTTTTTTTTTCAGTAGAGATAATGTCGCATTATGTTGCCCAGGCTAATAGTCTTCTTGACAGAGCAAGAAATCTCCAGCCTCAACATGGACCAAGAAACACTAGAGGGTCTCATCAGTATCCCTCAGCCGGAGAATTACCGAAGCAGAGGTGAAATTCCTAGGACGGACATCAGACCACCCAAGCCCCGGCCTCAACTACCGCCCCTGGACTCAGTCAGAACTGGACCAGGTCTGCAGCAGGGGATAAACTGTTGTCATCTGCCGTGCAGAATTCTAGTCTCTATCATAAACAGGCAAGAAATAAAAAATGCCAAAAGTAAAACAAAAGCAAAAACAGGGGACCAGCAAGTCAGAGTTGCAAACAGAGTTGTTTCCACTTAGAGAGTATAGATTAAATTCCACTCGTTTATTAAATCAGGTACCTCACATCGGTTCTGATGTTTAGAAAATCTCAACTAGAGGCACGGTAACTTTTCACTGTGTTGTTCTTTCAAGTTGTCGTTCAAGCTCTGAGCTTTGTAGACTGCTGCCTACCCGTGTCCCACATGGGACTCCCCAGTACTGTGCAGATCACAGACAATCTGATAGGCTTCTTTACACTCTCCATTCATGTTAATTCTTCTCCCACAGCCACAACACCTTGAGGAGACTGTTAAAAGCCCCACGAATCTTCCTTTCGGTTTCACCATTCATAACTGTGCTGCTCTTTCATCAAATCAGTCCTGCATGCCACCACCAACTAAATCTCTCTATTTAATCTTGTCAAAATCATTCGACATCATTCAAAATCATCCTCCAGCAGAGCCCAGCCTTCAAAGATGAGCATCAGAATCCAGCCTCAGTTCCCTCTGTTTACTCCCCAGCTAAAGTAGACTAGGGCCAAAGTGTGACTTGCCTCTCCGCAGTCACCACTACTTCAGTATCTGCTCCAACAGGGTCATCACGACCCCTACTCCACAGAACTCTATCTTGCCTTTCACTGCCGGGGCACTTTTTGATACCACTTCATTCATCCATTCGGCGGAATGTTTTAAGTGCCCTACACGTGCCAAGTATTCAAATGGTGAATGCATAGGTACAGTTCAAAGCAGTAGAGAGTATATGGTTGACCTCATCTTCCCTACATAGTCCCAGTCCCCCTACAGATTTAAGATTATCTTTACATAATGTAGGTGCTAAATCAACTTGAAAACAATGAGTTGCTATTTTGCATAACATTTATATTATTTATAACCATTCTGCAGGAAAACAAAAAAACCACAAACATCACAATAACCACAAAGTCACACTTACCACAAAGCAGTATCTACGAAATTTGACATTATCCCATGCAGGTGCCTTTTGTATCCATATAAATATTTCCTACTTCATGTGAGTTTAATGGCAAACATTTTCACCCTAGAAATAAAATATGGCCTCTTTCCTCCCATGCCGATAGCATACCAGAAAACATGGTGAACATCCCTAAAACCCACTGGGCTTTCTGTAAGAAGTGTGGCAAGCACCAACCCCACAAAATGGCACAATACCAGGACTCCCTGTATGCCCAGGGAAAGCGGCGTTATGACAAGAAGCAGAGTGACTATGGTGGGCAGACTAAGCCAATTTCCTGGAAAATGGCTCAAACTACAAAGGAGGTTGTGCTGAGGCTTGAGCGTGCTGATCCCATCTGCAGATCTAAGAAAATGTTGGCTGTTAAGACATACAAACATTTTCAACTGGGAGGAGATAACAAAAGAAAGGGCCAAGTGATCCAGTTCTAAGCGCCATCTTTTGTTTTATTATGAGGACAATAAAATCTTGAAGTTATGTCCAAAAAACAAAACAAAATAAAAAGAAATAAAATACAGTGCTTGCTTCTTCACTCCATCAAATCCCCTAGCAATGCAAAGTCATTTTGCATATGATCTATTATTCGCTAGAAGGAACAGTTGGCTTTGCGATTCACTGTTTGTTAAAACATTAGTTTAATATAGCATCTTTGACTAATGAGAATGTGTCAGTGTGCTGCTATCCTTGAAAGCAGGAAAAGGAAGTCTTGGCAGTGCTACTGTAGGTTACAAACACTGGTAATACGCAAGGAATTAATCAACGAAAACCCATACCAAGCATACGCTGAGCTTGCACTATATTAAAGGATACAAAAGACACTTATAAAACTGTGAAATGCAGACTTCCACCCTGCAGGACCTTTGAGCTCTCTTCCCTTCGTGCCTTTGTGACACACTGAGAGTCTAGTCCAGGGTCACCCAGTGAATTAAGTAGCTGAGGCAGGGCCGAAACCCAGATCCCCAGACTCCTGGGCCAATGCCCTTTCAACCTCACCACAATGGTTCTTTATTCCAAGTGATTAAGACACAGAGAGAAAGATCATAGTCATCAGAGCCGGATTAGTTAAGGGCTTAACAGGGAGGCGCTGACTGCCTAGGCTGAGAAGGGTGAATCACCACTGGAGGTTCTAGCCGAGAAGCAAGGGAGAAGGCCTGGGGAGAGGGGAAGAGGAATAATGCCCCAGGGTGGCAGAAGAACAAGAGTACAGGCTGGAAAATGAGCCATGTCCAGTGGGGTGCCCTGTGGGGAACCTAAAATATAAGTCTCTGAATGGTGCAAAGTTAAGCTTGCCTATGGAAATATTGGGGAACCTATGAGCCAAAATGATTGGGACTCAGTACTCACATTTATCTATTCACCAAAACATTTGCTCTAGAGGCAGAATTTTCTTACTGAAAACAACTACTCTGACTTTAGTGTACTTATTGTTTTGAATGAAAATAAAAAATGAAGCCTACATGCTGTATGAGACAATTTCAACTCTACTCACTCCTCATCACCGTGTAAAATTCATAAATCCATTAAAAACAGAACCACTACTCCTTTTCTGGCAGACTTCTCAAAATAACATGAAAATGGCAGTTTGCACCACTCTTTCCAACACTTCAACCTCACCCAGCTGGCCAACTGGTTTCAACTTGCCAACAAGAAAAAAAAAAAAATCAGCAAACGCAATCTGTTGATGAGTACATCTACACATCAGTGCCTTCCATTCCCAGGGAGGGCAGGGTCACTAGACAACATCATTAAAATGACCCTTTATCAGAGAACGTTTTTCTGTTTAAGGAAATAAACTGGAGGTACAGGGAGACTTACCAATAAGAGCCATACCCACCTCAAACTGGTTTAAAATCATTCACCACTTGGGTAGGAAAACAGGTCACTTGGCCCCACCCTAATGAAAAGAACAGTTTCTTCTGCCTTGAAAAGGCTGATAAATGAGACTGTGAATGCCTGGCTTAAAAAGCTCCCAGTGCAAGGCTGATCATTAATGAAATCCGTGCAGTTATTGAGAAACCAGTCATTTACATTTTACATAAGGACTGTATTATTTAGGTTGGTGCAAAAATAACTGCCATTACTTTCAATGGCAAAAACCACAATTAACTTTTGTACCCACCTAATAATTTAAGGGTTTGTCCTTTAAAAAAAAACTATATAGATTTTATTTTATTTTATTGTCTTACTACAAAAGTGTAGTTACAAACAAAAAAAGGACAAGTGAAGCAGTTTTAACTTCACTCCCAAAAAGAAGAGTAAAAGTTTACAAAAGGTTAAAACAAACAAACAAAAGAAAACTTACAAGTCAACACTTCAAATAGTAAAAACACATTCTACTGAACTGAATTAAGAATCAGTTCCAAAAAGCCCAAATGTTAATCCGAACAAACAAAAACATACTGCAATAGGGCTGGTCTGCACAGGCAAATCTAAGTCTAATCCAGAAGTTTTGTGGACACACCCACTTCACAGTTTAAACGTGGAGTGTTGATGCGTTACCACAAAACAGATTCTTAGCAACCATGATGAATCAATCAGGGACTGGATGATTCAAATGAAAATTTTAAAGCAAAAATGGGTAGGGGTGGGAGTGTGGAGAGTTGGCTTTCTCCATCGAAGTTCTTACTGTACACAGTCCTGGACACACAGTCTACAGGCCACACTGGAATTTTAAACTTAAAAAAAAAAAAAAAAGCATGTACTGAGTGAGGAGAGGGCTTCCCACTGTACTCCATCCTCCACCCACCTACTGCATCTTTATTTAAAAGAACCTTTTTGAAAGCAGATACTCTTCTCCTTGGTTTCATGGTCTTGATTAATGACTGAGTCACAGGGCCAACTCATTCCCCAGAATTCCTGGAATTCGGCCCAGTGGCCTTGATCAAACTGAGCAGGAGGGACACACAGCACTTGCTCCAGCTTGTCTCTTCTGTGATCTGATCTGAATCAATATTTGTTTGCTCCCTACTGACTTGTTGCAGCTTCATGCTCTCACAGCCTCTCTCTGCTGGTCTCCTGATCTGGGGTTGGAGTGGGAGGAAAGAGACCGGCAGGAAGAATGATGTCACTTGGCATGAAGCACTTTCAGGGTTGGGAAATCCAGGCCTTCAAGTCTACAACTCAATTTCAGTGTTTTATGGCCCACATATTTTCAACAGGGCCTGGCCGCCTACAGAAAAAAGGCTAACACCAGCATTCAAGATCTTCCACACTGTGGACTTACCTACCTTTCCTTAAATACCTTCTATACACACACACATGCATACACGCATCCTGCACAGAAGAGTTAACTGGGCTGTTAACTCTTCTCCAAACATGCTCAGCACTTTCTAAGTTCTCTCTACCAGGAACCTCAATCTTAATTAGCTGACATCTGAATGAGTCTTTAGGATACAGGAAATCATAAATGCCGCCTTTCTCACACACCCCTCCTTGCCCTGTGCTTCTGCAGCTTTTTATGTGTCTGTGCAACATTAGAGTTGCATGTGTAAAATCTGTCTTCCATATTATCCGCCCACAGGGTTTCCGACCTACTCCTTCCTGTTTCCTCATAGGTCTGAGCACAGTGCCTGGCACACGATAGGCATTCAATTTCATCTTGGGATGGTTTATACACACTGGGTCTTTCTATATTAGAAAGTCTTTTTTTCTTCTTTTCCAACACACTCTCCTTCCTCAATTTTCTCTCTCCCTCAGACTGGACATTTCAAATGCAGTTCCAGTTCCGTGCATTCAGAGCTGGAGGCTTAAATCACCAATTTCTGTGAATCTTAGCAAAGCCCAGCAGGTTGCTTCGGGGCAGCCTCTTACCAACATATAGCCATGCCCCCCACCTCTGTACTGTCAGGGATACTTGAGTCTTAGCTCTGTCCATAGGACCACATGGGAATGTAACCTACAACTCCTGGCAAGAAGGCAGCAAAGAGGCAGGATGTATGATCGGCCTTAGGACTCTGATTTCCTCTGAGCTGTAAGTGTACAGCCTGGGTGTGGCAGGGAGACAAAGGACATGGACAAAGGGCTCCATATCACAGTCACTCCCTAGAATAAGAAATTTCTGGGCCAGGCGCAGTGGCTCACACCTGTAATCCCAGCACTTTGGGAGGCCAAAGTGGGCGGATCACCTGAGGTCAGGAGTTCGAGACCAGCCTCAACATGGAGAAACCCCGTCTCTACTAAAAATACAAAAAATTAGCGGGGCGTGGTGCTGCATGCCTGTAATCCCAGCTACTCGGGAGGCTGAGGCAGGAGAATTGCTTGAACCTGGGAGGCGGAGGTTGCGGTGAGCCGAGATCGTGCCATTACACTCCAGCCTGGGCAACAAAAGCGAAACTCCATCTCAAAAAAAAAACAAACAAACAAACAAAAAAAGAAATTTCTACACCACACCTGGGGTAAAACTCAGGCCACTTGGGTGCTACCGACTTGTCCTCTAACAAGGTTGAGCTCAGCTGGATTAAAAGATGCAGGGTGGGCCAGGCACAGTGGCTCACGCCTGTAATCCCAGCAGTGCGGGAAGCCGAAAGATGGGAGGATCACTTGAGCTCAACAGTTCCAGACCAGCCTGGCCAACATGATGAAACCCTGTCTCTACTAAAAATACAAAAATTAGCCCAGCATGGTGGTAGGCACCTGTAATCCCAGCTACTCAGGAGGGTGAGGCTGGAGAATCACTTGAACCTGGGAGGCGGAGGCTACAGTAAGGACAGGTCGTGAGACTACACTCCAGGCTGGGTGACAGAGTCAGGCTCCATCTCAAAAAAAAAAAAGAAAAAAGAAAAAAAGCTTCAGGGTGTACCCTAGAAGGGAGATTTGGAAGTAATCTGGTGAAACCACCCAGAAGGACAAATATGGGCATCTCCTGACCCCTACTGCTGACCTGTCCCTCGAGAAAGTAGATGAGGACTGCCTCTGGCAACAGCAGAAGAAAAAAGATACCAAGCAGTGAATGGGTGGAAAGAATTTTTTTAAAGGACTGGAATTTCCTCTGGTATGGCCTACAACTAGAATAGGGTGTGGCACCAAGGAAAGTGAAGAGGATTCTCATGTGAAAAAAAGGGGAACATTCCGTTTCTATTTAATTCTCATAATTGAATCCGGAAGGCAGCTTAAGACACCATAACTTTAAGCAAAACTTCCCCGAGGTAGGTAAAATATGAAGTTTAGGTCTGTGGAACAGCTGGATTAAAGGGGAAATGAACCCCCGCCAAGTTTAGAAACTAGTATTAATTTGGGAAAATATAAAGTTTAAAATCCAACAATTCACTTATTTTGTCTCTTTTCTTTCTCTCTCCACCCGATTTAAGGTCTAAGGAGCAGGGATTTTCTTCCTGGGGTGGGGTCTGTTTTGTTCACTGCTGTATCCCTAGTGCCCATAACTATGAGTGGAACACAGTAGGTGATTAATATTTTGTGGAATAAATGGTTGTTTAAAGCAGCCCACTAGAGCCTGAGACTCCTTTTGTGACAATCCCGCTCTCCTTTAATGAAAAATGTCTCTGCAGGCTCCAGGCTCTGCACAAGCAAAGAGTGAGAACAAAAGCTCCAGACAATGCATTAGTGCCAGATTCTAGGCCCAATGGTGTAGGAAGAGCCTACAGCCCTCAAAATCAATAGCAATTATAGAAGCATATCTAGTTTGCCAGGAAAACTACTTAAATCAGAAATTAGCCAGGAAACTAACGGCCATGACTGCAAGCCTAATGTCAATCAATACCATAGTTCAATAGCTCAAAGACACAAGATGTTAAATACTGAGACTCCAGTGCAAGACTGAGCTCCTAATCAAAGTCAGTGAGTCCGCAATATTTCCTGGGCATTTACCACAGGCAGTCTACTTGGCACTGCGGGAAATTACAAAATCTAGGCGGTCTCCAAATCACAAATCTCCAATTGTGAAAATGCACATAGATGGTCACATCCTTCCACTGCAGATGCAATGGACACTTTTGGAGAAACCCTTGACCTTTAGATAATCGACAGACTTGGAAGAAGGGAAGAAATTACTAAGCAGGACTGTGTTAACACTCTTGGCCCTTGCCCATCAAGGGCACCTCTGCTGCCCCAGTCTTACCAAAAATCTTCCTTCATATTGCCTGAATATGACCGCTTTGAGTTCTATAAATTATAGATCTGTTTAGGTAAACGAGGTTTTTTTAATTATTATTATTTTACGTATTTATTTTTTGAGACTGGGTCTTGCTATGTTGCTCACATTGGCCTTGGACTGAAGAGATCCACTAGCTTGAGCAGCTGGGACTACAGGCCCACGACCACGCCCAGCATTGTTGTTTTTTAAATAACAGGACTCCTCTGGGTTGCTGAGGCTCTTAGGACCACCAACCATTCCTAACTTAATGAATATCGATTCAATCTGCTAGTCTCTAGCTGGATGCAGGTCCGCTGAAATGGGGAGGAGGAAGGAATGCAGCGTAACTGGACAGGCCTGGATGGCTGTTGTAATGCGTCACAGAAGAGCCAGAAGAGCGTCTCTAAGGAGGTGGAAGGTGGAAAAAAGAAAGTGGAACAGGGGCAAAGACATAATTTTCCAATTAAAATAATTTACTCAGTGTCAACCTTAAAGCTAAAAAAAGTTCCAGAAAAATATTTCAGTGATTTAGTCTTCCTACACACACATTGCCCCTCACTACCCTCCACCTCCCCACCACCAACCCCTTAATTTAGGCAGTGCATGTTAAATAGGTCTTTCAGGGCTAGCCTGGGAATGTCAGCACCTTCTGCAACACTATTTCAGTGGGAAAGTGCATTCTGCATTCCAAGTCACCAAGTTCCAGACAGGCACAGTAGCACACACGTGTGAACAGAAACCATCAGTACAGTCTGGGGCCCAGGCCTTTGCACACCAACAGCTTAAGGTTCGTGGTAATGGCCCAGTGTGCACCCATGAGGCCACTGCTCTTTTACACACGCACTCAGAACACCCACAGCTTTAAAACGGCAATCTTACTACAAAAATAACACTTCGCATTTGCACAGCACTTTGTTTTTTGTGTACTTTACACATTTATTACCTAATGACTGTGTTTTTTGAAATCTCCAATAACTCTGGGTGGTGGTAAGAATAGGCATCCTTAATTAAGCCACTTTCCCAGATAAGGAAACTGGTGTTCCCCTCCTTCTTCTCAACAGGCAGCTGATGGAACCCAAGCCCTCCACACCAGCACTGGGGCCAGCTGCACAGAGCGGCCAAAAGGGAGCGGCCCCGGGACCACGCCCTTCTCTGTACCCTCAGTTCCTGACTCATTGTCACATCATGGCGAGTAACAGGACAACCCTCCCCACAGAATCATGGGGGACACTACCTTCCTGATGCCAGTGTGTTCAACCAAGCGGGAAACTCTCCAGGTAGAGTGAAATCCGAAGTTGCTATGCTACAAGATAACCTAGACCAAGGGGAATAACTGACGTTTTTATGTTTTCTTTTATGGGGGGCTGGGGGGTGCCTACTCCACTCCCCCCTCTCATCTTCCCCCGCTACTTCCCTCGTGCTGGTCGGTTCAACTCCACAAGCGCGCGTTTGTTTCGAGTACAGTAACTTAGAGCTGATGGGGGCACTTTCTAGAGGGCGGTGGAAAGCCCACTTGCTACTGCTGCGCCGGGGACCTGCGGCTCCCTGGGCGGCCACGCCCTGCCTCGGCGGCGCCCGGCGCGTCTGGAATGCAGGGCCTCCCTCCGCCCCCCTCCCCACGCCGCCTCGCCCCGCTCCCGCTCCCGCGAGGGCTTATTGAGGAAGCCCGACCCCCCACCACCTCTGCCCTGCACCCTCCCGGCCCGAGCGCCGGCGGCCCCTCACCCCTGCCCCAAACACCTTGTCCCTGAGCCCCCTCCCCAAAGACTCTCCAGTGCGGGCCGTCCCTTCAGCCCCCTGCCCCCGACGGCCTCCGGGGCCGGTTGCCGGGGCCTCCCTGCCAGGCCGCACCCCGCTAGCTGGCGGCCCATAGCGGACGGGCAGGGCGCGCCCCGCTTACCTGGGCCGTGCGCCGAGAGCTGAGAGCGTCCTCAAATGCTGAGCAGAGCCGGCTGGCCTGGGTGGGGCTTTTATACCCTCCACATCCTCCCTCGGCGAGGCGAGGCCCGCCCCGCCCCGCCCCGCCTCCTCCTTACAAGGCCCGCTCCCACCCCGAGTCAGGGGTGACTCACCCCGGCCCGCCGGCCCGCAGGGACCGCGCCCTGGAACGCTCCCGAGCCGCGCCACGCGGGAGCGGCCCCCGCGCCCCTGGCCCTGCCCTCCGAGAAAGCCCGGCCGAGGCTGCCCCGAGGCCCATAGGGACCCCGTTTCTTCCTCCTTTCCTCATTTTACTTCTTAAATGCCACGTCGAGCTCTCAGCCTCGGCTTGGGTTAATAAATTACCAAGACTTTAGTAGTAGACTCTGGGCTTGGTTAAGTGGTTTTTTTTTTTGTTTTGGCTTTAATGCGATGGAGGAAAGAATTGTTCCAAGAAACATAAATCTGGACTCCCCTGAGCTAGGGCTGTTGGCATCCAGCGCCCCATTACCGTCTGCAAACATGTCAGCTTAACCTCTGGCCGCCAGTTCCCGAGGGGCGCGCGGGGAGGGAGGGAGATTCGCCCTGTGCTGCAAAGCCTGGCCCGCCCCGGCCTCCGAGCGCCGGGAAGCCCCAGGCCTGGGCTGGGAGGCCAAAGCCGGGAGCCAGGATCCCACCTCAGTCCCGCCCAGGGAGGCGCCCCTGTCCCTAGCACGGCTGTGCTCCGCTTCTCTCCGCGCCTGGGGCATCTCTGCACGGCCTCGTGGCAGGCAGTCCTGAGCGGGGTGGGGCCCCTAGCTTTGAACCCGGAGTTTCAACAAAGAACTTTCCTCTCGTCCTTCGTTCACGTGTGTGTGTGTGTGTGTGGTGTGTGTGTTTCTTGCAGCATAGCTTTGAACCCGGAGTTTCAACAAAGAACTTTCGTCTCGTCCTTCTTTCATGACTGCTGGGGTGTGTGTGTGTGTGTGTGTGTGTGTGTGTGTGTGTGTGTTTCTTGCAGCCGTTTAGCCAACTCCCTTGCTCGATGTTGCTGTTACTCGCTTTTCTTGAGAGAGAGAGAGAGAGTTTCTTGCAGCCGTTTAGCCAATTGTCTTGCTTGGTTTTGCTGTTTCTCGCTTTTCTTCCGTGTGTGTGTGTGTGTGTGTGTGTGTGTGTGTGTTTCTTGCAGCCGTTTAGCCAACTCCCTTGCTCGGTTTTGCTGTTTCTCGCTTTTCTGACGTGTGTGTGTGTGTGTGTGTGTGTGTGTGTGTGTGTGTGTGTTTCTTGCAGCCGTTTAGCCAACTCCCTTGCTCGGTTTTGCTGCTTCTCGCTTTTCTTCCAAGAGTCACGTTGGCAACGTGCAGGCAAAACCTATTTGTTGTATGTGAGACGACGCAAATACTGTATTCGAACCTCAAACTAACAGGAAAGCGATGCTGAGAATCCCGAGGACCTCTTGCTGCGTTTTTTAAATCCCTCCTTGCACACTACTTCCTGCAGCTCGTTTTCCTGGTTTTGATGATTCTATGTTTCAATCTCCCATTTATCTTAACATCCATTTTTACTTTCCAGTTGAGCCTCAATTCACTCCCGGGAATCAGAGAATGATAGCAAGGCCAACAGACACTCAGTGCTCTGCTCACTCGCATAGAGTGAGACAGGCAAAGTCGGCCACAACTGGGGTCTCTTAACCCGCCCAAAGCTTTCTGTTACCCAGCGCTTTCACGAGGAATTACACACGATGCTTTCACGAGGAATTATACATGATGGGCCCCACCACAGGGCCAAATAGAAAATAAAGCAACACTTTGGGTACAATTGCTGATTTACATTTATACTCTTCAATTTAGCCTGAAAGCTTCAAAGTCAGAAACAATGTTTATCTGCCTACTTGGTGTGAACATTTTGGAAGGTTAGAAGGAAGGCAGACAGTAATATTGGGCACGATTCAGCCTCCCTTCTGTATATCTCAAGGTAGGTTCTACAGTCTCTTACTCCTAATTGTGCTGTGATGGGCCCTTCACAGAAGATAAAATTTAATTCAAATCATATGGAATATATAAAAGCCATCAAATGTCCAAAAGAATTTTCTGCTCATCTTGGGCATGCCACAAATTCTAACTTCCATAGATTTGTACAATCACCAGGCTTTGCTTCATGCTAAAGAAATGTACACTGTCGTTATCATAAAAATGAAGCTATTAGAAGTCATAGTTTGCTATTTCTGAGGAATGTGAGGCCAGTTCTTCCAGTATAAAAGATCTTTTATTAGTCAGAAGACTCTATTTCCCCCCCTGGTTGAGGAGAATGTTTACATCAGCCCTCAGATTGTCCGCTGTTGTCCATATTGTTCTCTAAGTGCTTGACTTTGTTCTGTTCACACTTCATCTGCTGCACCCAACATCCCTGCTAGCACCTAGCTAGCAGTGATAGGCACTCACTAAATGTGATAAAATGATAGAATACAATTATTCACTGAATAATAGAATGTTAAAGCAGGGAGGGGCCCTAGAGATTAAATTGCCCTATCCTTGACTTTTACTATTATTATTCTTAGATCTTTTAGTTGAGCTCTCACACTGTCACCCAGGCTGGAATGCACTGCATGACTAGGGCTCACTGCAGCCTTGACTGCGGAGGCTCAAGAAATCCTCTCCTCTCAGCCTCTTGAGTAGCTGGGACCACAGGCCCACGCCACCAAGCCTGGCTAATTTTTCTATTATTGTAGAGACGACAAGGTCTTGCTATGCTGCTCAGGCTGGTCCCCAACTTCTGGGCTCAAGTGATCCTCCTACCTTACCCCTCCCAAAGTTCTAGGATTACAGGCGCAAATTACTATACCCGGCTGTTGATTTTTATATATGAAGAAATTGGAGTCCAAATAAAATCTCCTGCCCAGTCCAGGGATTAAATAATGCACCCAAGGCCCTCGTATCGGTTACTTTTGCAGTATAATAAATTATCCCCATAAACTTAGTGGTTAAACATAATCATTTACTTGCTTGTGATTCTGCAATTTAAGCAGGACCCAGTGGGGACAGCTTGGTGCCCCTCCACAGCATGTTGGGTTGGGTAGTTTAGTTGGGGTTGGAAGACTGAAAGCAGCTTCATTCATTTGTCTGGCGCCTGAGCTGGGATTGCTAGAATGACAAAGAGCAGCCTGGGCCTTTCTCTTCCTTGGTCTTACATCCTCCTGGTTCTCCTCTTTTGCTACACCACGGTAGCCATGGCAGGCAGCCTTGTAGAAGCAAAAGCTGAAGCTGCCAGGCCTCTTGGCTCACAGGCTGTGCAAAAACAAGCAACAGGCTGGATTTGCCCTGTGGGCTGTAGTTTGCTGATCCTTGTTTTAATCCATTGCCCTACTCAAGTTTTTGGTTTTGCCCTCTGATATCTAGGCTCATACCTTTGAGATGTATTTCCTTTTCTTAAGAATAGCCCAGGCCAGGCGTGGTGGCTCATGCCTGTAATCCCAGCACTTTGGGAGGCCGAGGAGGGCGGGTCACTATGTCAGGAGATCGAGACCAGCCTGACCAACATGGTGAAACCCCGTCTCTACTAAAAATACAAAAAATCAAGCCAGGCGTGGTGGCGGGCGCCTGTAGTCCCAGCTACTCAGGAGGCTGAGGCAGGAGAATGGCTTGAACCCAGGAGGTGGAGGTTGCAGTGAGCCGAGATCGCACCACAGTGCTCCAGCCTGGGTGACAGAGCGAGACTCAGTCTCAAAAAACAAACAAACAAACAAACAAACAAAAGAATGGCCCATATTTGTAGCTGAGCAGCTCTCTCAGTCTGCTTCATTCATGCCAGGAGAAACTGAAAGGTCTAGAAACCTCTTTTCATTTTGGACTTTTTCTGGTTTAAGCTGGCAGTTCTTTCATTAATACAAGTATCTTAAAGACCATGTGTATTTTGTCTATCTTATTAAGGTTCACACCATGCTCCAAGATTTATATACAATTTTCTCAAAAACTTTATTTATGTAAATCTTGCTGAGGTTTAATTCTATGTTCCAAGATTCACATTCTTTTTTTTTTTTTAAACAGATCTCTCTCTACTTTACATGTCAGGCTGCAGTGGGACAATGCACTTAAGATTCTTAGAAGCCCTGAGATGGTCTTCGAAGTACCACATTAAATCTTTCTTGGAGTCTTTAAAAAGAAGTTTTTGCTGGGCGTGGTGGCTCACACCTGTAATCCCAGCACTTCGGGAGGCCAAGGCGGGTGGATCACAAGGTCAAGAGATCAAGACCATCCTGGCCAACATGGTGAAGCCCTGTCTCTACTAAAAATACAAAAATTAGTCGGGGGTGGTAGAGCGTGCCTATAATCTCAGCTACTCAGGAGGCTAAGGCAGGAGAATCGCTTGAACCTGGAAGTCGGAGGTTGCAGTGAGCCGGGATTATGCCACTGCATTCCAGCCTGGCAACAGAGTGAGACTCCGTCTCAAAAAAAAAAAAAAAAAAAAAAAAAAAAAGATTAAAAAATGTATACAGAATGTCTGGTATATTGTAGGTGCTGAAAAAAATCCATGGTTATTTCTTTGGCTTTTTTAGTCTTTGCAGCACTGGCCTTGCTGAACTCATAGTAAAACCTCAATAAACCCTTGTTAAATTCACGTGTCATGACCCAAACCACACAGAGTACTCTTGGTATGGACAAACCACAATGCCTATTTTGTTTGGAGGCATTGCCAGGGAAAAATCTGCAGTGACTTCAATGTCTCTTTCTCAGCTGTAACAGACATTTTTGGCCTCAGTTCATTCTCTGTGAGACAGCCAGAATTCTCTTTCTGAGACATAATTCTGATTATACGACCCCTCTCCATAAACTCTTCCCAGCAGGGCTCTGACCTACCTGGGCAGCCTCATTCCCCCACATCTTCACTCTTCACTGCTCCACGTGCCACTGCTGGACAGGCCAGGCTCATTCATGCTCTGTACCTTCCTCCATCCTGTTTTCCTGCTGGAATGCCATTTCCTGCTTTCCTCAGTGGTGAACTTTGCCTCATGCATCAAGCCTCCGAGTAAATATTATTTTCTACTGCAGAGCAAAGGCTTTCCCAAGCCCTTCAGGCAGATTTGGCTACTTCTCTTGGCATTTTAAAAATATACCTCTCCTCTTGCAATTGTCACCTCGCATTGTTATTTTTTAATTTTTTGGTCTCAGCAACTAGGCAGGAGCTTCTTGGGGACAGGCATTTGGTTGTTTCCTCTTTGCACTGACATTATCTTACCCAGTACCTGTTACTATCAGATTTTTCTCCATAAATGCATTACCTTGCCTTTGTACATACTTAAACTCACCTGGCAAAAATTAAAATGTATAGTATTCAGTGTGGTGAAAATGGGCAAAATGGGAATTCTCAGACATCATCGGTGGGAGGGCAATTTGTCAGTATTTATCAATATTTAAAATACTCATGCCCTTTGATGCAATGATGTTGCTTCAAGAAAGCTATCTTGAAGAGAGAGCTCTACATGACCATAACAATATATGTATAAGGACATTTATATCAGCATTTTAAGATTGAAACACCCTAAGTGGCCATCAATGAGGCTAAATTAAATTAATTTTAGAGTATCCATTCAGTGGAATGAAACTGCTGAAAGGAATGGAGTAGATCAATATGTTCTGAAATGGGCAGATTTCCAAAATATAGTGCTAAATGAAAGAACAAGCAGAATGTAAGTGCAAAACTGTGTCTTGCTGGAATGCTAAGTTACAATGCGATATATAAAACATTATGAAAACTGATTTGGCTACATATGCCCACTCTGTCAAGATCATTCCTGTGTTAACCCACTGGAATATTGGGATGCTTCCTGGGGTGTAAGCATCTTATTCTTAATTCAGCACATTTTACTGCACTGATATATTGGCATGTCAGAGAATGAATATTTTAAACCCTATCAGCCTCTGTTGTTTCTTCCAGCAGCATTTTTCCATCTAATTTTGTAGAAAATACAAATATTTAGCTGCTAAGTGCCTGTTATCAATAGAAAAAAAAAAAACCCTAATTCTGCAATACAATATGTATTTCTTAGCCATAGAGTCTATTCAAAATAGGACAGTATTTTTCATGAAATAAAATATTTTGAGTGAATGTGAAAACACACAAAAACATGGTGGTATTTTGAATGTTTTTATCTTCATTAAGTGTCTGTTGAATGTATTTTGGGTGTTTTGAAATTTTTTAACTTTGAATTAGTCTTCAAAGTTAAAAAATCAAATTAGTCTTCAAAGTTAAAAAATTCAAAACACTCAAAATACATTCAATAGACAATAAAGATAAAAACATTCAAAACGCAGCTATGTTTTTGTGTGTTTTCATATTCACTCAAAATATTTTATTTCATGAAAAACACTGTCCTAACTACTTGGGAGACTGAGGCATGAGAATCGCTTGAACCCGGGAGGCGGAGGTTGCGGTGAGCCAAGATTGTGCCACTATACTCCAGCCTGGGCAACAAGAGCGAAAAACTCCATCTCAAAAAAAAAAAAAAAAAAAAAGTCTCCTTTTTTTCCAGCCCTGGCCCCGGACCCTACAGCTGCCAAAATGATGCCTAAGAAGAACCGGATTGCCATTTACGAACTCCTTTTTAAGGAGGGAGTCATGGTGGCCAAGAAGGATGTCTACATGCCTAAGCAGCCAGAGTTGGCAGACAAGAATGTGCACAACCTTCATGTCATGAAGGCCATGCAGTCTCTCAAGTCCCGAGGCTACGTGAAGGAACAGTTTGCCTGGAGACATTTCTACTGGTATCTTACCAGTGAGGGTACCCACCATCTCCATGATTACCTTTATCTGCCCCCAGAGATTACGCCTGCCACCCTATGCCACAGCCATCCAGAGACTGGCAGGCCTCGGCCTAAAGGTCTGGAGGGTGAGTGACCTGCAAGACTCACAAGAGGGGAAGCCAACAGAGATACCTACAGATGGGATGCTGTGCTCCCTGGTGCTGACAAGAAAGCTGAGGCTGGGACTGGGTGAGCAGCCGAATTCCAGTTTAGAGGCAGATTTGGTCGTGGACATGGTCAGCCACCTCAGTAAAATTGGAGAGGATTATTTTGCATTGAATAAACTTACAGCCAAAAAAAAAAAAGTCAAATAGAATAATATGACTAAATTGATTCTATTTACATTAATATTTATGTGTATTCACAGATTTATGTGTATATTCATATATGTCTGCATAGGTAGGTGCATGTAAGCACATATGTAAATATATGGAAGTATGTACACCAAAGTGAAATTGGTCAGCTTTGGGAAAAGTATTTGTTCAGGAGAGTGTTCACCTTTACTACATATGCTTGTTTGCATTGTTTGGTTTTTGTTAACAGTTAATACAGACACCTTCTATAGTTTTAAAAAGGGTTGAAAAAAAAAAAGACATAGGCGGAGTGCGGTGGCTCATGCTTGTAATCCCAGCACTTTGGGAGGCCGAGGTGGGCGGATCACGAGGTCAGGAGATCGAGACCACGGTGAAACCCCGTCTCTACTAAAAATACAAAAAATTAGCCGGGCATGGTGGCCAGCGCCTGTAGTCCCAGCTACTCCAGAGGCTGAGGCAGGAGAATGGTGTGAACCCGGGAGGTGGAGGTTGCAGTGAGCCAAGATTGTGCCACTGCACTCCAGCCTGGGCGACAGAGCGAGACTCCGTCTCAAAAAAAAAGAAAAAAAAAAAGACATATAGCCAGTGAAAAGAAGGGCTGCCTTCTTACACTTAAGATTATGACAGGTCATGCCAGGCTTTGGGGAAAACTTGAATATTTTTTATGATATTTTTCATGTATATTTAAGAAACAATAAAAAAAGAGGAAAAGATGGACATCATAGCGCTCTCTGCTGACAAAGAAAACACTCACTATTGTGACATCTCATGTGATTTTGTTTCTTCTAGTTATAATCTATGAGAATACAACTTAGCTAGAGCCAATGCTTATATATTTCATACAATGCATGAAGATAAAAAGCTTGCTAAGCAAATTAATATAATAAATAAGACAATTTGTGGCATGAAGTTTATGGGAAGGGTAGAGCACATTTCTTTGTTCATATGAACTTTGTATTGTTTGTATTACATCTTTTATCTCTTGGTACTATGACTGTTTATGTTTCAGGTTGCACCATCAAACCAGGAGCTCCTTGTTCATCTTTGTAACCCCAGCATGGGGCTCATAACATGCTTTCCATGTCGAGAGACCTGACATTGTTGGGGTGGACTCTATTACTGGATACTCTGATAATCATCATAGAACTCAGGAGGCATGGGCTCTGGTCCTAGCTCCTACATAAATTGGGTGTACTTGCACATGTCACTTAAGCTCTCTGGTCCTGTTCCTCACCTGGAAAATAAGGGTCTTTGGCTAAAAAATTATCAAATTCTGTTTTAGCTCAAAAGCTTGATCCTTAATATGCAAATGTAATAATTTAAGCACATTAATGATATACATGCACATCTATATTGCTAAACAGAGACAAGATTTATCTGTTCACTGAAAAGGCCCAATAGGATTTCTAAATGGAAGTACTTTGAATAATAAAATTATACCTTTTTACAAGTAGATCAATAGATCATTTTTACCAAATATGATTGGCCTTCTTTCTCTGAATTCCTTTTTTGTTCAACTTAGGAGGGGTATCCCTATGTAATTGAATACTTGCATATAAAGTTGTTGCTTTCATTCAGACTCTTTGGATTGTGGGGCCCCAGCATGTATTTAGCTCCTAGATTATTTAAATATATAGCTGCAATTGAGAAATATCACTTTAAAGTAAAACAAAGCTGTGTCGAATATCATTAAGATAATGATAACAGGCAACTGTTAAATGTCCGTATGTTGCAAAGGAACTTAGGTTTCTAATAAAGTGAACCTGTGATAACATACTTAGGTAACTAAATATGGGTATATACACTAAGGGCACACTTAAAGCTATCACTAGCAATAGAGTACAAATATTCCTCCCTACTCTTCAGGGAGTGTTGGCAAGCAGCAAGCAGAATGGAACCCAGTTTGGTAACCCAAGAGGCCAGAGCTGGTACAGGGATGCTTTGGGAGAACATGAGAAGTTGGAGTACAGCTAAGCTAGATACCAAGGGAGAAGCCAAGGGCACTATGATCTGTTAAAAAGTCTAAAATACAAGAGCAGAATTTAAACAGAGGGGGAAGCCAAGCTCTGTGGCTGGAAGAACACAAATGCAAGTAGGAGGGAAGCAAGGAGGGAGGGGACAGGCTGTAGCTGGGGCTGGGGTGGCATCCATTGCCTCTGTGACCGTGATGCTGGGAGATAGGGTGAGGTTGGAATGAATCACTGGCATGGATACTAAATCATCTCTGCCATTTCTTCAAATAATGCAAAAAAGAGAAGAATAGGAAGGAAGAGGAGGAAAGGAAGAAGACAGTGAAAGAGAACATTGTGAGGGAGGATACTGTGACACTGTGATACAGAGAGAAGTGAAGGGAGAGGTTTATACTCCTGACTACAGGATAATGACAATTTCTTTCACATCTAAATTTTAGTTTTTACTTTCTGAGCCAGTTAATATAAAAATACATACATAAATAAATTTTAGTTTCTTAGCATCTGGAGAACAGAATATTTTGACCCAGATCATCTGTAAGTTCCTTGCTAGCTCTTACATTTGTAAGACCCTGCTAAAACAGTCTCAAATTCTCTAAGACTCAGTTAAAACAATCACTGAGAGATTCATAAACCAACTTTATTACTCAGGTAGTAGAATTTTAGTTCAACTACTTAACACTTTGGCATCTGGTTTTCCTGGGGTTTTTGGTAAGAAGGCCTGATTGCTTTCTAATAGGGTGGGTCTCAGAATTGTGTTAGAAGCAAAAGGCAAACAGATGGGTAAGCTGCTCTAATCAGCTCAAGTTGGAAAAACAAACAAACAAAAAGCCAAAAAAACCTCTTTTCTCTTAAAGTGAGAGGTTGGTCTTCCCCAAATTCCAATGCTCCACTCCCTGATTTGGAGATGAATCAGATGACTTCACTGGTCTTCCCCTTCTCTGATTTCTATGATTCATCAGCTAAAGCAACTAGGGTGGGGGAAAAGAACCCTTCTAGTATTCAGGTTATGTTGCAGCTTAAAAGGAAGGAATCTAAGGAAAAACTGTTAGAATTGTAAAATAATGAAGAAAGCAAACTTATAATACTCCTAACTCAGACATATTTTTAAAGA
Source organism: Nomascus leucogenys (assembly GCF_006542625.1). NCBI lineage: Eukaryota > Metazoa > Chordata > Mammalia > Primates > Hylobatidae > Nomascus > Nomascus leucogenys. The sequence goes on from NC_044386.1 coordinate 79,635,786, forward strand.
GGACTTCCTATTCTGGTAATTATCAATTACATGGACTTTGCTGTTTATCAATTGTTTTATAAATATTTTTCTATGAAATCAGTAAAAAAGAAAAAAGAATGCATCGTACAGACAAAAACCTAGTTTCAGGCTGGACGTGGTGGCTCACGCCTGTAATCCCAACACTTTGGAAGGCCAAGGTGGAAGTCCAAGGAGAATTGCTTGAGGCCAGGAATTTGAGCCCAGCCTGGGAAAAAAGGCAAGATCCCATTGTTACCAAAAAAAAAAAAAAAAAAATTAGTTGGATATGGCGGTGCACATCTGTAGTCCCAGCTACTCAGGAGGCTGAAGCAGGAGGATAGCTTGAGCCTATGAGTTTGAGGCTGCAGTGAACTATGATTCCCACCACTGCACTCCCCCATGGGTGACAGAGTAAGACCCTGTCTCTAAGAAAAAAAAAAAAGATAAAAAGAAATCTAATTGGTTTTGACCATCTGAAAAAGCTGCAAGTATCTACCTGATTATAATAATCAAGGAAACCCCAAGAGTCATTCAGTTTAACAAACATTGAGTATCCACTAAATGCCAAGCCAGGCAGGGCTACACAGCACATACGTAACAGGAAGAAACATCAAACTCCTCCTTAAGGACTAGTGGAAGTTAATATGTAATGATAATTTGACAAAAGTATCCGATATGAAATCTAAGTGCTGGGAGAATACAATAAGAGAATGACTAACTCTGTCAAGGAACAGTTAACCATTAGAGAAAGGAAGTAAGCCATTCCATCTTGGCCAGTGCATTAAAGTTGCTCATAGTTAGTTGAAGCCATTACACAACCATGAAAGAGGAAATGTAACATAAACCAATGTATTCTCTATCAGCAGGAAGTGGCAATGTAGAGAGGTGTGACTGTTTATTTTTAAACAAACCATCCAGTATAAAAACGGGTGAAGAGAATTAGTCATTAGAGAAGGTATATATTTGATTAATGCCACCATTGTGAAGATAGTTTTGGAAACCCTCTGCTTAAGTATTTCCCTCAAAGCTGAAGGCAAACTCTGGTCACTTGAGAGGAGTTTTGAGGAAGAGCTAGCAGTCATTCTGGACCAGGGCTGGTGATTAAGAGAGGAAAAGATAGTAGCAGAAGAGGATACTGATTTGATCAGGCCCTCATTTGATAATATTGTTCAGTGAACTCAGCAAGATTTATTTTCTGGTTGTAAAAATATTTAATCATTCTGATATGAGGGCTGAAGTGGATATCTATCAGTCCAAACAAGCTTTTAGACTTCCTGAGATACTAAATGTTGAAAATCATGTAATATTATTTAAAAGTAATAATTTGGTGCGGGTAAAAATGTTGAAAAACAGTGAACTGAAGTGGAATATTCAATGATAACATGAATAATGTACTTATACAGCAAAAAAGAGTTTAAAAATCCAGTATTCCCACGAGCAAGGGAATAGCTAAGTGTGATGTGGTTTCCAATGAATGACATCAGCCCTATGTAACTCTCCACAGAAATAGGCTAACATCTGACATCCCCTTCCTCTTCCAGAACCTGTGGTATTCTTGTGGGCATTCTGGATACCTGGAACAAGCTGAAACATGAACCCAGACAATGAAAGAGTTAAGAAGGTACAGAGTTAGTGGCTGCAGGGTTGGACCTGAGAGATCTGCCACCCACCCAAGCCAGTCCTCAAAGATGTTGACCTCTCTCCTAGGGCTGAAGTTACTCTTCCTTCATAAACAGAAATCATATCTTGGAATAGTTAACATTGCTTCTGTTAGTCTACTGATAAATTATGTATATTATAAAATTATCTGCCCTGTTTTGTTAAAAAAAATGAAGCCCTTATACTCTTAATATCTAACAGAAAGGGAATGGCAGAGAGGTAGGGGAGAATGGCCTGGGACCCACATGGGCTGACAGTACAGGTCTCCATGTTACCATTTTGTTTTAACTGTTTTTTTTTTTGTTTTTTTGGTTTTTTTTTGGTGTTTTTGGTTTTTTTTGAGATGGAGTCTCGCTCCGTTGCCCAGGTTGGAGTGCAGTGGCGTGATCTCAGCTCACTGCAAACTCCACCTCCCTGATTCAAGCAATTCTCCTGCCTCAGCCTCCCAAGTTGCTGGGATTACAAGTGCCCGCCACCATGCCTGGCTAATTTTTGTATTTTTAGTAGCGATGAGGTTTCACCATGTTGGCTATGGCTGGTCTCAAACTCCTAACCTTAAGTGATCCATCTGCCTCGGCCTCCCAAGGTGTTGGGATAACAGGTGTGAGCCACTGCGCTGGGTTTGTTTTAACTGTTTAAGCCCAATTATCTCTTCCAAGGCTGCAGCATCTTTTTTTTTTTTTTAAGACAGAGTTTCGCTCTTGTTGCCCAGGCTGGGGTACAATGGCGTGATCTCAGCTCACCACAACCTCCGCTTCCTGGATTCAAGCGATTCTCCTGCCTCAGCCTCCTAAGTAGCCCACCACCATGCCCAGCTAATTTTGTATTTTTAGTAGAGACGGAGTTTCTCCATGTTGGTCAGGCTGGTCTCGAACTCCTAACCTCAGGTGATCTGCCCACCTCAGCCTCCCAAAGTGCTGGGATTACCGGTGTGAGCCACCAAGCCTGGCCTTTTATTTTTTTATTTTTATTTTTTGAGACACAGTCGCACTCTATCGCCCAGGCCGGAGTGCAGTGGCACCATCTTAGCTCGCTGCAACCTCTGTCTCCCGGGTTCAAGCAATTCTCCTGCCTCAGCCTCCTGAGTAGCTGGGATTACAGGCACGTGCCACCATGCCCAGCTAATTTTTTGTATTTTTTGTAGAGATGGGTTTCACCTTCTCTACAGGCTGGTCTTGAACTCCTGGCCTTAAGTGATCTGCCCACCTCGGCCTCCCAAAGTGCTGGGATTACAGGCATGAGCCACCAACCCCGACCCAACATCTTTTTTTTTTAATTTTAATTTTTATTAGAGATGGGGGTCTCAATATGTTGCCTAAACTGGTCTCGAACTTCTGGGCTCAAATGATCCTTCAGGAATAATTAAAAAAAAATTTTTTTGTAAAGCCAGGGTCTCCCTGTTGCTCAGGCTGGTCTTGAACTTTTGCTCAAGTGATCCTCCTGCCTCAGTCTCCCAACACGTTGGGATTATAGGCGTGAACCACTCCTGGCCAGAGCCACTGTACCTGGTTCAACTTTTAAAAGGTTAGGAGAAAGACCAGCTAGGTAAAAAGTAGCATTTAAAGAGTTATCTGGCCAGGCATGGTGGCTCATACCTATAATCTCAGCACTTTGGGAGGGCTAGGCGGGCAGATCACGAGGTCAGGACATCAAGACCATCCTGGTTAACACAGTGAAACCCTGTCTTTACCAAAAAAATACAAAGAAACCAGCCGGTCGTGGTGACGGGTGCCTGTAGTCCCAGCTACTCGGGAGGCTGAAGCAGGAGAATGGTGTGAACCTGGGAGGCAGCGCTTGTAGTGAGCCGAGATCGCGCCACTGCACTCCAGCCTGGGCGACAGAGTGAGATTCTGTCTCAAAAACAAATAAAAAAAGGGTTAACCATTATTTTTTTAAGTGACTTTCTTGGAAGGTTACCAAACTTTTTTCCACATTCAAGGTTCGCTTCCAAATGATGTAATTCAAATGTAATTCTCCAAAGAAAATTTTTGAAAGGAACCCCTAACCCATTTAGCTTTGGAGCCTAGAAGAAGGAGAGGCAGCTGCCCCACTGTGTGTGAGGGTCTGTAGTTCTTACCCCCTTATTACTTATTTGTTCAACTCCAGTAGATTTAAAATCTGCACCTTCCGTCTCCTTGGCTTGGCTGCATTCTCACCATATGGCAGGCATATTCAGTACACAGAAACAAGAGTGAACAGCTTGCCAAGTAGGACTGATCACTGTAAACTTAGGGGTGTTTTTGTTTTTGTTTTTTGGAGACAGGGTCTCATGCTGTCACCCAGACTGGAGTGCAGTGGTGCAGTCATGGCTTACCTCAGACTCGACATCCTGGGCTCAAGTGATCCTCCCACGTCAGCCTCCTGAGTAGCCAGGATGACAGGCACATGTCACCATACCCGGATAACTTTTTAAAATTTTTTGCAGAGACGAGGTATTTTCATGTTGTCTAGGCTGCTCTCGAATTCCTAGGGTCAAGCAATTTCGTCCCAAAGTGCTGGGATTACAGATGTGAGCCATTGCACCTGGCCAACCTTAGGCTTAGATTGAAAAACAGGGTCTCCTGACCTCCATGTCCTCAGACTTCCCTAGTTTCCATCCTGTCCCCACAATCTATCCTATCTATTGTAGTCATACTTTCCATTCTAGAAGTTTAACCATGTTGCCTATCCCAACTCCCACCCCCCCATTAAAAAGCTTTTGATTATTTCCCATCTCAAGATAACTTCCACAGTTCCACAGTCTTTTTTTTTTGAGATGGAGTCTCACCTGTCCCCCAGGCTGGAGGGCAGTGGCAATCTCGGCTCACTGCAACCTCTGCCTCCCAGGTTGAACTGATTCTCCTGCCTCAGCCTCCTGAGTAGTTGAGATTACAGGCGTGTGCCACTACAAGACTTCACGTTTATACAGTGGCTTGCATTTTTAAAAGAACTTTTATGTTCATTATTTATTAGATGGGTACTACAGCCAGTAGGATATGCTAGAAAGGCATTAATATCCAGGTTTTTTTTTTTTTTTGAGACGGAGTCTTTCTCTGTCACCCAAGCTGGAGTGCAGTGGCACGATTTCTGCTCACTGCAAGCTCCGCCTCCTGGGTTCACGCCATTCTCCTGCCTCAGCTTCCCCAGCAGCTGGGACTACAGGCGGCCACCACCACACCTGGCTAATTTTTTTGTATTTTTAGTAGAGATGGGATTTCACCGTGTTAGCCAGGATGGTCTCAATCTTCTGACCTCGTGATCCGCCCGCCTCAGCCTCCCAAAGTGCTGGGATTACAGGCGTGAGCCACCGCGCCCGGCCAATATCCAGGTTTGACCGATGAAAATACCAGGACTTGAAGAGGGAAGAGATAGGGCCTTAGCAAATGGCAGAGTTGAAACTCTGTTTCAGTGCTCTTTCCCCTTTCTTCCCCCAACTGCTTCTTCCAACAAACTCCAACCCTTAGCTGGCTACTTCTAAGACTCAACCTCTCATACTTTTCTTCCTCTGAAAGTTGCAGCTGACAGTCTTAACATTCTGAAGACTTCTTCACTGCTGGATGTGAATTAACTCTAGCACTGGGCTCCTGGGAGGAAGAAGCCTTGGCTGACAGCCTTGTATGCAAAATGACATTTAGGCCTTAGGCACTTAGTCAGTTACAGAGTCCTGCTCCTTAAGAGTAAAAGTTTTCAGACACTAGAGTGTAATATCAAAAAAGCCAAACTGAATTAGGAACAGACCTACCACTTTATTAGCCTCCCAACATGCACACATAGACAGAGATATGCAAGCCTGCTGCACTGTGACTTCACCCGCTCCCCCACCCCCCTTTCTGAACTCAGAAGAAACTCATTGCGCAATTCTGTGAGACTACAGATTGGTGCTGGACAGAAACTATTTCCAGCTGCCCATTGCGGCACTTGGGAGTTATAATTTGCATCACTTTTGATGGGGCAGAGGGGAGACATTTTACTTGCAAAAAGTGTTCAATTATTTATTTTTCACAATAGTAAAACTGTTGTTTGGGTATTGTTGGGACCCATGACTAGATATTAGTTAAAAATAAGACACCAATTCCCTAAAATACAGACCAGACATAAAATACATTCTATTTCTTAGTTGAATAGAAATGTTAACTCTCTCATTCAATTAAACAGATGGATCTTAATCACTTGATCATTTATTCTGGATCCCTTTCTGACTTTCAGTTGAAAACTTCAGGGACAAATGTAAATAATGTCTCATGAAGGATTATGTTGTCAGTGAGACTGTTCCAGACATGATATTCTCATTATTTATTTGGAGTTCCATCTAAGAGGTTAAACCAAAAAAGCTTTAATTTTTTTTTTTTCAGTTTCAGCGGCTTAAGTTGGACAGATGTCTGCTGAAAAACCAGTTTGCAAAACTATGTATGACTCATGTTTACCTGGCGTTGGAGAACATTATCTATGGATGGTGAGGCGTAGGAAAGAGTGAGCATATTTTCAGCACACCAGTGATTGGGCACAGGTCTCTCCCTGTGAGGAGAGATAAGCTTTTTGTTGTTGTTGTTGCTCCAGGAAGAAGAACAGACTACATACTCAGGTGGAGACAAGTTTTGGCTGAAAGATAGAATGGTTTTGTTTGTTTTTTGAGACAGGGCCTTGTTCTATTGCCCAGGTTAGAGTACAATAGCGCGATCACAGCTCACTGCAGCCTTGACCTCCCTGGCTCAAGCAATCCTCTCACCTCAGCCTCCCCAATAGCTGAGACTACAGGTGTGTGCCACCATGTCCAGCTAATTTTTTAATTTTTATTTTTGTAGAGACAGGGTCTCACTGTGTTGCCCTGACTGTCGTCAAACTCCTGGGCTCAAGCAATTCTCCTGCCTCGGCCTCCCAAAGTGTTGAGATTACAGTCATGAGCCACGCTTGGCAAGATAGAATATTTTTCGGAGGTTTCTTTTTTTTTTTTTTTTGAGATGGAGTCTTGCTCTGTTGCCAGGCTGGAGTGCAGTGGCGTAATCCCGGCTCACTGCAACCTCCGCCTCCTGGGTTCAAGTGATTCTCCTGCCTCAGCCTCCTGAGTAGCTGAGATTACAGGCAGACGCCACCAAGCCCGGCTAATTTTTGTAGTTTTAGTAGAGACGGGGTTTCACCATGTTGGCCAGGATTGTCTCGATCTCTTGACCTTGTCATCCACTAGCCTTGGCCTCCCAAAGTGCTGGGATTACAGGTGTGAGCCACCACGCCTGGCCAGAGGTTTCAAGATATGATATATTCCAAATTGTTTCATCTAACGTGAATTTTTACTTCTTTTATTGCCCTTAAATGCAATAGAGTAGTATTAAATGAGTGAGTTTGCATACATCGTAAGAATGTATCCAAAATATGGAGATTTAGTCTTTAAGGGAAATATACCTATAAACTGATATAATACAAAGATACAAATCAAAGGTATAATAGTAACTGGTGTGGCTTTTGATAAACACATGTTTCTTTGATTTGTTTATTTCCTTGTGCAAGGCTACCCATAGCATTGTCCTTGTGATGGGGGGGTTCTAAAATTGAGGTGGGGACAACCTAGCTACATGTTGGTTTTGGGGGAACGCTTAGGTAATAGCACAATACATCTTGATTGAGCTTCTAGGATTTTCCTAGCCATGTGTTCAGTCTTAGGTCAGGTACACAGTTGTAGAAAGAAACAAGCAGTCCCTGTGAGGAGCTTACAATCTGTTTAGGTATGCATACAAAATGCATAGAGAATAATGTGAGATACATTTCACAGTCAGAATTTGTGGTATTTTAATAAGTACCATTGGAATTTGGAGGAGATAAGACTTTTGGGGGATTGCATTCTAAGAGCAGTTTCATGCCCTAGACCTGAAAAACAGGAATCCTTGATTTTCCCCCTACTGCAACACTTTTGTCTTTATGCCTCTCTGAACCATTTGTTAGAGGACAACTCTCTCATCCTTTATTAGTTAGGATGTTTCTGGTCACAAGTAACAAAGAGCCTACTCAAACTCAGCAAATAATAAAAGAGGTGTATTGGCTAAAAGTCCAGGGGTAGGGTGAGCTTTAGGTATGGCTCCATCAGGACTCAGACTCTGATTCCCTGTGTAAATTTATTGCTTCTTCCTTCAGAGTACAGATCTCATCTTCAGGGTGGCATCCATCCTTTTTATTATATGGTGAGCAGCAGTACCCGCGCTATGGTGCATTTTCATTCACGCCCAGAGAAAGAGTGCTTCATCTCATAAACATCTAATGAGTCCTGAGATTTGTGCTGATTGGACACAAACCTTAAATCATTCCCTAGGTCTAAGATATTTACCATGTACTGACTGGTTTAGATATGGGTTACTATACAAATCACAAAAGTAGGGGAGATTAGACCTACTGGGGCTCACTCCTGGAGCTGAAAGTGGGGTCAATTTCATCTAAATTTCACAGTAGCTACATGACAGGGGATGGAATAATGGAATAAATGGGCCTTTTGCTGGAGTGGTGGTGAGGGACTGGGAGATTCTCTCCAAGTTGTACCTTTATACCTAGAATCTTGATCTTATTCTCCATCTCCTTTCCCCCAGGGCCCCTGGTTGGTTCCCCATCAATTATTATTCTTTCAATTTGTACCTCTGTATTGCAGCAACAGGTACACTTCCTTTAATCTGCAAACATAAACAAGTTCTCATCATTCTGAAAACAAAACTCCTTCTCCTGGATTTTCCTACCGGTTATTGCCCTACCTTCATTCTTCTATTCAACAGACTTCTCAACATGGCTTTTCCTCCGCACCTTTCCTTGTGTCTCATTCAATTCTCAGTCTGCAGTGATTGCTTCTCTCACACCATGGAATGTTCTGGTCAGTGTTGAATCCAATAGCCTTCTTTCCTTAGTCTTCATCCTCCTTAACCTCCTTATAGTACCTGACATTGTGGACAATACCATTTTTTAAAACTTTTCAATCTGATGTAATCTTGAGTTTATATAATTGTTGCAGAAATATGACATATAGCTCCTCTATGCCTTTCATCAAGACTCCTGTTAACATTTCACTGCCCAGATCCTCCAATTGGAGAATAAGCCACAGAAATAATGCCCCATTACCAATTTATACTTTGGTTTTTATTTCCTAAGTATGGGACATGCACCCATGTAACTGCATCACAATCAGGAAATTAACACTAATACATCACTACCAACTAATCCACAAACTGCATTCAAGTTTTGCCAGTTGTTCCAATAATGTCCTTTATTGGACCAGGATCCAAAACAGGATCATGAATCACATTCAGTTAGTTTTCTTTAATCTTCAGTAGTGCTACAGTGTGAAAGAAGGGGAATTTTTTGCAGATAACTGACCATTTACTTTACAGACTGTCACTCAGTTTAGATTTCTATAATATTTCCTCACGATTTATGTGTATTTGGAAGGAGTATACCACAGAAGTGATGCTGTGCTCTTCTTGGTGCATACCAGGAAACACACTGTTGATTTGTTTCATTACTGGTGATATTAATTTGTATCACTTGATTAAGATGGTTTCAGCCAGGTTTCTTTCTGGCATTAATTAACAGGTATTTTATACATGTTAAATAAGTAATTTGTGGGGAGATTCTTTGAGGCTGTGTAGCTGTTTCTATTTATCATCAAATTTTCACTCACCATATTGAGCATCCATTGATGATTCCTAATTAAATAATTATTACTCTAATGATTTCAAATTGGTGATTTTTCTAATTCCATCATTCCATTTATTGGTTGGCATTCTACCATAGAACAGAATGTTTCCTTCTTCCCTGTTTATTCATTTGTATCAGTATGGGATCATAGATTCTTATTTCTCTCAAAGGATTACAATGTTGCTATAATCATTTGATGCTCAAATTTTCCTGAATCTGGGAGCTCCTTTAAGCTACAGCCAATGTATTTCTGATATGGCTCCTCATTTTGTGAGCACTTTCTTTTATTCCTTATTTATTTATTTATTTATAAAAATAAAAATAAAAATAAAATAAGAAATGTATGCATATGTACCCACACAGCGGTAACTGTTTCTTCATCTCTCTCACTGTGTATATTAAATACCATGAGTTCACTCTGATACTTCCAATTCCAATTGAATATCACAGGGTTTATTCTTGCCTTCCCCTTTCCCATTATCTGTTTTTTTTTTTTTGACAAGGATTCTCATTCTGTAGCCCGGGCTGGAGTGCAATGGCTGAACTCAACTCACCACAACCTCCACCTCCTGGGTTCAAGTGATTCTCCTGCCTCAGACTCCCGAGTAGCTGGGATTACAGGCGCCTGCCACCAGGCCCAGCTAATTTTTGTATTTTTAGTAGAGACAGGGTTTCACTAGGTTAGCCAGGCTGGTCTCGAACTCCTGACCTCAGGTGATCCACCCGCCTCGGCCTCTCAAAGTGCTGGGATTACAGGCGTGAGCCACCACGACTGGCCCCCATTATTCATAATGTATTTCTTTATTTGCTTAATGAACCTGATATGTAACCTAAGCCCAGGCCCTTGGCCCTAACAAAGGGGAAGAGGAGTGTCTTAGTCTATTTTGTGCTGCTATAACAGAATACCACAGACAGGGTGATTTATAAATAACAGAAATGTAATTCTCACAGTTCGGAAGCCCAGGAAGTACAAGATCCAGGCACTTGCATCTCGTATGTGCCTTACTGTGTCCTCACATGGTGGAAGTCAGAAGGGCAAGAGCGGATGAATGTTGAATCCTCACATGACAGTAGATCAGAAGAGGGTGAACCCACCCCCATACACCCTTTTCATAATGGCCTAATCCATCTATGACCTAGCCACCTTCCCAAAGGCCACATCTCCCAACACTGTTGCATTGGAGATTAAGTTTCCAACACATGAATTTTGAAAGGGAACACATTAAAACCACAGCAAGGAGAAAATAAATAAAGAAGGCCAGGTTGGTCTCAGACAGGCAAGCCCCACCTTTCCTGGAGTCTCAGCACAAAGATGAGCCCTCAACATAACATGCCTATCTATTCCTCTCCCCTAAGTTGCAGACCCACATTTTCAGTGTTCTGTAGGACATCCCCTTAATTGTTCTGCTGACATTTGGTTGAAAACACAATTTGTCTTTTCACCTCCTCCCTATTCTAATATTTTCATTTAAGTCAGTGGCAACACTTAGCAAAAACCTCAGTTGTCTTTGAAACATCTTACTGCATAATTCTGTACATACATGCTATTTCATGGGCCATATTTTTGCTTACTGAGCTATCACACCCCTACCTCCAACGTTACCAGCTGGAGAACATGCACACATCAATAATCCAGATGCTCATTAACTTTTGATGGAATTATATTCAGATTAAGTCATCGTGAGTTTAGGCTGAGCACAGTGGCACATGCTAATAATCGCATCACTTTGGGAGGCTGAGGTGGATCACTTGAGGTCAGGAGTTCAAGACCAGCCTGAGTAACATACCAGGTCCTCATGTCAACAAAAATAATAAACAAACAAACAAATAATAAGTTGAAAAGGTATTTTTTTTTTTTGAGACGGAGTCTCGCTCTGTCGCCCAGGCTGGAGTGCAGTGGCGCGATCTCGGCTCACTGCGAGCTCTGCCTCCCGGGTTCACGCCATTCTCCTGCCTCAGCCTCCCGAGTAGCTGGGACTACAGGCGCCTGCCACCACGCCCGGCTAATTTTTTGTATTTTTAGTAGAGACGGGGTTTCACCGTGGTCTCGATCTCCTGACCTCGTGATCCGCCCGCCTCGGCCTCCCAAAGTGCTGGGATTACAAGCGTGAGCCACCGCGCCCGGCCTGAAAATGCATTTAACATACCTAACCTACCAATAAAAAAACAGAATGGCTGTATTTCTACTTGAAGTATGATTTCTACTGAATGCATATTGCTTTGGCATCATTGTAAAGCCCAAAAATCGTAAGTTGAACCATTGTAAGTCAAGACCATCTTTACATATTGATTAAATGTTTGCTGCTTGCCAAGCTTGATTCTACATACAGGGGAAAAATAAGATATGGTTTTTAAGTCAAGTTTTAGCTCATTTATGAGATCTTTTTTGATGCCCACAGGTAGAACAACTCCTATCTCTTTATGTAACTCTTATCCGTTACAGAAACCAATCACAATATTTACATTTTTGTACCCATTTAGATGTCTGTCTCCTTCTGTGAAACTGTAAACACTGAAAAATGTGTTTTAATTTACCTTTGTATTCCCAACACCTAGCACAATGTCTGTTACCCAGTTGTGACTCAATGTTACAAGTAAACATTTATTTTGAGGATAGGGTAAAATCAGACATCTGCTGCCTCTTAAATAGCTTTCCAATCTATACCTTTCTAATCCACCTGCTATATGTACAGTTAACACCTCCTTGCCATTGGTCTTTCTCCTTTCTAAACAATTCTGTATATTGTAATTCATCATTTTGCTTAAAAGCCTTTAATGCCTCTTCAGTGCTTTCCGAATCAAGCTAGGCCTAACATTCAAATCTCCTACTACTGAGCTCCAACATACCTCCTCAACTTCATCTCCCATTTATCATAGTTCACCCCCATGCTTTTCACATGACCAACTTTGCTATTTCCTAAATCCAGCCCCTCTCATGATTTTCCCTCATGCTGCAATGCTCCGCTTCCTTTTTGTCCACATTTTTACTTGTCTTTCAAACAGCTTAAAGGTCATTCCTACTAAACCTTTCTCTGATTTCCAAGTGTCCCTTTTCCTTACTCCTTTGCCCTATTGTGTCAGTTGAACATTTTCACTTATATTATAGCTAATTATGCATATCTACCTCCCCAACTAGATTAGGAAATACTCTTAAGGCAGAAACCAATCTTAAATTTATCTTTTAAATCCCAAGAGATTAGTACAATGCATTACATCCAATAGATACTAAAAAAATGCATTACCAATTCAACAGAGGACAGGCTAGGTTTTGATAGGTGATAATAAATCCAAGTAGACACAGAATCATGTACAACAGCATGCAGGCAGGGACAAGAATAGCTAATTTATGCAATGTTAAAGCCTGGCTAGAGCAGATGTTGCATTAATGGCAGTGCTTGGAAGAGACCGGATACTCATATTATCAATGTGGCTTTGCCCTACTGGCGTATGTCTCTTAGGATTATGTGTATATACTCGCCAGTGCTGTATATTATTATTTTTTGACATGGAGTCTCGCTCTGTTGCCCAGGCTGGAGTGCAGTGGCACTATCTCGGCTCACTGCAAGCTCCGCTTCCCAGGTTCACGCCATTCTCCTGCCTCAGCCTCCCAAGTAGCTGGGACTACAGGCGCCCACCACCACACCCGGCTAAGTTTCTGTATTTTCAGTAGAGACGGGGTTTCACTGTGTTAGCCAGGATGGTCTCGATCTCCTGATGTCGTGATCCACCCACCTCGGCCTCCCAAAGTGCTGGGATTACAGGCGTGAGCCACCGCACCTGGCCTCCAGTGCTGTATATTTTTAAATAGCAAAATCTAGGATAGGGAGAATAGAAAATATTCCTTCTCCCCACACCCACAAGAAACAGATTTTGAAGAAAAGGGAAGAAAGTCAACCCACTAATCACAGAATCTTTATAAGGGTTCTTCACTTTCAAAACAGCAATAAATTTATACTCAGGCTTTCCTCCTACTTTCTTAAAGAATCAACCAGGCTATAGCTCATATATTGAAAGCAAACACATCTGCCAAGGCAAACTCTTGACTGTTTAAATCTGTTTGATGAAGTAATCTAGAGATCCACCATCTTAGAAACACAGGTCTGGTTCTTGACTTTCAGTAATTTTTGTGTGGCAGGGAAGATCCAAATCCCAGATAGATGCCTTGTAAATGTGATGAGTAGTCTGGACATGAGTGAAGGGGACATGGCAACAGTAGATGGATAAATGAAATGGATCCCCTTTATTTCTACATCTCAACAAGAAATTCAATAAATCTTAATATCAAACACGTTAAGGTTTGATTAAAAACTACTACATACCAAAAAACAAAACAAAACAAAAAACTACTATATACCTATAATGCACAGAAAACATCTTAACATCTTTACAACCTGTCCATTAGGAACTACAGATGCAGTATGTTAATGAAAAGTTAAAAAGTGTTCTTTCCTCTCCCTCCCCTAAACCTGTTCATAGCATATGTGATTTAAAAATGTGTTCACAAATTCTTTCCAAACTTCTCCCTTCAAGGGTGGAGCTTAAGTGTGGGCTTAGCAACTTACTAATCCTTCAGATGACTGCAGCCCTAGCCAAGAGCCTGACTGCAACTTCATGAGAGACCTGGACTTTTGACTTACACAAACTGTGAGATAATGTTGTTTTAAGTAGCTAAGTTTTGGGATAATTTATTATTCAGCAAATTGGTTATAACCAATATAGCACACAAACCTAGAATCCGAAAGTAGAAATGACTTAAAAAAAAATGAACATTTTAAATTAACTTTCTTCCCACTCTAACCACACTATTTTCTCAATGGGTTAACACCATCATTTACTCAGTATTTCAAATGAGAAACCCAGAAGCCATACTTTACTCTCCTTACCAACAACAAAACTGAGTTGTCATTTTTTTTTTTTCCCTATACATCACTTGAGTCTACTCCTATTCCTGCTGCTTTAATTCTGGGCCACTGCCATTTTTCAGTTACTACAACACAGGCTCCCAACATTTCTTCTTTCGCTTCCCAGCTCCATCACATTCTCTAGACTAATGCCAACAAGAGCCCTTTTCAAATACATATCTGATCATGTCAGTTAATTAACCTTCACTACTGGTTCCCACATTGCACAGGACAAAGTTCAAATGTCGTAGCACAGTGTTTCTGTCCCTATCCTGTAGTTTTCTCTCTCATCTCCCATGTTCACAGCCTACAGTCTCTCCAACTTTCACCTTTTCATAGGCTGCTAAGTTTCACTTAGTTTCTTTGTGGAAGACCTTTAATTTTTCCCTTATAAATCCTACTATTTTTAAAAGACTCAGCTCAAGCTCTATCTCAGAAAACCTTAACTACCAAGATCTGGTTGGATGACTTTGTCAAAGCACTTATCACATGAAGCAGTATAGTGTCTTCCACTAGAATGTGATCTCCTGAAAAAAAAACAAAAAAACAAAAAAAACTATCTTTGATACGTACACATTCATGCATCTAACTAGTATCTGCCAAGCAACTACATGACAGGCACTGTGTTAGGTGTTTATTACTTAATGGTGAACAAAACAAATATGCCCCTGTCCTTGCAGAGCTTGTAATCTGTAAGAAAAGAGAGTAAGTCAAAGAAACAAATAAATATGGTGAGATCTGAAGAAACAATGCTATGAGAGTAACTGTGGGGACCTACTTTGGAGTGCATGGCACATAGTTGCACCCACTTACTGAATTAAACTGTTTTCAAAGAGGTGTGTATAAATTACACCTTCACTGCTGAGGTGTAAGTGGGCCAGGGTGATCACATCCTTGCTAGCCCTAAGTCTGATTTAAAAAAAAAAAAAGTGCTCATTTTTTGAGATAGGGTCTTGATCTCTCACCCAGGATGGAGTGCAGTGGCACCATCATAACTCATTGCAGCCTCGAACTCCTAGACTCAAGTGATCCTCCCACCTCAGCTTCCCAAGTAGCTGGGATTACATCCTGCTAAACATATTGTCAGTTACTTCTTGGCTTATAAATTCTCAGTACTAAAAATCAAGAAAGAGAACATAAAGCATATCAAATGTATGTTAAAAAAGGAGGCTTCACTAAGCACAAGCACAAAACTAGCTTTATATATGATCAGTGTTATTCAAATATATGGGTAAGATAACACATTTTACGATGTAAAAAGTAGTATTTAAAAATTAAAAGGCAAGTCTTTCTGGTATTCAGAAGTCTGAAGCAACCACTGTCCAGCTCTTTAAAAAGAGCACATTCCATTCTGGTGCACACAAATGTGCATTAAAAATAAAATAAAAAAGTATAAGAGTACATTTCAAGGGAATCCCTGCCTCTCCCTTGGCTCGCTGCCAAATGATTCACAACCAAAACATTTCTGGGATATGTGACTTAAAGAATAAAAAAACTCAGTGTTTTAAAAAAGGGAATGGTAGGATGAGGAAATGATTTATCAAGATACAATTTTACTAATAATTACTTCTTAAATAACAATGTTTCATAACAAAAAAAATCAAAATGAAACAAAACTTGGTAGTTGAAGATAAGTATTTTCAACTGTTACAATATTTGAGGAGATTTTTCGGTCTAATTTCTCAGAAATTAGGCCAAAAGAATAGCTATTCTTTAACACAGAATAGTTAAAAAATTTCAATGTGAAGCAATTATCTAGGATTACAAAACTTGTATTTTACAAATGACATACATAATTTCTGAAAATTTTAGTGTAAGGGTTCTAAAGATTAAACAAGCCTGTCCTTTTTTTTTTTTTTTTGAGACAGGGTCACACTCTGATACTCAAGCTGAGTACTGTGGTGCGATCATGACCCACTGTAGCCTCAACTTCTTGGGCTCAAGCAATTCTTCTGCCTCAGCCTTTTGAGTAGCTGGGACTACAGGCACACACCACCACACCCGGCTTTTTTATTTGTAGAGATGAGGTCTATGTTGCCCAGGCTGCTCTCGAACCCCTGGACTCAAGTGATTCTCCCGCCTCGGCCTCACGATGTGCTGGGATTACAGGTGTGAGCCACCGCGCCCAGCCCTGTCTGTAGTTTCTTAAGTCCAAATTTGCTACAGCAACATCAGTTGATTATGCCCTTTTCCAAATTCATCTGTAGGCCCGGAAAATTTAAATCAATCAGTATAGATGAGGATAAAAATAACTTATGCTGGCCAGGCACGCTGGCTTACCCCTGTAATCCCAGCACTTTGGGAGGCCGAGGCAGGCGGATCACAAGGTCAGGAGTTTGAGACCAGCCTGGCCAATATGGTAAAACTCTGTCTCTACTAAAAATACAAAAAAATATTAGCCAAGCGTGGTGGCAGGCGCCTGTAGTCCCAGCTACTCAGGAGGATGGGGCAGGAGAATCACTTTAATCCAGGAGATGGAGGTTGTGGTGAGCTGAGATCATGCCACTGCACTCCAGCCTGGGCAACAGAGCGAGACTCCATTTCAAAAAAAAAAAAAAAAAAAAAAAAAAAAAAGTTCATGCTTTACCACATTAACCTTGTCATTTGGAGCAACGACACTGACTTTTTTTCTGGAAAACATACCTATCTCTTTGCTTTCAGCAGTGTATTTCAACACTCAGCTCGAATCTAGAGATAGAGGCATCTGTCATCAAACATGTTATACCACCAAATTTTTTCTTTTATTAAACAAACTGATGGTTGCCAAACAAGAAGATAGTAATCTGACTTTTCAGAGGCAGGGAGTTTTTATTTTTGGCTTCTGTAATGGAATTTCACCAAGTTTTTAAAGGTATTAACTTTATTAACCTGTAACATTCATCATTTTAAAGGAGTATATAAAAACTGTCAAAAGGGGTCAGAAACAAGGTTTGCGATGCTCATAATCATCTTCAGCAGTGGCAATATTTAACTTTTTGAGTCAGTCTCAACAGACTGGCAATATAACTAACACAATACATAATGATAAGTGTTGTTCTTGATAAAAAAGCAAACTGTTTTTCTATTTACAATTTTTAGAAAAGGTTTAATGTAAAAATATTTTTCTTCTTTATATATTTCCCTGCCATGATAATGTTAAAACATATCAAGATCCTCCTCAAACTTTAAGGGTGAAAAGCATACCATTCCATTTTAGTTGAAATATTCCTTCACATAGCCAACACATTTTTTCAAGGCACTCTAGCTACTACAGGAAAAATGTTCCTCTTGCCTACTGATTATTTCCCCTCAAACTTTTCTAAATTAAACATTGTTATAACTTTTTTTTAAATTTAATTTTCCATGGTACAGTCCTCAAGTTATTTTTCTTTTATGTGGAGCCACTCCTTCAGTTTCAACTTGCTGAGCAGGCAAGCAGCTGCTTTTGGTTTCCATGGAAACTGGATTCCTGTGGCTGCGTGTAGGCATTCTCGTTCCACCAATCTAAGAGATGAAGGAGAGAACAGAATAGCTTAATGTATCTACAACATACCTATATACAGTCAACTCTGTAGTATTTATACATGTATTAACCACCTTGCAAATGAGCTCTTATATATTTTTAATCTCCAGCTAGCTGGCTGTTTCTAAACAAGTTTTAATCTGACACATTTTTAAGTACTAAACTTTCAAATAACCATCAGAGAAGTTGATAGATCTGAGTAGATGGGGAACAAAGTGAATGGGGAAACTATTCTCTGTGTTAAATTTATTAGAGGTTGAAAAGATAAATTAGAAATCAAGGGAATGACAGGCCTTATGTGTGATATGTTTGAAATAATTAAACTGAAGGACAAGAAAAAGGAAGAAGTGAGTGATAGGGAGGGAGGGAAACGAAATACAAGAAGGTCAGAGGTGGTAAACGGAGAAGAAATTACATGGAGAAACAAGAAAGACAATAAGAAGGGTAGGGAAGATAAGGACAGAAAATAAGGAAAGTGATGAAGATTAAGAAAGAGGGAAGTAAAAAAAAAGAATAAAAGTGTAAAGAAGTTTCAAGACAAGAACTCAAGTACCAGGGAAATCCTGAAGGGCTGAAAGAGGACAGCAAGAAAGAAATAAGAAAAAGGGAAGAAAAAACTGGAAGGGGGAATACAGAGGATGGGCAAAGGGGAAGAGGGGGATTAGAGTGGGGGAAGAAACTGCTGTGGTTCTACCTTCAAGTCTACCCTTCCTTACCCTCACTTTCTAGCTCACACAGTCAAAGAGAGGTGGTCTTTTTTTTTCTTTTGAGACAGAGTCTCGCTCTGTCGCCCAGGCTGGAGGACAGTTGGCGCGATCTCTGCTCACTGCAACCTCCATCTCCTGGGTTCAAGCGATTCTCCTGACTCAGACTCCTGAGCAGGTGGGATTACAGGTGTGTGTCACCATGCCTGGCTAACTTTTGTATTGTTAGTAGAGATGGGGTTTCACCATGTTTAGGCTGGTCTAGAATTCCTGACCTCAAGTGATCTGCCCGCCTCAGCCTCCCAAAGTGCTG
The DNA here is from genome assembly GCF_006542625.1 of Nomascus leucogenys. Classification (NCBI taxonomy): domain Eukaryota; kingdom Metazoa; phylum Chordata; class Mammalia; order Primates; family Hylobatidae; genus Nomascus; species Nomascus leucogenys. The sequence continues at coordinate 79,654,509 of NC_044386.1, forward strand.
GGATTATGGGCATGAGCCACTGCGCCCAGCCAAGGTGGTCTATTCTTAAGACACAATCCCTTGCTATGTAGTCATGTTAAAGATGTGACCTATAAAAAGAGTAATGGAAAAGGCGAACCTCACAGAGAAGGACCAAAGCTGTATAGCCTGAAACTATTTCCACAGAACCTGCCCATATCTGCCTTTATTTTCCCTGGCCACCTTGTTCTCTTCTATTTCTTCATACCCCGTCCAGTGAATTTCAGGCCTGGGACTGAAGGGTGATAGTGTAACTCCAAGCACTCTCATAATGCTAGCCCGACAGTATTTCTATACTATTGGCATTTGCTCCAAGGGGTTACAGACTCACTGAAAAGGCTCAGACTCTGGCTTCCTTTATTTACTATCTACTGTCCCTTTACAAAGCATTTTTTAAAATTTACATTTACATGACCAGAAAGGACAAATTGAGTACAGATTTGTCTGTGTCAATCTGATAAACTTTTGTAATATACTGGTTAGAAAAGTGCTGTGACTTTTGGATGATCTATACCACTCCTCACTCAGCTGGTATTTCCTATAAAGGTATACTGACCACACTAATTCTATCGGTTAAAATCTTTGAGAAAAGCAAGCATTTTGAAAACCTCCACTGCAAGACTGTGTGTGTTTGAATGTGTAAAATAAATGTTTATTACAGAAGATGTAGAAAGAAAAAAGCGATAAGTGTGAAGCTGTTGCAAGAAGACTGGAAGCAGAAGTCAAAAGTAGCCCAGGAAGCAAATGGGACCCTTAAATATAATCTCTACTTGATGCAGTAGGGAGGCAGATGCAGGCTTTACTAGCATGTCTCTCAGGGTTAGTACCAAAGGCACTATACAAGGATGAGATCGGAGTTCAAGTGGACTTGTGACTATGGGATCACATTAGAGGCAAAAACGTTTGAACAAATTTTTACACCATGAAAATATGCAGATGATTTCTATTTCATATAGGTCTTACTTCCCTGGTTTCCTGAAAGCTGTCATCTTACCATTGCTGCTAAAACTAGAATCCATATTTGCACTTAGATTGGTTGGGACTAGAAGGCCCATTCCCATGGCCTAGCTAGGAGGTAGGGAGGAAGATGGGGTAATTCCTATCAAATACAGGGCTAGATTGTGGGGAGGTGAGTAGATCACCAAAAACTTTCCACTGGCTTTCAAAAATATATCAAACCAAGTATGAGTTATCTAAATGTCCACTGTACCTAATGCTGGGCTCTAAAACAACCTGGGCCTGGATAATCTCGTTAAGTATTTGTTCCTGGACTGAACGCATGAAGCACACTCCATGATACACATGTAATTGAACTGTTGTAATTATGCGGCCAAATTGTGAACATATGGAATTTCTCCTTTTCCAAATACAGTCACATTTTGGTCAAAATGAACTACATATACAACAGTGGTCCCAAAAGATTATAATGGAGCTGAAAAATTTCTATCATTTAGTGATGTCGCAGCTGTTAGAACATAACAGTGCAATGTATTACCTTGTCTACGTTTAGATATGCAAATACCAGTGTATTACAACTGCATACAGTATTCAGTACAGCAACATGCTGTACAGGTCTGTAGACTACCTAACAGCAATAGGCTATACCATACGGCCTACGTGTGTAGTAGACTATACCCTCTAGGTTTGTGTAAGTAAGCTTATGATATTTAAACAAAGACAAAATTGCCTAGTGCTGCATTTCTCAGAATGTATCCCTGTCGTTAAGTGATACATGACTACAAATTGTGTTATTGTACTAAAGCACATTTTAGACATTATTTAAAAAAAAATCAAATCATTAAAGTATTTCCAAAGCACATAGCATTCAACACTATTTTAGTGTCAGTCTATATCAATAAGGAAAGTATATTACTCATTTTTTTAGAAACACCTTGCACACACATAATACATTTTTCCTTTCTCCAAGGTATTAAACTGTTCATTTTCACTAAAAAGGAATAAACCACCCCCACACAGAATTACATGTTATAGGTGAGAGACTATAATCAGTGTTTCTAAATTAAAAGGAAATCATTCTCCTAGAAAAACACAGATCCTTCAAAAATAGTTCTTCAATTATTTTTAAGTTACTTAAGAAAATTTTCCCTTAGGTTATAAAAGTCACTACTTCTAGTAAACTGGAAACAGACAACCAAAACTGAAGATAAAATAGTTTAAAATGCTAACAAGTAACTTTCTCCATTCTTTCACTTGTCCCAACTTAACATTTATATTTTCTTGGCCAAAGCTAAGTAGGAATGTACAAGGAGTTCTCATTTCTAAAAGGATACTCCCAAACAGTAACTTAGGGTGGAGAACTGAAAGACATAAATAAACAACCCTGTTTCCTTTAAATTATTTAAAAATACTCAGTATTTGCATTCCAGCTGTTTCTCATAAGGATTTGAGGACATTTACAGATTAATTCAGTATAATACAGACAGTGAAAAGGAAGAATACACAAGTGATAGATGCTCTGGGGCAACCATAATGAGAAGATAATGACTCAGACAATAATTCTGACTCAAAGACTTTTGGCAGTAAGTAAGGAAAATATACTGGATTGCATCCTGAACACATTCAGAATCATTTGTAGAGAGCAAAACTTTTTTCTTTTCTTTTCTTTTTTTGAGACAGAGTCTCGTTCTGTCGCCCAGGCTGTAGTACAGTAGAGTGATCTTGGGTCACTGCAACCTCTGCCTCCCAGGTTCAAGCGATTCTCCTGCCTCAGCCTCTCCAGTAGCTGGAATTGATTACAGGTGTGCACCATGATGCCCAGCTAATTTTTGGTAGAGATGGGGTTTCACCATGTTGGCCAGGCTGGTCTCAAACTGCTGACCTCAAATGATCCACCTGCCTTGGCCTCCCAAAGTCCTGGGATTATAGGTGTGAGCCACCGCGCCCAGCCGAGTGCAAAACTTTTCTAACAACTAAACTCGAATTGGAATTTCCTACACAATATACAGAATGAGTGACATAGCAGAGAATATCTCTAGCTACGGGTTTATAAGCTTCAGATAATGTCATTCAACTGTTACTTTTGGCAAGGATTCTATAAAGAGAGTAATATTAATTGTAATTCAGTAAATATTGAGTTACATAATACTTAGAAAATCACAATTTAGTCCTTAATACTTTAGTTATATTTTAAATTAGGCACTCTGTTCACAAACTACTATTACTTCTTTTTCCTCATCCTAATTAACAATGTATAATTATATCATAATTTTATTACATGTACTCTTCTGCAAATTGCCTAAAATACTTAATGAAATGAAACCCAGTATATATAAATAAAAATTACATAACCCCCACAACTTTGCTTTTCATAGGAATGTAAGGATTTAACTACGTGGATGCCTTACCCATACATCCACTGTGCAAGCTAAGAGAGTTTTCTTTAGTTGACTTATAAATCTTGCAAAAATAAAAGGTTCCACTACCACGAAGACTGGACTCACTATGGCATACAACTTTATCCTTCCTATGGATATAGCTTTTAGAATGGTGCTGTGATTAATATGACAATGAGAACATCAGGTTGAAATATGGTAAAGTCAGTGAAACAGACAAATAATATAACCTAATGAACCTTTAATTTCAAAAAAGATCTTACCTTTTGTTGTGTTGTGGTATCCAGTGATTTAGGTGGAAAAGTACAAGGTATTCTTCCATGATGGATATGATATGGTAATAACAGGCTGGGATCTAATGGGACCCAGGGAACTGAGAGACTGGAAGGTACACCAGGAAGGCCGCAATGTGTTTTATACAAATTGTATGCTGTCCTAGTAACTTTTCCATCAGACGCCTTATAAATCAGGAGTGAAGAATCTTCTGCTGCATGAGATAACAAGTAGGAACCCTCCTGCAAGCTAAATCCACACAATGAAACTCAACCCACTGGTTCACTGTGTCAATTTCAACATCACTTTCTTAATCATAATCTATTAGTAAAATTGAAAATTATGAGAAGATCACACCACCTTTAAAAATACTTTTATGACAAAATAAGATTTAACAAATCTTTAAAGCTATTTTTATGCCTTTTATGCAACTAATTTTAATTCTTATTCCAAAGTTCAGAAGTTGATCATTTTCTTTTTATTTTTATAGGAATTGGAAGTTTTCATTTAATGGGAAACAAACAGTATGCCTAATTCTCTAATCCACAGATTAGATATTTATAGGTATCTATACTGAAAAGCATTCCAACAGCATTTTCATTCATTTAACACTGCAACTATTTTGTACCTAATAATAGATGACTAGATACAAAAGTAAAGGTGATGTTTGCTACACTGAGTAGTTTAAAATAAAGTGGAAGAAACAGTCAATGGAACAATCATAGTACAACATGAGGTGCTATGAGGATAATAGAAACAATAGCAGCTAGCAGGTATTAAATGTTTATTATGAGCTAACTACTGTATTATGGCTTCAAATCTATTTTCTATTAGATCTTCCACAATAAACCTTCAAGGCATATTAATTTCGGGTGATAAATAAACCAATTAGAGATGCTAAGCAATATGCCCCAAAGTTCTGAGTGTAGGCTTAGATATAAACCTAGGCATTTGAACTCCACAGGCCATACCCTTAATCACGATCCTCTACTGTAGCAATAACCAACTATGTTGAACATCAAATCCACATTTTTCCTTTCTCTTTAGAAAGTTTTAAATAATTCAATGTATCATCATAAAGAACTAAAGGGATATGAATAAATATATTGTGCTTTCTTGGGATTACACAGTCCTCTGGATCAAAGATGTTAAGGAGAACATCCGTTCTTTACAATATATTATTAAAAAATAAAGATTTATCATACTATAGCTATACAGATTTGCCTATAAACCTAGTAAGTTACATTTTCATCAATTTTTAAACTGAAAATAGGTGTTGACAATTGCTCTTATCCTCTGGAAATTTTTTTTCCCAATCACTTTCATATTTCCATATAAAGAAATGAATAATTATTTGATAGTAGGAATAAATAACATTTCAAAGATTGAGCTTTAATCAATGAAAATCATTTATCTTAACTACCTCCACTAAAAATGAAGAAAGCTTTCATTTACAGAAGAATGCATTAATATTTAATTCATGGAGAATGAGAGATACTCTAAGGAGGAGTATCTTACAAGTGCTGTATATGTCCAATGCACATAGATGAATATAAACTATGGTAGGCGGAATAATGGCCTCCTAGAAATGTTTATGTTCCAAATCTGGAACCTATGAATATGTTACATGGCCAAAGGGAATTAAGGTAGCAGATGGAATTAAGGTTGCTAATCAACTGATTTTAAAATGGTCAAATTTTACTAATCACCAGAGCCCTCAAATACGGAAGAAGAAGGCAGAAGAGACTCAGAGGGAGATGCGACTGTAGAAGTCCAGAGAGATGTGACTTAACTTGGCTTTGCAACTTTGAAGATGGAGGAAGGGAGCTACAAGCCAAGGGATGCAGGTGGCCTCTAGAAGCTACAAAAGGCAAGGACTAGATCCTTCCCAGAGCCTACAGAAAGGAATGTAGCTTTGCCAATGCCCTGATTTTAACTCAGTGAACCCTGTTAGACCTCTGACTTGAGAACTGTAAAATAATAAATTTGTGTTGTTTTATAATATTAATTTTGCAGCCACAATATAAAGCTAATACACAAACTAAATAAAATATTGATAATAAAATTTCGAAAAACATCTGGCAAATTTCATGCATAAGCTTTGCATATAACATGAAGAACAGAATACATATAAAATAAAAATCCTGTCACATAATCACAGAATATCAGAAGTGAAAAGTACCTAGGAAGTTAGTGCACTTGACACCATCATTTTACAAATAAGGAAAATGACATCAAGGTGGATAAGAGAATTCTGCAGAACTAGAGCTTTGAGATTTTGACTGTAAGTTCAGATTCAAGTTGTTTTCAAGTTTAACATTTGGTAAGGGCATAAGAGAAGGAATGCAAACATTCACATAACAAAACAGTTTGGCAAATCATCAGGGGGAAAATCCATATCCTAAGACTTGCCATGGACCTAAATGACTGTTCATTTAGCTCTATGTTCTTTTTTTTTTTAGAGGAAGTCTCACTCTGTCACCCAGGCTGGAGTGCAGTGGCACATCTCGGCTCTGCAATCTCTGCCTCCTGGGTTCAAGCAATTCTCCTGCCTCAGCCTCCTGAGTAGCTGGGATTACAGGTGTAGGCCACAAAACCCAGCTAATTTTTTTGTATTTTTAGTAGAGACGGGGTTTCACCATGCTGGCCAGGATGGTCTCCATCTCCTGACCTCATGAGCCAGGATGGTCTCCATCTCCTGACCTCATGATCCGCCTGCCTCGGCCTCCCAAAGTGCTGGGATTACAGGCGTGAGCCACTGCGCCCAGCCTCTATGTTCTTTTTTTTTTTTTTTTTTTATCTTGAAAGTTAAAATAATATAGCTATGGTGGGCTGAATAATGGTCCCCCACCATGATGTCCTTATGCTAATCACCAGAACCTGTGACTGTATTACATTTAATGGTTTTGCAGGTGTGATTAAATTAAGGATTTTGAGATGAGGGGATTATCCCAAATTATGTGAGAAGGCCCAAAGTAATCACCAGGAACCTTATAAAAGGGAGGCAGAGGAAGATATTACCACAAAAAGGGAGAAGGCAATGTGATGTGGACGCAGAGATCCAAGTGACATGCCCTGAGAATGGAGGAAAGAACCACAAGTCAAGGAATACAGGTGGTCACTAGAAACTGACAAAGGTAAAGAAATGATTCTTTCCTCAGTCTCCAGAAAGACCAGCCCTGCTGACACCTTGACTTTTACCCAGTGAAACTGATTTTGGATTTCTGAACTCCAGAACTAAAAAGAGAATCTATCTTTTTGTTTTAAGCCACCAAGTTAGTGGCAATGTGTTACAGCTGCAATAGAAAAATAATGTAATAATAGACTTACAGGAAAATGTAATTGCAAGCTCATTAAAGCCAGACCCTAAATTATTTTATATTTTTACAATATAAATTTTTACATTTGACATAATAATTTTTGCATTTCTAGGTTATTTTGTCTCTATTCCTAACAGTACATTTTCAAAGTTTCTAAGAATTTTCATCTAAGAAAATCAGATGTATCAAAGCAAAACGCCTAAAAAATACTTACCTACTTAATTTCTTTAGAATGTGTTGGAGGATGTTAAATAAATTGGAAATCCTAATAAACAAAAGAAATTCATGTAAAATTAAACTGCAAAAAACTTATTTTTAGCAATTATTGCTCCTCAGGCAGAGAAATGCCCTCAATAACAACAACAAAAACAGTAGATGAGATAATGTAATACAAAAAATACTGAAACTTATTTCTATTTGGATTAAATTATGATATTTACTTAATTTTTGGCATTTCTTTTTTTTTGAGATGGAGCCCTGCTCTGTTGCCTGGGCTGGAGTGAGTGCAGTGGCACAATCTCTGCTCGCTGCAACCTCCACCTCCCGGATTCAAGTAATTCTCTTGCCTCAGCCTCTTAAAGAGCTGGGACTATAGGCATGCGCCACCACACCCAGCTGACTTTTTTGTATTTTTAGTAGAGACGAGGTTTCACCATGTTGGCCAGGCTGGTCTTGAATTCCTGACCTGAGGTGATCCACCCGCCTTGGCCTCCCAAAGTGCTGGGATTACAGGCATGAGCCATGGCGTTGGGCCAATTTTTGCCATTTCATGATTTCCTTTCATTATCATAATGTATTTAGCTTTTTGTGAGTCAGAGCAGTTGTAAAGAGATCACTATTTTATGTTCAAATTATATACTCAAAAAAAAAAAAAAAAAAAAAAAACGCTGGCCGGGTGCAGTGGCTCACGCCTGTAATTCCAGCACTCTGGGAGGCCGAGGCAGGCAGATCACAAGGTCAGGAGATCGAGACCATCCTGGCTAGCATGGTGAAACCCCATCTCTACTAAAAATACAAAAAATTAGCCGGGCGTGGTGGCAGGCGCCTGTAGTCCCAGCTACTCGGGAGGCTGAGGCAGGAGAATGGCGTAAGCCCAGGAGGCGGAGCAGTAAGCCGAGATGGCGCTACTGCACTCCGGCCTGGGCAACAGACCAAGAATCCACCTCAGAAAACCAAAACCAAAACCAAAACCAAACAAACAAAATGCTATGAGGTCTTTCGTAAAGCTAATATGCCAAAGAGTTTGTCTTTTAGAGATGGTGGTGAATTAGCTTCCAAAAAAATTGATAGGTACATTAAACCTGTAATGACAGAGAAGCCACTCACTCGGGACAGGACAGCTAAAAGGAAATAAAACACAGGTATTTTTTTTTTTATTTTTTTTGAGACAGAGTCTCGCTCTGTCGCCCAGGCTGGAGTGCAGTGGCGCGATCTTGGCTCACTGCAAGCTCTGCCTCCCGGGTTCACGCCATTCTCCTGCCTCAGCCTCAAGAGCAGCTGGGACTACAGGTGCCTGCCACCACGCCCAGCTAAGTTTTTGTATTTTTAGTAGAGATGGGGTTTCACCATGTTAGCCAGGATGGTCTCATCTCCTGACCTCGTGATCCGCCCGCCTTGGCCTCCCAAAGTGCTGGGATTACAGGCGTGAGCCAACGCGCCCGGCCAAATACAGGTATTTTGAAAATTTCTTTAGTAGTTCTTCTAGACATAAAGTCTGTCTGTGCATCCTTCCTTTCTTCCTTTTCTTTTTCTTTTTTTCTCTCTCCCTCCCTCTCTTTATTTTTATTTTTTTGAGATGAGTCTTGCTCTTTTTGCCCAGGTTGGAGTGCAGTGGCGTGATCTTGGCTCACTGCAACCTCCGCCTCCTGGGTTCAAGTGATTCTCCTGCCTCAGCCACCCGAGTAGCTGGAATTGCAGGTGCCCACCACCACACCTGGCTAATTTTTGTATTTTTAGTAGAGATGGGGTTTCACCATGTTGGCCAGGCTGGTCTCGAACTCCTGACCTCAAGTGATCCGCCTGCCACAGCCTCCCAAAGTGCGGGGATTACAGGCATGAGCCACTGTGCCTGATCTCCTCCTTTCTTTTTTTAAAAAAATGTTTTTCATTGAGAAAAGCGAGGAAGGTGGAGTAGTGTATGGAAAAGCTTTTCTATTCACACATGTAAAAAAAAAGTTACTATTCAAGAGAAGCAGTCCTTGTAACAGAAGCAGACATACTGAAGTACAAGCAGAGAGTTCAAATTTGGATCTGGGACCCTTAAAAAACTATGTCAAGCCTGTGAAAGCTGGAACTATGCAGCTAGTAGAAGTCAGAACCATTTCTTATCCTAAGTAGGAATCAAACATATTAACTACCAAGGCTGCAACTAGCTTAGCTGTGTGCTCTAGGGCACACCACTCTAATATTTCCTTATATAAAAAAATGGAGATAATACTACCACCAGCCTTTCCTAGAAAGTTGTGAGAAGAAAATGGGATAATGATATTCATAAGTTATTTTGCTTTGCATTTAGACACTTAGAGTTCTGAGTACGATAAATTCATTTCAGTCACATGTATAATGATGCTTGCTAGAAGGGCAAACTTTGAGAAGTTAGACTGTCAAGAGTTTTTGACTGTACTATCCTTTCCCTTTCCTGTAATGGAGTAAAAGGTTTGCTTCCCATGCATGTTGGCCCCTTTGGCTCTAGCCTCCCTTAAGTAGAAAGGCTGGTACCACTGGCATTAGATTTAATTTGGAGATGGAGATAATATAAACGGATCACAAATTGGGTCTGGGCTCCACCAATGGATGAATGAATAAAATGTGATTACACACACACACACACACACACACACACACACACACACACGATGGAATATATTCGGCCACAAAAGAAATGAAATTGTTATTTGCATCGTGGATAGAACTGGAAGTCATTATGTTAAATCTACCAGGCACAGAAAGACAAATATTGCATGCTCTCAATCATACGTAGAAGCTAAAAAAGTGGATCTCATGGAGATACAGAATAGCAGTTACAAGAGGCTGGGAAGGAAATGGATGGGAGAAATGAGAAGCTGTTTAAGGGGTTAGACAGAAGGAATAATTTCTAGTATTCAATACCATAGTAGGGAAATTACAGTTCATAATAATTTACTGTATATGTCCAAATAGCTAGAAGGGAAGAATTATAATGTTCCTAACACAAAGATAAATGTTTGAGGTGAAGGATATTCCATTTATCTTGATTTAGTCATTACACATTGTATATGGGTATTAAAATATCACATGTAGGAGCCAGGTGCAGTGGCTCATGCCTGTAATCTCAGCACTTGAGAGTCTGAGGCGGTGGATCACAAGGTCAGGAGATGAGACCATCCTGGCTAACATGGTGAAACCCCATCTCTACTAAAAATACAAAAACTCAGCTGGGCGTGGTGGTGGGCGCCTGTAGTCCCAGCTACTCGGGAGGCCAAGGCAGGAGAATGGCATGAACCCGAGAGGCAGAGCTTGCAGTGAGCCGAGATCGCGCCACTGCATTCCAGCCTGGGCGACAGAGCGAGACTCCATCTCAAAACACAAAACAAAACAAAACAAAAATCACATGTAGGGCCGGGCGCAGTGGCTCACGCCTGTAATCCCAGCACTTTGGGAGGCCGAGGCAGGTGGATCACCTGAGGTAGGGAGTTTGAGACCAGCCTAACCAATATGGAGAAGCCCTGTCTCTATTAAAAATACAAAATTAGCCAGACGTGGTGGCGCATGCCTGTAATCCCAGCACTTTGGGAGGCCGAGGCAGGTGGATCACCTGAGGTCGGGAGTTTGAGACCAGCCTAACCAATATGGAGAAGCCCTGTCTCTATTAAAAATACAAAATTAGCCAGGCGTGGTGGCGCATGCCTGTAATCCCAGCTACTCAGGAGGCTGAGGCAGGAGAATCGCTTGAACCCAGGAGGTGGAGGCTGCAGTGAGCTGAGATCACACCACTGCACTCTAGCCTTGGCAAAAAGAGCGAAACTCTGTCTCAAAAAAAAAAAAAAATCACATGTACCCCAAAATATGTATAACCGTCATCTACCAATAAACAAACAAAAACAAAACAAAACAGTACATACTGCTGGCCAGGCATGGTGGTTCATGCCTGTAATCCCAGCATTTTGGGAGGCTGAGGCAGGCAGATTGCTTGAGTCCAGGAGTTTGAGATCAGCCCAGGCAACACAGTGAAACCCCGTCTCCACAAAAAATACAAAAATGAGCTGGGCATGCTGGTGCACGCCTGTAGTCCCTACTCGGGAGGCTGAGGTGGGAGGATCCCTTGAACCAGGGAGGCAGAGGTTGCAGTGAGCCGAGATCACACCACTGCACTCCAGCCTGGGTGACAGAACGAGACTCTGTCTCAAAAACACAAAGAACAAAAAACAAGACAAAACAAAACTGAGTCCAGTGAGACCTCTATACATAAAAAGACTAAAAGTCTTGAAAATAATTTAAGCTTAAACAATAAAGAAAAATTAATGATCACATTAACAAATTTTTCAATTCTCGCCACAAAGTAAACTTTCTTACTTGAGTGCTGAAAGCTTTTCTTTTAATTCTTCTGAGGTAATTTCTTCCAGCAGAAAAAGCTTTGAAGTAAATGCATCGACATGCCCTAAAATGAAATATCAAACTTAAACAAGCAATTGCAGTATTTAGACAACAAAAAACCAAGTTATCCTGTCTCCTTAAAGATTACAAATTTTAATAACTGTGAAGAAATTTTACATTTTAAAAGGAGAAATACACATTTTATTAAGTCTTAAGTAAAGCTATATTTTAAAATGACATAATTCAGATTATAAAACATTTAGATTCATTCTAAAATATTTGCTGAATATATGTTTACACATGTCCACACATATGAAATCATTTCAAAGCCTACAATTTATGAACAACAACTATTAAAACACTGGTGTTTCTAATTCCTATTAAAGCTACATTTAATTAGCTGGGTGTAGTGGCGGGCTCCTGTAGTCCCAGCTACTCGGAAGGCTGAGGCAGGAGAATGGCGTGAACCTGGGAGGCGGAGCTTGCAGCAGTGAGCTGAGACTGCACCATTGTACTCCAGCCTGGGCCACAGAGCCAGACTCCGTCTCAAAAAAAAAAAAAAAAAAAAAAAGAAAGTTACATTTGTATGTCGTTTATGAGGAGAATTACATATGTATTATCAAAATAAGCAGATAAAATCAAATGTACAGGGGCTTTCTAAGACACACTTGGTTCTTAAGGTAAAAATTAGATTATGAAAATCTGGCTTAATATTTTTTAATTAGACTGGGTGCGGTGGCTCACGACTGAAATCCCAGCACTTTGGGAGGCCAAGGTGGGCAGATCACCTGAGGTCAGGAGTTAGAGACCAGCCTGGCCAACATGGTGAAACCTCGTCTCTACTAAAAATATAAAAAAATTAGCCAGGCATGGTGGTGGGCGCCTGTAATCCCAGCTACTTGGGAGACTGAGGCAGGACAATTGTTTGAACCCAGGAGATGGAGGTTGCAGTGAGCCGATACAGTGCTACAGCACTCCAGCCTGGGTGACAGAGTAAGACTCCGTCTCAAAAAAAAGAAAGGTTATTAAAGCACACCATAAGTTTTCCCACAGTTTAAAAAAAAAAATCAAAGCAGTCAGTTCCAAGTTTTACTTTTTTTTTTTGAGACAAAGTTTCACTCTTGTTGCCCAGGCTGGAGTGCAGTGGCATGATCTTGGCTGACTGCAACTTCTGCCTCCTTGGTTCAAGCGATTATCCTGCCTCAGCCTGCTGAGTAGATGGGATTACAGGTTCCCACCACCAGGCCTGGCTAATTTTTTGTATTTTTAGTAGAGACTGGGTTTCATCATGTTGGTGAGGCTGGTTTCGAACTCCTGAAGTCAGGTGATCCACCTGCCTCAGCCTCCCAAAGTGCTGAGATTACAGGTGTGAGCCACTGAGCCCGGCTGAAGTCTTACCTTTTTTTTTTTTTTTTTTTTAAGACAGAGTCTTGCTCTGTCTCCTGGGCTGGAGTGCAGCAGCGAGATCCTGGCTCACTGTAACCTCCACCTCCGGGGTTCAAGCTATTCTTGTGCCTTAGCCTTCTGAATAGCTAGGACTACAGTTGTGCGCCACCACTCCCAGCTATCTTTTTTTTTTTTTGGCATTTTTGGTAGAGATGGAGTTTCATCATGTTGGCCAGGCTGGTCTCGAACTACTGGCCTCAAGCAATCCACCTGCCTTGGACTCCCAAAGTGCTAAGATTACAGGTGTGAGTAACGGCGCCCAGACCCGACTCTCACTTTTTTTTTTACAAACACGTTATGAATCTAGAATTCCAAAAAACAAAACAGCAAATTCTCAATATGATGCTTTTGTTTTAAAAAGTAATGCATATGTTCTAAAACAAAACAGGTTGAGAGCTAACACCAAGGTCCTGAAATATACCAAGGAAGAGTGACATAAAAGATAGTCCCGGGTTAAATGTTATATAAGCAAGTCAACACAAAAATCCTATGTATTGTACCATAGTTAAAAACATGAAATAGCGTGATGAGAATATAACACGTATCAATGTTGAAGACAAATTGTTTTTATTTTTTTAACTCCTAATATTTAGGTATCAAAACAAATTACCTGGAAAGCTGATGTCAATCACTGGGACAATTAAAAATGCACATAATTTAATGTTTCATTTTCTTACCAAGCCCCCTTTCATTTCATTTGCTTTATGCTCATACAAATAATTAGAAACATTTTTACCAGATGGCTTCCTTGTAAGACACCAAATTCATTTGTTCCCATACCTACTTATTATATGTAACACTCATTACACAGTGGCATTTCTAATAACAAAGACACATTGTAATGATTTAAAAACCATAGAAAGGAAATACTAAGCATAATAACTTTTAGATGTTTACTAATTATGTCTTTGAGAAGACTAATGGTTCTTACCTTTTGAAAGAAATTCATTTAAAAAAGTATTATAGTATATGTCAAATATGGTCTGTCAAAAATAACTATACAGAGAATACCATACTAAGTGCTCTGAGGATCTACCTCCTCAAGGAGTTCACAATTCTCAACATTGGAGCTTTCTAACCTGTGGGCCTCAAATAAGATATATATGTGCTTAAGATACGCATCACCTCAGCCCTTCAGGCAGCTAAGCAATGCTTGGGATGGCAAAAGCTTCCTGGCTATTGCCCTTCAGCCACAAGCAATCTCTCTTATATATCACAGCGTGCTGTACAAATATTTATGTGCATCAAGGTTGGAAAGCACTGATTTATAGAGGACAAATAAAATCTATACATAATAAAAATAAAGCTTATATATACAAGCATTCATTCATATATACATGCACATAAACATATACATGCATACATGCATTCATATGTGTATAGGTACTCCTTGCTTTCCATGCAGTGTGAGGACCATAAAAATGTCCATACGGGCTGAAACCCTACAATTGTAACAATCAATAGGGAAAATTACAACTGTTTAGTTACCTTTAAAATTTTTATCAAAACACTATAAATTCTCTGTCAATGAACAGAACAGTAAAATATTTTAGTACACTGTAATTCAAAAAATTAAAGTGTTTTCTTTATGAAACGTTAATGAAGAGCAGTTTGAACAGTGCTTGTTACCTTCTTGCACAACTTGTGATAGGAAGGATGCATCTTTTCTTTTTCTTTTTTTTTTTTTTTTTTGGACACAGGGTCTCTGGCCAGGCTGGAGTGCAGTGCAGTGGTGCAATCTTGGCTCACTGCAACCTCTGCCTCCCAGGCTCATGCGATTCTCCTGCCTTAGTCTCCTGAGTAGCTGGACTACCGGCGCATGCGACTACTGCCCAGCTAATTTTTTACATTTTAAGTAGAGACAGGGTTTCACCATGTTGGCCAGGCTGGTCTTGAACTCCTGACCTCAAATGATCCACCCGCCTCGGCCTCCCAAAGTGCTGGGATTACAAGCTTGAGGCACTGCACCTGGCTGGATGCATCTTTTCTATGCCATGGTGAACTGTCATATGCCTAAGGATCAGCTTCTGACACTGCATCCTTGGTGCCTTCAATGTCATGAAATTATCTTCAGGATTTGTTTAGTGTAAAATCTTATGCCAGTGTCACTTGTTCATCCTTTATGTGTCACAACGCTTTCACTAAGTTTGTCTGGCAGCAAATCTAGAGTCACTGGAACAATAGCAGTGCCAACATTCCCACTCTCTGTTATTTCCTCTGTAATTCCATTTATGTTCCATGCAAATTTCACTTCTGGCAGTATCACCTTTTGTTTATTTGCTTTGCTTTAATATTTGTTGGCCAATTCTTTTAATTATCTACTTTGGTAAAATATCACATGCGTTTATCACTGGGAGACAAAGAGTCAACACAACTGCATACTCTGCTTTCTGTGCATGAACTCAATGGGTACACAATAACCAATTATAAACAGACTTTGAAAGAAGTGACATGACTGGTCACTGATCATGATGTGCCTGTTACTTATGTAGTGATCTGTGGACTGAAGAGCCAGCAGTGAAGATTATACTTTATACAATTACTCACTGTTAATACACGGTCATAACTAAAACTTGTGCTTATTGAAACTGTGTGCTAAGTGAAGACTGCTTATATATCAACTATACAGAATTGATAAATATTATACGGTTGGAGGGTGGATACAGAAGTTGCGATGAGACTATGTGGGAAACTGTTTTAAAGGAGTAAATCTTGAAGTTTTTATGGGGAAAAGATAAAAAGAGTACCACAACTAGGGAAAGTGGGGAACATGTTTATAGCAAAGCAGAGCAAACAAACAAATCACAAGTGTGTTGATTCTATTGGAAAAAGAGACTATAAGCTATAGAATTGATTCTCAAAGTGTGGTCCTTAAACTAGCAGTATCAGTACCACCTGAGAAGGTCTTAGGTCCCAATACAGACCTAGTGAATCAGACACTCCAGGGTGGGGCCAGCAATCTCCACTTTTAAAAGCACTTCAAGTGATTTTCTTGAACATCTTCCTTAAATTAAAAGAGTATTATAACATTTTTAAAAACTCAAAAACTCAGATGTTATCCCCCCATACCTACACCCACCAAAAAACCCCAAACAAACCAAAATCCCACAAACATACAATATATGCTTTTCACCAAACACTTGTCACAGAAGCCAAAAATACTATCCCAGTACACTGAAATGAAAGGCTCACAAGAGGATAGGATTCACAGAGAATAATCAGCAGTTAGGATTACTTAGGATTTTACAAAATGATTAAAATGAAGTAATCCATACAGTTGATGTTAAACTGTA
Organism: Nomascus leucogenys; assembly: GCF_006542625.1. NCBI lineage: Eukaryota > Metazoa > Chordata > Mammalia > Primates > Hylobatidae > Nomascus > Nomascus leucogenys. The sequence goes on from NC_044386.1 coordinate 79,670,784, forward strand.
CATTTAAAAACTGAAACCTTAATTTTTTTTTTGTCATGAATCTCCCTTCTCTGTCAGTACTTTAAACAAAATTTCACTCATAAGTTCTTAACTGGGCCTTTCCTAAAATGGATGTGGCTGGCAAATTGCATCCAAGTAGCTAATGTTGAGATAGTTGGTGTGAGGTCTTTGGAGGAACATTGAAATTTTGGTTACAGAATGAAAATTACTACAAAAACTTCGAGTATGTGTATGAAGGAGGAGGAGGAGGGAGGCAGTACATCACCAATTAGTGCATTTAGCTACTTCCTTTTTTGAGTTAAGCAGAAAGAATCAATTATCTACTTAATACTCTCATAAAACATGAAAACAAAATACTGATTAACCAAAACAGGAAAAACATTTTAAGTGAGTAACCTTTCTTTGATTAAGAAACACACCCTCATAGGATTTATTACATACAAGCAATCAAGCTACACACTATAACACAAAATTTTATTAGACTCGACAAAGAATTTTATCAGACTCTGACCTTAAGCTGTTTATTGTCTAACAGGAAGAAGGGATAGGTGTTAAGAGAGAACAATAAAGTACAAAGTAACAAGTCACAGAGAAGTAAAAGACTGCACTGAGAGATCAACGAAAGCAAAAGACTACACAGAGGAGCAGTCTGAGATGATTAGGAGGGATTGAGATTTATGGGATGCATTGAGATGTTCGATATTGGACATTCTAGTGGGAGGAAATACTACCAATAATGTACCTAGCAAGTAATCTATTATGTGAGGATGTTAACTGTACATGAACTGAGCCAATGCAAATTGAACTTCAGCCTAATCCCCATACCCCAGCAAAACAAAACAAAACAAAGGAAAAAGTCATTTCATCAAAATATTTGAGGTTTTAAAAGTAGTGTCATTATAAGAAAATTTCAAAATAAATGTATAGATCAATAAATAGTTAACCAATTAACAGTACTCTTATAAGAACCTAGAAAACAAATGTGTATTTTTGATTATACTATTAAATAAGTGTTTCTAAAATAGGTCAGCGTGGTAGGTCATCCCTGTAATACCAGAGCTTTTGGAGGCTAAGGTAGGAGGATTGCTTGAGGCCAGAAGTTCAAGACCAGTCTGGGCAATATAATGAGACCCCATCTCAAGAAAAAACAAAAAAATTAGCTGGGCATGGTAGCACATGCCTGCAGCCCCAGCTACTTGGAAGGCTGCAGTGGGAGGATCACTTGAGGCCAGGAGTTTGAGGTTACAGTGAGCTATGATCACATGACTACACTCCAGCCTGGGCAACAGAATGAGACCCTGTCTAAAAATAATAAATACATAAATAAAAACTAAAGTAAAAAAGTGCAGAATAGAAGTATTCACAATTGAATTTACAAGCATGTAATTACAAGGAAATTAAAAAGGAGAATAAAGACTTTTGTATAACTTACCAACATAAAATGAGCTGTTGGAATGCAATAAACTTTCAGTCCATAAGCGACAAAGTTCACTTTCAGTCAGAGCTTCAACTCCATAACAAGCTTGATACTCTACTTTTGGTAGTACATAAACTGGAAATTGCTGCAATGCAAGATTATACTTTTTCAAAGCTCTATTAATTTACTATTAATAGTAAATACATTTGCCTATACAGCTTTGCCACTTTCAAAATGCCTTCAGGTAAACTTATTTCATCCTTTCAGTTACGGCAGGATTCACACTGTAAGATGGATACATTCAGGCCTGATGAATAGAAGAATGTTTGGTGCCAAAAGGTGGATGGATAAAAGAGATCTCTCCTCACCATTCCCATTTGTGACCAAAATCAACATACCTCCCCACATAGGCAAGGTTTGATTTCAGTCAGGGAATGTGACTGACAGCAGAATCCTTGCAACAAAGCCTATCATACATAGTTGCCCAAAGGCTCAAAGCCAGATGCTGGGAAGCACTGACTTTTTTATATACTAGTCATTCTCAAGAGGATAAAAAAGGTAGAAATTTTTTGCTCCTTTAAAGCATGAGTCGCATTGTCTTAGGCTCAAATACTCTGAGCAGCTTGTTTCATTCTACAAATGAAAGAGCACTAATGCCTACATTAACACCTGTTTGTCATTATCTTCAATTTAACGGCTTTATTTCAGACATGAAGTATCTGACAAATTATCCATCCAAATTCACTGGTCAGGACACTACATAAGTAAAATGACTGTACCTATTACTGGCCTAAGGGAGCATAAGCAAAGAAATACATGTTGTTCACTGTGCTTATGCTATCTCATATCTTCAAAGAAAACTCTACTCTTAACAGGAGTCTATTTCCAGTTGCAGAAAGAGAAACACATGATTTAAGGTACTTAACTTGCACAGATAAGGCTAAGTAGTACTTCTGAAATTATACTAATGTGTCACCATTTATAGATTTGAAAATATTTCATCAGTATTTCTTAATTCTTGATTTTTACAAAGTGGCAAAGAGTGGGCTTGGTACAATGGTGGTGGTAAGAACAATTCAAATCCACTAATATTTTTGCTATCCACAGTAAGTGCTGTTTCATGTGACTGCCCTTGAACTACGTGCATGTGAGAAATCTGGTGATCTTGTTAAAATGTAGAATCTGGGGTGGAGCCCAAGGTTTTGCATTAATAACAAGCTATTGTTCCAGGGACCATACTTTCAGTAGGTAAGGCTTCCAGTGTGTCTTCTCAATTAAAAACAAAATTAAATGTGATTAGGATAATTTTACCATTAAAAGCATTTTACTATATAATTTTGCAAATGGTTATCTGCATATGATTTAGTCTCTCATAACTTTAGAGCAAATAGGAGGTTGAGATAAAGAAATTTGCTCAGGCTGGGTGCAGTGGCTTATGCCTATAATACCAGCATTTTGGGAGGCTGAGGTGGGAAGATTACTTAAGGCCACGAGTTCAGGATTAGCCTGGACGAAATAGCAAGACCCTGCCTCTACAAAAAATTAAAAAAAAAAATCAGCTGTGCATGTGGCACATGCTTACAGTTCTAGTTATGAGGCTGAGATGGGAGGATCATTTGAGCCCATAAGTTCAAGGAAGCAGTAAGCTATGATCGTGCTACTGCACTCCTGCCTGGGCAACACAGCAAGAGTCTTGTCTCTTTTAAAAAAAGAATGAATGAAATTTGCTCAAGGACACATAGCTAGTTTACAGCAGAACTGAAAAAAGTTGACTGAGAAAAAGGATCACATTTCTGGATCAGAAATGGGTAACAGAGTTAATTCCATATATTTAAAAATTTTTTAAATATGTATTATTTCTAAAAAGCAAATACTTTGGGAGATTTTCTTTGATAAAACTACTCTATCTATAAAACCAAGTCCTAAAACCAGTTTAATTTCTGTGTGTATTCTACTGCCATCTCCAGGAAGCCAGGGGAAAAAAAGGCCTGAACATTTCATCTTTCCTTAGTATCCCAAAATTGAAGTAAAAATTTAAGGATAATCAAAATTTTCATAGTATAAAGTTTACTATTTTTTTCCCTTGATAAGTGGCTCCCCAAGTAAAAGCTTTTCTTGGTTCTGTTCCAATTTTTCACATAAAGCACTTAGGATACTTGGTTAATTGAGACAGACAGTAATAGATATTATGAAATCATCCAAAGTTCTGGGTGTAGATTTCATAATCATGTATTGAACTCAGTAAATTCTGTTTTATAACTTGTGGTCCAAATTAGCCTCTTTATTATTATTGTTTTTTTGAGATGGAGTTTCACTCTTGTTGTCTAGGCTGGAGTGCAATGATACAATCTCAGCTCACTGCAACTTCCGCCTCCTGGGTTCAAGCAATTCTCCTGCCTCAGCCTCCCGAGCAGCCGGGTTTATAGGTGCACCACCAAGCCCAGCTAAGTTTTTTTTTTTTTTTAGTAGAGATGGGGTTTCGCCACGTGGGCCAGGCTGGTCTCGAACTCCTGACCTCAGGTGATCTACCTGCCTCAGCCTCCAAAAGAGTTGTGATTACGGGCGTGGGCCACTGTGCCTGGCCTAGCCTCTTTATTTTATCCCATCACTTGAGACTGGCTGATGTTTTATGTTCTCCTTTAAAGTGCAACTCTTATTAAGCAGAGTTTTGGTAAGGAAACATAAATGATACTGGAAACTAAAATGACAACTAAAATAATTAAGAACTGAGGAAAAATGAAGAAGAGATGAGGTTCTTGGACAGCAGAGGTTGAAGACACTTCTAAGTATTTCAAAGCCCTATCTAAGCAAGTTGGTTTTTAGGTAGGAAATACTAATGGGGGATGTACTTTTAGTGAATTAGTTTAAATAGTACCACTTAAAACATTTTCAAACTGGTGCCTCAACCTCCCTAAAGTTCCCTTACTCAACAATACCACCCCCTCGCCATTTTCCTCATTTACTCAGTGCCTATTTACTGAATTTCCATAGGATAAAATATTTTGGAGAAACAGAGATGAATAGGACATGATTCCAAGGGGCATACATTTTACTAAGAGATTTAAACCATAAACTACTACATATAATAATGGGGGCAATGTAAGCATTCATTGAAAATTTTAAAATTTTATTCTGAGTTTGACACAATCAGAAATATAAGGCTTCTATTTAGACAGTCTTTAGGGTGTAACTATTTTGACATATTTTGATGAAGAATGAATTTTCTCCTATAAGGTTATATCTTGAAATTTACAAATTTCACCTTAGTCAAGTGAATTACAATGTCCTTACCAAGCTGTCTTGTTCAAGAATTAAACTGGTATCCAAAATTTCCCTAGGCTATTCTTACTTAAGAGATACCGGCCATCAACAATTTCTAAGTGCTGTAAGCTGAAAAAGAAATACAAAGTGGTATGGGTTCACATAGTAGGAAGTGAAAGAAATGAGGTTAGCCTCAAAATAAATCAGAGAGATAGCAAGAATTAAAGAAATAAAACCTTGAAAATACAATCTATAGGACTGATACTATATGTATTCAAGATGTTCAAGCTTATGGCTATTAAGTTTATTAGTTAACACAGATGAGGCAGGAAAAATTAGCAAATAAAGTCAAATCTTTTAATTCACAGGATGTTACAGCATTTATCTAGGAGGAGACTATCAAACCTATAGAATTTTGTCATTCCTTGAGCTTCTCTTGTAAAGAGCACTAAAACCAAACAGTTTTCAATTAAAACCATTTGGTTTCTAAAATTTCAAGTTTGAATCAATGATAAAAGCTAAATTATGTGAATTAAAAGTTTAATAATTTAGGAATTTATAATCTTCCTTCTATTTAACAAAAGATAAAAACATTATCAAGCACAAGTTCCACCAAGTCCACTGGATTTGGGTGGACAAAGTGTACATCCTGGATCTGGATGGGTTGGCCTTAGAGTTTATCATAGTCATCAAACCCTCATGCTGCTGTCATTAGCAGTGTGGAAAAGTTGGCACTTTTTTATTTTTTTTTGAGACAGAGTCTCACTCTGTTGCCCAGGCTGGAGTGCAGTGGTGCAATCTAGGCTCACTGCAAGCTCCGCCTCCCAGGTTCACGCCATTCTCCAGCCTCAGCCTCCTGAGTAGCTGGGACTACAGGCGCCTGCCACCACGCCCGGCTGATTTTTTGTATTCTTAGTAGAGATGAGGTTTCACGACGTTAGCCAGGATGGTCTCGATCTCCTGACCTCGTGATCTGCCCACCTCGGCCTCCCAAAGTGCTGGGATTACAGGCATGAGGCATCACACCTGGCCCAGTTATTCTTTAGTATGATACAGTAGTCAGGAAGTAATCCACAAGGATCAATAGTAGAACATCACTAGTTTGGATTCACCTGATCCCTACCTCAAAACACACTGACATTTGAAGTGGTCAGTGATGATTCTTATTGGGCAGTGGGTTAGATAACAAGAGATAGAGATACCAAAACTTGTTTTTTTTAAATGTGTACTGTGACAAATATAAACAACAGAAAAAGTCCTCAAGAAAAATGAAAGGAAACACACTTTGATATTACATACTCCATTATAATATAGAAGATTCCCTTTATTTACCAGAATTCAGTAGTCATACACACAAAAAAATACAAACTAATCTGAAAGAGAATTTCAAATATGAAAAATTATTAAAAGAATTATTCAAATTGCAGCAATACATGTTTTTCCCTGAGGAAAATATTTATATCAAACCCAAAAGAAACAGGGGGAAAAAGAAAGGAAGACATTTGGTCTTCTAACAATCCTGAAAAGACCTTACATGTGTGTGAAAGGCCATCTTTCAAAAGTTCTACTTGGACTTCCAAAGTAAGTCAAGAAGAGCCCCAAAGTAAGACATAAAAGAGTTCGAGTTCACATGTAATAATGGAAATCCAAATTCCCAGAGAAAACAGGAATATGTGTGCCAATCTAGATGTAATCTATGATGATGCAGTTTTTTATAAAGTTTATACAGGTGGAGTATCCCTTATCTGAAATGCTTGGAACCAGAAGTGTTTCAGATTTTGGATTTTTTTTCTGGATTTTCGAATATTTACATATACATAATGAGATATCTTGGGGACAGGACTCAAGTCTAAACACAAAACTCTTTTATGTTTCATATCCACCATATACATAGAGCCTGAGGGTAATTTTATACAGTATTTTATATACTTTTACACATGAAACAAAGTTTTGACTGGAGTTTGGACTGTGACCCATCATAGGAGGTCATGTATGGAATTTTCCACTTGTGATACCATGCCGGAGCTCAAAAGCTTTCGAACTTTGGAGCATTTTGAATTTTGGATTAGGGCTGCTCAATCTGTATATTCCAAGCATGAATGTTACTGGCATTTATGGCTACTATATACAAACTTATTAAAATCGATCTCAGCATTTTAGTAAAACAAAACAAAACAAAACTGAACTTGAAGATACTACTATGAGTGCTCAACAATTTAAACTTCATAGTAATGGCATGTTAAGTATCTGTTGATTATTCTGTGATCACATTCTAACTCCGCAAATAACAACTTACTCTTCTGATTTTCTTCCGTTTTTTAGAACGTGGTCTTGTCTCTATCCTCTGGACACTGCAGCGTACGAGTAACAACAGGTCTTGCAGGCTAAATAACTTATAAACAAAATTTCCTTCCTGAGGAGCTAGGTATTCCGATGTATCTTCAACATAGTCCTGAAGTTCATATGGCAATCCTTTAAAAATAGTATTTCTCATTTTTAAAATACATTAGCTCTTTACCCATCATAAGCAAGGATACAACAATTCAATTAACTATTTTTAAACTTCTATCATCTTTAATTTTCTACTTCTCTGCCTAATGGACCCTCACACTATTACCATTTCTGTTTACTTTTACTGGAACTGCAGTTAAGAGCTGAAATCCTAGCTTTAAGGTTCTTCTCCTTTTAACCTTCACTAACTCTAGGCAAAGTATAAATTTGTGAGACAGCATACCATGTGAGAAAAATAAAAAGTTTAAAAAGTAATATTATTCCTAATCTAGGCAGAGCTGAGGAGCAGATTTATTTCACAAAAACAAAAAGTATAAAACTGCAGTCCAACACCAAGTATAATTAAATTTTAAAATCAATCAATGTTTATGATTATTCTGGATGCACTTACCCTTCATCAATTTGACAAATCACATTACCTATAGCTTAGCAGTCACTGTACATGTTAGATAAACACAAGTTGCAAGACCCATACGCCTTTGTATACATATCTAGAGAGGCTTATTTTGGAAGCTGAAATACTGATCAATAGATTGAAAAAATGAAATATCAGTGACTATATGACACTTACAAAACAGGTTATAACAAAGTAAAAGAACGAGAGAGAAAAACCTAAGGAAAAAGAACAAGCAAAACAATGTAAGCTCTTTGTAAATATTTACTTACGTCCTTTTGGCTTCTGAAATGCAGAAGGCCATCCAGATTTCGGCCAACTACAGGAGTCTGAAGGACCAGACAATTGCTCAGAAACAGAAGGCTGTTTAGAATTTTCTAAATTCATTAAAGGCAATTCGGGTACTTTTCTGGAAATTGGCTTTAAGAGCTCATCCTGCATTTTTAAAATCTCTCCAACTGGATCAAATTTTTTATATACTCGTTTGATGGGTTTTTTTAAAACACATGACTCTTCAGGACTACAGGCATTATTAGTCTGGTTTCCTACAGAAGCCTGTCCTGAGGAAAAATTTGGACTAGCTGGTCTAGAACTTAAGTTAGAATCCACAACAGCTGTCTTTCCATCACTATTATTTTTACACTCTGTATCAATGATTAAACACTCCTCATCTGTATCACTGCTGCAGAGAACTGTATCTTCCGTTTTTGCTGCTTCCGATCCAACAGTCTTTTCCTTTGAGTTGTCTAGGTTTTCCAGAACATTAGGTCTTTCACCATCAGCATGTACCATATCTATAGTCATATCATTTTTATTAGAAGTTTCAATTTCCTGAGAATTTTCTAACTGTAAGGCATCAGATGTTTTCAAATCACTATCTTGTATCAAAGGCTTGTCAGAATTTGATACCTTTTCACATGATTCAAATCCCTGATCATCTTTATTTTTGTGCTCCCCAGGGCCACCATCCATACCAGTGACCAGCTGTTTCTCCTTTTGCAATTGTTCCATCAGAATCTGAGATAAACTTCTAGAATTAGCAGAAATGTCTGGTGCACTTGGTGCCACAGTTGTAGTTCCTGCTTTGGGGGCTGTAGGAACATCTGTCATGTTAGGTACTGTGGAAGTACTTGCTGGACTTGGTGACTTTGATGCTTTGGTGGTGGTTACTCCAAAAGTTTCAAGCTCTGTGACATCATCATCAAAATCCAGATACAAGTTTTCAAGACTCTCAATTTTTCGGCACTCATTGACTTCACAGGACATCTTAAGTAAATAAGTTGGTAAAGTATTAGTAAAAATTTCAAGCCACCCTACCTATCTCTTAATGTCCCTATCCCTGTCATACATACTTCCTGCTCTTATAAAGTAGAAAGAAAAGTCTAATGGTTGTAAAAGGTTCTTGTTTAAGATGACAACAAACTATTACCAGCTATTATTAACCTTATTTTCCCACTGAAATGTTCATGATAACAGGCAAATTTGCCAAGTTATAATAGCACAAGAAATGGAATATTTACGGACTACCACATCTCAAGAGGAATTTCAACGAATCAAAAAACAGACAAGACCACAAAGAAGAAATGTAGGGCCAAACGGGAGGCAGATTTTCATTTATGTCTACTCCATAGACTCCTGCAGAGACACTTGGTCTTAGCTGACCAGGAGGAAAGTCCCTCTGCCACTGTGAGGACACTGCTTCCAATGCGTCCAGAGAAGTGTCGCCAGCTTCTGGTGCACCCTTAATATCAACCAGTGACTTTCTTTCCACAACTACTCAGGGAAAACAACTCTCAGCAATAAAAGATGGGGCAGAAACTGACAGAAGGTGGTTTATTGTATTCTGAGACATGAAGTCATAAATGTTGTTTTTCATGTACTGTTTTGGTAATGGAAAAACTACACACAGCTTTAACTTATTCAGGACTACACTGTCCCCTCTACAAGGAGACAAGCACCAGAAGGTCTCTCTTCAATCTGACAGAGCACTTTAAATACCATAGAAATTTGGTAACGGGTTATGTACATCCACTAGCCTTACAGTGCAGGATTTAAGAGAAAGGTTCTAACAGTCACCAGTAGTGAGTAAGAAAGATCAACTCATGTAAGTTACTTAACCTCTCTGAACCTCAACGGCCTCATCTCTAAAACAGGTACAGCAGGGGCATCTTCTTGGATTTGTTCTAAAGATTAAGTGAGAAATTATATATAGAAAATCTCTTGGCATAGTGCCTGTCACATAATAAGTAGCCTCTCAGTAAATGGTAGCTAGTGAATGGTAATTCCTACTAGAAGACTACCAAATTTAGTAAAAAAGTAAAATTAAACTATATGCTGCTTATGTGAGGCATTCCTACACAAAAAGGTTAAAAACAAAACAACTACAGATGCCATCAAGAGATAAAAAGAGGAAGAATAGCAATGAAAGTGTTAGACAAAGCAGAATTCAAAGCAAAAAGCATTATATAGAAAAGGGAGAAATGCTAGTTTGAAAAAAGAGAAAATCCGTGATAGATAGATAGTGGTCATAAATTTTTATTACACAAACTGAAAAATAAAAGAAAAATTTGACACAAACACAATTATACTAGGTCAATGAGATACTGTCTCTATGTAAAAAATAAAAAGGAATACAGAAGGTATGAATAATATTAAACAATGAGAATATATATGAAAGATTGAAAATACATATGTAAACAGACTACAAAGATATACTTTTTCCCTTCCCAAGAATCCAAAGGGCATTTCAAAAAATGAACTATAATATACAAAGAAAATCTCAATATAGACCAAAGCAGAATCTGATAAAGTCTTATTCTATGTTCAGAAGGAAATAAAATTAGATATCATTAAGAAAAATGTAAACAAACAATAAACTAAAGCACTTGAAAATTTAAAAACATTCCAAATTGTTGGACTACAGAAATCAAAATAATTCCAGAATACTTAGCAACATAAATTAGACTAATAGACATTAAGAAGTAAAATAATTTGAGGCAAAAAAAGCATTATCATCCTCTCATTTTTATTTACTTTTGCTAGGTGTTTGGAGACACCTGCACAATCCAGAAAAAGCATTTTACTCCAAGTTCAGGGCCTGAACACGCAGGCTGTAATTTCAGAGAAAGCTCATTTACTTCTGGTTCACCGACTCCTGAGGTGCAGCCCCTTTGGGGTCCAGGCCCTTGGCGGAAAACTGAAGTTTTTCTTTTATCCCCCAGTCCTATGATGCTGCCAAAAGCACAGTTCATTTTCTTAGTTGCCTCTTCAGAACTGGCAAATATAATCCACGGCAAAAATGACCCTAAGTAATAGGCTTACCTTCTGGGAATCCTGTCTTCTTCAGTATCTCAGCCCTACAATTCCTCACTATCTTGTTAGCTTTTTGATGCTTCTAAGAAAGACATTTTAATATTTGTCCAGCTTATTTAGATGTCATCAATAAAAGGAGGGTCCAAATTACCTGGTCTACCATTACTGAAAGAAGCCACCATCAGTTTTCATCCCTCTTAACCTACCTCATGTTTCTTCTTGTTTCTGCCTGACCTTCACCTCAAAATAAGTTTTAGGCAGATTTTTAAAAGTAAAATGTGTAAGAAGAAAACTAAGTTAAAAATGCTTTATGACATGTGTATCATAAAAATATTAAAAGGCAAATGGCAAAGAGACAAACATAAATATAAAAACCAAAAGGCCAGTATCCTTAAAATTGTATGAGCTCTTAAGTACAAGAAAAACATTTTTATATTTTATTTTAAAATTTTGTTTGCTTCCTCATTTTACTCAAGTCTCTGTTCACATTTCCTATCCTCAGAAAAGCCTTCTTAATCGTGAATATAAAATGACCCCTTCCCCACTCATCTCTCTATTTCCCCTTAACCTACTTTATTTTTCTCCGTAGCATTTACCACTACCTGCTTTTTTACTGTATCTGGGCCCTCTGCCACTTATTTAAGGTCTGAGGGAAAACAGGTTTTGTTTTTATTCACTGCTGCTTCCTCCCTGCATAGAATAGTATCTGCTCAATAAAAACTTATGGAATGAATGAATCAAGTTCTCTATAAACAATGTATTTAAAAATCATGGAAAAAATATTTTAAAATACAGAAAAATAAAAGCTAATATTTACAGAGTGCCAAGTGTTACTCTAAATGCTTTATATGTACAAATTCATCTAAACCTAAACAATCCTATGAGTTAGGTAATATCATGATGCCCGTTTTACAGATAAGCAAACTAGACACAGAGATATTATGTAATCTGCCCGAGGTCACATAGCTACTAAGTATACTGAAGATTAACAATCTGGCCAAATACTTTCCGTACCAATCAAATTAAGCTCATCTGTTCCTTTTCACACTTAAAAACTCTTAGATATGGGTCAGGTAGAGTGGCTCACGCCTATAATCCCAGCACTTTGGGTGGCTGAGACGGGTGGATCACCTGAAGTCAGGAGTTTGAGACCAGCCAGGCCAACATGGCGAAATCTCGTCTCTACTAAAAATACAAAAAATTAGCTGGGTATGGTGGTGCACACCTGTAATCTCAGCTACTTGGGAGTCTGAGGCAGGAGCATCGCTTGAACCCAGGAGGCGGAGGTTGCAGTGAGCAGAGATCGTACCACTGCACTCCAGCCTGGGTGACAGAGCGAGGTTCCATCTCAAAAAAATAAAACTCTTGAATATGAATGAGACCAATTAAACAAAACCTCATATTAACCACCACCATCAAGGAGTTTTCACTACATACATAACTAAAAACTGTGCTCAGCCTTTAACATAAAATATCAAACTTAACCCTCATAACCTTGTCAAGTAGGTACTACTTCCTTTCATGTATGAAAAGAGAAAACTTAGGCTGAGGGAGGTTAAGTTAGTTGCCTAAAGTCTAGCTAGACTCGAAATTCAGTTTAAGTTTGAATCTAAAGCCTGTATTTTTAACTACTAGGTTTAGGGATTTGGAATAAAACTTTATGCTTCAAAAGGATAAACAAGTACATTCCCCTTAGGGGAAAAAAAAGCATTACATACGTCCATGTCAGATATAAACTCTTCAGGTTTGTCCATAAAGACTGCAGAGACTGGAACAGATGTGTTTTTGGACATCATAAATTTTAATGGAACTTCATGAAAGATTTGATTTCTCTCTCTCATAGTCATTTTCTTTTGGGGAAGTGGTGAATTAATATATATTACTTTAACCGGTTTTGAACCTTAAAACAGAAACCAAAGAAAAGAGGTGATTAGTATCTAATCGTGATATATTTTTTAAAAACAGGATGTATGACATAAGGATCACCAAACAAAGAGACACAGGACAATGGCAGCACATGTCCCATATATTTGCTACCCTTAGACTAGCAGATATTGAAGTCCTTTAGAAATCTAAGGGCAAGAAAATCCAACTGGCAGGAGAAAAATGTCTTCCTAGCAATGTTTAAAGAGGATTTTCTGGTTTTTACTATTATATTCTTACTGTCATTATTACTCAGTTTCTTATAGGAACTAGCAAAAAGTGATGAAATATTTACCACATAGAATATATTACATTTAACTCTAATTTGAAGTTTTGTTTCAACAGACATAGTCTTTCATTTATTATATTTATGCTGTCATATATATTAATTCTGAAAGATTTTAAAAATTAAATATAAAAACAGTATGGACATAATTTCTTATATACAGGAATTAATATGCAAATATTAATTTTATTGTCAAAACAAAGACTACCCTATTGCTTATATGTATAGACTTACTGTTATTCCAAATTCCAGTAACGAACAAGTAAATAAGTCATAAAAACTCACCCATTTGAGATTGTCTACTAAAGTACTACGTTCCTTTCATTTCAGTGAAAGACAGAACAACTTGAACATTTCATGTATCTCTTGGCCACCCTATGCCATCATTTTGTCTCTAACTCTCACCCTTAAACACGACTACAGGTGCTATAGACCTAATTAATCCATTTAGTAGTGTTGAGCCTATAGTAGCTTTATACATAAAAAAGTTTTACTGCATGTGTCAAACTTATATCCTCCTTAAATCAGTACTTTGATATCTGACAACTGACCACCTATATTTAGACAGCTGAAATGAAATGGTTCCAACCTCTTTTTTCTTTTTTTTAAATTTTACTTTAAGTTTGGGGATAAATGTGGAGAATGTGCAGGTTTGTTACATAGCTATACATGTGCCATGGTGGTCTCCTGCACCTATCAACCTGTCATCTAGGTTTTAAGCCCTGCACGAATTAGGTATTTGTCCTAATGCTCTCTCTTGCCTTGCCCCCCACCCCACGACAGGCCCCGGTGTGTGTTGTTTCACTCTCTGGGTCCATGTGTTCTCATTGTTCAACTCCTATTTATGAGTGAGAACATGCGGTCCAACCTCTCTTTTTTGAGAGCATTATTTGACATAGCAAATCACAAACCTGCAACAGGTATTACTTGAATACACACTGGAATTTCCCACTGTTCCTTGTACGCTGGTCCATGATTATTTAATAAGGTAAATAATGATTGACTAGTTAGAGCTATCTGAGGGTGATATCTGGAAACAAGCTTCTCTGCATTTGGATCTTTACTAATATCCTGAAAAACAACAAGTAATTTGTTACTTGGTTATACTTATTGAAAATTTCTTCAATAAAGAACAAAAAAAGTCAGAAAGGGGACTTTAGGACAATCAGGTTAGATATATTTTGTGAGATATAAAAGATTATTTAGGAAGATCCAATGTTGCCTTGGTACTTACATAATGCATAGCTTCAGCTGTTTGTTCCGACGTTTCGATGGTAGCTATGTCATCTTTTGAGAGCTGCAACTTTATAGGCATTGAGGGAAATACTGTTTTCACATATTTTACACTGCCCTAAATATGAAAAAAAAAAAATCATTTTATTGCAAAAATCGCAATGTATTTTTTTCTAAGAAAAGTATCTTTCATCATATGAAACTCTTAACTTGAACTTTATCATTCTACTAAATGTAAACATCAGATTTAGAAACTTTATGCCAAGATATTCATGTTTTTGCTTAACAACCGCTACCTGTGCTTTTTTTTTTTTTTTTTTTTGAGACTTTGAGACTAAGTCTCACTGTTGCCCAGGCTGGAGTGCAGTTGTATGATCTCAGATCACTGCAACCTCTGCCTCCTGGGTTCAAGCAATTCTCTCACCTCAGCCTCACGAATAGCTGGGATAACAGGTGTGTGCCAGCAGGCCCAGCTAATTTTTGTATTTTTAGTAGAAACGGGGTTTCGTCATGTTGGCCAGGCTGGTCTCAAACTCCTGACCTCAAGTGATCTGCCTGCCTCGGCCTCCCAAACTGCTGGGATTATAGGCGTGAGCCATCATACCAGACCAGTTTCATAGAATTTTTCCTGCCACTTTAAAGTCTATCTTCTCCTTTTAGGAGATACAAATCATAACGGGATGGTAGAAACTCCAAAATATCCTCTCCACACACTCATTTCTAATATGTTTGTGAATAAAATCCCATTAAAAAAAGGGGCTTTCTGCTTGTATTCAGGGGCATTCAGATGGGTGGTAAGAAAAGAAAATCAAGGAACAAAGTAGTGACATTTTTAAAAACATCAAGTGTTTGTATCCATAGAATAAAAAGAAAGGGAAACAGATTGGTATTACATATTTTAAAAGTTATCTAATTATTGCTTAAAATTTAAATATAATGTCTATATAAAATATACATGAGCCAGGTGCAGTGGCTCACTCCTGTAATCCCAGCACTTTGGGAGGCTGAGGCATGTGGATCACCTGAGGTCAGGAGTTCGAGACCAGCCTGGCCAACATGTGAAATCCCCATTTCTACTAAATATACAAAAATTAGCCGGGCTTGGTGGCGGGCGCCTGTAATTCCAGCTACTCGGGAGGCTAAGGCAGGAGAATCACTTGAAACTGGGAGGTGGAGGCTGCCGTGAGCCGAGACCATGCCATTACACGCCAGGCGACAAGAGAGAGACTCTGTCTCAAAAAAAAAAAATATATATATATATATATATACACACACACACACAATATTTCAGACAAAAAAAAGCTTATATCCTCTGATAATAAACCTTACCAATGCAAGAAGAGTTTTTTCTAACTTTAGTCCCATCTCTACTCTGAATGGGAAGAATCCCATTAAGCTGGTGACCTCGTGGAGAGTATAGAATTCTGAATACTTTTTCACTTGTTCAATGCAAGCTCTTAAAATTTTCTGAGAAATATAAATTAAGAAAAATTCATTTGTATTGTATTTCTCTAATAATGCAAAAAGAAAATTTTTAGTTACATGTGACTGTAATTATTCATTGCAAAAATGAGCCCGATTTCATTAATCAAGCTACTAATACACACATTGTATATTCTTTATTTTCATATTTTTAACCCAGTTACTTAAAATATTGATGTTTAATACTAAAGTTAGCAGTGTCATTAAAATTTAAAATTAGAGAAGACACATAATACCATATTTTCCATGTTAAGAAACTGTTAAAGGCACATGAAAATTTCAACACACTTTTCTGCAATAAAAGCAGTTACATGAATAATTAGAAATTAAGTAGTATACTCTAAAAACATTCCCAAGCACAATGAATTAATGAAGTAGTTATCTTACAGGTCATTCTAATCTATAATCTAAAAAAATCAATGAGAAATGTTATAACTAATCCAAATGATGGAGTACTTAGTATTTTCTTTCCTCCAAACTGTTTTCAAAATATTAATGACTTATCAGGAAATGTAATCAGTAAGTAAATAAAATTCACAGCTTTTTGTGAGAATAATATGTGCCACTTCTGATAATATAGAAACAATTTAGAGATGCACAGCTGTTGGGGGTGGGGAGAGTTGTTTGATTAAAACACACACACACACATTATCTTCCAAGATACATATTTTTTCTTCTTCTGTCAACGAACCTTATCTGAAATGTCTTAGAAAATATTTTAGGTCACAAAAGCTCTTGACATCTTTATATATTATCTTTATCATATATATCTACAACCCCTCTCCCTTCACATATTTGTAAAATGTGTCACCTTACAAATCAATAACTTTACTCCAGTATATCTTTTCATCTGTAGTTTCAGAACCTCTTCCCCCTTTTTCTAATCCCTACTGCCTGCTATCTTTCACATTTTCTCTCTTCATCTATGCTTTTCATGGAAGATCTTTATATTTAATTCATGGTATCATTTGTAACTAACACAGATGTGGACTAATATGGAAAAGTTTTAAAAAATCTGAGTCAACTGCAAACTCCTATCTGCAAAATATCTTTGCTCCTTATTTGTACTATTAGTTAACTTTCACTTGTAACATTCCCTTCCTATGGTAGTTATTACAAGAATTTGAATATGCAGAGGAAGGCGATAAATAAGAACTATGTGAAATAGAGACTATTCTTGTTAGATATTCATTGGCATATCATTTCTGGTAAAACTGTGGTGGATGTTATGGTGTTTTAACTGAATTAATTCAGTAACTACAGCAAGAGAGTCAAAGGAAAATCTAAGACAGTTTTACACCTGTACTCTGATACATTATACAATTATCAAACGTATTTTACAACTGGTAGGTATTCAATTAACTAAAGGATTATTTAGCTTATGTAGTAAAAAAAAATGTTTTATACTAATAATTTATCTTTCTTTGAAAAATAACTAACTGAACACAGGAGATTAAAAGATTCAGGCTGTTCCCCATCTCTTACCCACTGAGTGCTATTAGTGTTTAATACTCAAAATATCTTGAGAATTAAATACACCAAAAGCACATGCATTTATACAATACAGATCTATCATTATAAAAAATGCTCCCTAAATTTTATTTTGGGCTGGAAAGGAAAAATATTTCTGGGCTTGGTGAAAAGCAAGGAAAATATGCAAAAACCATAAATCAACACATAGAGGAGAAACTAGAGCAGTGAGCAGTAAGAAAACCTATGAAAGGTGAGGTGGCTTGAGGGCAAATTCTTCGACCAGTTCTAAGATCAGGTGGGAAGCCAAACATAAGACTTCTACATTTAAGCAGGGATTTGAACAGATATATGTACACTTATGTTCATAACAGCATTATTCATAACAGCCAAAAGGTGGAAGCAACTCCAGTGTTCATCAATGGATGAACAGATATACTAAATGTAATACACACACGTGCACACACACAAACACACAATGGGATATTAATCAGCCTTAAAAAGGAAAGAAATTTTGACACATGCTACTACTTGGACAAATCTTGAGGACATTATGCTAAGTGAAATAAGCCAGTCACAAAAAGACAGATACTGTATGTTTCCTCTCATATGGGGAACCTAGAATAGTGCAACTCATACAGACAGAGACAGAATGTGGTTGCCAGGAACTGAGGGGAAGAGGAAACAGGGAGCTACTGTTTCATGGGTACTCAGTTTCAGTTTGGGAAGATGAAAAGTTCTGAAGATGGATGGTGGTGATACTTGTGTAACAATGCAAATGTATTTAACGTTATTGAACTGTACACTTAAATGGTGAAAACGGTAAATTTTGTTATGTATACTTTAGCAAAATTTAATAGAGAGAGAGAGAGAGAGAAATGGAGGATAGACTGAGGTCTAGCCTCGGAAAAATTTGGAAATCCTAGGAAGAGAAACGAGAAAATGAAGGAGAAGCAATCATTGAAAATGGTTGAGAATTCTCCAGAACTGATGAAGGCTATAAATCCACAGACACAATAAACACAATCAGCCAGCAGGATTTTATTAAAAAGCATATGTTTATGAAACTCTAAAACACCAAAATTAAAGTACAGTAAGAAAAGACAGAAGCCCTAAAAGAAATGACAATTAGACAATGCATTTTTCAACAATAACATGAAAAAGTAGGATTGTATCTTTAAATGTTGTGGAAAAAAGGTAACTGCCAACTTTGAATTGTGTACGAAATAAAATGATCTTACTAAAATGAGAACAAGAGAGATAAAAGATTTCCAAATAAACAAAAATGGAGATTGTTCACCATTAAGAGACCCTCATCAAAGGCACATCTAGATAGAATACACAGGATTTCAAGAAGAATGAAAGAATCTCAGAAGGTAGGTTTGAGAAGAAGAAACGGTGGGCCAAAATCTAGCAAACCTGTAGATAAATTAAAACAAACATAGTCCATATAAAATAATAATGTGGGTAGGTTTAAAAAAGAAACAGCATTACAACAAAAATAGCATACAAGTCAGAAGGGATGTAATGAGAGTCAAAATGCTCTATGATTTATGTATTATTTGGGAGGCTAGTTGATATTGAATAATGGAAGTATTGACTATAAAAATTCAAGAGTAACCACTAACAGAACAGAAAGTAGACATGTAAATTCCAAAACAACAGAGAAAGGGAAACTAGGAAAAATGTCAATCTCCTCAAGAGGAGTTTAAAAAAAAAAAAAAAAAGCACAGAAAAAGTAAAAGAAGCACAAACAAATCAATATATACCGTCATCATAATGGATGTAAATCACTAAACTTTCTAATTAAAAGAGATTATCAGATTTTATTTTTAAAAGAAAGGAAAGCAATCTAGCTGAACAGTGTTTTAATCCCACCTAGATTTTTGTGGAAATGGACAAGCTGATTCCAAAATTTACTAAGAATGTAAAGAACCCATGATCTCAGGACTATAAAACTACAGTTATCAAAACATATGGTTTTGGCATCAAGACAGACATACAGATTAATGGAACAAAATAGTCAAAAAATTGATCCAGGCTGGGTGTGGTGGCTCACACCTGTAATCCCAGCACTTTGAGAGGCCAAGAAGGCAGGTGGATCACCTGAGGTCAGGAGTTCGAGGCCAGCCTGGCCAACATGGTGAACTCCATCTCCACTGAAAATACAAAAAAATTAGCTGGGTGTGGTGGCAGGCACTTGTAATCTCAGCTACTCGGGAGGCCGAGGCAGGAGAGTCACTGGAACCTGCGAGGGAGAGGTTGCATTGAGCAGAGATCACGCCATTGTACTGCAGCCTATGTGACAGAGGGAGACTCCGTCTCCAAAAAAAAATTGATCCACATGATGGTGACGAGGTAATTCAGTAAGGGAAAAAAATACCCCTCTCAACCAAACTCTGCTAAAGCAGAGTTTCTCAACACTGGCATTACTGACATTTTGGACCACATAATTCTTTGTAGTATTAGGCTGTCCAGTACACTGTAGGATATTTAGTAGCACCTCTGGCTCTACCCACTAGATGCCATCAGCACCGCTACCAAGCTCTAGACATTGCTAAATTTCCATTAGGAGGCAAAGTCACTCTCAGTTGAAAATGACTATGCTAGAAGAACTAGATATTCATACGGAAAAAAATGAACTTTGATCCTTACCTTGTATCTTACACAAAAATTAACTTGAAATCAACATAGACTTATTTTCATGTATAAGTTAAAACTATAAGCCCTTTAGATTAGGGTTTCTCAATGCAAGCACCCCTGACACTTCCAGCTGGATAATTCCTTGTTGTGGGGGACGTCACTCACATGCATTTAGTATGTTTAGCAGCATCCTTGGCCTCTACACAGTAGATACTAGTAGCATTCCACCAGTTGTAACAACCAAAAATGTCTCACTGTTAAAGTCCTAGGGACGGGTGGGGTGGGGAGGCGGGTCAGGAAGGAGTAAAACTGACCCCAGTCTGAGAATCACTTGGGATAGGCAAGTATTTCTGTGCTAGAACACATGAAATCACTAACCACAAAAATTTTTGATAGATTAGACCATTAAAATTCTGTTCTTTGAAACACTATTTAAAAAATTTAAAAATACATCATAAACTGGAAGAAAACTATATATAATGTAGTTGTATTCAGACTATATAAAGAAACTTTATGGCTTAATAAAAAAGCAAATAAAAAATAAGCAAAATACTTCAACAGACATTTCACAAAAGAAATGCTCTTAAAATGAGTAATTTCTATATATAAATTATACCTTAATAAAATTGTTTTAAAAATTAAATGTGGATTTAAAAGGGAGGCTTTAGTATTTAATGGCTATATGATGCTCTAACAATAAAAACACAGTACAATCTTTTAAAAAGTGTGGGGGAGAATGAGAAAAGCATAAGAAAAATACTTTCAATTGTTTTCAGTAATCGTATTGATCACTAGTATTAATATTGTTATTTTGAGGCTGTTGTGAGTGTAATGTGGGATAAAGCAAATGAGACATATGAGGTATTTTCCTTTAAATATCTATTTCCTAGTTCTATCCACTGAATTATTCTCAAAACAATGATCAACCCAGGAGCATCTGTAGTTCCCAGATTGTAGTCTTGAAATATCATTTCACACTAAAAGAAACAAGGGCTCTAGAAAATGGCTGATTCCAGGGCCAGGGCAGGAAATGAACAAAATGAGCCTCAAAGACTACCAGACTGACTGAAAAGCCAGTAGGAAGAGCCTCTCAGTGAGTTAATACTATTTGAGGCTTACAAAGGATAATAATCGTAGTGGACAGAAACATATATATATTTAACTCCATGAATTAATAATAACATTTTAAAAAAAGAAAACACACCAACATTGGAGAATAAGAAGGAACTAATTTTTTTAAAAGTGGTATTTAAAAGGAAAGAATCTAGTATTTATTCTGCTACATGGTAAGCTACATGAACTGGGAAACCAAATAGTAAGTAAGGGAAAGCATATCTTTTAAAAAGTATTCCAACGAATAAATGATGCAATCAGAATACTACAACTGTGCAAACCACAGTGAATGAATCCATCTAAGCAGTGAGCATTAATAGCTGGGGTGGTGAGGAAAATGTTAGTTAAAGGACACAAAATTTCAGTCAGGAGGAAAAAGTTCAAGAGATCAATTGTAAAACATGGTGATGATAGTTAATTACAGTGTATTGTGTTCTTGAAAACTGCTAAGAGTAGATTTTAAGTGTTCTCACAACAAAAAAATAGGTTTGTGAGGTAATGCATATGTCAATTAGCCCGGTTTGGCTTTTCCATAATGTATACATATTTTAAAAACATATAGTACAAAATAAATACAATTTTAACTTGTCAATATAAAAAGATAAAATTCAAAACAGAAAAAGAAGAAAAACTGCAACATACATAGCCCATAAAGTTTTTGTATTTGGAATATACAAAGAAATCTTACAGATCAATTAGAAAAAATGAACAGTCATTCTGCAAGAAAAAGTGAGCAGGAAGCATATGAAAACATGTGCTCTCTCTTGCCCCCCCCATATATCTATATATATATCTCTCTATATATCTATATAGAGAGATATATATATCTGAGATGTGGAGCAACAGAACTCTTAAACACTGCTGGTTAGAATGTAAATTGATATAACCTGGTATAGCCACTTTGGAAAACCATTTGCAAATCTACTCAAGTTGAAGATATGCATACTCTATGACCCAATAATTCCACTTCTAGGTATACAAACAGTCCCCAACTTATGAAGTTTCCACTAAATGATTTTTCAACTTTACGATGGTGCCAAACCACTGCAATTTTGTCGCAACGTACAGCATTCAATAAATTACAAGACACTCAATACTTTATTGTAAAATAGGCTTTGTGTTAGATGATTATGCCTAATTATAGGTAAATATAAGTATTGTGAGCGTATTTAGAGTAGGCTAAAATACACTATGATATTTGGTAGGTTAGGTGTACGCATCTTTAATTCACTACAGGTTTACTGAGATGTAACTCTATCGTAAGTCAAGAAGCATCTGTATATCCAACAGAAACGTGTGCATATGTGTACCAAAATAAATGTATGAGAATTTTCTTAAGAGTACTGCTTAGAATAGCTCCAAACTGGAAACAACCCAAGTTCTGATCAACAGGATAAATTGTAGTTTATTCATATAATGGAAAAATGGACAGAAATGAAAATGAATGAACTACAACTCACACAACCTAAGAATCTAAAAAGCACAATACTGAATGAAAGAAGGAAGGCCCAAAAGGATTCTGTTCACATAAAATTCAAAATCAAGCAAAAAGGGCCAAGCACGGCGGCTCATGCCTGTAACCCAGCACTTTGGGAGGCCGAGGCAGGTAGATCACCTGAGGTCAGGAGTTCGAGACCAGCCTGGCCAACACGGTGAAACCCTGTTTCTACTAAAAATACAAAAATTAGCTGGGCGTGGTGGCAGGAGCCTGTAATCCCAGGTACTTGGAAGGCGGAAGCAGAACAGCTTGAACCCTGGAGGCAGAGGTTGCAGTGGGCTGAGATCGTGCCATTGCACTCTAGCCTGGGCGACAAGAGCGAAGCTCCGTCTCTTAAAAAAAGAAAAAAAAATCCCCAAAAAATCAGGCAAAAGAGAAGTAGAACTGCCACCCTCCATACACATACAAAAAGCACAGAACTTATCACCACCAAAGCTGGGACACTGATTATTTATTCAAGTAAGGAGAATGTTATTTATTACACAGGAGGACTACACAGGGGGCTTCTGAATTACTGGCATTGTGTCATTTCTTGACCCGGGTAAGAGTTACATAGATGTTTACTATATAATTATCTGTCAAGCTGCACCTACTTTTTCTTTTGTTCTATATACTTTTCCATATGTACGTGACATTGCATATATAAAATTTTAAAACTAAAAGATCTCAGAAAAATATTAGTGAATCTTTGGGATGGGGATGTAAAATACAACTTAGAGAAAATGTGCTGCCACATCAATATGGAAAAAAACATGACAATGTTTATCATTTATCATTAGCTACCAAGTAATGTACTTTGTTAATAAAGTACAGTTTTATATTCACCTAAGAAATATTTACATTGAGCACCTGAGCACTTAAGCGTGCCAGACACTATTCTAGTCATTGGAAGACATGAGTGAACAAAACAGCACTTACAAAAAGGCACTGTTTTACAAAAACAGTGAGGGGAACGACAATAAGCAAAAATAAAACGTGGTAAAGGGAAAAGTGAGGGTCATACTACATTCCATAGAGAAATCAGGGACATCCTCATTGATAGGTGACATCTGAACAGACAGAGACCTAAAAGAATCAAGACACTACTACACGCAGAAATTCGGGGAACAGACTGAGAGAAAAATAGAAACCCCAAATGCCAAAGGACTTAAGGCAGGACTATGCTTGAAGTATTGAAGAAATGTAAAGGCCAGTCCACAGGTGGGAGCAGAATAACTGATAGGGCAATTTGTAGAAAGTGAGGATGGGGGATGGGAGGGAGGGGAGAGATCATGCAGGCCACTGTAGAACTTTGTAAAGACTCTTCCTAAGAAAGATGGGCTGTAATCCCAGCACTCTGAGAGGCTGATGCAGGAGGACTGTTTGAGGTCAGGAGTTTGAGACTAGCCTGGTTAACATAGTAGGCCCTGTATCTAAAAAAAATTAGGTGCAGTGGCATATGCCCATGTCCTTGCTATTCAGGAGGCTGAGGTGGGGAAGATCACTTGAACCCAGGAATTCCAGGCTGCAGTGAGCTAGGATTGTGCCACTGCACTCCAGCCTGGACTATGACTTATGTATTAAAAACATCATTCTGGACTTTTAAAAGGCACTATTAAAACAAGAATAGCTGCCAGCTCCTTTTCCACATAGAAAATTATGACATTCCCTTTGGATATATTTAGGTTCACAGAAAATAAAAATCAAATTTGTTTATTTAGAAGAACCATTCTTCTGGTTCATATTAACAACAAAATTCTTCCTTACAGTGTTTTTTTTTTTCCTTCCTTTTTCTGAGACAGGGTCACGTTCTGTCATCCAAGCTGGAGTGCAGCGGCACAATCAAGGCTCACTGCAGCCTCCACCTCCTGGGCTTAAGTGATCTTCCCACCTAAGCCTCCCAAGTAGCTGTGACTAGGACTACAGGCACATGCCACCATGCCAGCTAATTCTTTTTGTATAGATGGGATTTTATTATGTTGCCCAGGTTAGTTTCAAATTACTGGGCTCAATCTTTCTGCCTTGGCCTCCCAAAGTGCTGAAAAAATAGGTGTGAGCCACTGTGCCCAGCCTTTTTTTTTTTTTTAAAACAGTGAAAGTGTAATACTCCTGCTGTCCTTCAACTTAGAGTGCCTAGTTTTGTTTTTTTAAATTATGGTAAAATTTACCATCTTATCTCTTTTTAAGTGTAGAGTTCAATAGTGTTAAATATATTAACACTATTGTTTACAGTGACCAGATTTAAAGGCTTAAATTTAGACTGATATTTAAAAACTCTACTACAAATATATGTGTGTGTATATATATAGTTTAAGTAGTATACTTTATTTATTCATTTTTATTTATTATTTATTTTTATATTGAGTGAAGTATCCAAACATGAACTCAGAGTTCAAATTTATCATTTTGTGGCTGGTTACCACAAACATAATGAGCACAAGTTCACTTGACTGAGTTTTAAAGGGCCATTCAGACTTTTAGGGACCAGGATAACTCCTTAAACACTATTCTCTCACAAGTGAAATCAGTGGGTCAGTTCAAACTATTATGTGAGTAAAACGTAATGATACAATATGGTAGTTGGATCGTTAAGGAATATAAATATACAATTTTATTATTATTATTATAAATATAATATATTTATCATATATTATTTAAGTAGTATACTTTATTTATTCATTTTTTTTTTTTTGAGACAGGGTCTCGCTCTGTCACCTAGGCTGGAGTGCAATGGCATAATCTTAGCTCACTGCAAACCTCCACCTCCCGGGTTCAAGCGATTTTCCTGCCTCAGCCTCCTGAGTAGCTGGGATTACAAGCGCCCACCACCACGACTGGCTAATTTTGTTATTTTTAGTAGAGATAGGGTTTCACTATGCTGACCAGGCTGGTCTCAAACTCCTGACAGGTGATCCACCCACCTCGGACTCCCAAAGTGCTGGTATTAGAGGAGTGAGCCACCACACCTGGCCTGTTTAAGTAGTATACTTTAATTTTCTGGTAGGCTCAATGAGTGATGGTAGGGTACAAGCTGGGATGATACACAGGTCTTACTAATAAATTTGCATGAATGAGTGAAGTATCCAAACATGAACTCAGAGTTCAAATTTATCATTTTGTGGCTGGTTACCACAAACATAATGAGCACAAGTTCACTTGACTGAGTTTTAAAGGGCCATTCAGACTTTTAGGGACCAGGATAACTCCTTAAACACTATTCTCTCACAAGTGAAATCAGTGGGTCAGTTCAAACTATTATGTGAGTAAAATGTAATGATACAATATGGTAGTTGGATCGTTAAGGAATATAAATATACATAAAAATATACTATAATACACAATTTTGAGATGTTAGTTTTTCTACTATTTTAATGCATGATGAAGAAAAGACCTGTGGTTTTTAAATTGGTAACACTGACAGTTCCGAATGCTTTTGGTGGAATCATCACACATTTCAGAATGCTGCTATTGCCTATCACTTGGCAGTTTACACAAATGTTAGTTGTTCTTTTACCTCTGTGAAGAGACGGGCATCATCAGAAAGCATATTATAATCCTGTGCACATTTCTTTGCAGAATTCTGCAAAAACTTTAGGAACTCAGTAACTTCTTCGTTCACATGTTTTTTCATATCCTGATTTTTAAAAAAGTAGACATGTCTTGGGATAAAAAGTTTCATTAAAAAACAATCACATTCTTAATCATTGCTATAATAATTTGGACTTAAAAGAATAATTAAAGTATCAAATCCAAAGCAGAAATCAAAGAAGTCAGTAAAAATTATTATACAGTAATGATAAACTGCTATTAAAAACTCCACAAAATAGAAAAGCAAGTGACTAAGACTATACAATACATGCTCAGGAATTGAGAAGTTGATTTTATAAAATGCCGTAAAAAAATTTTTTTTTTTATTTTTTGAGATAGAGTCTCACTTTGTTGCCCAGACTGGAGTGCAGTGGCACGATTTCGGCTCACTGCAACCTCTGCCTCCCGAGTAGCTGGGGCTGGCTATATAGGCGCCCGCCAC
The DNA here is from genome assembly GCF_006542625.1 of Nomascus leucogenys. Taxonomy (NCBI): domain Eukaryota; kingdom Metazoa; phylum Chordata; class Mammalia; order Primates; family Hylobatidae; genus Nomascus; species Nomascus leucogenys. Next base: position 79,697,336 of record NC_044386.1, read on the forward strand.
CTCACCTGCCTAATTTTTTGTATTTTTAGTAGAGATGGGGTTTCGCCATGTTGGCCAGGCTGGTCTTGAACTCCTGATCTCAGGTGATCTACCTGCCGCAGCTTCCCAAAGTGTTGGGATTACAGGCATGAGCCACCGCGCCTGGCCTCAATTTTTTTTTAAAAAGACATACATGCGAATAGAAAAATGAGCAAATAATATAAATAGGCAAGTTACCAAAGAAAAAATAAAAATGGCTTATACACGTATGGAAAATGCTTATTGTCATTAGTAATCATAAATTAAATTAATGTAAAGCAAGAGATCATTTTTCCCATTTTAAATTAAAGGCAAAAAAGGTAATGTCCAATATTAGTGAAGATAGTTTTTTCTTTTTTTTAATTTGATTTTGATTTTCTTTTACCTTACCCCTGTAGGATTAGATAGTTTTTTCAAAACCTGTCATACAACAGAGGTACAAACAAACTGGTTTAAACTTTTTGCAGAACAATGTATGCATGTGTAACTGCAGATCAAAGCTTTGAAAACATGCATAGGTTTTGATCTGGCAGTTTTATTTTTAAGAATTTATCTTATGGAAACTATCACTGATATGAACAAAGATTTTGCTACAAAGATGTTCAGCACAGCATCATTTATATAATTGAGAATTTGGAAATGTCTTCATTGAAGTAATTAAGCAATAATTTAAAATCGGTATGATCTACCTAAAATTCTACTGCTAGTACTTAAGATGAACTGGGGCGAGACATGCTCAGAAGTAGAGCAAAATGCTTGAACTATAATGGAACCAACAAAAGAATTAAAGCACCATTGCTCTGTCAATCGATCTCCTTAAATTTTCCATTTTAAAAGAGATGATGGGACCTAAAAACATAAATGTAAAAATATTTCCTAATTTTTATTATTTTTTCCTGAAACTGAAGAACAGAATACATACCAAGTACTGCAAGTAGTCATTTTTATTTATTCCAACAGCTTTGGAATTTGCAGGAATCTTTGCGTATTTAACCAACAAGTCCACATAACTCCTCTGCTCTCTCTGTGAGAAACGAGAGAAACGAGGATAAGGAACTCTTGGTTTTGGAAGAAGAACCATTCCAATTGTGGTTTTAACTTTTTCCTTTGCTTGAGTTGCTGAACTAACTGCCGGCTCATTTTCTACAGAACTTGCTGAGGCATTCAAATTTTCTCCTATACGTCTGGAAAACAAAATATAATTTACAAATATGTGCTTTTCACATGAAGATTACTATCATGGAACTTCATGATTCTCAATCACCAGGGAGAATATAGCGTGATTAACAGAGTAAACTCTGGATTATTATCTAACTCTGCCACCTGCATTTTGATGTTTAGCCATTTAATGTAGATTAAGTATTCTGTGGGATAGGATCACAATGCAAACTTACCTTCAATTACGTGATGGAGAGGAAGAGGCATATTTATTCAATTTAGAAGTTTTTTTCCCATTAATAAAGAGGGGAAAATCATTCTTGCCAATTCCGTATGCAGGTACTTTATGTTTACATTTTATTACAATTTGAGTTTTTAATACTTAAATTCATTACGAAGATTTATCAGTTATTATGGTGAATAAAAGCTACTAAGAACAGAATGTAAAGGAATCACAAATTTGAGATTAACAAAATTCATTGAGATTCTAAATGTTCTGATTTCCTCTGCTTATCTCAAAAATTAAGAAAATTCTAAGATTATGCACCATATTTTTTGAAAGCAATATTGGTTTTGGAAAAGTTGTACAATCCTCTATCACTCTGGTACATGGCTGAGTTCATGGAAATGACTTTATGCTTTTCATGGATGCCAAAGAAAAATCCTGGGATATCTTTAATGAAATGTACCAGAAGAGAAAGTAGTGAGTAGCTTCAGAACCTGTTACCATATTTGTTTATGGAATGTGTGAAGGTTGTTAGAATCACAATGGAGTCACCAATGTTTAAAAATCCATAATATCATGGAATACTATGCAGCCATAAAAAGGAATTAGATCATGTCCTTTGCAGGGGCACGAATGGAGCTGGAGGCCATTATCCTCAGCAAACTAACGCATGAACAGAAAACCAAACACCACATGTTCTCACTTATAAGTGGCAGCTGAAAAATGAGAACACATGGACACAGGGAAGGGAATACTCATGGACGTGTTGCGGGGCGGGGTTAGGGTAGGAGGACATTAGGACAAATAGCTAATGCATGCTGCGCTTAATACCTAGGTGATGGGTTGGTAAGTACAGCAAACAACCATGGCACACGTTTACCTACGTAACAAATCTGTGCATCCTGCACATGCACCCTGGAACGTAAAAAAAACAAAAAACAAAAAACACAAAAACCCTGATAATTAGAGCTAGTGAAGGCCATGAAGACAGAGTTCTCATGTTTGAATTCCTGCTAACAAAATACTTCTGCAAGGGTATTTGTTCAGGAACTGCTGGTCCTTGGATTGGTGTCACCTTGGTTATTCATCTTTCAGAGATCAAGTATAACTATTTCAAAACAATCAGACAATCCTGATTTTTTCCTTTAAAAATCTTTGTCCTCCTTTACCTCCCTGAATACGCACATAGTTTACTATGGCATACACACTCCCACTGCAATGCTTTACTCCCAAATAAATTTCTTTTATTTTAGAGAGTTTCTCTGTTAACTTAGATTCACAAATGCTACCCCTGCTTTTAAGAAGTCACCTTATCCAAATTAAGGTATATGAACACAACTTCCTTATCTTATTCATAATCCATCTCTATTTTTGCTATTCAGTTATTGTAATCTACATTTTAAATAAGAGGCTTTAGAAGTGCATCAAAAACTATACTTCCTTGGCCTGTACAACTGTAACTTCTACCACCGTAACTGTTCCTATAACCTGGCTCCAAATTACACAATAATCCACAGAGGAAGGGAAACTACAGAAAGATGGACATCTGCTGACTCATTCTTCATTCCTCCATTTGTTAATATTTATTAACTACCATGTGCCAGCCTATGCCAGGTACTGGAAATACAACACTAAGTACAGTACCATCTCCAATCTCCAGGACATTATAACCAAGTGCATTACACAAGTCAAAGAAGAAGAAAGAAAAGTAGATATGTACATCAACACAATCGGAATATGGAGAACTTAGGTTTCCAAAGTGAACATACCAAATAGGTGACTGAAGAGAATCCTAAGAACATAATGATCAGGGATTAAGGGAAAGAAAGAGAAGAGAAAATACCCATGGTTCTCAATCATGACAGTTTTAATGTCCCCAGGGCATTCTGGAAGCCTGTAGGTGTATTTGGATTGTCACAAAAGAAGGGGGATTAAAGGCATTCAGAAGGGGGGAATACTAAATGCCTGCAATATGCAGTACTATCCTGCACATTTTAACAGTCCCCTTCAGGCTTTCTCTTACCAGGTACAAATAAGTCTAGTCTGTTATTATCTCTTACCAGGTACAAATAAGTCTAGTCTGTTATTATTTATCCTAATGGTACATTTTATTTTTCCTATGATTATTTTATGGTATGCTTTATTTTCTCTTAAATACTTTAAATGAACTTAAATAAATGAACTATTCATTTTAACTGATGCATCTCACTACCTCATTATATCTCATAATGCAGTAGTCTCTATGAATTTAAATATTAAAAAATAAATTATTTCACACTTATAGGTATAGGATATACTTGTTTTTAAAAATTTTATCTATTAATTTTATTTTAAGCTAGTAAAGGAGGTATCTTATTTCTTATAAATACCTGTCATAAAAAGTGGGTAGGTATCAGTCTGATACGGCTGAGAACTACTAATTTAGATCTGCGTCTGGACAAAGGGTGAGTTACATTCCATCCAAAACTACTACTGATTAGTTTTAAATTAGCTTTATAATACTAGAATAAATATGGCAAAAATTCCAAAAGATGACAACAGTATTTTAGAAAATACATAGGTCCCCAAATAAAGCAAAAATATTTAAGACCACTCTCTCAGAGCTAAACAATGGATAAAAAACTACTCAAAGAGCTGATAAGGGAATGGGAGGAGAATTTTGGAAATTAAAATTAGGATGCTTAGGTTGGCTCTGAAAATAACACAGGTAAAAAAAGACATCGCTACTAAAGTTTCTCCAATAATTGTAAAAAAATAAGCATATTTTAGGTTAACAAAATGAACATTAACTGCTGATCTTGGGAGAAATGTATTACAGCAAATTGACTTCTCACTAGAAAACGTCTTGAGAGCTATTCAAACCTAACAGTATTGTGTCTGCACTCTTAACAATACTGCTTCACAGCTGTCTCTCTGAATACGAGAACATGTCTGTCCTTGTGCCACAAACTGGCAAATTTAATTAAGCTGCTGCAGCAACAAGATGCTGACTCAGATATGCCAGACTAGGAATGTCAAGAAATTCTAGCAGTTTAAATTGGCTACATTCAGCAAGGAATGAAATGGTAGCACATCAAGATCATTTCCTTGTGCAGTGCTGTCAAAATCTTCATCAGGGTGTAAACCAAAAGCATCTGACAGGGTTTCTCTATTCACGTATACAGCATTATATTTTATTTTGGTTGATGGTTTGAAGTTTTGCCCCTGCATTTTGTCAACTACCCATTCTCCTTTCTCAAAGTTGTTATGGAAAAAAAACAAACAAACAGGGCAGAATCCAAAACTTTAAGTTTCCTATACTTTAAATACTGGTTTGGTAGCTTGTTTAAAAGTAGCATTTGGAAATGGTGGTTCTAGTCTCCATTTCAAGTCTACTACTATCTTCTGAGTTTATTTTCCTAAATTAAATGTGTTAAAGCTTTATATATATATATTTCCATTTAAAGCTATTCCCCCCTTGTTTGCTTAAAACTCAGTTACGAATATCTGCAAACAGAAACTTTAATTAAAAAAAAAAAGGTAATTGTTTACAGTGGCTATTTATACATGAATGGCTCATGGCGCATTTTAATATCTTTTATTTTCTTGGGCGACTTTCCAAATATTCTATAATTTTTTTCATGCTTCAAAGAAAAGTAACACAATATTAACTTTTTATATAATTCATTTGTAAAAACACTATTCAAGTTGTTCTTTCATTTTACAAACACTTATGGAGCACAGAGAGCAAAAGGAAAATTTTTTTTATCTTGAAATTAACAGAATAAAAGGCCTTGTTTTTCAACAGGAAAATAGTTGTAAACAATAAAGCCTGAAATAATTGTAATAATTATTACAGTAATTAAGATTTATTACAGTAATTACTATAACAATGACTGTAATAATTCTTAATAAAACAAGGTTAGGAAAAAAGACTAGAAATATCATATCAATAACTTGTGTATTTTTTCTATAGTACAAGGTAAATTATACTAATAGATTATTTTGTGCTCTATAGAAATCTAAAGAAAATAAGGATATTCTAAGAAAAAAATATTTTAGGAGTTAGGTATGCCCAACTTCCAGCAAAATGCCTTTTTCCTTGTACAAAGCCAGGCTATAACACACACCTGGGATATCCTGAACAGAAGCGGACTTGAAAAGAACCGTAAAAATAAACTGGGCACACTGGTGTGCACCTACACTCCCATCTATTCAGGTGGCTGAGGCAGGAGGATCACCTGAGCCCCGGAATTTGAGTCTAGCCTGGGCAACATGGCAAGACACTAAAGTTAAAAATAAAATGAGAAGCAGTGGCAAGACGAAGATTAATACTAGAAATTTTTAGTGTAAAAAGAGAAAGGCTAAGACAAAAGTTCAAATAAGTTGTTTTTTTTTTTTTTAAATTTGCCATAAGGTCTCAAATTTTGAGATGGGGTCTTGCTCTGTTGTCCAGAAGTGCAGTGGTGTGTTCATGGCTCACTGTAGCCTTGACCTCTCAGGGTCAAGTGATCCTCCTACCTCAGTTTCCCAAGCAGCTGGGACCACACGTGCATGCCACCACACCAGCTAATTTTTAAATTATGTGTAGAGACAAGGTCTTGCTATGTTGCCCGGGCTGGTCTTGAACTCCTGGGCTCAAGTGATCCTCTCGCCCCTAGACTCCCAAAGTGTTGTTATTATAGGCATGAGCTACTGTGCCCAGCCGAGATTATTTGAGTGTGTATGTGTGTGTAAGAGAGCGAGAGAGAGACAGAGACAGAGACAGACAGGGTCTTACTCTGTTGCCCAGGCTGGAGTGCAGTGGCGTGATCCTGGCTCATTGCAGCCTCAACCTCCCTGGACTCAGGTGATCCTCACCTCAGCCTCCCCAGTAGCTGAGACTGCAGGCACACAACCACCACACCTGGTATTTTTTGTATTTTTGTAGAGACAGGGTCTCACCATGTTGCTCAGGCTTGTCCTTGAACTCCTGGGCTCAAGTGATCCAGCTGCTCTGGCCTCCTAAAGGGCTGGTATTACAGGTGTGAGCCACCTACGCCTGACCTGAGATGATCCTTTTTTTTAAAGATAGACATATGTTCTCTAAATCCCAGGACAATAGGATTTATAAGCATTTTTTGACCCAAATAAACAATGACAATTCTTTAATTGGTAGTAAGTTTTAACAAATTAGTTATCCTCAAAAAACTGTACAAGTTGAATAACAAATAGTTTTTAAAAATATCCATAGATGTACATACATAAGGGAGTCTACTGCTTTAACTCTGTACATTTGACATCAGCACAGACATTATAATTATGCACTTTGGCAAGAGGAAAGTTGCTTCTAAAACTGCCTCTTTAAAACGTTTATTTTGAAAAATTTGTCTCTTTTTTTTGGAGACAGGATCTCACTCTGATGCCCAGGCAGGAATACAGTGGCACAATCACAACTCACTGGTCTCAAACTCCTGGGCTCAAGCGATCCTCGTGCCTCAGCCTCCTAAGTAAGACTATAGGTATGTGCCACTACACACAACAAATTATTTTTGGAGAGATGGGGTCTCAATTTGTTTCCCAGGCTGGTCTCAAACTCAGGCCTCAAGTCATCTTCCTGCCTTACCCTTGCAAAATGCTGGGATTACAGGTGTGAGCCACTGAGCCTGGACTAAAATTGTCTCTTTAATACAACTTCTGCTTGTTTTTATGTAAACTTATGCATTCATTTGATGGAATCAAAAGAGCACTTTTTTCTTTAATGCTTTTTAATGGCAATCTGGCAATATCTATCAAAATAAATATATATATGTACCCTCCACTGACAGGAGTTTATCCTACTTATACAAGCACATGTAAAAAGGATGCTCACTGTTCCTTTTTTTTTTTTTTTTTTGAGACGGAGTCTCGCTCTGTCACCCAGGATGGAGTGCAGTGGCGCGATCTCGGCTCACTGCAAGCTCCGCCTCCCGGGTTCACGCCATTCTCCTGCCTCAGCCTCTCCGAGTAGCTGGGACTACAGGCGCCCGCCACTACGCCCGGCTAATTTTTTTGTATTTTTAGTAGAGACGGGGTTTCACCGTGGTCTCGATCTCCTGACCTCGTGATCCGCCCGCCTTGGCCTCCCAAAGTGCTGGGATTACAAGCGTGAGCCACCGCGCCCGACCAATGCTCACTGTTTCTAACAGTAAAGGAATGGAAACAAGTTAAATATCAACAGAGGTCAATTTAAAAATTATATACACCCAACTATAGAATACAATACAGCTATAGGCTGTACTTGGTGGCTCATGCCTGTAATCCCAGCAAGTGGAGTAGGATGTGCAGTAAATGGAAAGTTTTTAGTCCTGTTTTTAAATCCATTCTGCCAATCCATCCTTTGATTGGGGAGTTTAATTAATTTACATTTAAGTTGATAGGGAAGGACTTACTATTACTATGTTTTCTGTATGTCTTACAGCTTTTTTGTTCCTCATTTCTTCCCAGTGAGCATATACAAGTCTTTAAAGAAGTCTAAGTATAAATGAGACAAGAGGTAAGAAAGTAATCAGGAGAGGGTGGAGCCAAGATGGCCGAATAGGAACAGCTCCAGTCTACAGCTCCCAGCCTGAGCGACACAGAAGACGGGTGATTTCTGCATTTCTGTTTGAGGTACCCGTTTCATCTCACTAGGGAGTGCCAAACAGTGGGTGCAGGACAGTCGGTGAAGCGCACTGTGCGCGAGCCAAAGCAGGGCGAAGCATTGCCTCACTCGGGAAGCGCAACGGGTAAGGGAGTTCCCTTTCCTAGTCAAAGAAAGGGGTAACAGACGGCACCTGGAAAATCGGGTCAGTCCCACCCTAATACTGCGCTTTTCCAACGGGCCTGGAAAACGGCACACTAGGAGATTGTGTCCCGCACCTGGCTCGGAGGGTCCTATGCCCACAGAGTCTCACTGATTGCTAGCACAGCAGTCTGAGATCAAACTGCAAGGCGGCAGCCAGGCTGGGGGAGGGGCGCCCGACATTGCCCAGGCTTGCTTAGGTAAACAAAGCAGCCAGGAAGCTCGAACTGGGTGGAGCCCACCACAGCTCAAGGAGGCCTGCCTGCCTCTGTAGGCTCCACCTCTGGGGGCAGGGCACAGACAAACAAAAATTCAGCAGGAATCTCTGCAGACTTAAATGTCCCTGTCTGACTGACAGCTTTGAAGAGAGTAGTGGTTCTCCCAGCACGCAGCTGGAGATCTGAGAACGGACAGACTGCCTCCTAAAGTGGGTCCCTCACCCCTGAGCAGCCTAACTGGGAGGCACCCCCAGTAGGGACAGACTGACACCTCACTCGGCCGGGTACTCCTCTGAGACAAAACTTCCAGAGGAACTATCAGACAGCTGAATTTGTGGTCTCACGAAAATCCGCTGTTCTGCAGCCACCGCTGCTGACACCCAGCCAAACAGGGTCTGGAGTGGACCTCTAGTAAACTCCAACAGACCTGCAGCTGAGGGTCCTGTCTGGTAGAAGGAAAACTAACAAACAGAAAGGACATCCACACCAAAAACCCATCTGTACATCACCATCATCAAAGACCAAAAGTAGATAAAACCACAAAGATGGGGAAAAAACAGAGCAGAAAAACTGGAAACTCTAAAAAGCAGAGCACCTCTCCTCCTCCAAAGGAACGCAGTTCCTCACCAGCAATGGAACAAAGCTGGATGGAGGATGACTTTGACGAGTTGAGAGAAGAAGGCTTCAGACGATCAAACTACTCTGAGATACAGGAGGAAATTCAAAACAATAGCAAAGAAGTTAGAAACTTTGAAAAAAAATTAGAAGAATGGATAACAAGAATAACCAATGGAGAGAAGGGCTTAAAGGAGCTGATGGAGCTGAAAGCCAAGTACCGAGAACTACGTGAAGATTGCAGAAGCCTTGGTAGCAGATGCGATCAACTGGAAGAAAGGGTATCGCTGATGGAAGATGAAATGAATGAAATGAAGCGAGAAGGGAAGTTTAGAGAAAAAAGAATAAAAAGAAATGAACAAAGCCTCCAAGAAATTTTGGACTATGTGAAAAGACCAAACCTACGTCTGATTGGTGTACCTGAAAATGATGGGGAGAATGGAACCAAGTTGGAAAACACTCTGCAAGGTATTATCCAAGAGAACTTCCCCAATCTAGCAAGGCAGGCCAACATTCAGATTCAGGAAATACAGAGAACGCCACAAAGATACTCCTTGAGAAGAGCAACTCCAAGACACATAATTGTCAGATTCACCAAAGTTGAAATGAAGGAAAAAATGTTAAGGGCAGCCAGAGAGAAAGGTCGGGTTACCCACAAAGGGAAGCCCATCAGACTAACAGCTGATCTCTCAACAGAAACTCTACAAGCCAGAAGAGAGTGGGGGCCGATATTCAACATTCTTAAAGAAAAGAATTTTCAACCCAGAATTTCATATCCAGCTAAACTAAGCTTCATAAGTGAAGGAGAAATAAAATACTTTACAGACAAGCAAACGCTGAGTGATTTTGTCACCACCAGGCCTGCCCTAAAAGAGCTCCTGAAGGAAGCACTAAACATGGAAAGGAACAACCTGTACCAGCCCCTGCAAAAACATGCCAAATTGTAAAGACCATTGAAGCTAGGAAGAAACTGCATCAACTAATGAGCAAAATAACCAACTAACATCATAGTGACAGGATCAGATTCACACATAACAATATTAACTTTAAATGTAAATGGGCTAGATGCTCCAATTAAAAGACACAGACTGCCAAACCGGATAAGGAGTCAGGACCCATCAGTGTGCTGTATTCAGGAAACCCATCTCACGTGCAGAGACACACACAGACTCAAAATAAAGGGATGGAGGAAGATCTATCAAGCAAATGGAAAACAAAAAAAGGCAGGAGTTGCAATCTTAGTCTCTGATAAAATAGACTTTAAACCAACAAAGATCAAAAGAGACAAAGAAGGCCATTACATAATGGTAAAGGGATCAATTCAACAAGAAGAGCTAACTATCCTAAATATATATGTACCCAACACAAGAGCACCCAGATTCATAAAGTAAGTCCTGAGTGACCTACAAAGGGACTTAAACTCCCACACAATAATAATGGGAGATTTTAACACCCCACTGTCAACATTAGACAGATCAACGAGACAGAAAGTTAACAAGGATATCCAGGAATTGAACTCAGCTCTGCACAAAGTGGACCTAATAGACATCTACAGAACTCTCCACCCCAAATCAACAGAATATACATTTTTTTCAGCACCACACCACACCTATTCCAAAACTGACCACATAGTTGGAAGTAAAGCTCTCCTCAGCAAATGTAAAAGAACAGAAATTATAACAAACTGTCTCTCAGACCACAGTGCAATCAAACTAGAACTCAGGATTAAGAAACTCACTCAAAACCAATCAACTACATGGAAACTGAACATTCTGCTCCTGAATGACTATTGGGTACATAATGAAATGAAGGCAGAAATAAAGATGTTCTTTGAAACCAACGAGAACAAAGACACAACATGCCAGAATCTCTGGGACACGTTCAAAGCAGTGTGTAGAGGGAAATTTATAGCACTAAATGCCCACAAGAGAAAGCAGGAAAGATCCAAAATTGACACCCTAACATCACAATTAAAAGAACTAGAAAAGCAAGAGCAAACACATTCAAAAGCTAGCAGAAGGCTAGAAATAACTAAAATCAGAGCAGAACTGAAGGAAACAGAGACACAAAAAACCCTTCAAAAAATTAATGAATCCAGGAGCTGGCTTTTGAAAAGATCAAGAAAATTGATAGACCACTAGCAAGACTAATAAAGAAGAAAAGAGAGAAGAATCAAAAGATGCAATAAAAAATGAAAAAGGGGATATCACCACCGATCCCACAGAAATACAAACTACCATCAGAGAATACTACAAACACCTCTATGCAAATAAACTAGAAAATCTAGAAGAAATGGATAAATTCCTCGACAAATACACCCTCCCAAGACTAAACCAGGAAGAAATTGAATCTCTGAATAGACCAATAACAGGTTCTGAAATTGTGGCAATAATCAATAGCTTACCAACCAAAAAGAGTCCAGGACCTGATGGATTCACAGCTGAATTCTACCAGAGGTACAAGGAGGAACTGGTACCATTCCTTCTGAAACTATTCCAATCAATAGAAAAAGAGGGAATCCTCCCTAACACATTTTATGAAGCCAGCATCGTCCTGATACCAAAGCCTGGCAGAGACATAACCAAAAAAGAGAATTTCAGACCAATATCCTTGATAAACATTGATGCAAAAATCCTCAATAAAATACTGGCAAACCGAATCCAGCAGCACATCAAAAAGCTTATCCACCATGATCAAGTGGGCTTCATCCCTGGGATGCAAGGCTGGTTCAACATACGCAAATCAATAAATGTAATCCAGCATATAAACAGAACCAAAGACAAAAACCACATGATCATCTCAATAGATGCAGAAAAGGCCTTTGACAAAATTCAACAACCCTTCATGCTAAAAACTCTTAATAAATTAGGTATTGATGGGACGTATCTCAAAATAATAAGAGCTATCTATGACAAACCCACAGCCAATATCATACTGAATGGGCAAAAACTAGAAGCATTCCCTTTGAAAACTGGCACAAGACAGGGATGCCCTCTCTCACCACTCCTATTCAACATAATGCTGGAAGTTCTGGCCAGGGCAATCAGGCAGGAGAAGGAAATAAAGGGTATTCAATTAGGAAATGAGGAAATCAAATTGTCCCTGTTTGCAGATGACATGATTGTATATCTAGAAAACCCCATTGTCTCAGCCCCAAATCTCCTTAAGCTGATAAGCAACTTCAGCAAAGTCTCAGGATACAAAATCAATGTACAAAAATCACAAGCATTCTTTTACACCAATTACAGACAAACAGAGAGCCAAATCATGAGTGAACTCCCATTCACAATTGCTTCAAAGAGAATAAAATACCTAGGAATGCAACTTACAAGGGATGTGAAGGACCTCTTCAAGGAGAACTACAAACCACTGCTCAATGAAATAAAAGAGGATACAAACAAATGGAAGAACATTCCATACTCATGGGTTGGAAGAATCAATATTGTGAAAATGGCCATACTGCCCAAGGTAATTTATAGATTCAATGCCATCCCCATCAAGCTACCAATGACTTTCTTCACAGAATTGGAAAAAACTACTTTAAAGTTCGTATGGAACCAAAAAAGAGCCCGCATCGCTAAGTCAATCTTAAGCCAAAAGAACAAAGCTGGAGGCATCACGCTACCTGACTTCAAACTATACTACAAGGCTACAGTAACCAAAACAGCATGGTACTGGTACCACAACAGAGACATAGATCAATGGAACAGAACAGAGTCCTCAGAAATGATGCCACATATCTACAACTATCTGATCTTTGACAAACCTGACAAAAACAAGCAATGGGGAAAGGATTCCCTATTTAATAAATGGTGCTGGGAAAACTGGCTAGCCATATGTAGAAAGCTGAAACTGGATCCCTTCCTTACACCTTATACAAAAATTAATTCAAGATGGATTAAAGACTTAAATGTTAGACATAAAACCATTAAAATCCTACAAGAAAACCTAGGCAATACCATTCAGGACATAGGCGTGGGCAAGAACTTCATGTCTAAAACACCAAAAGCAATGGCAACAAAAGCCAAAATTGACAAATGGGATCTAATTAAACTAAAGAGCTTCTGCACAGCAAAAGAAACTACCATCAGAGTGAACAGGCAACCTACAGAGTGGGAGAAAATTTTTGCAACCTACTCATCTGACAAAGGGCTAATATCCAGAATCTACATTGAACTCAAACAAATTTACAAGAAAAAAACAAACAACCCCATCAAAAAGTGGGCGAAGGACATGAACAGCCACTTCTCAAAAGAAGACATTTATGCAGCCAAAAAACACATGAAAAAATGCTCATCATCACTGGCCATCAGAGAAATGCAAATTAAAACCACAGTGAGATACCATCTCACACCAGTTAGAATGGCCATCATTAAAAAGTCAGGAAACAACAGGTGCTGGAGACGATGTGGAGAAATAGGAACACTTTTACACTGTTGGTGGGACTGTAAACTAGTTCAACCATTGTGGAAGTCAGTGTGGCAATTCCTCAGGGATCTAGAACTAGAAATACCATTTGACCCAGCCATCCCATTACTGGGTATATACCCAAAGGACTATAAACCATGCTGCTATAAAGACACATGCACACGTATGTTTACTGCGGCACTATTCACAATAGCAAAGAATTGGAACCAACCCAAATGTCCAACAATGATAGACTGGATTAAGAAAATGTGGCACATATACACCATGGAATACTATGCAGCCATAAGAAATGATGAGTTCATATTCTTTGTAGGGACATGGATGAAACTGGAAAACATCATTCTCAGTAAACTATTGCAAGGACAAAAAACCAAACACCGCCATGTTCTCACTCATAGGTGGGAATTGAACAATGAGAACTCATAGACACAGGAAGGGGAACATCACACACTGGGGACTGTTGTGGGGTGGGGGGAGGGGGAGGGACAGCATTAGGAGATATACCTAATGCTAAATGACGAGTTAATGGGTGCAGCAAAACAACATGGCACATGGATACATATGTAACAAACCTGCACATTGTGCACATGTACCCTAAAACCTAAAGTATAATAATAAAAAATAAAAATTAAAAAAAAAAAAAGTAATCAGGAGAAAATGTGGAGTCCACGGATTATTTAAAACAGGAAAACTTAAGCATGTTCAAATACTGATTAAGTTGGCCAGGCAGAGTGACTCCTGGCTGTAACCCCAGCACTTTGGGAGGCCAAGTTGGAGAATCACTTGAAGCCAGGAGTTCAAGATCAGCCTGGGCAACATAGCAAGACCATGTCTCTCAAAAAACAAAAGAAAAACCAAAAAGTAATCAAGATGACTGAAAATGGGAGAGAACAAAGATAGAGGAGTAAGAGGGGACAATGGACAGAAAAGATAACTGAGAAAGCAGGAAAAGATGGGGGAGATACACTTCCTCCACTGTAAAAGGAGAAATGAAGAAAGTAAATGTTGAGCTTCCCTGGGGGAGTTTCCTAATTCCTCATTTGGTGTATTTATACATTTTTCTAGTAAACTCAATTACTTGGTTTCCGGATTCATCAACAACAGAGTAGAAATATTCGATCGAAAAGGAAAGAAGAGCTACTACAGGCAAGTTGGCAGTTAAGAAGTAAAAAGTATCACTTAATAGTCATTAAGTATCAGAGAGGAAAAAAACCTTTAGCAATTTGGCAATATCTATTAACATATAAACTGTACATATTGTCTGACCAAACAATTCAATTTCCGTGAGTATATCTTACAGAAATAACTATAAAAATTCACCAATATCTTGTTTTTAATTACCAAAAAAAAAAAAAAAAAAGAAAAAAGGAAACAATGTTTTGCAACACAGGACTAGCTAAATTAATTAAAAGTACATCTATAAGCTATATAGTGAGGTAATATGCAACCATTAAGATTGAACTAAATGTTGGGGCATGAAAAGATACTCAAAATATCACTTTAAATGATAGATAACTGCAAAACAGTTTTATAGTATATTTTTAGCATAATCCCATTTTGTATTATATACCTGTATATGTATGTGTGTGTGTACATGTTATAAATAGTATACTATTTAGTACTATACTAAACAATTATTAGTATAATATTGGTACTATACTAAAACATTTATTGGTATAAATGTTTCTATCGTATTATACTATATTGGTATAGTATTATAAAAATATTGGGATAGTTTAGCATAGTATTATAAAATACTATAAAATTGTTTTGCAGTTCATGTGTGGGGAAAGGACTGAAGGTCTGAAAAGATAATACCAGTGTTAAAAGTTGTTTTATTTTAAACATTTCTATAATTTGAATGTTTAATACTAGAGATACACATAAAACTTCAACTATCAGAAAAACGACAATCAAATATGGAAATAAATAACCAAATAAACATATTACCTGCTGGATAAAACACATAGTTCTTTTAAACTTGGAGCCATGGAATGATCTTTATAATTTTCTCGAGAGAAAAATGTCTTCAGGCCATTTTTTGGGGAAATATCCCTGTGAAACAAAGTAATTTATTTACATTTGACAATTCAAAATCTCATGCTAGACTAAGACACATAATGGCACAATTGTAACTTATAATTTCATACCTTCTTACCCCCTCATCCCCAATCTCTTCTTACTATGTTTAATTTCATATACCAGATCTGTGGGCTTAGAAGTGTTACTTCTTGGATAGCTTTAAACCCAGGCCCATTATGAAATTCTCCAGCCCCAATAATCAGCTTTGCATTTTCTTTAGTACACAATTAAATAAATGTCACAGAGACTGGAGAGTTAAAGATAGAAAAGAATGAAGTATAATCAAGGGTCTGTCGAAGGCTGGCCTCACTTCTGGCTCTAGGACATAACATTAAGGTATTTGGTTGCTGAAAATACGTCTCAACTTATTTTTGTTTCATGCACTACTGTGCTGAGCCAAAAGACACTACAAAGACTAAATATTCTACCTATTTTGTTTACTTTGGCAAATGGGATAACTGGTTTGCTAAAACCACCTCAAAGGTGATATGATTTTTCATAACACTATAATTAATTTAGAGACTAACATATTATATTCAATGCTTTCCGTATAGTTAGGCATCCAAAAATGCTGTTTGAATGAAGGAATTAAAAATTTGAAAACACTGAATCCATTAATCTAGGGAGGACAAAGGTCAGTAAAATTCTGTGGAAAAGGGTAATTCCAAGGGCTACAATATTGTGCAAAGGTTCTAAAACCACAACTAGTTCCACAATGCCGGTGGTATATAAAAGCATCTGTGCTACATCTGAATGCATACTTTATAGCACTGGCAAGGAATGCAAATGTGCAAACCTCTTATCTAATCAAATGGCAACTTCTGGGTGTCCTAGTGCCCAGATAGGAAATTCTAGCATATTTGCTCCATACTCTTTTCCTTTTTTAACTGTTCTTCAAGGCATTTATCCAAAAAACTATATTAAGGTATTAATGGTAAAATTAGAATGTCTTATTTGCTATGTACCAGTATAGTTTCTTATTACCTTGTCGTGGTATTGTATCTGTGACATCTCAATAAATTCTTAAGTTTCTGCACATCATATAAAAACAAAGTCAAGGGTCTCAGGGATTGTGAGCTCCCTGGGGGTGGGAGTGTTGTAAGCAATAAACAAATACTCACTGAACATACTGACTTAATATTCTGAGTCAGGTACTATTTTAATACTCTTTGTAACCATTTATAATATTTGATCCTCCTTGGCTGGCTTATTAAATGTGTTAAAACGAACTAAAGCAGCACATGTATTAACTAGATGTCTACAAAACCACTATATTATTTAACCAGGCTCTCTATTTGCAAAGTTCTCATGTACTTTTAAAATACAGTCTATGCATTTATATCATTTGATATAGATTTCAATATAACAAAAGCATGTCTATTCTTAAAGAGGGTCTTTTTTATTACTTGTATGGAAATGGGCAAGGTTCTTGGACTCAAGAAAATTCCAGTATCTCTCCTTCACAGGAGACCAACAATAAGTACCTGACCGAATTATACCTAAAAATAATTTGAGTGCTGAACTGTGTTGTTCCACTACAGGAGTGGAAGTGCAGTCAGCCATAACTCTAGCGTTCAGTATGTGAAGATGAGGATAGGGTAAATTCTGAGACCCTAAACTTGTATTTTCTGTTTCCTTTAAATCACTCTATGCCAGAAATCTATTTTCTTATGTCAACCATCAGCCCCACCACACTCCTCTTCAGTGGATTACAAAGTGGCTACAACTCACCAATTCAGTCCTGATTCACTTATGACCATCTTGGAGCTCATCTTCCTAGATTTCTGCTTCACTCTAGCTCACAGTTCACAGCTGCCTGGCTGCGAAGGTTCCAATAGAGGCAGGATCCCTCCAGAACTTACTCAGCTGAGGAAAAACAAAAGGCCAAGATCAAAAGCAAGTGATTGGCTAGGCCACGTGCTGTTAGGTGAGGAAGAATCTCTCCCTAAACATCTACCGTCGACAGACTGTGGCACCTAAAACAGAATACAGCAGACCCAAGGTTCTTTGGAGCAGAGCAGCAATGACGATACATGACGAGCCCTTTTCCATTTAATCTACGCCGGGAGTGTTACTCTTAGGACACTCACTATGGAAATAAGAGCTGAAACAGAATGGTGTTCTCATTGCTTACATACCAGGCCACTTGATGGCATGGAACGGGAAGTCAACTCAGTTTTCCATTCCCTTACTGCCAAAATAAATCTTGCTTTTGTTTTCCCGACCATGCTTTGTTATGGGGCAGATTCTGGCAGGCACTGCATGACAAAAGCTACCTCGGTATCAGGAATCTTAGGCCTTTCACAGAGAACCTCACATTTGAGGAGACTGAGGTCAACTTAAGTGACATTTCATAAGATCACTTACAGACATCATCAGGACTACAAATCAGGCTTGATCTCTCATGTTCAGTACTTCTCCTGTGACCCCGGGCAGACTGATAAAGTGACATGCGAGAACCTAATCAAATTTAGGAGTCGGTCTCTTGGCACCGGACGGGCCCGACCGGCTCCCACTTAATCTACCTGTCACACTTCGACCCAGTGTGGAGCTGGGGGGAAGAGTCGATGAAGGCAAAAGAAACGGCTGAGGGAAAGGGGACGCAAGGAGAGGGGAAACAAGGTTCTAGAAATGCAGTAAAAGGGCAAGCAAAGCAGGGGTAGGAGCCGCACAGAGCCAAGAGCAAAGGGTCCTGGCCCGGCCGCCATGTTCCCTCCTCCCGCCCCTGCATGAGCACGCCCGCTGGCCCGGCAGCGCCCTCCCGTCCGCGTCTCGGCTGCAACACAGCCTTTCCGCCCACCTCATGGTCCGCGGCGGCTCTTGCCCAGGCCGCAGCCACACACCACACACCACACACCACGCTCCACCCCACTCCTCACATTGTCGCGCGCGCCCGGGAAAGACCATATTTAAAGGATGTGGCCGCGCCGACTCGGCCCTGCGTGATGACGTCACCAACGACATAGTGGGCGGGGTCTTGCGTCTTGACGGCTGCTCCCATTCTTTCCTCCCGCCACGCGCGCTCCCTGTGGTTCTGGCAGCGAAGGGCGAGACTGGGCTCGCCAGGCGGAGGTGGTTGGAGACTGCGTGTTTTCCTAGAAAGTCCTCGACCTTCGTCGGGGAGTGGAGGGGAGTGATAAATTGGAAGGAGGACAAGCGACAAGTGCAGTACTGGAAAGACCCAAACATACTTGGTTGTGACCTCAGGCAAGTTTCCTGACTTCCCTAACCCAAACTCCTCATATGTAAAATGGAGATGAGATTGTTACTGCTGCTTCATACAGTTTTTTGGAAAGGATTAAATGAAACGAAGAAGCTGTGCTCTGCACAGTACCTGGCACATAGTAGGGCTTCATTAAGTGTTCCTTCACCTCCGCTCCACTCCCCATCCAGTTTTAGCTGTGAGTTACCACCAGAGGCCCTTCTGGTTCAAACACTAGTTTTGTTCTCATCCATTACGGAAAGATTTATTGACCATAAACAGAATACTTTGTGCTTGGTGCTGGGTACACATGGACTAAGACTGAATACTGATTTTTCCAGTGCTTTGGATCTCTGGCAATCTAAGACATTTACATTAAATACAATAGAAAGTAATAAGCTACATAAGAAAGGTGTATAGAAAAGATTGAGGTTAGAGGGAGAGGAATAGCTAGTGTGAGGGGCAAAACGCAGCTTTGAATAGTTTTGAGTACTTACATGTCGGTTACTGCACTGAGCACCTGCCACGTGGGCTCATTTGAAGAATGTGGGTATGTGGAATGAAGAGAAAGGGCGTTCTAGGCAGACAGCACAAGTGTCAAAAGACAGAAATTTGACACATCTAAAGATCTCAGTTGGCCTTATTGCAATTCTAGAATCAGGCAACACTTCGTTCCATAAAATGGAATGAGTGTCGCAATGAGTGGAACAGAGGAGGTTGGCTTTACGGACAGAAAAAAGGGCTGTAGAAAGCAGAAACAAAGAACAAAAAGCAGATTGATCGTTTCAAAGTTACTTTCCTGGTAAGGTGGAGACAGACAGAACAATAGAAAGATAACTGGTTAACATCAGGTTACTTCAAGTCACTTTTTGCCATAGGGACTAAAACAGAGGAAATTCATTATCTTGCTGATTGAAAATTGAAACTGGCCTGTTATCTCTGTCTCCTGATTTCTTGGAGGGCCAGATAACTCAGTTTCGGTGTGGTGAGCATGAGTGATTCCATTTTTATTTTAGTCTGGTCTCTTGGGGTCTAGTGCAGAAGTTCAAAACAATGGCCTCCTGTAATTTTTGTTTAATACAAGGAACTGCATAAACCCACTGCATAAACAGAATCTAGTGTGTGCTATTAGGGAAGCATGTTCTACATTTTATTTTAAGACAGACTCTTCCAGACTGGAGTGCAGTGGTGCGATCTCAGCTCACTGCAACTTCTGCCTCCCGGGTTCAAGCGATTCTCCTGCGTCAGTCTCCCTAGCAGCTGGGACTACAAGTGCACGCCATCACACTTGGCTAATTTTTGTATTTTTTTTTTAGTAGAGATGGGGTTTGCCAGGGTGGTCTTTAACTCCTGACCTCAAGTGATCTGCCCACCTTGGCCTCCCTAAGTGCTGGGATTACAGGTGTGAGCCACTACACCTGGCTGACATTTTAGAATGATTTAGAGTATTGTTAGAAATTATGTTAATATAAAAAATATGCTACAGGAAACCATAGGTAGTTTATTTTGCTTGGAATGCAAGGTCTCCGAAGAGTAGTAGAGGAAAAGGGGTTGGAAAAACTGGTTGAAGCTAGAACACGGAAGATTTTATAAGCCAGACTAAGGAAGTTTGACTTTATTGTATAGGAAATAAAATGCTAGGAAACAAGCAAAAAAGCTTACATAATGACACAATCAGAACTGGCTGGCTGTGCTTCAGGAAAGTTCACCTGGCAACCTATGGAATTAATTGAAGGGAGGAGGCCAGTTAGGAGACAGTGTTTGTGAATGCTTAAAAAAATGAACCGGTACAATGCCTGGCACTGTGCAGATAGCATTTCTTTTTTTCTTTTTCTTTTTCTTTTTTATTTTTTTTGAGATGGAGTCTCCCTCTGTCGCCCAGGCTGGAGTGTAGTGCTGCGATCTCGGCTCACTGCAACCTCTGCCTCTCCGGTTCAAGCGATTCTCCTGCCTCAGCCTCCTGAGTAGCTGGGATAACAGGTGCCTGCCACCACGCCTGGCTAATTTTTGTATTTTTAGTAGAGACAGGGTTTCACCATGTTGGTTAGGCTGGTCTCGAACTCCTGATCTCGTGATCTGCCCACCTCGGCCTCCCAAAGTGCTGGGATTACAGGCGTGAGCCACCATGCCTGGCTGCAGATAGTATTTCTTATTAGGTAAGTGATGTGGATGGCTTGTGTAGGACAAAGGCAGTGTAAAAGTTCATGTGTTGGGTACTGTCTTACAAAGCATGCAGTCAGGGACAGTTGGGGACACCTGACCTGGCCTGAAGGAACTGCTCTAATTGTTCAAGAGCTTATGCTGCTGGGAGGTACTTGCCCATGGTAGTGTGATATGGTAGCATCACCATACAGCTCTGTGCTGAGATTTCAGATCATCACCAAACACTATGCTCTGAACTGGTATATCTGAGTTTCAGTGGTTGCAAGATAGCACACGGAATCAGAATTTTTAGAATCAGAACACCATTTGGAGATTATCTAGTCCAACCCTCTTGTTTTCCTTACAAGGAAATGGGCTCGTTTCAAGATTGTCAAGTGACTTTTTCTACATCACATGATCAGTGATAAAACTGATACTAAAACTCAGGTCTCATAATTCTTGCCAAGGTGTGCATTGTGCATCTTCCCAAAATTCCAATGTTATATGAATATGTAATTCATATGTCATAGGAGCCTAATGGCCTCCTATAATTTTTGTTTACTACAAGGAATCCTAATGGTATTTGGAGGTGGTATCTTTAGGAGGTAAGTAGGTTTAGATTAAGACACAAGGGTGCAACCCCAATGATGGAGTTCATGCCCTTGTCAGAAAAAGAGAAACCACAGCTCACTCTCTCCCCCAAGTGAAGACACAGCAAAAAGGTAGCCATCTGCAAGCTAGAAACAGAGTTCTCACCAGGAATCAAACTGGCTGGCAGCTGGATCTGGACTTCCAAGCCTCCAGAACTGTAAGAAAATAAATGTCTGTTGTTTAAGCCTCCCAGGCTATGGAATTGTCATAGCAGCCCCAGCGGAGTAACATAAAATACAATAAATGTATGCATCCTTTCTTTTCTGTTTTGTAAACCACAAGAAGCTTACTGGCAAGAACATGGACTTCTGGATTCCAATAGATATCTATCTCAGGTTTGCATCTCAGTTTTTCTGTCTACTGGCAGTGTGATCCTAGGCATGTCGTGTGTCCTCTGAGTCTCAGTTTCTTCATCTGGTTAATGGAGGCAGTGATACCTCACCTACAGAATTGTGAGGACTAGAAGTAATATATATAAAAAGTGCATTGCAAAGAGCAAATGTTCAACAAATACTAGCTATTAGTATATAATTTTTCTGAAAGAAAAATCAAAGATGAACAAAACACAGTGGAGATGGCACTGTACAACCACTTATAATGCAAAGAAGAAATGGTGGGCCAGGCACGGTACCTCACGCCTGTAATCCCAGCACTTTGGGAGGCCGAGGTGGGTGGATCACCTGAGGTTGGGTGTTCGAGACCAGCCTGACCAACATGGAGAAACCCCGTCTCTACTAAAAATACAAAATTAGTCTGACATGGTGGCGCATGCCTGTAATCCTAGCTACTTGGGAGGCTGAGGCAGGAGAATTGCTTGAACCCGGGAGGTGTAAGTTGCACTGAGCCGAGATCGTGCTATTGCGCTCCAGCCTGGACAACAAGAGCGAAATCACTCACAAAAAAAAAAAAAAAAAAAAAAAGGAAATGGTATACATATATATAGAAGATTCCATGGGACCACAAATAAGTAAGAAATTCATTCTGATGGAGATAATTTAGAGATTACTTCAGAGGAGTTTAATTTATTTTGGGTCTTGAAGGATGAGTAGGAGTTCACTAGGTAGAAAAGGGGCTGTGGGTTTTAAGGTATGGAAAAAAAAAAGCACAGAAGTGTGAACAGCTCCACATATTCTGGGGAAGAGGAAAAGCTGTTGTATCGCTGTGTTGGGGAAATGAAGGTTGTTGGACCGGAAATGGTGAAGCAGACTAGAGATGGTCTTCATTGCCATGCTAGAGATTTTGGACTTTATTCTCTGCATTATGGGGAATCTGTGTGTGTATATGTTTGTGTGTGTGTGTGTGTTTTAAATAGCTTGAGTTATAAGCTACATACCATAAAATTCATTCATTTTAATTGTACCATTAGGTGACTTTCAGTAAATGTGTGAAGTTTCACAACCATCAACATGATAAAGTTTTGGAACATTTCCATTAACCCCCAAATCCTGTGTGCCCATTTGTAATCAGTCCCTCTTTCCAGCCCCAGGCAACCATTAATCTACTTTCTGTCTCTATAGGTTTGCCTTTTCTGGACATTTCATTTAATGAAATCATACAATACGTTGTCTTTTGTGTCTGGATTCTTAGCATAATGTTTTAAGGATCATCCATGTTGTAGCATGTATTAGTATTCCTTTCTGTTGTGCAATAGTAACTCATTTATGGATATGCCCATTTTGTTTATCCCTTCAACATTTGATGAACATTTAGATGGTTTCTACTTTTTGGCTTTTCTGAATAATGTTGCTGAGGGCAACATTTATGTGTACAACATTTATGTGAACATTTTATATGTACAAGTCTTTGTGTGAACTTTGCACTTTTATTTCCCTTGAGTAGATAACTAGGAGTGGAATTGTTGTATGGTAAATTTATGTTTTACTTTTTTTTCTATGTTGCTGACGCTGGTTTCAAACTCCTGGCCTCAGGTGATCCTCCCCTTGGCCTCCCAAAGTGCTGGGATTACAGGTGTGATCATCATGCCCAGCCTATGTTTAACTTTTAGAAAACTGTCAGATTGTTTCCCACAGCAATTGCACCATTTTATTCTGTGGATTTTTAAGCAGAAGAAAGATGTGGTTTTCCATTTCTGGTAAACTGGGGAACAAACAAACCCAGAAGTTGAATGAGAAGCCAATTTAATTTTGAAAGAGTTTATAACAGTATGTACTTCTTTGAGTTTACAAAATGTTTAATTGGACCAGAATTTCAAAAAGAACTGTAAAAACTGCAAACATTGACTAAGCAAAGTTATCATAGTTGTCACTAGGTTACTAGGTGTTCATTTCTTCTTGGGGACCAAGTCAAGACAGAAATGTGCAAGATCATCTTTTTTTTTTTTTTTTTAATCAGTAATAAGTCATTTTTCTACCCCTCAGCTTATGAGCTTCCTTTGCTTGATTTGGGGTGAACTTGGCCTTGGAATACTTTACAGCTTGGTAACTGCTTCACTCAGGGAATTGCCTCATGAATTTACAATCATCCATAAGGTATTTTCAAAATGAGAATCCAGAAATAGCCCTCTAGCAAAAAGGTTTCAATCTAGTAATTGATTCAGAAACTTTTGGGGAAAATATTGTTGCTAATCGCAGTTTGTTCAAATCAGGCCTTTCAGCAATAAATGGTGTTTCAAGTGGAGAGGGAATCATCATTAATGCCAAAAACCAGCAAAGTACTCTGGCCCAGGATATGCTATGTAAGAACAGAATGGCTAAAGTGTTCGATTTTTTTCTACTCAGAAGATAATATTTTCTAAAATATATTTAGATATGTTCTGTATTATGTGGCCCTTGGGCTGAAAAAAACCCCAGAAATCATTGTTCACTTGAAAGATGGTCTTTTATAGTGTGTAAGTGTTCTACAGAGAGAAGTTGATAACAGAGATAATTCCAAGTAGAATAATTTAAAAATTGTATTTGTCTTTAGAATGCAGTGTGTGTTTTATCAGAGGGTAGAGAGAGAATGGTAGAAGGGGTGGGTATGGGGCTTGTTAGGAAGTCATTATAATAGATTTTGGGCGAGGCTAATATTAAAGTTAATTTTTGTCCTTCAAGCAAAGAACAATTGATAGATGATATAGCTGCTTCTCCACAAAAGGGAAGTTATCCTGGAATTAAAAATATTGTTTGAGAAGTCTATCAAGTGGGTAAATAACAAATGGATTACTGAGAGATGACTATATTATACTGGAGTAGACATTTCCCCTCCCAAGGAGAAAAAAATCTAGAATCAAATTAAATACAGGAAGACTGGTTTCTCTCTTTCCAACATGAGAGATAAATGACATTAGAAAAAAGCCAAGAGTTTTCTTTAGCTCACCACTGGTGGCACAGTGAAAGGAGACAGCTTCTGTTAATCTCCTAGAGTGAGGCTTCTGCCACCAGTGGGAGTCCAGGCTTGCTTCAAAAGCTGGGGGCGGGGAGTAGAAGCAGTAGGGGAGCGATCAGTGTGATTCTGCTGGAATCTAGGGGGGTTCTCTTGACCAAACATTCCCTTCTTATCCTCAAGTTCCCGAAATCCCTTAAGCATGGAAATATCTTTTTTCTTCCTGTCTCTGATGACTTACATGACATTAATAACCTCTTTTAGACCATGGTTTTGAACACCACTGGGCCCTATCTTCAATTTCTTGTTCAAAAGAGGAAGCCAAGGTGCTTAACTGCATCTCAGCACAGCAGCAGCTATCTTTCCTACCACCATGCATGTGGCTCGGTGTTTTCACAGACCTGTTAGGAGAAACTGAGGCCTCTGCACCTGCCCATTTGGTACAAATGCACGTTAGATGTGAAGTCTGCTTTTGAGGGGCTAGACTTGCCCCTTACTTCCTCTTGCCTCTCATGAAGAAAAGTTTAGTAATAACAGTAGCAACTAAGACATTCTTGAGGTCATGTCTTACTGACCATTCTATGGTTATTACTTTTGCTTTCTTTCCTAGACTTTTTAATAACCTGACATTTGTTATCCTTTCTGCTTTTCCTGTGAGATCATCAGGAACAGAATTTTAAGAAGTCTCTTCTATATTCCCGTTTACCCTTTTTGAAACTGAGCAAGCTAATCCAGGATAAAGAGGTGGCTGTAAATCATTATTTTTAGCAAAAGGAGTTTAGGCATGAGTTTGGGCAGAGATCTAGAGGTGACAGATTTCATATTTTAAACTCTGTTTTCATTAACTCTCAATTTCTGCAGACACTGGAAAGTGTAGTGTTTATAATTATGTAGAACTTGATGGTCCACAAAGATTTCACATGCATAATATTATTTTTTTCTGAGGTAGTTGAAAATAAAAGCAGGATTAGGGATTGTTTACTACTTGCAGCAACTTTGGGGAATAATTCAGATATTTATTGAATGCTACTGAGTGCAGGGGATGCTTAGGCATTATGGTATGTGGAGGAAAATGCCAGCTCAGTTGCCTTTATTCTGACTTCAGAGTATTTTATAATTTGAATGTCCTTGATATTACATTGAAAATAATTGATGACGAGGTTTTTGCACCATTAAAATGGTGTAATACTTAGCTGATGCTAAATTTATGGTTCACCCGTAAGTAATTTACTCAAAAGAAAGGGTGGGAGTGGGGCCATGACACTGCAGGTAGTCAGAGACTCTAGTAAAAGTCTTTGGCAACATTTCTACAATTCAAGCAAAAATGACAAAATCTATGCATTCAGGATTTCTCTCCTTCTGCACTCAGGGAAGATAGGACTAATCAGTCATGGCACCCTTTTCCTTTGAGACAGGAAGCAACTTCAGAATTCTCAGTTCTGCATTTCCAAGAGTGTCAATCAGTGGGTGTTATCTCACAAGTTAATACCTTTTTCTTTGCCTTCTCTGA
Source organism: Nomascus leucogenys (assembly GCF_006542625.1). Taxonomy (NCBI): domain Eukaryota; kingdom Metazoa; phylum Chordata; class Mammalia; order Primates; family Hylobatidae; genus Nomascus; species Nomascus leucogenys. Next base: position 79,723,691 of record NC_044386.1, read on the forward strand.
TCAAAAGGGTTGCTTGATCCTTTTAAACATTATTTTCCCTGCAAAATGGCAGCAAATATTTTTTTTTTTTTTTTTTTTTTTTTTTTTTTTTTGAGGCAGAGTCTTGCTTTGTCACCAGGCTGGAGTGCAGTGGCGCGATCTTGGCTCACTGCAACCTCTGCCTCCCAGGTCCAAGCGATTCTCCTGTCTCAGCCTCCCGAGTAGCTGGGACTACAGGTGCGTGCCACCAGCCTGGCTAAATTTTGTATTTTTAGTAGAGACAGGGTTTCACCATGTTGGTCAGGCTGGTCTCGAACTCTCGACCTCGTGATTTGCCCATCTTGGCCTCCCAAAGTGCTGGGATTACAGGTGCGAGCCACTACGCCCAGCCAATAATTTTTTAAAAAGTACCTGGCCAATAATTTTTTAAAAAGTGCTACACTGGCCAGGCGCAGTGGCTCATGCCTGTAATCCCAGCACTTTTGGAAGGCCGAGGTGGGCGGATCATGAAGTCAGGAGTTTGAGACCAGCCTGACCAACATGTTGAAACCCCGTCTCTACTAAAAGTACAAAACTTAGCCGGGTGTGGTGGCACGTGTCTGTAGTCCCAGCTACTCGGGAGGCTGAGGCAGGAGAATCGCTTGGACCTGGGAGGCAGGGGTTGCAGTGAGCCAAGATCGCACCACTGCACTCCAGCCCGGTGACAGGGTGAGACTCCATCTCCAAAAAAAAAAAAAAAAAAAGCCGGGCGCGGTGGCTCACGCCTGTAATCCCAGCACTTTGGAAGGCCGAGGCTGGTGGATCACCTGAGGTCAGGAGTTCAAGACCAGCCTCAACATGGAGAAACCCCGTCTCTACTAAAAATACAAAATTAGCCGGGCGTGGTGGTGCATGTCTGTAATCCCAGCTACTTGGGAGGCTGAGGCAGGAGAATTGCTTGAACCTGGGATGGGGAGGTTGTGGTGAGCGGAGATCTCGCGCCATTGGGCTCCAGCCTGTGCAACAAGAGCGAAACTCCGTCTCAAAAAAAAAGAGTGCTGTAGTATACACCAGTGCTTCTCACACTTTAATGTGCATACGGATCACCTGGGATCCTATAAAAATGGAGATTGATTTAGTAGGTCTGGGTGGTGCTGGGATTCTGCAGTTCCAACAAAGTCGCAGGAGATGCCGTGCTGCTAGTCTGGACCACACTTACCGAGTCTCTCCTAGACCCTTCACTAGAGACAAGATGTAAGCTAGGAAACTATGTACAGTCCAATTCAATAACCCAGAAAAAAGAAAAACAAGGCAAGTTTTCCATTAGAAGCTGAAGTTTTATTATAGGATAACAGTACATAAAGCACATCTAAAATTGATGTGTTCAATGCACTTTTAATAAAGGTAATGTAATATTAAAGGTACAGTTTCTAAGTACAATATAACAACATTCATATTAGAATGAAAATTGGAGTATTTAAAAGACAACATTAAATCTCTCTTTTTTGTACAGCTTGTATTTACAAAATGAATCAAAATATTTTTTTTTAAATTCAGGACTTGATAAAATAAACAGCTGGAAATAAGCAGACTACTGTAAGAGTGAATTGAAAAGAAAACCCAAGGTAAGTGAAAAGTTGGATGATCCTCTAATAAAGATCATTAGCAAAGTTTTAGTTCAATACTAGTTTTAGGATTCCCATAAATGGCTTGCATTTTTAGTGTGGCAGAAAAGGAGTTTTTACATACTGTACACAAAACAGATAGCATATATTTATAGGTACAGTATTACTGTTTCCAAACTTGCATGTATATTTACAGAAGGCTGAGTTTGTTTACTCAAACAGAGGTTTGTGAAATTTGTGTGCTTAATCCTCAAGACCTACACACAATTAGAATCAGCATTTCATGTGGTCTTTTTAAATGTGGCTTTAATACTTGGTTGTAGAGGAGAATGTTAACCGTAAGGCTTGGCTTACTTTATAAATTTAACAAAACAACCCAGGAAAAATGTTTTAATTGGGGCACACTTGTTATCATTTAACAATTGTCAAATGCTGACATGTGCTAGCCATTGTGCAGATGCAAAGAGATACAATCTCTACCCTCAGGAAGCTTAGGATGCTAAATGGTGCTTTAAAAAAAAGGTTTCAATCTCTTTCCAAGCAAGGCAGTTAAGGAATGATGTGATTTATATTAAAAGAGATTTCTCCCTCAACTGTAGCCAATCCACTTTAAAAGGTTAACTACTAGCATTAGCTCTCATTAACCACACAATTGCATTTATAATTAAGGTAACAGCAACTCTTCCACAAAAATGGAAAATGTCTAGAATTGTGGGTAAATATTGCAGTGCATGGAAGCCAATAATCATGGCTTGAGAATTTATCACCTTCAATTACAAAAAGTGCAGTAAACAGAAACATTTGCTCTACATTTATAAATTGCTCAAAAATCTTTGCTAAAGATCTTACAAATTCAGTAATATTACAGAACAATTCTAATCAATATTTAATAAGGTTAACTACATCCTTAGTTAGATATTTGATAAACTTTGCTTTTCAATAATGCCAATAGATCTTGGGAGAATGGGTAGAAAGGCTTAATTAAGCTACTTATTAAATAACTTTAAAAATGAAGGTCCTTCACTCAGTTCATGGAACTGGTTGAGGTCGTACTGAAACAGAACATCCCGTGTCGAATTTGCTTTATGGCCCATGTTATGGCAGAGGACGTCTCCATCCTTCTCATGACTCAGGTAGGAAGGGAAAGGTTTATTCTGCCATCAAGCCATCTAGGATATTTTATATCAATGCCTATTATCTATAATAGGAGCTAAGAATACAACTGTGTTAGATGCCAATAATATAATTCCTTAATAAGAAAAAAAGTGTATTACTCCATTAAACAAGTTTCTTTAGGATCTTGAAGGCCTGGCAAATTATTTTTCAGCTTAGGAGATATGCTATAAAGCCAAGTAGCAAACATAAAGTAAATGCTAATAAGTTTCCATATAGCCATATTTATAAACAAATTCACCCTATAGATGTCAAATATCCATACTAAGGAAGTAATTTTATCCTAATTAAATACACTCTAGAATAATTTATATAATGATATTATGTATTTAAAGAGAAAAGCATGTCCCAAATCCAGCACTCTGATACAGCTGCCAGTTGGGCATAGGTAGATATATATATATATGTATATATATACAAATATATAGTTATACTCAGTGAAATTAACAAGACCCAAAGGTGGTATTGTCTAGGAATAAAAGGGATAATTTTTGTTGTTCACAAAAGTAACTTGTCTAGCACCACACATCAGAAAAACACAAAAATAGCACACTCTAGTTCTAAACAGCTATGTCTAAAATAGATTATATAGTAAAACCGGTATTATACAGCATATTGTGGATTTGATAAACAGATAAATATTTGCACTGAGTAGGCTGTTTATAATATAACATTTTCTTATCTATACAGAATGAAAGCCAAAAAGTTAACTGTATAGAGATGTGCAGAACAACATTAAATATTATGACTCAAAAGCAGGGACAGGTAAATTTGAAAGAAGAGTAAGAGAGAAAATGTTTACAGGCCATTACAAGTTCTTAAGTTAATAGTAAATAAGGAATCAATTGCTCAAGTTGAAGAAAGCAGTAAACAAGAGATTGCATTTACATGCAGATGTCTAAAATTTGTATTTTTTAAGTCTATGCACAAAAGTCATTTGTTTTATTGCTTGACATTCAGTTATGGCTAGATTATTTAACCTATTTTTTTTGTACTTTGGAAACAAGAATATTGTTAAAGGTGCCATAAAAATGGACAACATTGAAAACGGTTTGCAAATAAACCACCTAACACTGCAGTTCTTTATACATATTAAAAGCCTTGTCTGGGGTTTGTCATATGTTAAATATTATTTAAACTGGGAAAATATGTTGTAGCTTGAAGCCTCCCATTGGCCCAAACATCCAATACAAAAACACATCTCCACAAAAGGAGCAGGCAGACAATACAGGTACATTTATAGAAGCAGCCAGCTAATGTCCTAATGTTTAAAAATTTACCACTGTTTAATATGAGATTTCAAACTGTGTGGATAACAAGACAATTTTGGATTCAGGAAGATGTATACAGTACATATGGATTTTTTTTTGTGAAATCATTTTCACTATATTGCTCAAGAATTATCTGCATTTACATATGCAATCTGTTCAATGATAATCAAGTTCCTAGAAATAGTATTCATCCACATTAAAGTAATAATGATGAAAAAGGAATCACGTGAACACTGGAGAGAATTTAGTTGTTCTTAGAGAACAACATAATGGCATGTGCAGCATGTCAAAGCTAATAGCAAGCTATCTTTCATTAGTTCTTAGAAGGATGCAAGTAAAAGTGTGGTACTGCTAATGTGGCAAAGTACACTAAATGTAAACAGCAAACACAGATTTCCTAGGCATCTATTTAAAATATTCATACTCACTTTCTCAATATAAGACTCCATGTTATGTTGCATCACTGAAAAAAGGTTGTTTCTATTTGGATTGAATATTCTGTCATTCATTTATAAATAAATGACTGAATGTATTTATTGCTCTAAGTTCTGAGGGTTTGGTTGAACATGGAGATCCCCTCCTGCCCATCTAGGATGGCTACTTGGTATGAAATCAGGCTTCTGGATTCTTTTAAAAATTATTCTGAGAGCCTGACAACACTGATCTCACCTACACAAACAGACAGACAGACCCAGAAGTGAAAGCAACTGCACTGTGGAGACATTGCTAGTCAGTCTTCTCATCTCTTAAAAATAAATAGCAATAGGAAGGTCTCTATAATAAAATCTGATGGAACGTCTTTACTAACATTATGTTTAGGCATAGAATGAAGACCTGTATCATAGACTATTACCAATAGATCAAGATTTACTGTTGCAATTGCATTTCTGGGCACATTATTTGATCTATAATATAAAGTTGTTTTCATGGGGTTCTATATCATAACTTTATAAGAAGTGGCAATCACATGTTATGTAAAAATGTCAACGTGTGTGTGTATACACACATATACGAATACACACAGGAGAGATTTCTACCATTTTCCATATTCTTTATTATCAAAAACAACATGGTAAAGGTATCCTTTTCATCTTATAGACATGGGAAGTTTTCCCAGATTATGTTCCTCTATCATAGTAAGAAAATATATAAATCTTCTAGTGAATGTATATCCCAAGGTGGAAGAATCAGAGCCAACAATTACATTGAACTTCTCTGACTTTATGGAAAGTAATATGTGGAATATGATAACAAAACTGTATTTCAAAAATATAACATGTAACACTAAATGTTGGCTCAAGTTGCTGCTGTCTATATAGGCAGGTTTTGTTTTGTCTTTAAACATTAGCTCTTGTAATGCATCAGATATAAACTACACATGTAGAAGTAAGAATTGTTTTCCATGAAGGAATTTTTGGTTTGCTTCTAGAGGAGAGCACATGAAAACAATAGTTAATTGCTGGTATTTTAAAAACATATTTTATCTTTTACCTATATCACTGTACTGATAGGCAGGTCTCTCCTCTTATTACTGGTTTTTAAAATTTTCATCCTTAATATGTAGAATTTGAAATAGTTTTTAACATATGATGCTATATATATATTTATCATGAATATTTTAATTATTAGAGAAATGGTAACTGGAATATGCAAGGACTATACTTTGATGCTCTTTGCTGCTACATTATTAATTTTCTTTTGAACACACTGGCATAACTTTGCTTTGGAAGTTATTCAGTGTTTTGAAACACAAGACTGAAGAGCACATCAAGTTCTGAACTCAACAAAATGAGACGAGAGTAAAGAGTTTACACACACGCAGTTCTATATAGTCCACTTGTGCCTTGGAGGGATAGTATTATTATCATTATTATTAATAATAAAAAACACAATTTGTCCCAGTAGTACTGGCCACCCTGTTTTAAGAGTTTTAGGAGATCCCTGAGCACATGGTTTCTGACTCTTAACCCCAACTCCAAAATGATAGGGCTTCTATCGTTGATACCAAGATGGATTGTCATTCACAGTAAGTCAATTATAAGGTGCTTATTTACCCTTGTTTTTCACCAATCAGCACAAAGAACTGTCAGAAAATAACTTTTTATTATTATCTTAAAATAATAGCATTGGAAGGACATATGATTTAAACAATCAATGTTTGAAACAGTGGCTTTAGGATTATTATCTGGCTGCCCCTCAACAATAACAAGTGATTCGATCGACATTCCTTAGCCAAAAACAAAAGGCAAAACAGAAAAACCAAAAAACAAAAAAACCCCAAAAAACTGTACAAATATGTATTTTTCCCTGAGGGATCAAGGTACACCCGCAAGTGCTCTATGTACATATTGCACTAGAGAGGAATGAAGAACATGTGCAAAAAAGCAACAATGAGAGAAGCTTACATACTACTTAAACCTTTTCATGAAAGATACTACTAGGTTGTTTTGCATTTTGGAATGTCGGAACACAACAACTAGCTATTCCTTAGTCTAAAACTAAAAACACACATTTCTACTATGGCACATTCAATGAAATAAAAAGTTTTCCAAAGACAGATAGACAAATTCCATCAAGAAAATAATACAAAGTTTGTTTGTTTGTATTTTTTTTTTTAGAAAATTACATTACTTTCTTTCTTTGTTTCACATTACAAAATCTTTTTTTCTTTACACAAATCACATTTTATTGCAGGAATATTTCAAGTGCCATCAAATATTTATAGAAGGGTTAAAAAAATAGAAGTCTCTCTAAAGTGGTCCAGACAAGGCTTTGTATAGAATAAATCTTTTTTTCCCCATCTTCTAGTTTTGATTTAAGTATTTTGAATACATTTTCTTTTCCACTGACACTTAGTAGCCTAGAAGCGGTCCGACACACACACATCACACATCATACACATGCAAATCACACACACACACACACACACACACACACACTCCTTCCTCACCTGACCCTCAGCCCACCCCCATACGCTCACAGATAACTGGGTATCCACACTATAAAGAACAACCAAACTTAGAAACAGTGTCTTAAGTCATGTTTTTCTTAAGTTAGAAAGGGTGAATTAGGATGCTGAAGACTTTAAAAAAAATCCATAGCTTTAATACACGTTAAGATGCTGAACACTTTAAAAAAAATCCATAGCTTTAACACATTTGCAAACTGTCCAAAAAGCACTTTCATCTATACTTTTGTTTGCACTGTGACCAAGGCCAGGTTTTTCACAATATAATAACCATTTGGACACCATTGGAACAGAAGGTATTCAGGCTTTGTACAAAAGCCTTATTTGCCTTATGTAAAAAAATTGTATAAAGGCATTGTAGCAGCGGGGCTGACAGTGATGTGGTTCCAATCCTTAAAAGACTATTGGAGACTGAAGTTTAGGAAACTTTAATTATAAGAACTATTAAGGATAATTGTTCTGATATCACCCAAGTATTTTATGTCATCACATAGGTGTTTTTATAATAATGAAGAAAGGAAAATGCAAAGTTTTTCGCATTCTTTTCTGAGCTCCGTATGTTTTTTTAAACTGAATTTATTGTTTAACATCAGATCCCAACTTAGATCCAAATAGTAGTCAGTTGTTTCCTTGTTTCACGGAGCATGTCTCTGTCTACAATTCCATTCTACTATGTCAATCAGTGGACTTGGCTCTTAAGCTCCACCCCTGCTTTTCTTTCAGAAACACCTGGGAAGAAGCATCATATTACCTATCTTGGTTTACTGTAAAAGCAATGTCACCATGGCATGACTATTACTGTGGTTAGAGCATGATTGTTTGTAGGTACATGCAGAATCCTTTCTGGGAAAAGGAATTTCTTTTTAAATTCATCATTATGTTCTCTCTCACCCTTAGAGAAATTCAATTAGCTTTTATTATTTCACAGATCGACACTGGAATTAGGTTTAGTTGCTCTTTAATGCGCTAGCACCTGAGGCTGGTCATATTCAGAAAGCTTTGGTTAAAAAGAAGTTAATATACTTTAATAAAACCATCCCCAAATTTAGTGAATCTGAATAACAAAAAAAACAAAACCAAAACCAAAAAACCAAAACACAAAACTCAAACAAAAACAAAACACCATTTCCCCATAGAGGAGAAACAATAGGAAAAAAATGGATGAATAAATAACTGAACTAAGCTTGGTACTCTTTTCAGAGTATAAATACTATTGATCTTTAAAGGAACTATGCTTAACTTAAAGATTTGATTTAACCCTTCTTGCCCCAATATAAATACTATCTGCTGACAGTTAGCATCTCTCTATAAACACATAAAATTTTACATGCCTGTAAGAAATTTAAAGGAATATTACTCTTCTATTTATGGTTAAACCCTTACTATGTTTTTGGAAAAAAAATTGGATGTTATTTAGGCTTCATACACACATCTATGTGAATAATACCTTCCCCTTTTCCAAGTCCCTCAGGAAACAAGTCAGAAAAGTCAGTGGAGTTAGAAACAGAGTGAAGTGCTCTGGGAAGCCCATGCTGGTAACCCAGCATGACGTGAAGAGCTGCAATTCCTGTAGAAGATTCTGCAGGGACCCCAATGGCAGAGGAGACTATTTCTCAGACATAAAGGGCTGCGTGGAAACTCCTACGTTAACACCCATCGGAGATGTTCCCTTTTCTGTACAAAATGGTCTTTGACCAGTAGTTTGAATCCCACCCCTAGTGCGACTAAAATCATTGTCTAAATGCCTACATTCCCAAAAGGTCACTTGTTTTTAAAATATGCACACCTGTTTATCAGACTATTCCTTTCCCCTTCCCCCACTAGGGATTATTAAAAAAACCATGAAATTAAACAAAAACAACTCAGTGTTTCTCACCTGAACACACAAGCCAAATAATCTTCTAAATATTTAATAAAATAAATTACAGTCTACAGTTTCCTAGTGAAGATAAATACAAGAGTAAATGTTTGCAGCTAGCATCAACTTCACTTTAAAGGCTTAAAGTATTTAATATTTAAATAAGAGAAACTGGTTAAACATTGTATGCTTCCCTCACCCTCCTATCCATCGTTTTTCAAATATGGAGAGCAACATTCTTGAATTATAGCATCTATTGACAACAAATCTAGAATTAGTTCACTCTGAGGTAAACTCATAGGGTTCCTAGATTATACCAAGAACATAAACATTCACAAAGTAAATGCTTCATGTCCTCACATGGGGAGTGTGCATTTGCTCAAGATATAATCTTTGGGTCCTTCTTATAATAAAGGCTAGATTCCAATAAATATTCTGGTTATTGATTTGTTCTCAAAACATAAGAATTCCAAGTTGAGACCGAGTCCATATTTAACTACTGAATTGTGTAAAATGAGCTTCTCCTCCCTCCCACCTCCATGAGGTGGCATTTTAAAAATCTTTAAAAAAAAAATGATCATAATGGTATACGTCCACCGCGCCAATCATTCAACTTTGTATGAAGCATAAACACATCTGTCATTAAACTTAACCAAAAAGGAAAGTATAATTTAGGGAGAGTTCCGTTTCTAATTCTAAATTCACATGTTAAAAAAAAAAATCCAACGTGGTGGTTTCTAGATATGACCAGCCAGTCTTTTAAAAGTAATTTTGTAAACAGCAGCATAAATACCTCCCAACGTACCTTCCAAGCCTTCTCAGTTAAACTTGTGTTTCTGGTGCACATGCGACACGACAGTGAACACGCTAGCATTTAATTTAAAGAAAAAGGTGCAAAATGAAAGTGCCTTATCAATTCAACAGGAAAAGCTACACCAGTAACTACATTTTATATTACTTAAAACAATATATAAACAATATCTCTTTTAGCTATATATAGTCTTCATGCCCATTTACCCTGTAATATATTATAATGCTATTGTTGCTACTGCTATGGACCCTTTTCATGCCATCCTGCGGACTGGCAATAATCGGTGAAAAAATAAAAACTTCCTTCATGAAACAAAGAGCTAGTTGTGCAAAGTAATGCCGCAACCTCCGCTATGCACACCAGTCACCGATTATTGCTGGACTCGCTGTTGTTACTGACAGATTGGTGACTCTGTAGAAAGTCTGTGGGCAGTGAGCTACAAGAAAAGGAAATCCTCCGACTTTAGTACCCTCCTTCTGTTGTAAACAGAGGTCAACGATCAAGAAGTCAAGACAGAAAAAGGGTCCATATCTGTAGGCATAATGGAAATCATATGCATGAGAAAAACAAGTTCAACTTTTATTTGTTTTCATTGTTTCCCCTCCTTTGCCTGACCCCGATCACCAAAAGATGTGCAGTGTGTGGCGCTCCAGGTCTGTGCAGGGCCATATAAAGTGTCTCGGTTAATTTTTTTGTTTGTTTTTCATGTTTGTACTTCAGACATTCTAGAAGTGCGTAGGTGATAACATTTACCCATCAATTTGCATTGCTGGCTCAAATTCTGAAGTGAACAACTCCTTGTATAATGGAGGAAAATGAAGTCGCACAATGTCTGGGTATATTGCTTTAAATGCCATTAGCTTTTCTGTATGTCGTCCACATAAGGCTCTTAATGTAGACACCTTGCATATTAACTGTAAGTGAAAGAAAGGACACACCGTCAAGCAAGAACAGGCATAAGCATCAAAGATCAGGGAATCTGAATGATCTCTATGACATTGTTTAAAATGGTGAAACACACTTAAAGCAACTTAAACATCCAGTAGCAGGGGATTGGTAAAAATAAATGATGGCTGGGTGCGGTGGTTCACGCCTGTAATTCTAGCACTTTGGGAGGCCGAGGCGATTGGATTGCCTGAGCTCAGGAGTTCGAGACCAGTCTGGGCAACACGGTGAAACCCTGTCTCTACTAAAAAAAAAAAAAAAAATTAGCCAGGCATGGCGGTGTGCACCTGTAATCCCAGCTACTGGGGAGGCTGAGGCAGGAGAATTGCTAGAACCCAGGAGATGGAAGTTTCAGTGAGCTGTGATTGCACCACTGCGCTCCAGCTTGGGTGACAGAGTGAGACTCCGTCTCTTAAAAAAATAAATAAATGATGATATAGTCATGTCATAGAATGCCAAGTATACATTAAATATGATTTTCAGGATGAATAATAACTAGAAAAGCTGTTCATAAGCAAAAGTTGTCACAGCTTGTCAGCAGCAGACTCATACAGAACCCAAGGCTCTTGATTTCTCCTTCTACTCCAAGATGCCCTCTGCTCTACTTCCTGGAATCCTGCCTTCTACCACTGTGCAAAAAGATGTCTGGTGATAGAGAAGCGGGTGAGGGCAGTGGTGGGTGGGTAGTGAAGGCACTGCAACTGGAGGTGATGGCATCCTCTGCACATTTTATGCAGAACTGGCACTAGTCAACTCCGATAACTACATGTTTCTTTTCGATAAGGAGTTTTGCCTGTAATAAAGCAATGCTGGGTCTAAGCAAAATAATAGAGGCAGAAGGCCTGGATGGAGGTCCCGGCATTGACCATTTACCAGCTGAGGGTAATGACACAATTTGCAAAATTATTTTTAGATTCCAAAGCACCTCACAAAGGCAAACTGCTTATTATTTTAACCCAGAATAACCTTCTCTAGGAAATGTTTTCACTAGATCTTGTCCACATGTTAAGTGCTGTTTATAATCAGAGATCCTAATGGTACTCTTGCATTTGGGCAAAGAGATGGAGAGTGAAACTCCCGACAGGGCTCCTCCTTTCTACTTCCCATTCCTGCCCCGTTTGCTCATTTAACAGGTGCAAAATCAAAAAGCAAAACAGCAATTAACCCCCAGTTACCCCTTTCTGACCTAACAGGTGCAAAATCAAAAGCAAAAACAGCAATTAACCCCCAGTTACCCCTTTCTGATCTAACATCGCTATAAAGGAGAAAAAAAACAAGCAAACAAATAAACAAGAAAACAAAACCAAAAACTTCTCACATCATCTCACACAATAAAATACATAAAATAAGAAAGAACAGGGCTGATTGTTCTAAGACCAAATATATACTACTAGCAATAGCACTGAAGGATATTAGCACATTTAAAAAATTGGCATTATAATCATTTTTATTGTGAAAGATAATGATTGGTAAAAATGAAACCTTATGCTTTGAATACAGAGTAGTGATGGGAAATTGACAAAAATGCAAAAGTCATTTACTGTTGATGACTAGTGAATTTAATGGAAGTAGAAATAATATTAGTATATATGGTCATCCTGATTAAGTCTTTTAGTCCTTTATAACTTCTTCCTAAATTCAAAGATTATAGGCTGGGCACGGTGGCTCACTCCTATAATCTCAGCTCTATGGGAGGTGGAGGAGGGAGGATTGCTTGAGGCCAGGAGTTCGAGACCAGCCTGGGCAACATAGCGAGATACCCATCTCTACAAAAAATAATAAATAAATTAGCCAAGTGTGGTAGCACATATACCTGTAGTCTCAGCTATTCAGGAGGCTGAGACAGGAGGATCTTTTGAGCCCAGAAGTTCAGGGTTGCATAGAGCTATGATTGTGCCACTTCACTCCAGCCTGGGAGACAGAGTGAGACCCTGTCTCTAAAAAATACATAAATTCAAAGATTATTTTTCCAGTTTACGTCAGTGCAGAATATTAACTCTGCTTTATGCCCAACTTTGATGGAAGAGAATTTATAGAATGTAACTTTTTTTCCTACATTGCCTTATTGTTGCAGGACACTTTGTAATCAATTATAGTAAGTATAATTTAGACTGAATAATGAGTTGTGGCTCAACAGAATTTTTTTGAAATGGAAATTTATTTCTTTTTAGTAGCCTGTTGCTTTCTGATACTTTTGGGAATTGGTCATATGACTTACATGACCATACTGGCAGCATGATTTGTGCCAGGGGATAGTTTAGGCCATGCCAACTAGAAGCCTTTGGCACTCACCTTTGTTAGTATTCCATCTTCTCGGTGATTCTTCTGTAGGACGTGTTGAAGAGCTAGCTGAATTTTCTGTTGCAATTTTTCAATTTTTACCTTTTCTTGCAGCCAAGAGCGATCTAAATATAAAAAAATGATATTCTTTAGCATTCCTCTGACATGGTGTCAGGATCCTCCTTCTCTGGATTCTTTTGATACAGATAATTATATCACAATGAATATTTAGAGACTCAGAGGCCAGTTTCACTCCTCTTTCAAAATTTCTCCTAATGGAGTGAAAAGTGATCTAAGGAAGTTATAAAACAGGGTGTTAAACCTTTCCATTTTTACCAATACTTAAAGGAAGGATCCTCCCCTTCCAAAAGATAAACAATTAAATATGAGGCCATACTCATATGAGTGCAAATGAAACCACCATGGCCCCTCGAGATGTTCTAATAATTATACTTTGGAATGAAATATTCATTATCAATCCTGCTAGCTTTTGTGAAAAATATGAAAGTTTTCTTGTAATCTTTGTCAACTAAAATTGTCAGTAGAATTCCAAGTGACTTAAGGGTTGTTAATTTAGGATAAAGTCTTTATGTCTAAGTCTTCCAAATAGGAGGTAGTAACTTAGCAAAAGTGATTATCTCCAAACATGCAGTACTGGTTGAAAACACAGATTAAATTCAGATAATCTAGTGGATGACATCTAAATGGATTTTAACCAAAAATAGGATGTCTTAAAAATCACGTTATCCTGGAGACTGGTGTTAAGAAAGGCAACCCTATTCTACCACAGCATTTCTCTTGGTATCAGGAAGTTAATTCTGGAATGGATTTTGTTCAATTCTCATTTCTTTACATTTTATCTGAAAGGCATGAGGTTTTCTCAAAAGAACATATGTTTGTGTTGGATGGGTGGAGAAGAGAGGGTGTTATTTGAAGACTTAAAATCCAATTTAATAAGGGTGGAGACCTCTCTTAGTAGCTCCCAAATATTTTATAGCTATTAAACATATGGGCCTCGTAAAAATTCTTTATCTTAGTCAATTCTAAAACCATTTGTATTTTTATTTGGTTGTCTTACCTGCTGACATCAGTACGAATGCAGAAAATAATGCAATTTCATCTTCAGTCAGGTGCATAGAACATAAACTCTTCCCAAATTCAAACACAAAGCTAATAAAGTCTTCACAACCTGCCAAAATGAAAATAAAGACAGTTTAGAATTTTGGTTATTGTCTTAGGAGAACAACCTAGGTCTTAGGTTTTCCTAAGGTTCTCCTAAGTTCAATAGGAGGTCTTAGGAGAAAAACATGGGGAAGGTGAAGAGAGATCTAGTGGTTGAAGATCAGAAGGAATGATAGTAACATTTCTACAGTATAATAGTTTAAAATCTTAAAAGAAAAATCTGTTTAGCCATCACCACCACTTCCATCACATCACCATTGCCACCATCATCCTCATTCAAAATAATGAGACTGAACTTTTGTTGTGTGATTACTGTGGCAAGTATTGCTCTAAGATATTTCTTTGCCTTTCTTCTTATTTTAAAACAGCTCTATGAAGGAGGGATTATTATTATCCCAATTTTAGAGGTAAGGAAACTGAGACTTGGAGAGGAAAGTAATGCACCTATGGTCACACAGGTAGAAAGTACAGCCTAAGAAGAAGCAAAGCTAGGCTGTCTGATTTCAGAGCCTATACTTTTAACCTATACAGTCTAATAGCCATATTCTAACTGATATGTTAAATTAACTCATTTTTGTTTTCAACTCTATTTCATCTGAAACATCCTTAAAAATGTTAACAAATGACACATTCTGGTGGTAAAACTATTGTAACTATTTACCAACCTGAAAACACAGAATGTGAAAGTCCCCTAAAATAATAATCCATTTTCTAAAAGACTGGTTAAGTTTGGTGTCTATTCCTTCAGATTTGCATATTTTACATATAAATGTATATATTTAAATGGCAATGTGCTACATGAGAGTTCATTATATGTATCTTCTGTCATATAACTTTTTAAAAAAATCACTCATTTTAGATACTTATCCATTCTTCTTAATAACTATGTTCATTTTATTTATAGAAATCCAAAATTTATTATTAATTATTTTGAGACAGAGTCTCAATCTGTCACCCAGGCTGGGGCACAGTGGCACGATCTCAGCTCACTTAAACCTCCACCTCCTGGTTTCAAGTGATTCTGCTGCCTCAGCCTCCTGAGTAGCTGGGACTACAGGCGTGCGCCACCATGCCCAGCTAATTTTTGTATTTTTAGTAGAGATGGGGCTTTGCCATTTTGGCCAGACTGGTCTCAAACTCCTGACCTCAGGTGATCCTCCTGCCTCGGCCTCCCAAAGTGCTGGGATTACAGGCGTGAGTCACTGCGCCTGGCCCCAAATTATTTATTATAAATTATGTGTCATGGTTTCACTTAACTATAACTTTTATTTCTTTGATATCTGCATTTCAGTCTCATTAATGGTTACTGTTTGAGGGGGATGGAAGGGCAAAGCTTTTGCCCTTTGCTTAATTTTATGTATCAACTCACATCCTAAAGGTTATCTGAATAATACATCACCAGCAAATCTGGTTTCTTAAAATCTGGAAGGGAACTGGAAGGACAGGTCATATAAATCCCTTTGATTACCAACTAGATAAAATGAAACTCTACATCTTTACATGTAATGTAGACAAAAAACTTTTGAGCTGTATGACTTTTCTACAGTGACTAACTAGAAAGTAAAATAGGTATAAAACCCCTTAATGTTTGTTTCTAAATAAACAGTTTTCATTTTGTCCAAGCAGAGCTTTCACTCAACCCGCATCTTTTCCTATAGCCCCGATTTGAATAAAAGGCACCTTGATATCCCCTTACCTAAGGATTTGAAGACGTCAGGGCTGGCATACTTCCCATCAAAGTACACGGTGTTGTTCTGAGAGTCAAAGGCACGGCACATTCTGATAAACACCACCTCTAGAGAACCTAAGCAGAGGCAGAAATGGTTTGGGTCATTTGGGTCATCGGATGTTAGTGAGTTTGTTTCTGAGGTGCTCATGTAGAGACTCCTGAGACAGCATGGTGGGTGTCGTGTGCAGTTTAGCTAGCGGGTTCTCAGTTAGCTAGCTCAGTTTTGGATAGACATCAGCTGTCTATCCAAAAGGGCAGAGTTTTCTATGTAATTAAAACACTGTTGTGCTGAATCTAAGCCCTGTTTAACTGAAGTGAGGGTTGATTTATAAATTACTTCCTTAGCACTCTTCTACCTCGCAATGCAGAGTCTCAGAGTTGCTAGGAAAACATTGATTCATATGTACTAAACCAAGAATCAAAAACAAGTATATCTTTCTGAGTTCTACTTCCTTCTTCCTAACATCATAAACTCGGAGGACTTGGAGTGTAGAAACAAAACACAGGTGATGGGAAAATTTGGGAATGCAGGTGACCTTCAGATTAATCTTTTCACCCAGAAGAGATGCAAAGTGGGGGGAATGTTTCCTGAATATACCTCAAAACCTTTGAAAAGAACTCCATTTCTGCTAAGAAAACCTGAGCTATTGTCATTGGAGAAAAACTGTTCCCGACACCTTCCTTACCAAGCATTTCTTTAATAAGCGGGTGAAAGGTTAGGAAGAGATCTCAACATTCACTTGCAAAGCACATACCTGCTTTTAGAAGCACAATTTGATCATTTTGACACAGTTCCATAAATCCATCAATGCGTTTGGCAAACTCCACCACATACTGTATAGCTTCTGTAATTTTGATGGCACACAATTGCCACATCACCTCCCGCTGCTGTTAAAGAGGGAAACACATTAACATCCTCCAGGAAGATGTTAGGTTTTGTAGCAGAAGCTGCAGAGTTATGAAAGCAAAGCATGCCACTGCTTTAGCCCTGGGCCACGAAGAGTGGCAAAGTAGGATCTTTTTTTTTTTTTTTTTTTTTTTTGAGATGGAGTCTTGCTCTGTCACCCAGGCTGGAGTGCAGTGAAACGATCTCAGCTCACTGCAACCTCTGCCTCCTGGGTTCAAGTGATTCTCCTGCCTCAGCCTCCTGAGCAGCTGGGATTAGAGGCACCTGCTACCACACCCAGCTAATTTCTGTATTTTTAATAGAGACAGAGTTTCACCATGTTGGCCAGGCTGGTCTTGAACTCCTGACCTCAAGTGATCTGTCTGCCTGGGCATCCCAAAGTGCTGGGATTACAGGCATGAGCCACCGTGCCTGGCCTGGATCTTCTTTTAAGTAATTATTTTGCCTTGGGAAATTTAACACCACTTTACTTGGGGGAAGGGAGAAAGGAGGAATCAACTGAATTTATTGTGCACCTACTATGAGCTAGGTGCTTTATGACATCCTTGTTTTAATTCACTTTCATAAGAATATTTTTTCTGGCTGGGCACGGTGGCTCACGCCTGTAAACCCAGCACTTTGGGAGGCCGAGGCAGGGGGATCACTTGAGGTCAGGAGTTCAAGACCAGCCTGGCTAACATGGTGAAACCCTGTTCCTGCCAAAAACACAAAAATTAGCCAGGCGTGGTGGTACACACCGGTAGTCCCAGCTACTTGGGAAGCTGAGGCAGAAGAATTACTTGAACCCGGGAGGCGGAGGTTGCAGTGAGCCGAGATTGCGCCAGTGCAAGTGTCAGCTTGGCGACAGAGTTAGACTCTGTCTCAAAACAAAACAAAACAAAAAACTAGTGGATATGGGACCTAGGATTCAAATCCAAGCATCTCTGACTCTAAAATCCCATTTCATATACTTTGTTGCTTCTTACTGTTTTTTTGCTTCTCCTTTGTAGCTTTGGCTGCTGGCATTACCTGCTACCTCAAAGGCAAACAAAGCAATGTGTTGCTATTCCCCAACATGTCCTGTTAAATTCCTTTTATATTCACACTCTCCAATTCAGTAACAGAATGATCTGGATCTGTTTTGTTGCCAACTTGTTTCTCCAATCTTAGTTTCAGACTGTTTCCACCGGTATGATAGGGTGGAAGAACACTGAATTAGGAGCCAGGAGTCAAGGTCTGGTCCTGATGTTTCACTCTCCAGACATGCCAATGGATGTTAGTTTTCCTCAAATGTAAAATGGATTCACCTAGATAATGTTGTTGATCTGGGTGTTTTATAGAAAAAGGCAAGTAGGGTACTATTTGTCAGCCTCATATTGCTGTGTTCAGACTGGAGTTATGATGACAGCTTCTAAATTTTTTTGTATATACTCCCTAATACAACCTCCAGAAACATGAGGCCTCCTTGTCAACTTCCAGAAACATGAGGCTGAGATTATTTTACATGAACTTCCAGACCTTAAAATCTTCGATTGTGATATTGAGACAATTCTCAATTCATTTAGGCTTTTGGAAGCTGCTTAATCTATTCTCCTGTTGACAAATGGAAGGAGGTATGTGTATACCTAGAAAGCACAATAGAAATTATTTGCTATTGCTGAAATTTTGCATGCAGGCATCTCAGTAAAATGGCAAAGCTTCAAGTACATTAGCAGCTTCGGAAAAAAGATATTTAAACAGAAACCTGATGACATTCATTCTTTGGTCAGTGTGAACTCTTGACCAACTTTCCTATACCAACACCCTTCCCAATATTGCCTCAATCCTAGGAGGAGAAATTCCTCAGATCATACCTTGTTTTGATAGTTCTCAATTTCTTCCTGCAAAAAGGTCTGCCACGTTATCTGCTGGAGCTCTTCTCTCAAGTATTGGCATGTTTCCAGATGCGATTTAGATATATTCTGTGCAAGGTGTTCTAAGGAGAAAACGGGAGATCACAAACATGAAAAGCCAAGTTCTTTGAATAATTACTGATTTAATATTTGCTTTAAGAAATAACAAGTAGAAAACAATGTGCTGTGCGGGTTTTGACTGTCTGTACACATTTAAACAAGTAATTTGGAACTGTTTTGTATTTGGGAATGTGAAGGAGGATAGGGACTTTGCAAAGCCAACATTTGAAGATAACACTTGGTGACTTCAAAGACCCTCCTGACTTTGCCCTTGTTCTGTGCCTTTATACCACTGTCTAGGAATGAAAAAATATTGACCTAGATAGACATAGGAAATGATTGACGTGGTATTTCTTCTTGGCATTTTTATGAAGACACATCTGCCACATAACATTGACCTGGGAAGGATTATTCTTATTCTTGAAAAACTAGAAAATGATATTCTTTTATGGTGACAACTAGGTATTTCTTTTGTTTTTCCTGCAAATTGCAGAACAAGCATTACTGAGGGCCTACCATGTGGCTATGCATAGTGTAGTTGTGAAGCCACAGACTCTGGAGCTAGACCATTGGAGTCTGTATCTCAGCTCTGCTACTTACTAGCTGTGTGATCTTGGTCGGGTATGTTATTTAACCTCTTTGTGCTTGGTTTCCTCATTTGTAAAATGAGGGAAATGGTACCTATTTCATAGGCTGCTATGAGAATTAAAAGAGTTGAGCCCTTAGAATGGGGAGGATTACTTTGAATGTGCTACAGAATATTAGTTATTATTATACTTGAGCGTAAGGAGTTTAAAGTTATTAAAGACCTAGAGGCCAAAGAAGTTTTCTCTAGGAACTTGTAACCTGGTGAGCATGTATGAACACACTGGAAGGACAATTCAAGTCTAGATAATAAGGTATGAAGTTGAATTACAGAAGAAGAGAAAGAAAAAAGTAATTGAAGCTGTCAGAAAAGGAAGAGATTGGCTGGGTTTGGTGGCTCACGCCTGTAATCCCAGCACTTTGGGAGGATGAGCTGGGCAGACCACTTGAGGTTAGGAGTTCAAGACCAGCCTGGCCAACATGGTGAAACCCTGTCTCTATTAAAAATACAAAAAAATTTGGCGTGGTGTTGGCTGCCTGTGATCCCAGCTACTTGAGAGGCTGAGGCAGGTGGATTACCTGAGGTCAAGAGTTCGAGACCAGCCTGGCCAACATGATGAAACCCTGTCTCTACTGAAAATACAAAAATTAGCTGGGCGTGGTGGCGGGTGCTTGTAATCCCAGCTACTTGGGAGGCTGAAGCAGGAGAATCGCTTGAAACTGAAAGCTAGAGGTTGCAGTGAGCTGAGATCACACCACTGCACTCCAGCCTGGGCAACAGAGCGAGACTCCCTCTTAAAAAAAAAAAAGAAAATTATATCTGGGGAAATGGAACAAGCAGTTTTGTGGTTGGTGGATTGAAGCACAGAGAAGCTCAGGCAGGAGGACCACATAGAAGGCTGCTAGCATCTAGATGCCAGGAACTAACAATTTGGAGCAGCTTGGTAATAATTGTTCTGGAAGGGAAGGATGATTAAAGAATTATTTTTTAAAAGAATTGACAAAATCCCATGAATATAAAACCATATCAAAAAATGATCCCTCTCCCTAGGGTTTTGAATATAGAATAGGCAAGTCATTTTAAAAGAACGGTGCTGAATGCAAACTTGGCAACACTAGGGAGAGTATCTATTTGTTTGGAAATTTGTTACTGCTTTTGTCAAACAGAAGCAGGCTTGTTTGTGTGAAAACAGAGCAGGTTCACCTAAATGGAGCTGGAAACCAGAATCTCCTTAGAGACACTGAAACATAATAAACCTGAATGGCCCTACTTGGCAACACATAGACACTAAAACAGCATGAATAAATAACATAAAAAATAAAACACAAATACAAGAACAAATGTAAAGGAAAGAATGAGAAACTGAGAGTGAGAGGGAGAAGCCAGTAAATTACGTGTCTTAGAATCAGTGACACTGGAGAATAGGTGAGTAAAGACAAAAATAATGGGGAGTGAGAAACAAGAAAATACATAAATAAGGTAGTGAACTACCTCTTTTGGAAAGAACTCTCACTATATAAGATCGTTTCTAGAATGTAAACCAATTTTTGCTGATAAAAAAATGATGAAGATGAAGAGTCTTCACAGGGAAGTAGGGGGGGATGCTGTGGAGTGAAGGATGAGAAGAGGCTCATATCATTTCCTTCCAGGTTATGTTTCATTTCTAGTTAATAAGATACTTAGCATCTTGTGGTTTCACTTTGTCTTAAGAAACTGTGGCCACTTATCCCTATTTAAAACAGCCAATAAAAAGTGAGACAACAAATCATGCAATGTACATGACATACCAGTAGAGGGCAGTGGTTGCATTCACACCATCTGCTCACCAACAGCCTTTCATTCCAATTCATAGTCGATTTGGCAAGTGTAAGATTTTAGACACTTTGCTATTTTTAAATCTCCATTTCGGCAAAGGCGAGTATGGTCAGGCTGAATAAAATTCGAGAATTTAAGCGTGGTCTCTCAGATAAAGTTTGGAATAGTGAAATCCTTGGGCTAGGAGTTAGGAGACCTGGTTTCTGTCTGAGCTCAGCAGATAATCTATAGTCTACCTCACTTTGTGACTGGGGCAAGTCATGTGCCCCAACCATGATTGCTTCAGCAATACAGCCAGTGCCTTGATACTTCAGATGGGAAGTCCTTGCTTCTGACTTAGTCACAGATTTTCATAGTGGGAAGGAACTTTAGACAGCATCTGGTCCAAACTGTCCTTGTTTAACAAATAATAATGACATTAATAATTATGATAGCAGTTAACACATATAGCATTTACTATATGCCAGTCCCACATAATTTGTGTCTATCCTGAATATGTATGTTTTCTCACTTAATCCTTATAACAACCCCAAGAGAAAGGTACTAGTATTATCTCCATTTTACAGATGAGGAAACTGAACCACAGTGAAGTGACTTCTTCAAGGTGTCACAGCTGGCAAGTGGCAGAGCTATGATTCAGACACAGACCTTTATATTCTAGGAGTACAGAAACTGCAGCTCGCAGATGTTACGTGATGTATATTGGGTTGTATAACTTATATTAATGCTAGGACCACAACCCATATAAGCGGATTTCTTGTCTCATGCTTTGCCCAATATATCAGTTGTCTCTCCTGCGCAAAGCTTTAGATATCAATTATAGTAACAGACATAATTTGCACTTAAAACCTAGGTTGTTTATCTGAAATGTATAATTCAGGTACTAATTGTACACCAAGGGCAAAATTTCCTAGCCAAGGATGTAGACATATTTTTCACTAAAAGTAATAGGTTGTGCATACTACACTTGAAAGAGAGAATTAGACTTAGGATGTGTTGGTTTATAATTTATTTTCCTATTATATAATTGGTTTCATTTGTTTAAAATCTGATGACAAAGTTTAGCCTGAAATGAAGTCAAGAATCTTAGTTAAAGAGATAGCAGGCTTTAAGCCCCAAAAGAAATACCAGGGAAATTTAAGTAGCTTTGGAGAAGCAGCAACAAGATTTGGGCCACTTTCATGATACTCTTAGCTCCCTGGAACACTTTGCATGTATAAATGGGATAAGAGAATTAGAACCCAATTATATACTTTCCAGGTAAATGCTAGTTTAGTTTTGGGTTTGAGAATTCTCCTAGTGATTTATCTCATTTAATTTATCCTGGAAAATGCCACAACACCTGTGAAAAATCCCTAATTTAAAAGCACATAGAGCAAGCATGAGGGGGCAGTGCTCCAGACTGCACTGGAAAGTGAGACCATGGAAGAGGAAGCTGACTTTCCGGGAGCCTCAGGGAATCGGCTCAGCCATTTCTGGCCCCACTTCGGTATCAGTGCATTTTTTAGCCAAAGTGCCATGTTCAAGGGCAATGCTTTGCCTAAGGCCTATGGATTTATTTCAGGATTGAACATTTGACAAGCAAACAGGACAGAGTCACTAGTATTTATGGTAAGGTGGAGGCAAACCTAAAATGAATCAGGTCATTTTTCATGGTATCATGTCAGCTTTCAGTCAAATCCTTATTCATATCTGAAAATTGTACTCTCATTACAGTTCTGCTTAAGGCTCAACCAACCAAGATTTCATGACCAAAATGGAAGGTTTTTGTTCTAGTTCAAGAAAAAAAAAAAACCAAACCTACCTCTGCTCAGCTTGGCTTCTAGTTCAGAGGTTTCTCTGTTAATCAAAAGAGCTGCAATACACCTTTTAATGCTGTTCAGTGGTTAAAGACCAGGCTTAAAATGTCCCTGCTCTTGAGGATTTAAATTTAGACCCATAAAGAGATGCTTGTGTAAAAACCGTAAAGAACATTCAATTTGTTCTATTTGGAGAAAGATTTTACTGGAAATATAAATTTTCACTCACTTAAAAGATGTTTTATGGGGTACAGAGGTAGAGAGACCGTCTAAAGAACACAGCCATTATTTCTGTGAACTGAGGATTTCTGTGCTCAAGTCTGAACCTGCTGTTTCTTTTCCATCTGAAGTCTTCATTCTCTCCTCGTATTAACTTAGTCATCTCCACAGCAACTAATTGAAATATCCCAAAGGATTATAACCTTGTGTGAGGAACCACCAGGAGGAGCAGATCAAATTCAAAAACTACAAAGGTTCTTATCAAAGTTTTCTAATAATAGTGCTGTACTTAAAAATCGATTAAATATAACAGCCGATGTTAACACAACTTCCTTGAAATGGAAAATTGCCCATTGTCTGTGTTATCAACATTTCTAGGTCACATCTCCCAAGAAGCAGTAATGTTCCAGCAATAAGAAAAGGACAGTTTTTTGTCTTTTGCATGGTGAGCCTTATGTGAATTACATCAATTTGGTCACCAATATCCATCATCAGAACATTTTGGTAAGTAAAGAAGCTAATTTCTGTTGAATGTTTATACTGTATATTAGAGTTGCAAAACTTAGATGCCTACAGGAGCTGTGCATATGATATAAATGGCAGGAGTGTGGTAGGCCCATTGAAAGGTGTAAGCCCCTGGCTGTTGCCAGTTGGTTGTTGACATTCACAAATGTTGGCCCAGTGTAAATAGATCATTTTTTCCCCTCCCACAAGAAGCTAAAAAAGCTGAACTTTTGGGTATAATTATCCAAATTTAAATATTAGCAACTGATTCAAAAATTTTAAAACTCTGCACTGGTCAAAAAAATATGTCTGTGGGCCAAGTTCAGTTTGTGGACTGCCATTTTTTTTTTTTGTCACCTAAGGTATAAAGCAATCCTTGGAATATAACTAAAGTAAATCACTAATGAAGTTAATGTAGCCATTTCCTGAGCTTACAGTTTTCTGCACAATTCAAAGACTGCTTCTGTTGGTTTTTGTCCCATTTCTAATGCTGAGAGGTCAATGCATGTATTGGATAAACCATGGGAAACAGCAGAGGGTCAAAAGCAAGGGGGCAGGGCAGAAAATTAAGTGGCCCAAATGGTAGAGGTGAATTGCATCATTTAGCAGAACTCATTAGAGGAAAGTCAGACATACCCCTTTTACTTCAAAGGGCATGAATAGAGCATCCCAGGAGAAGCATGCATGCCATTACCTAATTCTGCCATGGACACAGTTGGGGACGTCTCGCCATTGGTGAACGAACAGTAGGGAAAGAAGCCTGATGCTGGTGTGTAGTCACATATTGGTTCTGGTTTGATTCCATTGATATCAAGACCTGACTGGTCTGGGGAAGGCTGTATGTCCAGGTAGAAGCTGCTGACAGCGGAGTCTGCCTTACTCCCCTCAGGGGTGTGCCCGTCAATGTAGTTACTGAGGTCGTCGTGAAGTTCCGTCAGCCCGTTGGCCGAGATGTTGTAGGTGGGCGTCAGCGGCTCAGCCTCTCCAGGCTGCTGCTGGTGGTCACGCTGCTGCTGCTGCATCCGGTGTTTCTGCACTTCTGCATACAAGCTGTCTCTCTGCTTTTTTGACATTCGGCCAAATTTTACAGCTGGAAGAAAAAAGCCAAACCATACTATATACAATGCGCTTTTCTTCAATATTCTCTCCCGCAAGCTTTTGGGATTTCCTTTGAAGTCTCAGACAATCTCAATCCAAAACCGCATGACCACAAAATAAGGACATATTCAGAGGTGAAAACAGTTCCAACCCATACAGACTCACTCCAGCTCCCCAACAGCAAACACACATCCCAGAGAAACTCATGTTTCAGAAAGAGGCCTGGTGCAGGTAGGAGAGGCCCAAAGAGGTGCCACTTGTGTTTCCCTGTTGTCACATCCCCCCTATTTCCACTGGGCCCCACTGATAACTTAATGGGCTTGTTCACTCTTCCCTCATGCAGATGGCTTAGGCTACCTCTTTCTCTCCCACGTTCAGACCAAGGCACAGGGAAGCAAAGACTCAAGGGTTCATCAAGGAATAAGCAGTCAAACCTCAGCGTTCATTCAGTTCACCGCCCTGTACGCTCCGACAGTTCCCCCTGATCAAATGGCCAGTTCCGCAGCTTCACTGTGAGGTCTGAATGAACTGGACGAGGCCTCTGTAATTCTTTGAATTACATCAGAGTACCTGACCTAAGAAGCCCCCTCCTCCACTCATGGATCACGGCAGCCCCTGTGGAACCCTGAGACCCATCTTTATTTTTATTTATTTAGTTAGTTATTTTAAGACAGAGTCTTGCTCTCTGTCACCCAGGCTGAAGGGCAGTGATGTGAACATGGCTCACTGTAGCCTCAACCTCCTAAGGTTCAAGTGATCCTCCCGCCTCGGTCTCCTAAGTAGCTGGGACTACGTTCGCACACCACCACACCCAGCTAATTTTTTCACTTTATGTAGAGATGGAGTTTTGCTATGTTGCCCTGGCTTAAGGTCTGGAACTCCAGGGCTCAAGCAATCCTCCAGCCTCATCCTTCCAAAGTGCTGGGATTACAAGTGTGAGCCACCACACCCAGTCGGACCCATCTTTAAACACTTTCTGCTGTTCCCATTTAGCCTCAAGTAATCACAGCATCAGGATTTGGAAAGGACAAATATGGTATTATAATATAAGATCCTTATATAATCCTTGTTGGGCAGATTTCTGTTTGTAATGCTTCTCTTTAGGATGTGTCCCCATATTTAAAGTGGAGCAATCACTATAGTAACTTTCCAGTTCATTCAGAATATCAAATGAATTCTTGTAAAACACCAAGATAACTGAAAACAAAAACAAACAAACAACCCTATGATTTCCTGGTCTGAATTCTTCCATGAACTCATTTATTTTTCAGCTAGACTCAGCCTTTGCTGGAGGGACTTGGTTCTCCTAATTTATTGTGGTTAAATTTATAGCTGATGGGGTGGATGCACTCATCCACTTGACTATGATCGTAGTTATAAGAGTCTAGGGCAGGAGGCAGGATAGATGGACACGAAGTTGGGAACCAAGGCCCCCACAGTGGCCAGATGGTGAATTCTTTTATTGCCAAAGAGGACGCCCTGTCCTTGTTCACAGAGGAAACAAGTGCGCTGGAATACTGGTCACTTTCCAGTTTCCACAACTCAGATAACAAACTTGGTGGGGCTTCTCACGCAGCAACCAGGCTGATGTGGGCTCTGAATTTCAGAACCATAATTTCATAATCTCCAGACTTCTTTCTATGCCTACAACAACTTGTGCTATTTCTTATTTGCAAAATTTTCAGAAGGCATACTGAAGGTGCTTAAATGTTTTGAAAAAAATTTTCTAGGACACCCAAGGGGCCTAATACCCACAGGTGAAACTTTCTGCTGTGACTCCGCAATTATGATTTAACTTTTGTATTAATATTAACAGCAGTAATTATATCCTGTATGTGAAATAAAGGGACCAGCTCTTGAGAAAATGCACACACAACTTGTGATTTAAACTTACAAATTGATGAGATATACCTAACTTTGTCAGTTTAGTACCATCGGAAGATGAAATCTGCAGATTTGCATGTCACAGGAATTTCTGAGAATATGGTGGAAGTTCTGTGATTTGTATCTTCCAATGTCAAAAGCTTCACTTTTGTAGTGGTGCATAGAGTGCCTCTTAGAATACGCAGGAACAAAAGTGAACTCGTGCCTATGTAGATCTACAGGCGCTAAGAACATCAGATTATGGGGAAGGCAGACTGTTGGAAAGCCTGCTCCGCATTCTGAAGTATTTTTCCACAGGCTGAATTCCATTGGAGGAGACATTTTCCTTCAAAGGGATCTCTTAAGAGAGCCAGCTGGTATATTTGGAAAAATCCTTAAAATGGACCCGCTGTGCTTTCTGCCCAGTTTCCACGTATAAGCATAACTGTCTTGAAATCTGGTGTTGATTATTCAGTGCACTTAAGACAGTTTTCCAGGAAGATCTTGAAATGTTTTGTACTTGAATGGTAGACAGTCTCTATTCCTTAAAGTAGCTTCATTTAATGAAAAGAACACTTGTCATTGAGCCATGCTTTGCACTATTTTCACACATTCTGTATGTACAAATATTTGGCTTTGGCATGTGATTCAAAATATCCAGTTAGCATAAAAGCAGCTTCATCCCAACCTCCAATAGACTTACTAGTGTAAAGCAAGTAACAGTTGTGGTTCATGTTTCCTGCGGGGGAAAATGCCTAGAGGAGGCATCTTTATTAAGGCCTTCAGATAACACTTACTGTCAATCAATCGACCTACCTATAATGGCTGAAATATCAAAAATCTGAAGGTGTTCTGACCACAAGACACTTCTCCTCCACACCACCCCCACCCGTCAGCCAGCCGGCTGACTCTGAGGACGAGGAGGAGGAGGAAGCAGCTGCTGTGAGTTCCATGTAGCTGCCAGAGGAGCATGGGGGGCGGGGCATTAAGGTGGAATAATGAGGAGGGGGCAGGCGGGGCAGATATTGGCAGATCTGAGTCCAGGTTTCAGAAGGCACTTTCACAACCCCGTGCAACTGTACAACTCAAGCTGTGAGAGCTCACCATCTCGAGACATCCCTACGGCAAGGCATTTCTGTAATCGACAGTGTTGGCAGCGGTTTCTACTGGTTCGATCAATCAAACAGTTCTTCTGACGAGGACAGGAGTAGGTGGCATTGCTTTGCTGACTTCTCCTGAAAAATCCCTGTGATACAGTTATAAAATATAAAACAGGTTAGTGTCAGAATGAGTGGTATGATACTAAAGGCAGGATGCTAAGCACTGAGTGGCATTAATATTTAATGGAGAATTAAACTTGTAGCAGAATCATGCAGGAGACCATTAATGAAATTAAAGTCACTTCTTTTTCCTTGAGTAAAATTGATCCCCAGGGCCTAATCCTCCATCCCTTATACCTGCAAAACTTTCTTCAACTTCAACAGACAGTTGCCCATGTAAAAGGCACAGGACCAGGTCCTTGTTCTTGGCTTCTGATGATCAAAAGCAATGTGCCTGATGGAATGATACAACGGGACTTACCTTTAGCCTTTATCTCCAAGAGATTTTTTTGTACAATAAATACAAAACACTTCCCTGGAATATCCAAGTTAAGGAAAATGCAGCCATACCATAACCTAGGGCACTGTGAACCTGGTGAACCATGGTAATTTTCACTAGCCGACTTCAACACATGGCCCTTTAGGCGTTTCTCACTCCCGAAGTCCGAATCTACTATCGCAAGCATTAGATAACACTTGGATTATTTCAGCAGATCAATCAGATTGGGAATATTCCCTTATCCCTGACAGTTTAGAAATACATGTTCAGAACCATGGCCTTTAAAGATTGAACAAATCCAGTCCGATGCTCATCAAGTTCCTCTGGTGTCAAGTGCTATTTGGGAAATGAGAGGGGATACAAAGATCTATAAGGAGCTACTGACCTCAATAACTTTATTTTTGTTTGTTTTTGCTAACTTCCTGAGCTGTATTCTTAGCTGATTAATTTTCAATGTTTATTCTTAGAGTGTCAAGTTTTCCTTTTAGTGATGTTTTAACAGCAACCCAAAAGCTTTACTATGTAGTATTTTCATTCTCATTCAGTGAAAAACATGTTCTCCTTTTCAATAGATTTCTTCTTAATCCAGATATGATTTAGAGGCATATTTCTTAATTTCCAAACACATGGGGGCTTTTTTTCGGGGGAGGGGGCAGCATCTTGCTCTGTCACCCAGGCCAGACTCCTGGGCTCAAGCCATCCTCCTGCCTCAGCCTCCTGAGTAACTGGGACTATAGGTGCACACCACCATGCCTGGCTAATTATATATACATAAATATATATATATATATATATATAATTTTTTTTGTCGAGATGGGGGTCTCACTGTGTTGTCCAGGCCTGTCTTGAACTCCTGGCCTTAAGTGATTCTCCCACCTTGGAGTCCCAAAGTGTTGGGATTACAGGCATGAGCCACCTTATTATCTTTTTATTGCTGATTTATCTTTCAGTGGTTTTGCAAGCTAGAGATGTATGCAGAAAAAAAATAAGGTAAGTAGAGTCATTTCCATGAAGCAAAGCCATGAAGGGTACAAAAGAGAATTATTACCTTCAAAGCTTTAGTTGTGAATATAGATGACCCCAATGAGGGCGACACTAGTGGGGAGAGGTAAAATCCCAAAGAATTAACAGAGTGGTAGGTAAACTGATAAGGGTGCTCTCTCACCAAATGATTTTTCTGGAGGTCAATTTGGCAGTTGTATCAAAAATTTTTAAAAAGCCTACCCACTGAGCTAGCCTTTTAAGGAATATATGTTAAAGAAATATTAAGAATGGTTATATTAAGAACACAAGGGTGTTCTTCACAGTACTATCTATAATATACAGAATGTAGAAAGATCCTAACTGTCCAACATTACTGAATTAAAAGAGTCATATTGTATACTCATACAATGGAATTCACCCATTACAAATGGTATTTCAGAAATATAATTACTGATATAAAAGGTGATAAAAATATACCATTGAATGTTTAAAAAAGGAACTAAAGAGCTAAACATAGTATAATCCAAGTTTTGGGGAAAAAAAGGACACCCATATATTTACTATAAAAGAAGATTTGGAAAATTATGCCCCAAATTGTTGGCAGTAGTTGATGGGGCCAATCAGATTTTAATTTTCTTTTTGTTTATCTGTGCTTTTTTTTTTTTTTTTTTTCCTACAATAGGCAGATGGGAAGGTATGTGGGCAGCTTGAGAAGAAGTGCACCTGCCTTCCTTTGTAATGGCTGGGGGCCTTTGTCGACCAAGTTGATGTATATGACCTCAGTTTCCAGTTCTTTGGAAAATCCAACCTGGGATGGGACAGGGCAGGACCCTGACTTCTCACTCCTCTTGCTTTCAGCCAAGCTGCTTGCTAACCTTGACATGGGCAAGGCTGGGGGCCTCATGTCTCAGACTGTCTCTCTGTTGTACTTTAACTCTACCCTCGATCAAGTGCCGCCTCTTCTGTAAAGCAATCTCTCTCTTCTGAAAAATATCTAAAGCTATGTTTTTTATTTTATTTTATTGTTTGTGTGTGTGTGTTTCCCCTGTGAAAAGGAAGTGAGAAGAAGTAAAGCTTTCTTTGGGGAATTCAAGAAAATATAAATGGTCACAGAGGCAGATAATCCTTAGAGATACCAAGAGGTCAGCTCTCTAGGTATTCATTTTCCTCTGAGACACATAATCTCTGTCCAAGCTGAAAGGTGTTTATCTCTTCCTTGAGACTCTCCCACCGTTCATACCCTTCTGTAAAGGCATCACTGTGGATGCTTAAAATCAGGAATGTATTTGCTTTTCCTTTAGCTGAAATTGAGTTTTGTTTGCTTCACATTAAGCCTGTTACAGTTTCTTGTATGATCACCGAATATCAGGAATGTCTGATCTCTTTTTTTTTTTTCTTTAAGTGGAGCTAGTACTTGAGGGCTGCCATGCTATTTCCTAGATATCTCTTCTGAAAACCAAATCCCAGCATCTGTCACCTTTCTTTCTAGGCTCTTTTCCACCTTGCATATTTCTTCTCAGAGTCCTCCCCAACTTCTTCACTACTTCTTTTTTTTCTTTTTTAAAACTGAGGCAGGGTTTTGCTATGTTGCCCAGGCTGGTCTCGAACTCCTGAGCTCAAGTGGTCCTCCCACCTTGGCCCCCCAAGTAGCTGGGATTCCAAGTGCGAGCCCATGTATCTGGCATTATCTCTTCATTTCTTTCAAAAGTCTGAAATCCCTAACTAGACACAGCTCTTGAATAATGGTTGGGTCATTAGTGAAAAGGATGCCACTTTTTAGTTTGCACACACACACATTAAGTTAACTTCCACCCACCATTAATAAAGTCCAAGACTGTTAACATAGAAGCCATATATTAATTATCAGTTAGCTCTGCTTTAAGGGCATGAGGATGATGATGACAGATTATCAGTCTTATTGAGTACTTGTATTAACCATATCTTTTTATTCTGTATTTTGGATGCAGACATCTTAGGGCTTTGCAGACACTGGAGGGACTGCCCTTGCAGGGCTGGATAACTCCTACATACAGCAAACAACCTGCTGTCAGCCACCTCTCAGACAAAACCAAGCAGGGTAGAGCCCACACCCAGGACACTTTCATCAGGCCCTTACGCTTCTCGCCATGATTTCCCTGCGCTGGTCACCCTAGGGCTAGGTACCAGACAATTAGGGACAGCCCCTACCTCCTAGCGCTGTCTGTAATGATTCAGACTAGCCACTTATCCTAATCCTGCTCATCCTGCTGCGCCTTCTTTCCTGTGGAAAACACCGTGGAGGCTCTTGGCAGTGTTTCCCCACATCCCTCTCCCCTTCACTGACCCTGGTGCTTCCCTGTGTGTCCCCTGTATGGCGTGGCATGGGCCCTGTCTCTAGGGATTTGTGAGTCCAGCACTCCCTCCTTAATCGCCGTTTTGCTTTCCTTGTTTCAGTTACTTTTGTCAACTGCAGTAAAAGAATATTAAGGTATTTTGAGAGAGAAAAAGAAGGGAAGCAAAGAGAGAGAGAAAGACCACATTCACATAACTTTTATTACAGTATATTTTAATAATTGTTCTATATTATTATTGTTGTTAATCTCTCATTGTGCCTAATTTATAAGTTCAACTTTATCACAGGTCTGGATGTATGGGAGAAAACAGTATCTAAGCACATGGCATTCCCATGAGGCTACGGGGGGACTACTGTGTAACAAACTTCTTCCTGCATGGCAGTCATTTCCAGATCTGTGTGTCATATGGTACCTGATTAAAACAAATCCCAAATACCATTAAAACAGCATTGACTTCGTACTAGGCACTCTATGCTTTATGCGGATTGTGACATTTACTTCTGACAAGGGCACTATTGGGCAAATCCTATCATTTCCCTGGTTTTAAGGCTGAAAAAACGGAGGCTTAGAGAGGTGTAGTGACTTGCTCAGAGTCCCAGCTCTAGCATGGGGTAAAGCCAGGATATGACTTCACATAGTTTAACCCAGAACTTACACCGTCATCTTGTTTTGTTTTTCTGCTTCTCTTGTGTGTCAAAAGAATTCCTCCTTAGTTGTTCTCATAAAAAGAATTCCTCCTTAGTTGTTCTCATACAGGGCAACCATTAAATTAGGCAGTGTAAAAAACAAGTTACGCAGAATAAAGTAGCAAGAGCAGTCTACTGTGAAATTAGTGTTTTCCCTCACTTTAGCACCTTTAGCTGACCCAGCTTCCTACCACCCAGACATTTTACAAAATCTCTCTCTGCAGTTGCCTCCTGATCTGGATTAAGAGTCACATAAGAAAATCAGTCTCATGAGTCCATCATTTTTCCTCATTTCTGACCAGAAGTATTCTGCCCCATTTGCTTCACCTTATTTCTAAATCACTCTAGCTCATTTAAACAAACAAACTTACTGCAAGGGTACAGAATAACTATCATTAAAGATGTCTGCGTAATTATGCCATAAGTTGCAAGGCAAACTCATGAAGCATTCCGTATGTTCTTTGAGCAGTGGCACTGTGGCTCGAACCAATGTCCAGCTTCCACACTATCTGCTTGGAAGAGGATTACCCTTATTTGGAAGTCACAGTTTTGAGGATTTGGGGAAAGCAGGCACGCAAGCAGACACACCTTATTCTTTACAGCATCATTTATACCTCAACTAAGTCAGCTGAGCAAATGCCTGCTGAAAAGTTCTGGGAGTGGCATAGCTAAGAACCAGAAAGGCGATCTTTTGGATTAAGTCAACAGAGTCATACCCACAAGGAGAACTATCAAATATCAGATGCGAGAGGTGAAGTGGGGTTATAAGGTGAGAGCTGAGAAGGGAGAAACGGTAAGTAAACCTCCATGACTCAGACGAATACTGAACTTTGCATTTCAGGAAGAATGAGGGTTTGGGTTGCTTCTTTTTCTTTTTAAAAACCTCTTCTTTTCAGTATTCCTTGGGGGGTGGGGTTCTCAGAGGATTAAGGGTTTGGAAAATTAAACAGATAAAATACTAAGAGTTAAATAACACATAAGAGGAAGAAGGATTAGAAAGAGGAAGAAGAAGAAAAGTAGAAAGTGTGGTAGGTACCGTCCTACCTCAAGGTAGAAGTAGTGTGTTTCTAAGTACAGAGATAGATTTTGTCTGATTGGGGAGAAATCCTGCAAAACGATTAAGAAGTGAGTGAGCTGAGAGATGAATTCCAGGGATTGGAGGTCATACAGAGAGCAGGGGAAGCACAAAGCTAGGGCAAGGAGTTTTGGGTGGAACTGAGGAGGCATAAAAAAAAAAAGTGCTGAAGTTGTGAGCTGGGAAAGGTATCAAGTACATAATTAGGCAATTTTGTTATTTCTAAAAGATGAGCTAACAAATTACTTGGCCGTCATAAAAGTTCACTTTTTATGGATGTTAAAATACATGGAGATGTTCATTTACAAACATGGTGGGCTTGAGCCAGAGAGCCACCATGATACATTTCAGGTAGTGTTATGTTTAGTGTGACTGTGGCGCACTACCACCACCTAGTGGCAGCAGATTACCATGCAGCTATTGCAAGTAGAAAATTAGAATAAAACAAACAGGCCTTCGGCGCTGAAAGACTTTGAGAGATTATCAGGTACAGCAGTTCATATACAGGTGATGCATCAGAAACACCCACAGAGCTTTTAAAAGATACACCTTAGATAAACCAGAACTTTTGGCGATGTGGTCCAGGCATACATAGTAGTTTGAACAATAAGAAACTGTGATTTTTATAGGTCAAAAAAGAAAAAAAATTGTCATTTTTTTTTTTTTTTTTGAGACGGAGTCTTGCTCCGTCACCAGGCTGGAGTGCAGTGGCATGACCTCGGGTCACTGCAACCTCTGCCTCCCGGGTTCAAGTGATTCTCCTGCCTCAGCCTCCCAAGTAGCTGGGACTACAGGCACGCGCCACCATGCCGAGCTAATTTTTGTATTTTTAGTAGAGACAGGGTTTCACCATGTTGGCTAGGATGGTCTAGATCTCTTGACCCCGTGATTCGCCTGCCTCAGACTCCCAGAGTGCTGGGATTTACAGGCGTGAGCCACCGCTCCTGGCCAAAATTGTCATTTTTATAGTAAATATTTTTTAAAAGCTCCCCGAAGACTTTGACTGCCTCTTGTTAAGAACCAGAGATTGATTCTAGTTTTCTGATTTGCCAAAAACAAAAATGAAGCTTAGAATGTTAAATGACTTGTCCAAGGTCCCATGGCTGGGACTCAATCTCTTGTCCTGATTTTAAGTCCAGTGTCCTCTCACTTACGTGTATCTTCTTCATTGTGGGACAAACAAAAAAATGTCACACATTCTTGATTTCCTGACACACAGTCCCTGCATATCTACCTTTTGTTTCAATTCCTACTGTCTCAAAGACATCTCTCCAGTGTTTCCTCCCTTATTTCACCTAGCTTTTCAAAACGCCTTGCGCTGACTTTTATTTCTGATATGTGTCTTACCTTCTCTGGAAATTCTATTCCCTAATACTTTTTCTTTAAAAAAAATATGACTGCACACTATGAATTTTTCACTGACCCCATTAGATGGGAGCTTGGCAAACTGGGACAGAGGCCACGGTGTTCAGGAGAAGGCTCATACCAGGTTGCAAGAGCTGAGTGCTAAAATTTCAGGAATTTTGTTGTTAAGGCTAGTTATTAAATCTGTTATTACACATTGACGCATTCCTGACATTAAAAATTAACTACTTTTTAATGATTATTTTACTATTATCAATGTTCTTCAGGTTATCTACATCAATTATCCTTATATCTGAAGGTGGAAATACTATACCATGCTGTGCTGCTGTGCATCCCTTCCCTACTCTGCATTCTGTGAAAGAGCGGGTCGGGTGGCTTGAAAATGGCCATTAGTGGGATTATTTACACCACAGAAATTGGCAAATGTTACAGATCAGGGTTTGATTTATTATTTTGCTTTATTGTCTAGATTTAAAAAGTGATGGCCCAATGCAGTGGCTCATGCCTATAATCCCAATACTTTGAGAGGCTGAGGCAGGAGGATCACTTGAGGCCAAGTGTTTGAGACCAGCCTGGGCAACATAGACCCTGTCTCTACAGGAAATAAAACAATTAGCCAGGTGTAGTGGCATGTGCTTGTAGTCCCAGCTACTTGGAAAGGTGAGGTGGGAAGATTGTTGGAGCCCAGGAGTTTGAGGGTGCAGTGAGCTGATTGTACCACTGCATTCCAGCCTGGGCAACAGAGTGAGACCCTGTGTCTTTAAAAAAAAAAAAAAAAAAAAAAAAAAAAAAAAAAAAAAAAAAAAAAAAGACCAGGTGTGTTGGCTCACACCTGTAATCCCAGCACTTTGGGAGGCCGAGGTGGGCAGATCATGAGGTCAGGAGTTCGAGACCAGCCTGACCAACATGGTGAAACCCTGTCTCTACTAAAAACACAAAAATTAGCCAGGCTTGGTGGCAGGTGCCTGTAATCCCAGCTACTCAGGAGGCTGAGGCAGGAGAATTGCTTGAACCCAGGAGACAGAGGTTGCAGTGAGCTGAGATCGCACCACTGCACTCCAGCCTAGGCAACAGGGCGAGACTCTGTCTCAAAAAAAATAAAAAAACAAAAACAAAAAAAAAAAACTGATGAAAATTATAATAATGCAGATTAAACTTAACAGTACATCAAATCCAGTGATCCCATTGTGAATAACATAAAAAGTGGAAGAAATGTTCTTCTAGTATTTAAAAACTATTAACTGAGTCAGCAAGGAAGTTGTTCATGTCATCGTCGGCGAATAGAATGAAGTTCCAAAATGTCTTTGTTGTTTCACTCTCTTCTTATTCATTAATGTAAACAAAATATCAACCAACATTCATGTTGGAACTAGTCTTTCCTCAATTGTAACCATGGGGATAGATGTAGGAGTTCAGCAAAAATCATGAGAGCATTCAGTGAGAATCATTTGTCTATATGAAACTTAAAGAATATTGTATATTTTATTGTTTGAAAATTATGTAAAATTATATCAATGAGATAGATACCAAAGTTATCTACGTACAGATAAACACTTTTTGCTTTCCAGAGAGCCATTTGTTCACAGCTTACCAGCATGTGGCTGGCCTGAGCCTCATCCTTGCTGTGTTACCAGCTCTCCATCACTTTGTTTCAATGCATCCCCCTGACTTTGGATAGGCATTCACCCAAAGTTGTGGTTTGGCCTTCTAGAGCCCCCATTGACTTTCTGAAACAGAATATATATATTTAGAGACAGGGTCTCTGTCACTCAGGCTGGAGTGCAGTGGCGCGATCATGGCTCACTGCAGCCTCGACTTCCTGGATTCAAGTGATACTCCCACTTCAGGCTTCTCAGTAGCTGGGACCACAGGTGTATGTCATCATGCCTGGCTAATTTTCAAATTTTTTGTAGAGGAGACAGGGTCTCGCTTTGTTGCCCAGACTGGTCTTGAACTCTTGGCTTTAAGTGATCCTTCTACCTAGGCCTCCCACAGTGCCGGGATTACAGGCATGAGCCATTGCACCTGACCTAGAAGAGAATATATCTTGACCCACAGCCTGTTTCCCAGCTGTCTTCTCCAGTGTTTTCTTGCTCAGTGACAGGCATCATCTTTCTTTCAGTTACTCAAGGCAGAAAGATGGGCTTCACTTAATCTCTGCCTCCTCCCCACCCATATCCAAGCATCACCAAGTTAGGCTGCTTCTTGGCACCTTCCTATTTCTCAGATCCATCTACTCGTCTCCATCTTTACTGCAGTTTTCTTAAGTTTCCATGTCTTTCACTTCTTGAGTTTGTTATTATTATACAACCTCCCAATTGGCACCCCTGCTTCCATTCTCATTCTCTCCAATCCATTTCACACAGTTACTAAAGATATCTTTCTAAAACATCAAACTGGTCAAGTAACTTCTCTGCTTATAAGCCCTTAATGGCTCCCTGCTGATGACCAGGCAATGACCACATGTCTGGGCAGCTCTTCTCAAAGTCATACAAGGACCAAGCCTAAACTGCTATGTTCACAGTTCCCCAAAGAAACTCTCTCCTTCCCTTCAGGAATCACTGAGAAGACATTCAGTTGCTCTGGGAAACTTCTCTGACCTTGGTCCTCTCAAAGCTGGTTGAGGGGCCTGTCCCATGTGTACCTTTAAGAGTCCTGTATTTGTCCCCCTCCTGGCCCTTGTTGTATTATTAATGTCTACCTTTTCAAGGGCCTGACTGCCTTGTTTCTTTGTTTCCAGTAGCTAACCCAATACTTAGAGAAGTCAACAAATACTTGCTGAATGAACAACCAGAGGAAGAAATGGTGGCAGTGATAAAAACAGTGGTGACGATATGCTGAGCAGCTACTCCCTACTAGGCACCATGTTGGACACTTTGCCATCATTATTTGCAATCCACAACAACCTACAATTGGCAAAGTAGGGATATGTATATCTGCTTTACAAATGAGAAAGTTAAAGTTAAGAGAGGTTAAGCCGTGTGCCCAAAGTCACAGAGCAGGTAAGGGGAGGGCCCAGGATTTGAATTCCTGAATCCTAGGTGTATCTTATTCCAAAGGCCATAGACTTCTTAATACACCACCTAAAAAGCACCAAGACAAACATGTAGGGCCGACTGAATAACAACAACAACAAAAGATGAACAAACAACAAAACAAACACGCAAAAAAACACGTTTCATTTCTGTAGTCCGAGTTCCCTACAATGGTTCAGATGAGGGAGATGGCATTTTATAGGGTATCAAATACCAGGTTTCCATACAGGTAGGAAAGCACTCATTTGTCAGATATATTTTAAAAGCCTGGAAATATGCCTGGCACTTCCTACTGGAGTTTTTAATAGTTTTGCCTAAGTTCATGGGCTGGCTGGACGCTGCACTGTGGGTGTGGCTGGGAAGGTGAACGGGGGTCTGATTCTGAGTTGTCCCCTCCTGCGTGGGGCTCCTTCTCAGTGAAACACAGGCTGAAATGCTGATCTGATGTTTGGTCTTTTGACAATTTTCACTTAATGAATTGATTCCTACAGTTCATTAACATACCCACTTCCACTTCTGTATACACATATGTCTTAATTAGCTGCTCATTGGCTGTTTAATTACAAGAAAACAGCTGACAGCTGCCTTGCTGAATTCTAATGGCAGACGCTTTGGAACGGCTACACGCTTGCTTTTGACAACGAAGATTTATTCATAACTCTGTGATTTATTGTGAATGCTCATATGCCTGCCCAAATTATTGTATTTTCCAGTACAACTAAAAATTTGGAATTTGGGGGACTGCTGAAGTGGGTGTATGTCTACCTTTCATTTTATGTCTGAGACTAAGAAAAGCGGAGAATCTTCTATGTAAAAGCATGTACTGTGTTGCAATTTTATTTATCTTGGCAACTTTCTGTTGAGAATGCTCAGAAGCATGGGGTGAGAAGGAAGAAATATCTTTGGATCAGTGCGGGCCAAAAGTTAACTATCTGGCTAGAGGGGGAAAAAGAGGATAACTTCATTTTATTGAGGGGGTAAACATAAAGAGCATGCATGGATTAAAATCAAGCAGATGAAATTATAAAATTAAAGTTGGGTGCGGGGCAGAAATAAGAGTCCTCAAAGAAGCATATGAGGAAAAAAAGTTGTTCTTTTGAAAGAGCAGGCAGCCTCATTCATGAAAGTTAGCTGGTCCAGCCCTATACTCATACATCTGGCAGCAGTAAATCATAGAAATTGAGATTTCCTGAGCTACGTTTTTGTTCAATAGTGACTGGCCTCCCTGTAGAATTGTAGGCGCAAGTGGTCTCTGATTAAAGCTGCCCACGTGTCATATTTGGTAAGTGTCGATATCTGCTTTTGACCGTGCTTTGCCATACTCAGATCAATCCAAGTGAAGACATTCAGCAATGGTTATTCCCAAGCACACATGAGGGACCTGCCCCAAGCCAGGTGCTGTGTCCCGGCATTTTCTGTGCGCTGAGGAAGGGCAGCAGTTACTGAGATGTGATTAAGATCTAAACAAACAAATAAAAAATGTGAATCATCTTGATGCAAATTGGGTTTTAACACAGCCCTACCACTTGCGCATTTCATCACAGGACTGGAAGATTTAGCTAAACAAAAATTTTCGCTTACCGCCTGTGTATAACAGAACCAAAACTCAGGCATCGTAAGGATGTAATAACAGCTTGTCCTCCCCCAAGTGGAATTTTCATTTTAAATGTCCAGCTCTAATACTGGGGCCATGTATTAAAAAGCATTAAAATAAAAATGTTGAGCATGAATGGATCAATGGTGAAAAGTGGACAGAGTTAGTTCACGACTAGCGACATTTCACAACTGAGATAAAAATATTAGAATCCTCTAAAAGACAATTTGGGCCTAAAAGGAACATTCATAAAAGCTTCTTTTTACCTAAACATAAAAAGCTCCAGAAATGGCTTTAACTACTTCAGTGGGGGAAGGTATCACTTATACACTCTAGATATTTTTGAAAAGGCTTTTTTATTGTTTAAGAAGATACATTTGTTAACGCAGAGACATTATCTCAAATTATCTTTAGTGGGTAGAAGAGGAAGCTTTGAATAAGACATCATCTTAAATGTATTGATTGATGAGTGTATATTGGACAAATGAATGCCACTTTCTTCTTAGTCTTATCAAGAGGAAAAGGTTTTAAATGTAATCAGAAACCAATTCACTAACCCCAATACTGGATCATGCATTATCATTAAAAAAACTTGCAGTTAAAATTGTATAGCCAAAATATCTAAAACGATATGGGTTAAAAAATGTATGTGTATGTGTGTCTTGAGATCACATGTTCATCCTCATCATCTGAGCAGCCACTGTATCTCATGATGAAATTAGGAACAGAAGTTGAATGGCAAACAAGATGATTTCTCAAAAGCAAACTTAACCAATGATTATTTTCCTCCTAACACTTCATATTTTTATTCACTTTGGAGATTGAACTTTAACATCTACAGCCTCTAGTGTTACCATGGCCTTTTCCTCTGCTGGCATGGGGCACGACCTGCCCCTCCTCCCTGGCAGGCCTGCCCCAGCTCACGTTATGCCCCCTCATCATGCTCACCCAAGGCTGAAACTAAATTCTTTTCCAAGAGCTCAGAAATGTCTGTATGAACAGAACTAAAAACTTTGCAGGCCTGGCTTCTGACATATGTTCTTCCGAAATGCAATATTCAGGCTGAAGCAGTGCCAATACATTGTTCCCTGATTCTTTCAAGAGAACAAGTAAAATACATTTATAATAAAAACCTTGGCATAATGGAGTCTTTAAAATTTTGAGGATGGTGTGCCTGTCTACCCTTATCTATCTTCCACTAGCCACAGAAAGTGACTCTTTGCTTCAGTCAAACTGAGTTATGTGCTGTCCCCTAAATACAACCAAGACTGCCCTATTTCTGGGCTTTTGCCTCTGCCATTCCTTGTTCTCCTTCTTCCTCAGCACAGAATGCCCTCCCAGCCACCTTGACTGGGAAAATCCTTCCTCAGCTCCAGCCCACGGTTGGTTCCTCCTCAGTGAAACCTTGCTAGGCCAACTGTCCTCTAGACCACCTAGGTATGCTGTCTAGTGGAGATGTGCTTCTTTTTTCTTTTTTTGAGACAGGGGTCTTGCTCTGTTGCCAGGCTGGAATGCAGTGGCGCCATCATAGCTCACCAGGAGCCTTGAACTCCTGGGCTCAAGCAATCCTCCTGCTTCAGCCTTCCGAGTAGTTGGGACTTCAGGCAAACACCACCATGCCTGGCCAGTATTTTTTAATTTTTTTGTAGAGACGGAGTCTTGCTGTGTTGCTCAGGCTGGTCTTGAACTCTTGTGCTCACATCTTCCTCTCACCTCAGCCTCCCAAACTGCTGGGACTATAGGTGTGAGCCACTGTGCCCAGCCTATATGTGCTTCTTATGTATATCATAGATTGTGGCCTTACTCTATATTAGTTCTTGCATTGCTATTTAGCTTTCCCTACACAGGCCTCATCTCTACAACTAGACCATAAACTGCTTGAGGGAAAGATGTGGTCTTCTGTGTCTTTGGATCCCTTACAGTGCTTACATAGTGCTTGGTCCCAAGGGAGTGCTCATAGTATTCTTTTCTATTGGCGGATTCTACATAACACATTGCAAATGGTCACAACAATCAAGACTATATCCATAGATGTCCCAGAAATAATATCTGACTATACAGAGCAGCATTACCAAGCCACCAAGAAGTCTGCCTAGTAATGACAATGATAACAACAGCTAACACTTAGTGCTTGTGATGCATCTGGCATTCTTCCAGGTACTTTCCTTAAATGCATGTGACAACCCTATGAAGTTATTACAATTACAGTCCTCATTTTACAGATGGGGGAACTGAGGCACAGAGCAGTGGTATAGGTGCTCAAGCTGGTAAACAGCAGAGCTGGGATTTCAACTCAGGCAGTGTGGTTCCAGAGTCAGAGCAGAAGCATGGCACCTGCTGTCTCTCTACAGACAGCAAAGGGGTTGGGGAGAGGATGAGCTAGGAATGGCCAGAAATGACAGGAAGTGCTACTAAAGCTTCTACCATTTTTGCTGTTCATGTGCAATGCTTAGCAACTATGTGCCAAAATAATTACTTCAGCAATTAAACAGGTCCTCTAGTTTCTTATGGTGTCAGCTTGTTAATTTAAAAATGCAATTTAAAATACATTCATAAAATGATTAGCTCAGAAGATGACTGATCACCTTTTTTCTCTCATTAGATATGTATTTGATATGTCTAATGTGAAATTTTTCTTATGTTTAATTACACTATCACAGCAAAGTTATTTACAATTGATCATGATAGAACCACCTTTACCTGGTTAGAACATGATAAATAATTAACATAAAATGGCAAAAATAGAAGTCTTTTGACTTCTATTTTTCTAACTAGGAATAAAAGTGTTAGTTATAGCAGAGAGAAATTATAATGGAAAACAAAGAAAGAGTATATGTATCAAATATAAGCATATAACATTGTTCAAGTCCCTGGCTAGGCATAGGCCCAGTCTGTTAATAAAATTATGTTTTATTTATTTTGTGGTTTTCATTGGATAAAGTCAACAGAGAAGGGGAACAGAGCCACAGATAACTGAAAACCACTTTGGCACTGAGGAGGTATGCAGACAAGATCTGGAAGGGAATCTAGAAAAATTACAACTTTGGAATAATAGATACCTTTTGTTTTCTTATTGCTTTTATTTTTGTCATGATAAATATTAAGAGTAAAAAGAAAATTCACATTGTTTGTGCCGTGGTACTCAGTCAACTTAGGTTTTACTCAATAGCATGTTGTTAATTAATCTTCCAAATTGTTGGGGTATTTCACAGGAAGTAGCCCCTACCCCCACCTTGTCCTTTCCCCAGACTCCATTCCTAGATAATCACTTCTGTCAATTCCTAGATAATCACTTGCCTTACTGACAGATTCAGAGGAAGCCATCAGTTTTTTGGGCAGAATGAAGGGACAAATAGTGAACTGGCGTCCGGGATGCTGC
Organism: Nomascus leucogenys; assembly: GCF_006542625.1. Taxonomy (NCBI): domain Eukaryota; kingdom Metazoa; phylum Chordata; class Mammalia; order Primates; family Hylobatidae; genus Nomascus; species Nomascus leucogenys. The sequence continues at coordinate 79,766,263 of NC_044386.1, forward strand.
CTAGAACCCTGTCCATTTAAGAAGACACCCAGGTGATACGCAATGCACAAAAAGCACTGGAACTCCCAGCAGGCAAGCACTGCAGTCTATAAACCCTCTATTGAGAAAGGCCATGGCATGTCTACCAGGGACACAGATTTGGGAGGCAGAACACAAGACAGGGTGAGGGTGAAAGGCAATGGCTACCTGGCCACGTCAGCCAAACCAGCTCCAAAAATCAATGCGATGACAGTGGCCACAGGCAGATCACTTTCACCTTATAACCTGGGATGGCATAGACCAGACAGATTATTTCATTTTGTTTTGTTTTTCATTATTTTTATTTACTTTTTTGGAGAGAAGGTCTCACTCCATTGCCCAGGCTGGAGTCCAGTGGTGTGATCATAGCTCACTGTAACCTTGAACTCCTGGACTCAAGTGATAAACCTGCATCAGTCTTCCCTGAGTAGCTGGGACTACAGGTACACACCACTATACCCGGCCTCTCATTTTGCTTAATTTATTTAATTAGTCAACTAATTTTGAGGGAGGGCAGATTTTGGAAGTAAAGGGCATAGATGGTTCTGTAGTATGCAGAAATCTCAAGCTTTGCTAAGATGGGATCAACATGAAGCATCTGTACATGTACAAATTAGCAAATGTTACCATGACTAACAGTAAAATGAAGAATTAAGGAAATTATGAGGTTAATTTCCTTGAAGTCTCTCAGTAGTCATTTGTGTCTGTAGGTGATTTTGTATTTTACAACATTGTATTTTCTAATTTCACGAAAGGAAAGGTAACCAAATTCGTGGATTTTATTTTTTGCCTCAGCCTCAAAAAGCCTTAGGGCTGATTCAGGCCTGGTTGTAGCAATCGGCTGTCTCAGAGGCCTCCTGCATGTTTAAATAGCTTCTCTCCTGTTTATTTTGCACTGTTTTATCCTGTAAGGTGTCTCGAGGCCCTTCCAATATAAGCATGAGGATTTAAATCTTAATAAATTGAGATTTGAATAATAGAGGTAATCTGGGCTTGGGGGGTCTTGAATTATTGGGATAAACATCTCTATTTCCCATCTGCACATTATGCATGTGCTGTATACATTGCCCCATGATCAAGGTCAGAAATAATAAAATAGTCATAGCAGAAATAATACTGATAATATTTAGAGTTAAATAGCACTTTTCCATTTGTAAGGACTTTTTTATGTACAGATTCTCCTTCTATTCTTGGAATAGACCTAAACAGGAAGATCAGGTGTCATACCTGCTTTAAAAATGAAGCAACTGAGTGACAAAGAGATTAAGACACATTCAAAACAATATGGACAAGTGGAGGCAGTAGGACTGGAACTCAGGTCTTCCTGATAGCTTTCCCACAATTTTGCCAGATGTGTTAACATACGTGTGCTAAAAATAAGACTCAATGACATTCCAATTAAACTTACTGGAGATATCTTTTTACAAGCTTATGACAAGGACATTGTAGAAGTCTGGAGTTAGCTCTTTTTTAAAAAAGATTGCCACAGAGATTGCTCATGAGTTCAACTCTGGGGTTGAAAGTGATAAACAAGCAATGCTCAAATACCTTTTTGTAGTCTCCTATTATTTTGAAAGAAGGAGTAAAAATATATATAACTTCCTCAATTGTAATTTAACACCAAAATATTTCTTCTATCCTGTCATTTCTTATCATTCAAAATTCTAAGGAGTTGAATTTTAAGACATAAGTGGAGACATAAAAATCACGAAGATACATTCTAACATTAATAGAAACAACAACAATTAAAAAGGCTTACCTTGCAGCCTTCACATGTAATGACACCATAATGGATTCCTGATGATTTGTCTCCACAGATCTTGCATGGAATAATTTCAATTTGAGCTGCAACAGAAGCACGCAACCAGTTAATTACATTTTCTTTTAAACACCTTATAAAAGCGTTCCCTGATCAGCATTTGTATAGTGAAAACTAATAACCTGCTAAACATTATACTGCATTAACTATTCATTGCTGAACTGTGAGGGTCCCCCTAGAGCCCTGGACTAAATTATGGCTGCTTGTTATATAATAGCTTTCGGGTTATTAAAATGGGTCATTTGAGAAGGTGTTTAAGAACCCACAAGAAGACTGGAATCAGCATTTCAAAGCTTTCAAGAACTGGAGAGTTCCGCAGTTTAGGCCTCAGAGCAAAGCAGATACTGAAATGTTTCCTCCAATCTCATTTTCTATCATTATTTTTAAAAGATCATAAATCTGTCTTGGCTGAGCATTATAGCTTGACTGCTAGAGAAAAATACGCTCTAAAAAGTCAGGTCTAGTTAGGAAAATGATTCAATTCAAAATATTAATAAGTTACATATGATGGTAAGAATTCCTTATCTTTTTAAAAATTAACGCAGTTGCCATGTGTTAAAAATTAGTCCATTTGTGTACAATCAGAACCTTTCAACCATAGAGTTAATATCCTGTTTGAATTTAATAATGATGAACCCTGACAAATAGGATGTGTTGCTTCTGAGTTCTTTACATTGGAAATTTAATTCCTGGTACAGAGGGCATGTGTTTCTACCCAACTGATTACTTAAAGATGCCTCATGCTGGAAGACCCGCAAATAACATGTATCACACCAAAGTTCTCAAATAAGGCAAAGCACATTTCTAAGCAAATACATATATATCTCGAAGTTAAAAAGAGCATAATTAAGGATAAAAAATAAGGAATAATTAGGCAAAAGAAAATCCTTAGATCAATTAATTATTAAATAGAATTTATATGTGAAATAAAGACCAATGTTGAGCTGTATAGACAGGATGGGAACAGTCACCAAGTTTACCTGGAATGTGTCATTACGCTAAATTCATTTTCCATGGTTTTCGCTACTGGGTATCATATTAGATTACCTACTGAGTTACACACACAAACACAACTGCAAGTGCCCAAGTCTATTTCATTTCTGTATAGCCCTTACCTAGCCCCAGACCTTACACAGAGTAATTTCTTTGTCCAAAGAATATGTCACATAGTGTAAGTACCACACATAGACACACAGCCCACTCTTTCTTCTAATGTAATCCCATATCCTGGGATGATTTCACAACCACTTACTTTGGATTTAAGGTGATGTTGCATTCAATATTTAGAGCACACATGAAACTATCGGATTTAACCTCATTATAAACCATGTGTACTGCTAACTCCCTTTCTCAGGGCCTAATACAAGTTAGATGGTGACTTTTAGGGAGTTAGATGGTGACTTTTAGGGAGTGCAAGCTATTCTAAAAGCTATCCATCATTTTTTTAGTGCTTGCACACTGAGTTTCTTTGCTGTCCAAATTTAGAGATTGTTCCAAATCTCACATCCAGTGTATCTTCTATACTCTGGAGGCTTTCTAATACCTCAATAATGGTGACTTTGGACACTAATAGGTATAGTTTGAGTTAAGCAACTTAAGCAAGTTAATATGTTTAAGGTTGCATTCAACGAAAGTTGTCATTTGCAAGTCTGCTTCATGTTAACACTTGGCTTGATTTCTTCAAGAAAAATTCTTTATGAAATATGAAGTCTAATAATGTCTCATACTGCACAGTCCTTCCAACATGTTTGTTTAATATAGTCAAGGCAAAGGTTTGTGCCACAGATCTGCAACTCTAGAGAAAGCGAGTTACGCCTAACATTTTTCAGAGACGTGCAAAAGCCAAGTGGAAGTAGAGAAATGCTGAAAGGTGCTATCAGCTGAGAGTTATTGCCTGCTTTTCCCTATATGAATTGAGTAGGCTAGAATGAGAACCAGCCTCCCTACCCTGATTCCTAGGAATATAATAATTAGGCAACATAAAGTCCTTGAACCACCTATTAAACAGAATTTATACATGAAATGAAGAAGACCTACTTGGAGCTGCTTCTGTCCATGTCTCACCTCAACGTGTAATGACAGAAATTAGGGATGAACAGACCTCTTTAGGTCCTAGCATTTAAGTCAGCATCAAAACTACCTGACGCTAAACTTGGGCCTTTCAAGAGTTATCTTCATTCCATCTTAACAATGAGGGAGATCAAGCCTGTCTATTTAGTCCTTTACAAGAATTTATGAAGGCCCTGGGCAGGACCTATTGAGAACACTGAGTAGAACTGCATCTGGACAAACTGAAAATGATATGCAGTATTCCTGTCCAGTTGGCCTGGACTCACAGTGGATTACTAATTAGAAGTGAAGTAACGATGTTTAAGGCTGTGACCAAGATGCCTGCCTGGCATGGAGGTCTGCTCATGATGGGGGTGGCCTTGGGAGTACCATACTGGCCCCAGCACTTCCACCCTTGGAATGGCTCATGTCCTGGTAGGGGTGAGGGTAGGGGTGCGGGTGGGGAGCAGTTGTAGTACAGACCCCAGAGTTTGGTGCCACTGTGACACAGGACTGATGGCCTGAGTCAGGCTTCAGCTCGCAGGGGTTTTCAGATCTGGAGGATATTTGAGCGGAGACACTCACGAGATCTGTGGAGGCCAAGACGCTTAGGATAAATGGACTCAGTGTAGATTCACTTGTATTTCCAAACAGGGGGGCCATTCACTTAGATCTTTGTCCCCATGGTGTCTGTGCTTAGTTCCAGTGGGCTAAAGAATCAGATTTAATTGAAACAGGCTTCACCGGGAATCTCACGGTAAGGTGGTAGAAGGGTTTCTGGATAGCAAGTTGAGGTATTCTGATTGGCTAAACTATTCTCCTAGGCTCCCTCCTGTTTGGTTCTCTTATCTCAGATGACAATTTCAGTTGCAAAGGCACTTTAGGAAATGGCTAAAATCCTCCTACTCCAAAAGCAAACCCTCTGAATGTGATCTGATCACACGTGTTGATATTCCCAGAAAGTGAGCATTTGCAGATTAGAGCAGGGCACTTGCTCAGCCCTTCATTTAACCCAGCGATGCACAAAAGCCCTCCCCATCCCTCATTTTACTCAATTTCCAGAATTTAAATGAATCCATGAGAAAAAACCGCAGTCAATGCCTTGCAAATTTTTCAAAAGGAGGCAGTTTAGTTTTGTGAATTTGAGTTTTCAGTCCAACAAGGAGGAGGAAGACAAAAATCCCTTTGCCCTTTGCCTTTCATCATGTAGGCTTTTCAGTTTCCCACCAGGTAGTGTGGTTATCTTCTCAAAACAATCTCCTTTTAACACAAATTATGAATCTTGGCCCATATATATATACTGCACACATTAACTCAGCCAGCATTTCAAAGGATGAGTTCTGTCAGACAGCACTACTGTCAACGTTCACAAGTATATTGATTAAATTAGCCCACATACATATTCATCCCAGCAAAGAAGTTTATTGTGTAATGGAATATCTGGAGCAAGAGGCGCACATATAATCATGAATTGGCTTCACAATGAACAATCTTGCTATGAAAAATTCTAATTTGCCCACATTTTCAGCTCTATTGCCTAAATAATTTGCTCTCTCATGCACCCTATGTAATTCAAGCAGGCTCTCCACACCTGCAGAGGCAAATGCAGTTTCAAGGAGCTGACAACAAGTGGCAGCGGGCATCAGGAAATCCTGAATGCAAGGGTGCTAATTAACCAAGTGGTCCTTGGGGCTAGGCTGTCATTTAGCACTGCACTTCTAGAAGAAGTTTGCTTTGAATTTTTAATTAGGAAAAGGGAAAAGAACTTGAGCACTAGCATTCTTAAGATGACATTTATTCCTCAGGACCTATCTTAGGAGATATCATTGTCCAGAGAACAATGCTCATTCTCCCAAAGAATTAAAAAAAATTGTATGACAGGCACCCAGTACTTCATTCTGTGGGTGAGTAGTGATCTCTCAATAATAATCTAATTTATAATATCTACATGTATTTGTGCTAATAATGTGTCATGCATTATATCTCACTCACTTCTCCAATACCCTATGTGGTAGGCATCACTACTTAATTGTTACTGTCATCATTGTCATCGTCATCATTGCACTCTTGTTAAGCAATCACTAACCGGGGCTCAAAAGACATCCCCTAAGTAGTTTGTTTAAACTTAACACAGTACTCAGGAATTGATGTCAACATCTCTTGCTGGGAGTTATCCGCTTAGTTTATAACTAAAAATAACCATCAACCTTCTAGGCCATTGATCTCAGTTTCACAAAATTCTGGTTAGAATTTTAACCCTAAAATGACCAATGCCAACGTTTGACAGTTCTTAAGGCCGGGCAGATTACTTAACCTCTCTGAGCCTCAAGTTTCATACTTGAAGATTCAAGGATGTGATACATAAATCACGTACCATATATATGATATCTGTATAAGCATTTTATATATGTATTCTCTATATATGCCCATCACATAGTTTGTAGAAATAGTTGGCACTCAATAAATAGTAGTTATTATTATTGTTGTTGTTGATAAGAAATCCTGCCTTATAGTGAAATGAAATTCTTTCCTCCAGACTTTAAGCTCTTTCCGAGGTGGGGATAGAGAAAAGCTGCTTATCCTCCAAATAATAGGACAGGCAGTTCCTACCAGCTACCACAGCAATCCTTCACAACATTGCTGCTTAACCGTTTGCCACAACACAGTGGTATGTTGCAATAAGTTGCAGGAGTGTCACAGGGAATTGGTTACTAATAAAAGTTTTACAAAATTAAAGTTTTTTGTTGGTTCACATAAAAACTAAACTAATATAGACCCAAGGTTACCCCAATAATATCGTTCATGCTAGCTCAATTGCACAACCAAATATTTTCTTGAATCGGACTGAATGGGGCGGGGTTACTGCTGGCTTGCCAGGAAACGGCCAATGGCCGAACCTTGGGTACACCTATGAGAACATGTCTGTCATGCTTATGAATGTCAACCAATTTTGTGTGTCTTGCAAAAATGGTCAAAAACTAGTGCTTTAAAAAGCCTATCTTTTACACAGATCTGTTGATGGTGTTCTTTTCTGGAGTGCAGACAATATGGAGGACTTTTCACTTGCTATGTTACATATTTCTCTAATGTTTGAATTTTTTACAACCAGCATGTATTACTTTTCTAAGCAGAAAAACCAATAAAGATTAAAAAGAAAAACCCTAAGGCATTTGATTTTATTTTCAGTAAAATGGCTTGAGTCCTTTATGGATTAGTCACTTTATTTATCCCCTGTTTAAAACTGCCAGGGTATTAAAGGCTTCTGCAGCTGCCTGAATGGCGGCCTGGCTTGCGTGTCAAGGTTAGCCGGGGGAGAGCTGCAGAGTCTTCACCTTATTCCCTGGAGGGACTTCAGGAGCGCCAGGCTTCTAGAATTTTGTGGCCCCCTTGTTTCAGGGCTTCTAAAGACGGTCATGCAGGTTGTGCTCTGCCCAGTGCGGCCTAGCTGAGGGGTCAAAAGTAGAGGCTGAAACGCCCCTGGCTGTGAGCCTTGCTGCAGAGCGACTGCAACAGCCTGGAGGGAGGAAACCTTTCTTCAATCTGTCTGCCCAGACAAGCTCCCTTTTTTCAAACCCTCCTTCCAGGGGTAGTGCCCCTTCTTTATAGTGCTAGGAGTGGACAGTTCAGCGAGCAACATGCTTTCTCTCCACTGCCATGGGAGGCCCCAGGACACCATAAGGGTTTGCAGAGAGCTCTCATTACATCTCCAGGTGGAAGGGGAACAGACCATCGACCTGGACCTGTGGCTTGGAATAGAGTATGGGTGTGTTCCATAGCACAGGCATGTTCAATGGCCATCAGGGATGAGGAGAGCCGAGTTATAGCTGCATCCTATGCAAACTAACGATGAACTTGTTTGGCCACCTGGTCCGGTAAGTATATTTGAAATATAACACTAATATGTTTCCCTAGTATATTATTTTCTTCTCTTGATTTTGGATTCTTTCACGACAGTATTTCGTCCTTGCTGAACATCACCAAAACAATTAGATCTCCAATTAGAAAGCTCTACTCCTTCGGTAAGCAGTCTCGCAGTCATTTTTGGCAACAATAGTAATGCCTGAGTTTTTGCAGAATTCTATATAGTTTTCAAAGTTTTTATCCTTGTTAGCTTGCTTTGATTTTGGTGCTTTCAACATCCCTAAAGGAGGCAGACAGGTATTATCATCCCCATTTTACAGATACGGAAAATGAGCCTCAAGAGGGTTAAATGGCTTCTTCTCTATGTCCAGATTTCCCAGGGTTTTGATGTAGAAATAGCCACAAAAAAGATAGACTTGGTGTCTCTTTCCTATTCAGGATTATTTGATGTGTTTAGATTTATGCCATCACTGATCTGGGGCTCTTAGGAGGACATGACACCAAAAAGAAAGCACTGGGAGTGAATTCAGCTAAGAGGTGAAGTTGGCCCTTCCAGGTCTCCCTCTGAGACTGAACTCCCTGGGTGGCCTCAAGCAAGTCACTTACTTACACCTCCACTTCCTCCATCCATAAAATGGGAATAATTCTTACCTCCCAGGCAGGTGGTGGTAAATGAATGCTCACAAAACTCTTTGAAGATGAAAAACCTATATAAATGAGAAGCTTCAGGAAGCTTGCCATATCATTCTTGGCAAAGATTGCGACGCTGTGTCCTATTACCCATATCCAGCTATGCCACAAGGAGAATAAAAATTACACAGTACCATAATTCTCATCTGCTAGCTAGACTTACTTAAATTTTTTTTAATCATTGGTTTCCAAGATGCTTTCCCGAGGGACTGATGGGTCCAGATGTTACTATCTTATTCACAACTTAGAAGAAAAAGAGCACTTATATGGAGAAGTCGCCTCTCTATGCAAAGTCCTTGACCTAGCTTTATCTAGGGCTTGTACAGTCTTGCCGGGGCATCATGGAAATGGCACGATTCCCACTTGTTAACATAATAAACATATATGTCACCCTCTGACATCCCAGGCTTATTAAGTTGACATCTGACTCAAATGACTCTATCAAATTATAGCCATTAAAAAAAATGTTCTGCACCTTACTAAATAAGCCACTTCTCAAAAACTTCAAGTGGATTGTAATTTCTCCGGAAAACTTAATGGCTTTAAAAAAACCATTTTTCAATAAAAAGTGTTAAGTATACCTACCAAATGCACACACACACACACACCTCAAACCATCAAGAGATCAAACATTTGTGAACTAAATTTAAAATAAGACAAAATTGAAGTTTTGGAACTTTGACGATTTTTCTTCAGTCTTTTAAAGACTTAGGTGTGTAAGAGTTAAAATACTGGGCCAGAATGCCCCCCATCTGAATTCAGAGAAAGCTGAGCTGTGTGTGCAGGAAATCTCTGAAGAATAAGGAAGCCAGGCACATCTTCTCATATGGCTTTCTGTGAATATGCAGGTGGTTCTGACAATGGGAACTGAATATTAATCCTTTGTAATATGTTTCCATCCCTACTAGATTAAGCTTTCTAGAGAAACTGACTCACATTCCCTGATGCATATGTATCTCTGCTAAAAGCCAAATCCAAATGAGCACTTTTATCCCTAGACAGGGAAATTCTGTCAAATCAGAGAGGAAACAGATTTTTCATATAGAAGAACAGTGGGTGGCTTTGATTTTTAGATCCAGTTCTCTCTAGAATTCTCCTATCACATAGTAATGCACAAACTGTTTAACTTTAAGGCAACTGACTCTTTACCTTTTTTGGTATCTACCTGGTAACTAATTTAAACCTTGAGTGAAAGACCTGAGCAGCAAGAGAATAAGCTTCCTAATACTTCATCCTACTCATCTAGTGGGTCATATACTAAGTAAGTTCTCACCCAATAAATGATGCCACCATGATCAGCAACACAATCCTTTTTTTTCTTTTTGTTTTTCCTCTCTTTTGCCTTTGTAAACAACAGAACGTATTTGTTGTTAAGGATTTGTGGGGTTATGTGATATCAAGGGCTAAGATAAAGGTAACTGGCTATTTAACCAATGGTTCTCAGTTGGCATAAGGTCCCTCTAAGATTCTAGAATTAACTACATTTTAAAATATAAAGTCCTTGAAGATTTTCTAGGACCCTGGGATCAGTAACATTTAACAAAAGTCCTCTTTCTCTAGAATCTCTCGGGGTCGGTTAAATGTCATTTCTTATCAGCAGGAAAGAGAACCCATTTATTTTGCTAAGTGATTAGACAGTGCTCAAGGGAAATTCCTAATAACGTTGTTTCCAACAATGGTGTCCCTTACATAATTCTGGATAATACTAGACAAAAAAAGTCATCTGACTCATAGAACTGCATACATCTTTTCTTGCGATCAACCTCACTCTAGATACCAATTCCTTTTTTTCTCCTTAACAGGAACAATTACGCTACATTTAGGTGAAATCTTCCTTACAGCTGAGAGCACTGGGGTCAACTCTGCTTTCATTGCTCAAGGTCTGTTTTTCACAACAGAAAAGAACATCTTTAAAACCAAACCAAATCTGGTGATCTAGTTTCTGCTCAACCAAAAACATCAGAATTACACTTACTGCGTTTTATGAAACAATCTTACTTTACCCAATTACCCCCAACATTCTCACACCTAAGCCTATGAGAAAACCACTCCACTTTCCAGCTGTCTTAACTTCACACCAAATTTCACATAACCCCACAAATTCTTAACAACCATTGATTACTAATTCCACCTGCACAATTTCCATGACCCCCCCCATAACTGTGCAGTCACAAAACCCAGCTGCATGAAGTAAGATGTGCAGAAATGGGTCAAAATAACAATCCAGATTAAGTCATAAAAGCTTACCAGGCAAAGGAACCCATCATTTCTTTCCATGAGCTCTGATGGCATTCTGAAGATCTGCTACTGCTCATTGCATAGATGTCACTCAAGAAATATTCCCCAACTAAATAAACTGGATTCATGGTAAAAGATTAGAAATAACTTATTAACCACTTTAACATTGTAAGATCTTGAAGAATTAGTGACCAACTCCTAGAAATTCAACTAGTTCCTTCACCTCCAATTTCCAGGACATGGTCATTAACATCTAAACAAAAAATATGGCAAGTTCTAAGCCTTTCAAATACATCACAAATGTATTTCTGAATTGTGGCTCAATGGTATGTCAAAAAATTCTCTTTTGTAATGCTTTTCTAAGACAACCAGTTCAGCCAGGCATACTAATGACCAAACAACCCGAGGACTTGTTTCTGACTTTCTCTAAATGCATGGTCTTTAAACTTGCTGATTAAAGAAACCTTTCCATTCTTAATTACAACATATAAGCTCAACCTGGATATGGAGAATGGCTAGCAATATTTGTGGATAGCTGAAGCACAGTTATTTCTGTGCCTATTCCCAAAGGGGAAGCAGCAGGAGCTGGTGGCTATTTCTTAGTAGGAAAGGGAAATACAGAAAGAGGCAGCAGAGCCTTGGGGATTTAAGTAGTTGTGAGACATAAGGAGAAGAAATGCTCTGGACCAAGCTAAGAGATGGTCAGATTTATTTTAAGAAGGTCTGACATCTGAGCATCAATGCACACACTATAACACCTCATAAATGTCATTTTTTCCCCAAGAAAACGAAATGTATAGCCTGTGTGTTTATCTTGAAGCCACTTATTCTTATGTAAGTCATGCACTAGAGGCAAAGTAAGAACACAACAGCCATGTAAAGTTATCAAAATGAGGCCCGCACCACTGTCCTTCCTATTCCATTTTCAGTTTCTGCTCCTCTAGTCCAAGGTGCTTCTTTTGCCTGCAGAGACAAACATTTCAGATGACATTCTATGACTGTCCTGAAAATACTGCTATCAGCTATCCACTGTTTGGCAGTGTGTGTCTCTGTCATTTAAGATAGCTTGAGTGAGTGAGTGTGACATTATCACTGCAGTAAGTGAATCTTTCTAATTTGCAGTAAAAGTATACCATTCACACACTTTGGTACTTCAATACGGCAAGGTTTTGAAATCCATTTCACAAGTGGTGGCAGCACATTTCACATCGGATGGAAACGCACTCTGATTGCTAACAGCTGCTGTGGGCACAGCTTACTGTCACAGCCAGAGCTCAGAATAGCAGGTCCTTTTTAATGCCAATAGCTGCTACCATCTTAAATGGTAACACAGGCACACACACACCACACATACACACATACATATACCACACGTGCACACCGTATGCTCACATGTACCACACATACGTACACTACACTCACATATACCATGCTCACACACACCACGGATGCACACCTCACACCACGGCACACATGCACACCTCACACACACACAGCACACAGGCACACCTCACACACACACGGCACACATGCACACCTCACACACACACGACACACATGCACATCTTATACATGGCACACAGGCACACCTCACACACACGGCACACATGCACACCAACACATACACACGGCACACATGCACACCTCACACACGGCACACAGGCACACCTCACACACATGGCACACAGGCACACCTCACACACGGCACACATGCACACCTCACACACAGCACACCTGCACACCTCACACACGGCACACAGGCACACCTCACACACACACACGGCATGCAGGCACACCTCACACACACGGCACACAGGCACATCTCACCCACAGCACACATGCATACCTCACACACGGCACACAGGCACACCTCACACACACACGGCACACAGGCACATCTCACGGCACACATGCACGCCTCACACACACATGGCACACATGCACACCTCACACACACACGGCACACATGCACACCTCACACATGGCACACCTCACACACACACACGGCATGCAGGTGCACCTCACACACACGGCACACAGGCACATCTCACCCACAGCACACATGCACACCTCACACACGGCACACCTGCACACCTCATACATGGCACACAGGCACACCTCACACACGGCACACAGGCACACCTCACACACACATGGCACACAGGCACATCTCACGGCACACATGCACACCTCACACACACATGGCACACATGCACACCTCACACACACGGCATACATGCACACCTCACACACGGCACACATGCACACCTCACACACGGCACACAGGCACACCTCACACACACACGACACGCAGGCACACCTCACAGACACACGGCACGCAGGCACACCTCACACACACACGGCACACAGGCACACCTCACACACATGGCACACAGGCACACCTCACACACGGCACACACACACACCCCACACACACGGCACACATGCACACCTCACACACACGGCACACATGCACACCTCACATACGGTGCACATGCACACCCCACACACATGGCACACAGGCACACCTCACACGGCACACATGCACACCTCACACATGGCACACACGCACACCCCACACACACGGCACACATGCACACCTCACACACACACGGCACACATGCACACCTCACATACGGCACACATGCACACCTCACACACGGCACACATGCACACCCCACACACACGGCACACAGGCACACCTCACACACAAGTCTATTCAGCTGCAAGTCCTACCTCCACTTGCTGAGAACCTGCGTGACTAGGCACCAAGGACACAGCACACACACACCCCCACCCCACATACATACAGTCCACACACACACAACACATATACACCACACGCACCACAGATGCACACCATACATGCCACACACACACTGCACGCGCACCCTACACACACACCCCACATGCTTACACATACACCGCACCCCCCCACCCCCAACATATGGGCCTACACACGAGTCCATCCAGCTGCAAGTCCTACCTCCACTTGCTGAGAACCTGCGTGACAGGGCACCAAGGACACAAAAAGGATGCACAGAACCCACCAGCGCACCTCATCTTGTTACATTAGCTTCACTGCATAGGAATTAAGGATGAAAGTGAAAACTTTTTTTTTTTTTTTTTTAAGGAGAAAGAAGAGAGTTGATTATGACCTTGAAGACAAAGTGTAGAGATTTGATTTGCAAAATTTAGAGTCTGGGGTTGAATCTCTACCCTGACATTTGTTAGCTATGAGAACTTGGACACTTTCTTAATCTCTCTGTGCCTCAGTTTCCTCACCTTTAAAACGAGCCCTATCTCATTATTACAGGGTACACAAGTAAAGTGCCTGTAGCATCAGTGCCCACCACATAGCAAGTGCTCCATAAATGTTAGCTATAATCATCATCACTGTCTTTTTTTTTTTCTTTAGACAGGGTCTCACTCTGTCACCCAGGCTGGAGTGCAGTGGTGCGATCACAGCTCACTGCAACCTCTACTTCCTGGCCTGAAGCAATCCTACCACCTCAGCCTCCTGAGTAGCTGGGACTACAGGCACACAGCGCCACACCTGGCTTTTTTTTTTTTTTCCAGTAGAGATGGGGTTCCACTATGTCGCCCAGGCTGGTCTTGAACTCCTGGACTCAAGTGATCCACCTGCCTTGGCCTCCCACAGTGCTGGGATCACTGTCTATCTTTTAAGGATGATGGTATTTGGCAGGGGCTGCAGCTGGAGTTGAGGGACCTATCAGAAGAATGAAGGATAGGTCACTGTATTCCTTTTGTATAATGACATAGAGTTTAGCAGCTTTATTTCTAACACAGAGGCCTAATGTGAGAACACTAACTAGGGCACGATAGAAAGAAACCAGTGTTTCTTTCTAGGGAAAGCCCACAGTGAGGCTGGCATCTTGGAGAGGTGGTAAGTGGAGGAAGTGGGAGAGAGGCCTCACACACTGGTAAAGTGGGGAAAAGACCGAACTACAGGGTTTGGAGGCTCTCACAACTGCCCGTGCAGTGAGCAGAATTCACCAAATGCCTGTAACACTTTGTGACCCTCTTTCTCCAGAGCTCAGCTTCCTCATCTGTTCTTAGGCATAGTGCTGCACTACATAATCTTCCAGAGCCAGTCCCGCCGTATTACACCATGATGTGAAGAGTGAGCTGAACTCTCATTTCCCCATCAGGGACCTCTTTTTATGGCAAAACCCAGCAGGTTTCATCTTGTCAGGGAAAAGGGATAGAAAGTGGAAGAGAATTCTACCTGGTAACTAATTTTTCATTTTCATTGGTTTAGGAAAGGAAATACAATGAACTGTTCTCTTCAAGATCCAAAATAAAAGTTCTGGCAGCTAGAACACCGTTTTTATACACCGAACCCCTCGTGCTCTCCCTGCTTTTTTTTTGTTGTTGTGCTTAATGTTAGAAAATAACATTACTACTATGAAACAAAGAGAATTTTTTTTCAAAACCATGTCTTGCCATTACAGATGAGACAAGGCAACACTATGCTAATATGCTGTTGATGTAAAAATAAAAGTTTTTTTCCCTTGAAAGTAAACGTGCTAGGACAGAGTTAGAGTGTTATTTTTTTTCCCCTCCCTTTGAAGGCCACTAATTGTGCCCTTTTGCTTTAAATCAATAGAGGCAAAGCCCACAGCAGATAGTGTCAGTAATGCAAATCCATTTCCTATTGTAATTCACTTTTCAGAACAAAACCTTTTCCATCAGCAAAGCATTTTAGAACCTCAAGCTACACTGTTCCCACCTGCAACTGTCTAAGGTATTGGAGGTCAAGGACAAAGTCCAAGGCCAAGTCAAGGACCATCAGGACACAGAGGAGTAATTTCTGAGGCAGCCCCCGGTGGTAACATAAAAGCGTAATATTCATCAGACAAGTGCCTTCGCTGTGAGATGTTGGGGAACCAAGCCCAGTGGGGTGGCTGGCGTCAGCTCAGTGTTCCAGAAAAGCCAAACTGTTCACCACGACTTGCCCTGATTTTGCCTTCACTGATATTCAAAGAGGCCTGAAGCAGTTATTGAAAGCAATTCCAAGAAATCGAGTTAAAAAAAGAAAATTAAAGTTTAGAAAAAAATCATTTGAATAAGTGTGTAGACTTACAAATAAATTCTGAATGGAACAGAATTTTGGGGGGGTTCATAACCCTTGGTATATTTGTTTTAAAAAATCAGCCGCACCTCAAACACACCCACCAACGATGAGACGAATGGCTAGCACTTATGAGGAATTATTATTCATTTAAAATACCCTTTAAACTATGTCACAAAGATAAATTTGTTTAGTCCTTACCTGTCCCCACCCTTCAAAATAAACCATAATATTTCTATTGAAGCCAGTTTCTTGTTCTTGGAATCAGCTTTTTGAGTTGTCAGTTAGGCTAGATGAGCTAATTAGTATGGAACTTAACACTGTCAGTAGCAAAACAGGTGCTCTATCAGAGAAATATCAGTCCATTTTAGGAATGTTTTTGAGAGTGAATTGTGGTATCTATGAGAGAAAAATCAAGCCTTTTCCCTCTTCTGGTCTGCTACAGTAAATGGTGTGACACAAGGATGTTTCACTGCCCAATTAGCACGGTCCATTTTAAAGTGAATCTATTATTTTCCTTTCCTTCCTCATTCTTAACTTTTAGACACTGCAAATTAACCTCAAAGAATGTCTTCTTTGGGCATAATTTTACAAATATTCTTTAAGATCCTTTATCACATTTCAAAGCACTTTGCGAAAACAAAATGTCCTCAGTGGGGCAGGTGCGATCTCAGGAATAGTGATAGAATTCATTTTAAATAAGTCTGTGTGATTTTTCTACTGTATCATTTCAGGGTCTTTCCTTAAAGAGGCTTTAAGGAAGAACTTAAAATGGAGAAAGCCAACTTTTGAACGTGGTGATCACGTTGCCTTCAGTCTCTTCTATGTCAGCGAGTCAAGGGGCTGTGGAACCATCCGTTCCATCTGCTACATGGTTTCTCACCCTTCTCCTAACCTGACAAATACTATGTGGCATCTCCATCATGGTTGACATTGCTAGGCCCTACCTTATTCAACTCTAACTGAAAAATGGGGAGCAAGAAAGGATTATGTAAGAAAAAATGAAAAACTTTGAGGGCCAACTAACAGATTTCCTAAACTAATGATGTATTTTAATATTCCAGGGATTTGCTTTAGGACAAATTGTTATTTGGATGGATGCTTGTCTATTGAGAGAGTAATTATTAAACTAAAGGAAATTGGTAACAAATACTTTAGCAATGGCTATAAATGACCAGTGGGCCAAGGATTTTGAGATAGTGAGAGACTTCTCCAGGAATGTAGTCATTCATTTCACTCCAGTGTGGCTCTTTTCCTCCATCTGCAGTAAGCCAAAACAGATCCCAGGAGAAACAGATAGAGACAGGAAAATAGGTAGCAGTTCTGTATAGTCTTCAGTAACAGCTCATAAACCTTAAAAAAAATGGGATTTTGGGGCCAGGCGCAGTGGCTCACGCCTGTAATCCTAGCACTTTGGGAGGCCAAGGTGGGCGGATCACGAGGTCAGGAGATCGAGACCATCCTGGCTAACACAGTGAAACCCTGTCTCTACTAAAAATACAAAAAATTAGCCGGGCGAGGTGGTGGGCGCCTGTAGTCCCAGCTACTCAGGAGGCTGAGGCAGGAGAATGGCGTGAACCCCAGGGGCGGAGCCTGCAGTGAGCCAAGATCGCGCCACTGCACTCTAGCCTGGGCGACAGCGAGATTCCATCTCAAAAAAAAAAAAAAAGGGATTTTAATAAAGCCCATTTTTGTATTTGTAAACATAAAATGGAATAAAACGATGATAGTTCCAAAGGACTTCCTGTGGGGAAAGCTTCAATGTCACAACTAAAATTTACATCAAATTTCCCAGCGCACCCTTGTCTTCAACCCGAGGTTGTGTAAGGGAGGTTTGCTGGGCCTGGAAACAGGGAATTCTGTGTGACTGCAGTAAAAGCACCAAGCGGCCTCGTGACCAAACTGTCCTGCCTCTGATTTCTGAACTGGTGGCTGAAGTCAGAATTGTCCGTGATTACTATGCGATTATGACAATGAAAGTCACCATTCTGTGTTCTTTTGAGCAGGATTTTCCCTTGTGTTGTCCCTCCATTCAGCTTCCCACACTCACTGCTTGCGCAGAATTTTGTTAGTCAGGGGAGTAGCAATTCTGACACAACCGAAAGTGTGTACGATCAACAGTGGGGTAATCTGGATATCTGACACATACTGTGGGTGTGGAGATGCTCCTATGTTGTGGTGGATGATAGCCTTCGAATGTTCTTTGTTGTCTTCGTCGTCATCCACTCTATTAATTTTCTAGAAGAAAGCTAGTGGCCAATATTTTCTTCCAACAAATTCACTGGCTCCAACCTTGACACCAAAATGAGGATTGAGCATCAAAGTTCTTACGTTGTCATTGCCCCAAACTACTTGGAGCTACTTCTTATGCAGCTGCTGTTAGTGCCAATGTGATAAGACACAGTTGTACTTTATAGTCCCTCTCCTCCTTTTTTTTTTTTAAGATAGGGTCTCTCTCTGTCACCCAGGCTGGAGTGCAGTGGCGTGATCTCGGCTCACTGCAACCTCCACCTCCCCCAGGGTTCAAAGGATTCTCCTCCCTCAGCCTCCCGAGTAGCTGGGATTACAGGCGCCCACCACCATGTCTGGGTAATTTTTGTATTTTTAGTAGAGACAGGTTTCTCCATATTGGCCAGGCTGGTCTGGATCTCTTGACCTCAGGTGATCCACCCACTTTGGCCTCCCAAAGTGCTGGGATTACAGGTGTAAGCCACCATGACTGGCCCGTTTTTTTGTTTTTTGTTTTTTGTTTTTTAAGGAAAATGGCCTGGTTTGGTTTCTTCACTTACCCTTTTCAGCATATTAACTATTGTTTGTTTTCAAATATCAAGCTCACTTTTCTAGGAGAACTATGGCCACCATGGAGAATATGAAAACATTGCTAAAGGAGGTGAAAGCCATTTCAGAAGAAGAGTCATATATTAGCTTTTGGCAGTGACAGCGTTATGGGCACGGACATTCAGCCTTTCCAGTTGACTGCTTTGAAGGGGCAATGTTCACGTGGAAGTATACCTCCTAGTACGTTTGCTAAAATAAAATCAGTTTCATTACCTAATAACATAAATGACTTTGGGAGAAAACTCTGAGTCTCATGTTTTATTTCTCCTGATAATGCTGTTCAATTAGGGCAGACTTTGTTGAAATTCTGATTTCATTACCCATCACTGCTGCATGAAAATACGCTTTCTGAAGTCATGCTCTGAAAGAAACTAAGTTGTTTGCTACAAGTACCCCTACACCGAAATTAGAAAATTATACGACAAGAAGTTTACTTCAGCCTGCAGTTGGGACATAGGTTATTACTGAAAGTAGTCATCGGCATGGTTTCTGGTTTCACAGTAAAAGAAGACGACTTGAAAGGACTCAGTGGTTTTGATGCTCTTCTGAAATGAAAACACTCAGTGAGTGCATAGCACTGGGTTGTCATTAATGTCAGCCAAGCGAAAACACTGTCTCCACGAACACTGCAGTCATTTCCCCGCCGAGACCATGACTTTCCACTCCCTGGCATTTTGGGCACTGTGCTAGTACTTTTCCAAAAGAGACTCTTAAGGCAATTCATTCTAGATAATCAAACACACACAACAGTCTTAAATGAATAGGTGGGCTGAATTTGCTAAAGTCAGCCAACAATTTCCAGGGGAGAATGTGTTATTTTCTGAGAAATACTGTAAGGCAATGATGAAACCCTCAAGCGCTGGGAGGCACTAAGTATAACTACTACACTTCATGGTAAATAGCATTAGTTTATTTATTTATTTATTTGAGACAGAGTCTCACTCTGTCCCCCCAGGCTGGAGTGCAGTGGTGCGATCTCGGCTCACTGCAACCTCCACCTCCCGGGTTCACGCCATTCTCCTGCCTCAGCCTCTGGAGTAGCTGGGACTACAGGCGCCCGCCACCATGCCTGGTTAAATTTTTGTATTTTTAGTAGAGACAGGGTTTCACCGTGGTCTCGATCTCCTGACCTCATGATCTGCCCGCCTCGGCCTCCCAAAGTGCTGGGATTACAGGCGTGAGCCACCGCGCCTGGCCAATAGCATTAGTTTAAAATCATGTTGTGGATAAAAATGTAATCAAGTAGCTTTACATTGCTCCTATTAAACTTGATACACACAGTTTAACATGGTCTTGTGGAAGAAAACAGGAAAAATCTCTGGCATTCTCGATATGTTCTATGATATGTAGCAGCTCTTATGTTCTGTGTCTGTTGCCTATTTTGTAAACAGGCAGCAAAACACCATACTTTATCCCAAAGTTACGAGAAACAAGGAATTAAGCATGTTGTGTTGGATGGAGTTAATGATATAATGTTAAAAAAACCCCCACAGTTTCCATCTACTCTCTTGCTCTCTGCAATCAAGCTGGGCACGAGAGAAGAAAATAAAGCGATTTTCTTAGGTAGTGAGCGAGTGTTGGAAAGTGGCATTTACTATATCACCAGGGCATATTTGTTGTTGTTATTTTTCCTCCCCCATTCATTGCCCATGAATTAATTTAAGAAACAAGGCATCAGGGAATAGGCTAAATATAGAACAGTATTTGCTATGTTTTTTGGTGTCAAGCACTATAAGACCAAGGTACTAAACTTTGAATGAGAAAATATTCTGCAGTTTCTCAGGATCTCATATGTTTGTCATACTTCCTACAGTGGTAGTATACTATTTTTAATATCACTTTTATATTGCCGTGATTTTTAAACACCAAGGTAAATTCCCACAGAAAGATTGCCTGGGGATAGGTATGTGTGTGTGGGAGGGAGGATCTGGCGATACTCATATGGTAATCTTTTTACTTCATCCATTTTCTCCGCTTTCAAATTACAAATTCAAACTGTAATGTCACTCTCCACCCCCTCCCATCTCCTTCCCAATCAACAAAAAAAATAAAATTCATATTTTACTATGTGCATTGTGAAACAGCCTACGATAGGACACCAGTGTTTTTTAAAGTCGTACTTTTTATAAAGTGTCTGATTTTCTTCTGGCCATCAACTGAATTGTAAGGACAACATAGCTCATTTTATGAAACAAAAGTGATACTCGAAAACTAAGTGGCTGAAGATGTAATTGTCTATATGTGAGCTGCTTCTGATCTTGAAAAAAGTGTAGAAGAGGGGCCGGGCGCGGTGGCTCACGCCTGTAATCCCAGCACTTTGAAAGACCGTGGTGGGTGGATCATGAGGTCAGGAGTTCAAGACCAGCCTGGCCAAGATGGTGAAACCCCATCTCTACTAAAAATACAAAAATTAGCCGGGTGTGATGGCACACGCCTATAATCCCAGCTACTTGGGAGGCTGAGGCAGAGAATTTCTTGAACCTGGGGGATGGAGGTTGCAGTAAACTGACATCGTGCCACTGCACTCCAGCCTGGGCAGCAGAGCGAGACTCCGTCTCAAAAAAAAAAAGAGGAACATTTAAGACTTGAAATTTAGATGGAAATTTTAAAGTTTTAAGTTGTTCATATTCTACCCCAAACACATTCATCTCAAAAAATAATATTTAAAACCACAGAATTTATAATTTATGCATCAATAGTTTCTCCTTTAAGTGGTCACCAAAAAGATATCAAACTTTTTTTGCTATAAGAGCATATTTAAAAAATATCAATGAAAGTGTTACCAGTTTTCAATCCTCCTCACTTGGATATTAAAGGGATTAAAGTTATTGTCAGCACACACATGGATCAGCTTTCAATGGAAAAAAATTAATGTTTTTTGACGTTGTTTCTTTTCCTTAAGGCTCAAGGACACTAGGAAAAAGACGTAAATAGAAGTATATATTATCATCTAGATGGTGACTCTCCAAGGGGATGATGAGGGAACAGAAGTAATGCTACCGTAATTCTGAAATAATAAAAGCTCAAGCAATGAATGGCTGAATTCACACCTCAAAATTTCATGGAAGACAGGCATACAAAAATAAGCTTTCAAAATTGAATGAACTCATTACCACAATTAAAGAAAACAAAAAGAAACATTTTGCATAACTGCTGGTTTTGCTGCTCCTTCTGCTAATTGAGTTTGTCTGGAAGAGTCACTGTGTGGACCACTGATGCTTCAATGCACTTAACCAACACCTTTAGAAGAAAACAGGATAGCTACAAAGTAAGTGGTATCTTTTTATGTTTCAGATTTCCATAAGGCGATTTCACAGCATTCCAGAGTGAAATCAATTAAGAAATAACTATAGCTATATAGGGAATATGCACCACATTAATATATTTATGGAGACTATATCTAGGCACATTTATTTTCAGCATTTGAAAATTACTGGTGAGAGTGAGTAACGTCCCTTCCCTGTTGTTTTGATAATCTCATGTCTTTTAAGCAAAAGGAAATGTATACTGCATAATAGCTTTACCACTCTGACCTCAATATGGAGTAAAATGACAGATAACAAGCAGAAGCCGGTCAGTTTCACAAGTAAGTGATTCTGATGCTTTGGCTTATCCTGGTCCCTGCTCGGTTCCCACATCTGGCTGACTTAGTTAAAACCTGCCATTTCTAAAGTTTAAGAAATTAAACATAGTTTGGGAGTACAAAGAGCCATCTTTGCTCTGATCTCATTAACAACCTCATAAGAGTTCATTTCCCTCACTAACTGTCCTCAGGAACGAAAGTTAAAAGACCTTGAATAATTTTTCCTACCGCCCCACAATGATACTGTACTACTGTCCTCTTTCCTGGTCTGAAACTCCTCTGGAAAGAGATGCACAGCCTCTAGTAAATCATAGTTTTTGTTTTGTTTCGTGTACTCTAAAGAGCTACATGGAACCTTTTAAATCATTCAATGCCAGGTCCATAAAGACCTCTGTGATTAACAAATCAAACCCCTTTCTTTTCCGTCAACGCACCTGAGGCTGAGAGGTAGAGTGACTGTCCCAAGGTTACCAAGCTGGGGCAAGACCAAGGTGATACTGCCACCGTCTGTTCATTCTCCTGCCACCTTTTCAACTAGGGTTTATCCCAACCTCCTCATTTCACAGAGAAAAACAGAACCAGTGTGAACAGAAACAATTCACTTGGGAAGAGTGAGCCGAGGCTCTTTTATCAGTGTAGCTGGTTGCACTTCGGTAGCCACAGGGGACCTGACTTTGAGGACACAAAACACAGGATCCTTCGTGGTTCACAGTGGTGGCATTAGGGAGAGGCAATGAGCCTTGCACCGTAGGTAGAACACGATGCAGCTGCAGGTGCAGAGAGTTATCAGGGAGAGAAGGGCCCAGAAGACTGCGAAAATGATAGTGGTGTCAAACAGGAAAATTACACTGAAATTACACCATGTCTATTTTACATTTTCCTCAGTCTCCGTCCGAGCCACAAGTACACTGCAGGCATTTTAGAGATACAGCAGCTTATCTTGCTTTTTGAAAAGTTTTTCTTAATATTTGTCCTAGGGTTCACAGGAAATGAAAAACCCAAGGCATCCCTCGCCCTCTCCCTGCAAGTCACCTGCTATGAATACCTGCATTCATTCTTCAAAGCATTTATTACTCCCTGGAATGCCACATATTTATTACCTGTCTCCACACATTAAGAATAAGATGTATAGAGCAGGAACCTGTCATGCTTCTCCATCCTATCTTCTCAGTGCCTGACACACAGCAGGTGCTCCAAAGGAATAAATAAATTAGGAAATCCTACCACCTCCTTCTACCATGTAATATCTACTACCCTGGAGTGGAATGAAAGGGTTAAAATACCCAATGACAGCCTCAGGTCTTTCCTTCTTTCCTGTAGAGTGTGGAAACTCTACAGGAAGAACCAACACAAATTAAAGTGTCTGTCTAAAAAATCAACTGGGGCAGGCATCTTCTTCTGAACTACATTTACTAGAGCATGCCACCCACAGATGTCAAAGGAATTCAC
The DNA here is from genome assembly GCF_006542625.1 of Nomascus leucogenys. Classification (NCBI taxonomy): domain Eukaryota; kingdom Metazoa; phylum Chordata; class Mammalia; order Primates; family Hylobatidae; genus Nomascus; species Nomascus leucogenys. The sequence continues at coordinate 79,789,903 of NC_044386.1, forward strand.
CGGATTAAAAGAAAAGGCTGGTGGTGAGAAAGTTAATAACTACTCTTGTGACATCTAGGGCTGGGCTACAAGTGGTCAGCACATGGACCTCTCCATATATGTTGTTAGATGTCAAGGAGTGGCTTTACAGATAGACAGCCTTGGACCCCAATGCTAAATCTTCCACTTATTAGCACTGTGATCATGGGCAAGTTATTTAACCTCTCCAAACCTCTATTTCCTAATCTCTACCACAGAGATAACAGTACCTACTTCACAGGGCTGTTACGAGGCTCAAATGCAAGAATATATGTAAGCAACTAGCTCAAGCCTGGCATACAATGGTAACTGCTATTACTATTGTTATATGAGCTATTGATATTTTTATCTGATCCCAGATAATACTCAATAATCAAAGTTAATCTCCATCTGCTTTTCTGAACCAGGAATTACTGCTTTATCCTGGGATTACTATAAGGTCAAGATGGCAAGTGAGTTTCAGCTCATATTCTGAGTCACATGGATTTCAAGTGAATGCTTGGGGGCTGGTTGAGATGCACTGTGCTGTGATTGATTGTGACATGTGCCAAGGGTGTGGAGCCAGGCTTGTTGGTTGGTTCTAATATTAGAATTGGTAAGCCTCTTGTAGTAGTATCACAGAGACTAACAGCTATTTTAATATTATATAATAAAGCATAGAGAAATCAAAAGAATGGGCTAAGAGTCAGATGGTCTAAGTTCTAATTTTAGCTCTGCAACTAACTGGTGAGAAGATCAGAATACGCCACCCCAAATTATGATGCTTTGGCATGAAGATTATTTTGAGCTGAAAGCAACTGAGAAACAGCAGAAAAAGCTCTCTACCCTACCCCTATCTGCCTATAGGCAAGGCATACATTTCCCCTTGTAAAGGTGCCCTCTGCCCCAACCCCAGGAAGAGGAGACAACCCTTATCACTACAGATGGGCACTGACTTAAACCTGCTAAAACAAACCTTATTGAAGTAACCCTTGTCTTCTATTAGTTCCCACATATATTTACCTTCCCACAATTTATGGCCCCTAGAAGCCTCAAACCATTTTCCTTTATCTTGTCACTTCTCCATAAGTTTATTGCCCTTTGTTAAAATGGTATACAACCCTCCAGATCTGATGACCTTCTTGGGGGTATTCACTTAATTTCCGTGAGGCCCCCTCATATACATATAAAATAATCCCTTTTCTCCTGTTAACCTGTCTTTTGTAAGTTTATTTTGTGGGGCCCCAGACACTGAATATAAGCAGGTAGAGGAAGAAGTTGGGTTTTTTCCTCTCTAACACTGAGTAAGTGATTTTAATCCAGTCACTTCTCTTTCTCTGTAAAGTTATTTCCAATTGAAGTACTGTGATTTGCTGATAATTGATTTTTTTAAATGTAAGTAAAGTAAAATACATATAGCTATGACAGGGCCTGGGGTACAGGATGGGTATTTGTTGTGATTATTTGAAAGAAAAATAAAAGCACAAGGCTATTATATGGAAGTGTAACAGTTAAATATTTTCTGTCCTCATTCAAAAAGATTGACTCTTTCTATCAATGAGAAATATATTCACAATGAGATAAAATTGCAATATTTTTGGCACTAAAAAAAAATCAGCAAATGCTTAGTAATTCTCCAAGAAAGACAAGACTGTTGTGAATATGGGGGCTCTTTAATAACCAAGGCACCATTTAAAAATAGCTAGAATCAATTACAGGGCTAATGACCCATTGAAAGGCTTATTTAAATACCAAAGCCAGCACTGAACAATCATGGAAAATATGACTTAAAAGGGCTTTAGAGAGCAGAAACCAGGAACCGCAGTTGAAACAAAAAAACACATTATCCTAGAACTCTAGCTACTTTGGTGAGAAACATTCAGGATGTGAAAAATCTCAGGGGAGTTCTCAGGCTGGGTAAGAGAAGCCACTAGGATCAACAGAAAGACAAGAAGATGACACATACGGTCACCTGTTTGGAAAAGAAGGACTACTATTTAGCATTCACCCAAAGAGAAGAGAGAAGAGCCCTTCAAAAACCATTCTTCCCCAATCATCAAGGCTTTCTTTCCCCCTGCTTTTCTGATGTACTCACCCATTTTTAATGTACCATAGGATAAAATTAAAATTTCCACAGAGAGGAAAAAATATATTTTAATAAGTCTCTGTGGCCACTTTAGAGCTGCATTATCTCCAAGAGCTTGCTGTGTCTTGGTCCTCTGTGCCCTGCATCCACGCCATCATAAGCCAAAGAAGAGGTGATAATCTTCAGCGTGCCCTACTTGCCAGGCAAAAGTGATGCCACTGCAGTTCTTAGCTTCTCTCCGTACCAAAATGGCCTTTCTGTACGTCAGTATCCTGGGAGCACACCAGGTGGCCAGAGCTGAAACAGTGTCATTACTTCATTCATGCCCATTTATTAAATGCATTACTCTTACCCTTATTTACTATGGCCTAGACATGCCTTGTAGTTGCCTTGCTAAGTTAAAAGTGTCATAAAATCAAAAGGTTCCAAAGCCCTTGAGAGCTCAAGGTGGGGAGGTAGCAGAGGGAGTGAGGCACTCTCGACATATATTGGTTTCAAGGAGCAAATATAAATTTTAGTATAAATTGCTGTTCACAATAACGCTTTTTAAACCAGCAATTATTTATACTGTACTACTCGAGAAACCCTATAATTATTCTGAAAGCACTTGCCAACGTCTACCCTGTTTCATAATTGCCAACACAGCCTTGTTCAAAAGAATTAGTGGCGATGTTAAAATTCTGTTTGGTACTAGGTTACTGTTTGAAACAATTAGTGATTGCACGATGTTGGGATATTCAAGCAGAATGGGGCCAATAAAGTACCTTAGGAATGAAATGGTCTTGTATTCATATTCACAGGTGGGAAGAAAAGGAAGGCGGTGGCTGAAAGGAAAAAAAAATTGCTTGAATTTTTTTTTCCTTTTTTTTTTTTTACTACTTTCCCAAGAAATACTGTCATCTGTTGAACAAAATGATTTTAAGAAAATGTTCTTTCAAATGCTGGAAATGGTAGTGATTTGAAGGAAAAAAGATAACCCACTTCTCCCTCTTCCCCACTCCTTCTTGCCTGGAAAATATGTTTCTATTTCCGGCCTTTACTCCTGATATTTGTAAGTGAATCTGGGTAGTGATTGTGGAACCTCGGCTTACACATCTCAAAACACCCATCTGTGCAGGTCACTTGACTTTGCTGACCTATTTTCTGCTGTTTCTTTCTGTTACACAAACCTCCCCCACTTGAAAGAGCAATAGTCCCTCTACTTTCCAATGAAGCACAGACAGCAGAGAGATTTCTCACTCTCTGTAAATGCAAAAGCTTTTGGAATGTCTGGCATTTCAGGTGAGTGTTTAGGAAAAAACGGATCTCATCCTGGGTGTCTCTCTCATCTTTATTTCATGCTTTCTCTTCTTATAAAACCACAACTGTGGACAAGGGGATCTGTGTTCCCCATAGCCAAGTGAAAATACATTCTAAATCTACCCTCAAAATTGAGGGTGCTGTGCAAAGTTTCATAAATAGAAACAGGGAGGAGAAAAATCTGGCATGATAACTTCTGAATTTAAGCCATTTATTCTCACCTCCACCCCATTTCTATCCTGCCTCTTCTCTTTTATGAACACATGCTGTAAAAGCAGAGAACTAAGGCAGTTACCTAAATAAATTTTGTATTACTTGTCTAAATATTTTAGGGAAGTGTTTTTCCTATTCTGAGTGTCCAGGCTATTTTCTTAGTTCTCATGTTCACTCTGCAGGTGAGGATATTGTCACTGACTGGGGAATGTGCTTGTGGACCATAACCCAAAGGTGGCATCTTTTGTGATAAAACAGGTATAACCCTGTTTCATGAGTCTATTGGCCATGAAAGAGATCCTCTATGCCTGGAAGTTCATGGCTTCCCCTTTCTCTTCATCATTTCTGGTTCTGCGGGAGGCTCCATCTTTGATTCAAACCTCACTTCTTCCTAAAAGCCTTTGTAAATGAAGAAACCTTGCAAATTACAATGGATGTTTCCCTTCACCATTCATGTATCCAGTTTCTACTTCCTTATCTGCGTTTTGTGAATATGGTGGCTTGCCATTTTGCCTCCAGGAACACTTGTTTGTCCACCCCAATCCAATGATAAAGGACAAAGAAAAGATTTATCAGAGCATGTATTTATGCATAGCACATCCCCAAATGCTTGAACAGCAATAAGTACCCAAAAAAGTACTGTTTAGGTAGCCAACTCCTGCTGTCTAATTTAATCCCACTGAAACTGGATGTGTCTTTTTCTCCTTTTGTTCTAAAGAAACTTGTTCTACTACTATTTGCTGGCAGAAATAATTTCCTGCCACCTGTAGTACTCTCTGCTTCTGTGAAGGCTGAACTTCAAGTTGCTGTGAAAAGAATTTGCATTATCCCTCTATAGTCATACCTAAAATTAACCCACTGTCTTAAGTTAAATAAGATATAGAATGCTCACAACTGTTATGGTTATCGGAGAACTAGAGAGTGAGGCTTTCTGGCACTACAAGAGGATGTAGAAGATGACACATGTGGTTTGGCCTTTATTTGGAAGCAGCAAAAATCACAGAGGTGGTGGTTACAAGACAAAAAAGGCCAGGGGAGTGAACACAAAGTTTTGGCTGAGTTACTTTGTACCATTATGTAATGAGATACAAGCTCGGCCTTGCTTGAGTTCAAATAGCCATAATGAACTGTTATAAACTCTGGGATGGAAGGCATTATAAACATAGGAAATTCTATACTTTCTGTACTTGGTCCTCCAGTTGGTCAAGTCTACTTGTATTCATAAGGAACACATTCCCTTGGGCTACAAGAGAATCATTCTGCAAACTGGAAACAGAAGTTACTTTCTGGATAGTTCTCTCGAAGAACATAATGAAGTAAACCCGAACTTCAGAAATCTCTGTGATCACGTATTTTAGAACATCACCAGAGCAAACAGCAATGAATCTCAGCTGATTAGAGCTTTAGTAAGTAATTGGGATAGCTGAATATCCAAATAGCTGGAGTTTTATCCAAGTAAACACATGAAAACAAAGAGGGCAGTTATCATAAATATTTTTAAAGGAATATTTCCAAATTATGATCTATTTATTTTCTTTTTAGAGAATTTTGAATAGAATTTACTTTCTTGATGATAAACAGTCATCAGAAATTTTATTTTAAAATTTATTAGAAATTTGGAGAGCAGGATGTTTGGCCTCTGAATGGGAACCTTAGTAGTGCCAATGATGAAAGAGAGAATTAAATATGGGTGATGTTGAGAAAAGCAAGATTTTTGTCTAGAAGTATGCCCAGTGCCACACCGTGGGAAACGGAGGCAAACACAAGAGTGGGCCACATCTCCATGGTCTCCGGATGGAGGACAGGTCAGGCCTTTGGATTCACTTACACAGACGCCAGTAAGAACAAAAGCATCACCTGAGGACAGGATACACTGATGGAGTATTTGGAGAATCCCAAAAAGTTCATCCCTGGAACGAAAATGATAGCCTATCTCAAAAAAGCTACTAATGAGCATTAGTTAGTTGGCCACTGCCTTGTTTCTTACAAAACAGGAACATCTCATGACTTTTTTATGTGTACCATTAATTTAATAGATCTCATACACCAGAATTCAGATCATTAATGCCTGACAGAATATTTTTGTTGGGCAGTCCTGTTAACTAAGACTGGATTGTGGTTAAATGTGTATGTTCGATGTTTCTTTGAATTTTAATAGTAATTTCGATTCAGTAAATGCTATCACTGTTTCCCCCTTCTAAAGATATGTTTGGACTTCATCGGTAATGTTCAACTTTTCATAAAGATGGTGAATACCACCTTAAAACCTATTTGAGATTGGTTTTATGTTTAGATTTATATAACTGGTTATGTGAATATATTTAAATACTGGGGAATTTCCTTCACTGTCTCAGAACCAAGCAAGAGTCACCTGTGTTTTGTGTTCTGTTGCCTCTTAAAGGCAAGGTCTGAAGATAAGGTAGCAATGTCTACTTTATATTTTTGGCTTTGACTGTGCCAATCTAATTAGAATTCCCTATATCTAAAACGGTTCCCTTTACTTATAGAAAGGCATTTTAGTGTAGGCTTTAGAAAAGTGTGCAATATTTGGCCGGGCGCGGTGGCTCACGCCTGTAATCCCAGCACTTTGGGAGGCCGAGACGGGCGGATCACGAGGTCAGGAGATCGAGACCATCCTGGCTAACACGGTGAAACCCCGTCTCTACTAAAAAAATAAAAAAAATTAGCCGGGCGCCGTGGCAGGCGCCTGTAGTCCCAGCTACTCGGGAGGCTGAGGCAGGAGAATGGCGTGAACCCGGGAGGCGGGGCTTGCAGTGAGCCGAGGTTGCGCCACTGCACTCCAGCCTGGGCGACAGAGCGAGACTCCGTTTCAAAAAAAAAGAAAAGTGTGCAATATTTAGAGTGATTTTTTTTTTTTTTTTTTTTTGAGACAGAGTCTCGCTCTGTCGCCCAGGCTGGAGTGCAGTGGCGCGATCTCGGCTCACTGCAAGCTCCGCCTCCCGGGTTCGCGCCATTCTCCTGCCTCAGCCTCTCCAAGTAGCTGGGACTACAGGCGCCCGCCACCACGCCCGGCTAGTTTTTTGTATTTTTAGTAGAGACGGGGTTTCACCGTGGTCTCGATCTCCTGACCTCGTGATCCGCCCGCCTCGGCCTCCCAAAGTGCTGGGATTACAAGCGTGAGCCACCACGCCCAGCCTAGAGTGATATTATACACTAAAGTGTAATAGTTGAGAAGAGTTAAATATTTTTTATTTGATATTACACTTTGGCTTGTAGTGTAATATCAAATATACTTTATAAATAGTAAATCTTATAAATAACAAAATCTAATAAAAATCAAATAAAGAATATTTACTATTAAACACCAAAGTGTAATACCAAAAAAGAGTATTTTACTCTTCTCAAAAAAATTTATTAGACACTTATGAAAAAAGTATAAAATTATTGTATATGCTGTAATGCTCTGAAGGCCAAGATTTATATGACATTTTGCCCCAACACTAAATGGCCCTGGTTGTTATCCTTTTTATGTTTTTTCTTCCTCCTTCATCCGTTGTTTTCCTTCCTTCTGTAGTCATATGCTAGATCTTATGAGGCCCTCCCTCTACTTGTAATTAATATTTTGTCTTAGAATTAGCTATGTCTTGGAACCCAACCAGATAACTAAGCTTGTGTAAAAATTATAAATAGGATGTACTGGGTCTAAAGAGATTTCCTCTGAAATCAAGTGCATTCACTGTGGTGCTTGAACTTTGGGACTGTTTTGGCAACCTAAAGGCCTATTTGCTTACTTCCTAACTTCTCAGATGGTTTGTGACAGAGAAGGTTGCCAGAGGGCAGATTTATCACAGGTGAGGTATTGCTGTAGTAGGAAGGCAAAAAAGGTAATTGAAAGACCCTGTTCTTCAAATTACCAAGAAAAAGATGTCGTGCAAGGAAAAGGACAATGACCTTTCTGTTATTTGCATTACGGCTTGATAATTATCACAAGTACATTCAGTTTGAGAGTTTCTCGATCTCTTCTCAATGCCTTCAAATAGATATGTTGTAAGACATGGCAAATTGATTCTTTACCTAAGCAAGGCCAATTTCACGTTCCAAAAATATTTCAAAGCCAAATACACATAACTGTATAAATTTGGCCACTGTTTTTTTTCCCCTTGACTATTTTATTCTTGATTGCAATAGCCAAGAGTTAATATAGTTGCGTTTTCTTAAGGAAGCAACGTAAGTTCTAACAATAAATCTGTGAAAATGAATTTGTGATTTTAGTTCATTTTTGGATGATTTCAACCTGTCATTGTAGCCCATACCTGGCAAAGCAAAAAGTTTATCACAGCAACTCCTTATTTTGCTCCCTATGAGACTGAATTAAATTTAGATCTCTCCAGAACATTTGACTCCCTTCTTAAGGAGATTTATGTTGAAAATTATCATATAGCCACAAAACGCAGTCCGTTTTATATTAAAATGTGAGTGTATTTCTAAAATTTTTTCTTTTGTTTTGTTTGTGTTCTCAAGAGTGCTTTCTAAAACAAATTCATGTGACACAAACAGGGCCACCTTGCCCTAGTTACACCCTTACTATTTCATTAACACAGGAACTGGGCTACCATTCTGTTTTTGTTATGCTTATGCTGAATAACTGTACACAGCCAGCTGCCATGACTTGTCTGTAATTCCAGCACTTTGGGAAGCCAAGGCGAGAGGATCACTTGAGCTCAGGAGTTCAAGACCAGCCTGGACAACATAGTGAGACCTTGCCTCACCTCAAAAAAAAAAAAAAAAAATTAGCTGAGTGTGGTGTGCCAGTCTGTGCCTGCCTGTAGTCTCGGCTACTGGTGGGGGAGAGGGGCCTGAGGTGGGAGGATCACTTGAGCCTGGGTCACGGCTGCAGTAAGCTGTGGCAACAGAGCAAAACCCTGGGTGACACAGCAAGATGTGTCTCAATAAAAATAAGTATATAACTGTATTCAAATGGCTTTCTTCTTCTAATGCGGCTGCCTGGGCAATTTGTCCATTTTTCCCCAGCAGCAGCTGCTAATGTTTAAGTGTAATTTTAGGCTAAATTTTTTTTTAATTAAAAAAATTAAAAGTTACACCAGCTTATTGAAGCAAATATAGAAAATACAGAAAAGTATATGGAATAAAAAATAAAACATATTGTCTTCACTGCAGAGACAATCAAGTCTTTAAAAATGTACATGTCTGTATATACACATCTGTTCTCACACATGAGCACACACACGAGCACACACACATGTTGGCAGTGATGTTTTAAAATGTAAGTGTTTTTATACATGGGAAGTTTTAACTTGTGTTTTTTTAAATATGGAGAATGCAAAATAATAATAAATAACGAGGCATAATTGTAACTGTGATGACAAGAAAGTAATAAAAAAATGTTAAACTCTTTAACTCTGAAACTAACGTAAGAAGTTTATCCTGTGTTGTAGATCCAGGAACACTTGAGGAAGATGCTTTAACCACAACATGGCTCTCAAGGTTTTTGGACCCTCTTCCATAATGTAATAGATTCTGAATTGCAAAATACCAATACATTTTTTTAAAAGGTCAAGAAATATAGAAGGAAAGTACATCTCAATCTAAAACTATATCCATTGAGAAAAGAAAAATAGCTCAGAACCATTTGAGCTATATGAGTGATACAAAATTTATCATGCCCTGAGAGACATAATATGGGACTTCAGTCACACTCCCCCCATGCAGGGGTGGTGGTGGGGGACTATTTAAAGCCATTTTGTTCCTGACTAGATGCTGCCTCCATTATCTTCATGTTACTGGAATCTGTGATACAAAGAAACAATAGCTTATGGGTTTAACAAAAAAATATTTTTTTCTTTTTTTTGAGATGGAGTTTTGCTCTTGATGCCCAGGCTGGAGTACAGTGGCGTGATCTTGGCTCACTGCAACCTCTGCCTCCCAGGTTCAAGCGATTCATCTGCCTCAGCCTCCTGAGTAGCTGGGATTACAGGCCTGCACCACCACGTCTGGCTAATTTTGTATTTTTAGTTTCACCATGTTGGTCAGGCTGGTCTCGAACTCCCAACCTCAGATGATCTGCCTGCCTTGGCCTCCCAAAGTGCTGGGATTATAGCCATGAGCCACTGCACCCTGCCAGTTTACAAAAATTTTGTTGAGACAGAGTCTCACTCTGTCACCCAGGCTGGAGTGCAATGGCACGATCATAGCTAACTGCAGCCTCGACTTCCTGGGCTCACACAATCCTCTTGCCTCAGCTTCCTGAGTAACTGGGATGACAGGCATGTGCCAATATGCCCAGCTAGTTTTTACATTTTTTTTTGAGGCAGGAAGAGGGGGGTGTTGTTTTTCTTTTGAGACAGAGTCTTGCTCTGTCGCCCAGGCTGGAGTGCAGTGGCTCTATCTCGGCTCACTGCAACCTCTGCCTCCCGGGTTCAGGCGATTCTCCTGCCTCAGCGTCCCAAGTAGCTGGGACTATAGGCCCATGCTACCATGCCCGGCTAACTTTTTGTATATATTTTTTTTTTTTCAGTAGAGATGGGGTTTCACCGTGTTAGCCAGGATGGTCTCGACCTCATGACCTCGTGATCCACCCGCCTTGGCCTCCCAAAGTGCTGGGATTACAGGTGTGAGCCACCGTGCCTGGCTTTAAATTTTTTGTAGAGATGGGGGTCTTGCTATGTTGCCCAGGCTGCTCTCAAACTCCTGGGCTTAAGTAATTGTCCTGCCTCAGACTCCCAAAGTGCTGAGATTATAGGTATGAGCCACCATCCCTGGTCAATAGCTTATGTTATTTAAATATAAATTCTTGGTAAACAATTTAGAAACTGCCTCTTATTTCTTCCTTTAAAAATTCACTTGTAACTGCTGTTAATCCAAGTGTACAAGGCAACTTGAATCTATACTCCCAGGTGGCTATCCTCAAGTTTCGGCTCAAATAAATGCTATACTTAATCACATTTTCTGAATCTTGTTATTTAAGGCTGACACGTATAAGTTGAAATTCTCCCCAAAGTGAACATGGAGTCAGTCTACCAAAACCAAACTAAGGTGAATATTTAAATATTCAGACAAACATCCCTGCTGTTGAAACAAATCACAAATATTTGCTTAGCATCCACTAAGTGCAAGATGCTGATGGTGCAAATACCAGGTGTGCCAGACAACTGCTCAGCCTTTTATACCTCTTGGCCTAACTAGACACACCTGCAGTTTTCCACATGGAATTCCTCTTCTTGCACTTTGGCTTAAGCGTGCATCTATTCTAATGGTAGAAAATATTAAACAGACTTTTGATTTAGAAGGTATCTCACTTCACTTCAAAGCAAAGTCTACCTTGTGAATTTAATTAGGGAACCTTCATGAGATTTTAGCCCTTATGCATATTTCCAACTATTTTAGTCATCAAGAACACTTACTGTTCCAATTCTGCCACTGATGTGGTCAATCTTAGGGAAATTTCTTTGAGCCTCAGTTTCTTCATTTGTAGCATGGGGACCTTACCCACCTAAAACCAAACTGAGATAGCACAGTGCTTGGGGGACAGGAGACTCTCAGTAAACAGCAGCTTTTATTGTTGGGCCCCAGAGAGTCTCTTAGGAAACGGGCTCCCCAGAGGTTCAAACCATGGCTTTTCCTGTGTGGCTACATCACAGACATTGTTTATCAGAGGACACATCTTCTAGTTCACTGTGGTTCATTCTTGGTGGTCACTGGAAGTTTGCTCCATTACAGCAAGTACACACACAGGTAGCGATGGCCTACATATTTGTTTTCAAGCAATGTTTTCCAGCAGACATGGCATTCAGTATTGTATGAAACATCCCCATTCTATTCCACAGACCTGCCTGCGGCTTTCACTTTGCCCTCTATTGTACAGCCTTTCATGGGCTGCTTGACTTGAGCACACTTCTCACTACATACTTCTTTTTATTAGGATATGAGTTTTATATCCAGATAATGAATCCAAAGTCTGAGAAAGATGCATGCTTACAACTGGTATACAGCACGGCTGTGGAGACACGGTTGAGAAGCTCTGGGATGAGACACCTAAATTCAAATCCCAGCTCACATTTCTGTGTGAACTTATGTAAAAATTTTAACCTTTTTGATTCTCAGTTCCCCTCATCTGTAGAATGGTTATCCCCATTCTGGGTTATCCCCAGAGTTGTTGAAAGTTAAAAGTGATCATGCTTGTTCAGTGTTTAGCCCAGTGTTTGGCATAGAGAAAACATGCAATAAATGGCATCTTATGATGCAATTGTTACTGATTTTATCTTAACATAATGCTCTTTATATTTGGCCCACCAAATAAGATCATCTTTTGGAACCATTTTTTACTGCCAGTGATAGCAATTTGGTGAGAATGATCCACCCTCTCATTTAGTTGCTTTTACCTTCACTTAAGAGAGAGCTGGCTAGGGATAGGGGTAAATTGAGGGTGACAAAAGACTGTTTTCTTGTGTTCTAAGTCTGCTGGGCTGTATTAAATCTGATGTTTTGGTCTCATCGGGACAATCCTCTAACCAGGAAAGGTGGGGGCCTGGGAAGACTACAGCTTGCTAGAGCAAGTCATCCTTGACATGTTGAACTTTCAACAAGTTTATCACTCAAATATATTTGGGGGATAGGGAATCTGAGAAAATCCTAGATTAAAAGTATTTTATCAGCGCAAAACAGTGATTATTCTAAGATAATTATATGACGGCATAAAAGTATTGACATTTAAATAACTTAATACCCCAATGACACCCAAACTAAAACCCTGCAACCAGTACAATAATAGCATTATTATACATTTTTGCTTCACTTTGTGGGACTTTAAATTTAATGCCAGAACCAACAGCTTACAAACTGCTGTGGACAAGCAGTGACCCCCTTGTGAGCTCGGTAAATGTTATCTATTGTATTCTACCAATATCTCAGCAAAAAGACAGAGTGTTCCTGAAACAGTCTCTAAAGTCGTCCATCAGAGCTTTGAAGAACAACACTGTCTTCTTTTCATGTGGGCTGATTTTAAGGGACAATAGAGGTTTAACAGAGGACAACACAATTGGATTGAGATAAAACTGCTATATTCCCAAGAATTCTCCTATAAAGGTAAATTCCACAGATAAGACATTTACTTTTCTTCTTTTTACATTTTTTGGTCTTAATTTTTAAAGTTGCTTTTTCTTGCAACTAGAAGTGCAAGTACTATTGCTATTCAGTGTTGGTTTCAGATAGTGCTAGAGGTGGCAAAAATAATTCTGCAAATGCGACTCACAGTGTGCATATTATATGTAATCTATTTTCATGTATTCATTAGCAGAGACATTTGGAATGCCTTGTTGCTGAATAATGAAATAAATTGCATTTGTCCAATATCTTCCCATCTATATCACATTTATATCCGGACTTGAGCCTACACCAATGTTATTCAACAGCCAACTCTGTCTCATTCATAATGGATTTTTCTCCAAATGGATCTGTTTCGTGTTAAAATTAATGATAAAGGTAGTTTTTAATGGAATAGGCAGCAGGCAACAGCAGCTTCTGAAAGTATAACCTAATGGGGATAACTTAATTATTAGCCATATCACCCTCAGAGAACCAGGATTAAAATAAAACTCAATTCGGTACAAACATATATAGATACCACCCCTGTTTTTTTTTTTAATTAGCTAATTATGATGTGGCCTGAATTGATAAAGTCAACACATCCTCTCAAAGAACCACTTAAACACTTAAGGAAAATGAATAGTCCTTGGATTCAAGGCCAGGTATTTGACAGATTTTTAAATGTCACTCACCTCCTGGCTTGAACAGAAGTGAATTCTGATACAAGTTTCTTGCCCACCTACACTCTTGATGCTAGTAAACTGTTAAGTAAGCATTTGGGTAATATAATGCAAAGTTAATAACAGAGGCCTATAATTAACATACACTCATATGTGCACTCTAAAAATAGGGTATCAAGGAAAGTCTTCCTATTAGGTGATGTGATCAAGGATTAATTGGTTAATGTCTATGTAGCCCACCTATATATAAATAAGCTTATGATTATTATAATTATGGAGAGCAGAGTTCAAAATCCACTTCAAGTTCAAAGAATAGTAATTTATACATCTAAGTATAGACGCAAATATTTAACTCTGTAAAAATACTTATTTTAATGCTATTCCAAATGTTTAATAAGTATTACTCATCACTCAAGTTTTACTTTTTCTCTCTTAGTAAAAAATCATAGATGATGCAAAAAATAACTCCCTTTTGCCATTAATAACATTTTAATGTTATTTTAATTTTTTTTGAAAACTTGGTCATAGGAAGGGAAGAGGGAAAGTTTGGTGTTAATGCAGAAACTGCCTTGTTAATCACAGTGCATATTGACGGATGGATAAGCAGAAGGTGATTTAAATTTATTGAAAGCTAGGTTTATATGCAAGATAGAGCAATAAAGTTGGCTTCCCAATAAAGTTGGGTTCCTAGCCTCCAAGTCTTATATATTACTTGAGGTTGGGGAGATGACTAGATGAATACATGGTAGCAACTTATAAAGATCATAATAACAGAATATACCAAACCAGATTTTTTTTAGGGAATTCGGGAAGATTATTTGACATTTGATTTGGGCCACAGAGAATGAATATCACCCTTCCCTAGGCAGTGAAAGTTGCAATGGGAGTGAAGAAAAGCCAAGGAGAGGTCCCAGCATGAACATGCGTGATGTGTTCAAAGAGAGGCTCACTGTGTCTCACGGGCAGGGTGGAGTGCAGCAAATGGCTCAATATAAGCATGGAAAATGGGTAGCGAGGTTGGCAGGACCTAATCCTAAAGGGGCTTGAATACTCTGTTAAGGAGTTTGGACTTATTTTCTAGGTGACTTAAGCCTTCAGAACAGAAAGGAGTCTGTTTAGATTACGTGCGAGAGCTCATCTGTCCAATGTTCAACCACACAATCTCAATAATGATAAAGATACTAAGAAAGATGAACTAGCCACAACCATTAATCTGCTTCCAGACGAGCTAGCCTATGAGTTTTTAAAATATGTTTCTAGCCATTAATAACCAGGGAATTTCACATTAAAGTTCAGATTTATAGATTCTCTTAAGAAAAAAAAAAAAAAAGACCTGGTGATGACAGACATTCCAAATGGCGACAGAGCCAAGGGAGGTGCTCCCTTTCCAAAGCATATGTGCCGTCCAGCGGTCCAAGTGCCTCCTCTACCTGCCACACTCACACCACCTGCCTAGGGGCACTAAATGTTTGGGTTTGCACCTTTTCTTTTAGAGAGATACCCTCTTCTTCTTCTTCTTCTTATTTTTTTTTTTTTTCTGAGACGGAGTCTTGGTCTGTTACCCAGGCTGGCGTGCAGTGGTGTGATCTCAGCTCACTGCAACCTCCATCTCCCAGGTTCAAGTGATTCTCCTGCCTCAGCCTCCTGAATAGCTGGGACTACAGGCATGCACCACCACACCCAACTAATTTTTGTATTTTTAGTGGAGACAGGGTTTCATCATGTTGGCCAGGCTGGTCTCGAACTCTTGGCCTTAAGTGATCCGCCTGCCTTGGCCTCTTAAATTGCAGGGATTACAGGTGTGAGCCACCAGGCCCAGCCGATACACTCTTTTATTGGCAAGAATAATTCTACCATTGCATGAGTTCATACATACTGATTATCTCCAGCTTCTTTTGGTAATGCATTACTTTCCCTTTTTTTCGTTCTCATGCCAATGAAGTTTTCCATTTATTCCTTTCCTTAAAATTGAAGTTATATGGTGTTAAATAAAATGTGTTTGGGTTGAAAATGAAAACGAAGATGTCATATGTAAGGGGCCTTTGATGAACAGAAGGTAGAAAGCATGCTCTGTGGCAGGGTTTCTCAGCCTTGGCACTACTGACATTTTGTGTGAGATAATTCTTTGTTGTGGGGCCTGTCATGGGCACTGTAGAATGTTTAGCAGCATCCCTGGCCTCTACCCACTAGATGCTAATAGCACTCTCGAATTGTATTAATCAAAAAATCTCTCTAGACACTGATAAATGTTCCCTGGGGGTCAAAATTGCCCCCAGTTGAGAACCACTGTTTTATGGAGAGAATGGTTTCCAGGAAAATAAGCTCTGGATAGGACAGTGGTGCTCTGCTGGAAAATGGATAGGACAATGCTTATGTCTCCTGCTGTTACCTCTGCCCCTGTGCACCTTTCTGTTCTGCCAGAGACAAGGGTTGCCCCACCCACAGAAAGGTGGAACAGCCAGGCATCCTGACGGTAGTGATGCCAAAAGAAGCCCAAGGTCCTCTCCTACCTGGGAGAACCTTCAGCACCTCCATGAGGCAGCATGGCAGTGAAGGCTTTCTCTGCTCTCTACTGCTGGTGTAGTTAAGGGAAAGAAGAAAGAAATTTGCATGATCTACTCTCAAGACCCAAACCTCCCTGTTTGCATACCCTGGCCCAGTGTGGTGTCAGAATGCTTCTGAGGAAGGAAGAAGCCTCTTTTCTCTGACAAGGCACTGGGGAAGTCTAGTCTAGATCTCACTGGGGAAAGCAGGACTTGCTGCTGCTAACACCTGGGAGGCAGGAAGCAGGCCAGGCACAGATCCTGGAACACATCAGACCCAAGGTCCAGGACCTCCTGTCCTTCGGCGCGAAGGGCCTGAGAGCTTCTTTCACTGTTCCTGTAATATACATTTATCTTGAATCTAAGCATTGTTGTTGTATTATCAAACTGTCAGGATGGTTTTATATGTTTTCCTCGTACTGGTAAAAAAGATTAGTTGCTTTGTAAGGAAGGAACAGGGAGTTGTTGAATGACAAAGTGAAGTAGGTAAAAGTGGACTGAGTAGTGTTGATATTTTTCATATGGATTTCAGTTTAGATGGTTTTGCACTAAAAAAAAAAAAAATCTCAAGATTATGGCATTTCCTGGAGTGTAAAATAGGCTGACAATACAATTTACAAAAGGCCTTTTTGTGGTTAGTGTCTTTTCACATCTCTGTCTTCTGGCATTTAGAATCTAATCATTTCTTTGTGGTAAGAGGTATTATATATAGAAAATTGGTTGAATTAAATTAATCAACGAAAGTGGCTTGTTCATTTTGCACTCCTTCTCAAAAGAAACCACTGAGGTGGGAGGACTGCTTGAACCTAAGAGTTCGAGACTAGCCTAGGCCACATGGAGAGACTCCATCTCTTTAAAAAATTAAAAAAAAAAACAATAGCCACGTGTGGTTTCACATGCCTGTAGCCCCAGCTACTGGCGAGGCTGAGGCAGAAGGATCACTTGAGCCTAGGAGTTCCAGGTTACAGTGAGCTATGATGGCAACACTGCATTCCAGCCTGTGAGACCCTGTCTCTTTAAAAAGAAAAAGAAAAGAAAAAACCCAAAGGATTCATTTTTACAAAATTCAAGTCTTCTGAATGATGCTTAGTAAATATGTAGTAGATGCTCAATACAGGCTAGCTAATGACAATAGTGATTTTGGTCCTCACCATAATGGGGCAGAAGAGTGGTGGTTAAAAGGGGAAACAGGGCAACAGCAAAGAAAAATGACAATTAGTCTCCTCATTCAGTAAATAATGAGTAAATGAAATAGCAGTCACTCCCTTACAGTAACAACAGCTCAAAAGGGTGAATGGCTTGAACAGGGGAGGATGAACAATACACGGGTAAAAGAGGGATGCAGACAAGGAAGGTTTTCAGTAAGTTAAACCTACTGGCGACAAAGAACGTACAGAGAGCAGGGCCAGGCAGCTGAAGCATTCTTTTATTCACAAATCAATGGAAGCTATTCAAGCCAATATGGTTTGATTTAGCAGATATTAACTGCAGCTAAAGTGATGCAAATACGTCAGCAAAAGGAGAGCAAGATAAACATGAGAAACCCACACTCGTTAAAAAGGGAGATGAGAACAGAGGCTGACATTTAAAGATCAGATTAAAAGGATAGGAAAAACGAGAGAAAAGTAAGACAATGTGAGCATGAGATCCTTCAACAGAAGGGAGGTGAAGGGGACAGATCCAACAATCCCCCTGCTTATTTGACCCAGAGACAAGAGAGAAGATAGCTAATCACAGGCCGTCAGTAACACAAACACAGCCCGGGCACTTCATAAATATTTGTTGAGTAACTAAACGTGCATGAAAAATGCCTTCCTTTCTGGATGTGAAGATAGACTGAGATTTTATACGGTACCATATTAACAAGTTTTTGTCTTCAGGAGAATGCTTAAAACCATGGACAGTATTATTTTTGTTTGGTGCGGGTGTGTGTGTTTGTTTTTGAGACGAGGTCTTGCTCTGTCACCCAGGCTGGAGGGTAGTGGTATGATCACAGCTCACTGCAGACTTGACTTCCCCAGGCTCAGGTTATCTTCCTACCTCAGTCTCCTGAGTAGCTGGGACTATAATGCGTGTCACCATACACAGTTAATTATTATTATTTTGCGTTTTTTGTAGAGACAGTGTTTCACCATGTTGCCCATGATGGTCTTGAACTCCTGGGCTCAGGAAATCTGCCCACCTTGGCCTCCCAAAGTGCTGCGATTACAAGCGTGAGCTACCGCACCTGGCCCATGGACAGTTTTAATGATGATTTTAAAACAGCTATTCATTTGGATAAATTTCCATGAGCCTTATCTTGTACCCCTGACACAGGTGCCGTCATAGATTCAATTAGAGGGTCACGGTACAGTAGTTGGAGCACTAGACTGACAGTCAAGAGACTAAGGTTCCAAAATTGGCTTTGCTGCTAAGTGTGTGATGCTGGGCCAGCCACTTAACCTTTCCAAGTTTCTGTTTTCTCTGGGGTAACAGGAGTGGCTTGGACCAGATAACTCTCAGGCCTCTCTCATGATCCTACATGTGCAATGAAGTACATTACCGTATTAATCAGCTTTTTCGCCCTGTCTGTATCCTGCCTTGTATGCCCAGTGTTGAATGGCAGATAAAAGTTCTTTTTTTTTCCCTCCTCATTTTGCCTGCTAGTGGCTTGTCAACAGTAGTTTCTATAATCAATTCGGGAAATGTTTACCCATCTGTATTATCTGAAGGCTGTTATTTACTGTTCTTGCTATTTTTTTTTCCTGGGGGGTGTAGTAATTTCGATGTGCCTCCCACAGGAGACCACAGCAAACAACAAGGATACATTTTCACAATACTCAGCATGAAGGGACACTGTTTTGTTGATGTCCCTGACACAGTTTGAATTCATCGTAATGGTATATTTGAAGTGGTTTCCTGTGTTTTTGTGTGTGTGTGTGTGCCTGTAAAGATTAAATTAAAGCTCCAGTGCATATGAGTCCTACTGTGTGCTGTTAGTCTTAACTAGAATTAGTTTTTTTTTCTTTTCTGTGAAAACACAAATAATTGTGCAGGCCAATTTAGCCTTTTGATAGAAATGAATAGCCTAGTTTTTAAAAGAGTTAAAGAGGCCTAAGACATCACTTCCAGCACTTTTTGGTATGATAATATTACATCTGAGCTCTCTGTGGCACTCTTAGATGAAGCATGAACTATGGAAAGATCATGAAGAGGCATGAGGGGTCCCTGATTTTAGTCCCTGCCCCTAACTTATCCTGGCATGGTGTTTAATCTCCCAACTACCCGATTACAAATTTAGCAGATTGGACTAGATGACTGCTAAGGTCTCTTGCAGGTCTAATAGTCTATAAAATGCCCAGCTAGCTATGGGACTGTTGTATTTAGCTATATCACCTTCTACGATGAAAATTTTCTTCCCTGCTGGGAAGTTATCAAAATTCACTTTTTAGAATGTTATGCCAACACATAAATTGACCTCACTGCATTTCTGTTACCTCATTAAAAAAGTAATAATCCATGAAAAAGTACAAGGTGTGAGGGTGATTTATGTAAACAGAATAATACCTTACCTTAAACATACCAGAACATACTGCAGAGCACATAGGAGTAGCTCATGAATCCCAGCACTCCCAGATGAGGAGAGGGAGCCCTGATATTTAAATTCCATGCATGAGATTCCATAAGTCTATGGAAAAAATACTAGGTATACCCTCATCCATTGCTCACTAGCCATGCTTTGAATTTGGGAGCCTTACAATTACATAGCAAAGTTGAGTAGCTTTAAATGTAGAAAGCAGGTCAGTGAGTGGCTTTAATGTGGATTCATCTGTTGGAGAAGATGTGGTCCTGCATTTCACATGGCCAGCAAAGGGCAAAGAGGGGAGAATCACTCAGAAATGTGTATGTTGGGGTTAAGAACCCCATAAGAAACCTACCAGAAAATGGGCATCATCCCTCATATTTGCAAAGCCTTTCACAACTTTACTAAACACTTGAATGCTCTGGGCATAGTGAACCATAAGAAACAGAGGGGTTGTAATCCACAGGGTTTAATAAGTGCATGGCTATTATAGACAACTGGATCATCCTGCTTTTACCATTGGTAGCAAGAAAAAAAAAAAAGAGTGGCTTTTTACTCCCTCCTACCATTTAAAAACAAATCTATACATAATATAGATAACAAAACTATATTTATGAAGAGGCACTTATTGATGGGCCAACCACCTGAAATGTATTACCTCATTTAACAACCTCAAAATAATCCAATGTGGTTGATGCTGTTTTCATCCTCGGTAGGAGATGAGAGCTGAGTGAGTTAAGCCACTGGTTCTGTGGCAAGGAAGTCAGATCACCACTATTCTGGATCAATTTGTCAAGTTTCAAGTGTTTACCTTGAATACAAAAACAACCTGAGAGGCAGCTGGCAACGAATACTTCTTCACAGTTTGGGCATGAGTCCTGACTAACGTGTACTAAATTACGAAGCATATCTTTAAATAAACGTGTACCACAGCAACTCTAATTCAAACAACAATCTTTAATGTAATAATTACACTGGCTGTGACACGAGCTCAGCCGAGAGTGTATTTTTATTTTAACAAGCCTGAGTTAAGTACATGAGTGTGGGCTGAGCTTTTTGCTCGATAGTCAATACTTGAAAGCTGGCTCCAACCTTTAATTTAAGCATTCGCTTGTAGCACCAACAGGGCTGCAGGGTTTCTGGTATCAAAGACACAATCCTCCGTCCTTTCATGGCCATACTTCTGTAAGCAGCATGATTGAACTGTGGCACCACAGAAACTTGTTTTCCCTCCTTCTGGCAGCGTTAAGCCAAAACACTACTGCCCCATTCATCTTAGCGACATCATAATGAAGTCCCTGAATGAATTTATATCAAGCAAAGTGCAGAAATCCATTGAAGACTTGTGGCGGATGCCTTTCATACATCTCTCAACACCATACAAGAGGCAGAGCGGCCGCACAGAAACCCAAATCATACCACAGAAGAGACCTGTTCCGCATCCAAAAAGCTTTTTTATCCCTTGAAATAATTAAGGGAAAGGAAGATACTGAGAATATCTGATTGTTTCTCGTGTTTCTTCATGTGCCTTAAAAATATCTGGCAGCCTCCCTCCGTGGCCTCCCGGCATCTTCAGTAGAAAGAACAACTCCTGTAGAATGAGGGTGAGAGCCTGTCATAGTTCAGACCCCACCGGTCTCCTCTACATGCCTTGTCTCCTGCAGTCCCCGACTTGCCTTGCTCACTGTCTAGCTTTCAAGGATTTTCACAAACTACCATTGTTGGCAATAACCTTCCTTTGCTTCAAAGCTCAGCTAAGCCTTCACTTCTTCCAAAAAGCTGTTCCTAACCCCTCGGTCTGATTTGTGCTCCTCCTCTGTGCTCCTATCATCTCCTGCATTCCTCTACTCTGGCATTTACACTATGTCATGATTTTATTTCCACCTTGGGCCCTCCCTGGCCTGTGAGCTCCTTGAAGGCAGGGACCACTTCTTTTCATCTTTCTGGTTCCAGCACTTTTTATAGTGCCTGGCACACATCAGATGCTCAATCCATTTCTATGTGTATTTTGTCTACTTCCATTCTACTGCAGTGTTCAGAAAAAGCCCCTAACCTCAATTTGCATGATGACCTAATCTCGGAATCTGGAACAATGTGTGTTTCTGAGACTCCGGTGGTGCTGGGGCTGTTGGGTCAGAACAAAGCAGGGTTAGCCCAGCCCTGCGAGTCTGGCAGACTCAGCCCCCATTTGGAGCTATGTGCTAGCCCTGTGATCCTAGACAGGTTGCTCTGCGTCTCTGAGTCTCCGCTTCCTCCTCTGTAAAAAGGAGGATGAAAGGCTAATGTAAGTATTAAATGTGGTAATCCATTTCACGGTGCTTGGCACACAGGAAGCGCTTTATAAATGATAGGCTTAGAACATACATTACTGGTTACAAATAGCAGGGCTTGGATGATGCAGAATTAGAAGCCTCTTATGTTATATGATGAGAAATTTCATGCAAGTTCTCCTCCATCAGCCCCCATCTCGCCAGGCCACATAACTCATATGCTTGGGTACTGGCAAAGGCCCCTGTTAAAATGCAATGTGTACCAGCTAAGGCTGGATGAACTCATTACCCTAACTTCAAACTTGGAATACGTGATGTGTACCATTTACCACGTGTACAAGAGGATGAGAGGATGGGGATGTTAATAACAACACTTCTTCAGTGCCTGCCATATGCTAAGTGCTTGTCACATGTGAGATGCTGCATTAAGTACCTTCCATGTGTTACTTCCTTCTTTCCAAAAATCCCTATGACGTAGATATTATTATCATCTTTATTTGATAGATGATAAAACTGAACTTTAGTGAGGTTACATGACTTGCCCAAGATCCATCAGCTAACACGTGGCATTTCTGGGACTTAAGCCTTATATTTGGAAGAATTTCCAGATCCATGCTTGCTCTTATGCCTGTGCCAACTTTCTGAGAGTCTTTCTTATTTCTGTATCTTGTGTCACCCGGAAGAGCCAGGACAGAATGGGACACAAGATCAAAATACTGAGTCAGGGGCAGGAGAAGAGGAGGAGGTCTGAAGATTGTACTACTCGATTTTTTATGTGGTGATTAGGCAACTCTGCCCTCAGCTAAACCAGAAGGCCACCGAGAGCCCTAAGAGAGGAGATGATAAAGTTTGAAAACATAACTCCGTTTGTCTAATGCCAGCCTTAACCTAGGGCCAGAACCTTCAGCAAAGAGCTAGAATGTACACAGACAGCATTAACTCTTGGAAGACCTTCCTATTCCTATAGCAACGCCACCACATCTTCTGATTCACTTTTTCCTTCTCACTTGACTAGCAGGTCATTCAAAAGCCAATGGCTATAAAGCAATCCTGTGAAGGTTGATACTTGGCCTTCATGATACGGAGTTACGGCTTTGTACATGTACTTGAAGTATAAATGCCTTCAGTTTCTCTACTGTAAGGTCGTAGGTCCAGTTTACCTTTGTGAAGTGGTGGTACAAAGGAACGGAGAATAAACAAAATGTTTGGTAAATGACAGAGTGAAAAATTCCAAAGTCGAGTCTAGAGAATATTTTCAGTACTGAGAGTATATTATTTACAAAAAAAAATTCTAGAATCCTCCTGCCCTTTGGTAAGCTTTTTATTGAAGTGCAACATGCAAACAGAAACAGACACAAATAATAAATGTAAGCTCTAAGAATTTTCACAGGCAATACTCCCAGATCAAGAACAAAAAATGTCCCTTTGGTTTTTTAAAATAGTTTTCCATGCCTGGGTCAAAATCACCGAATAATGCAAAACTTAGCTTATAAAATTTATTGTTTAAAGTTCAGTTAGCCAGAAAATGCTAAAAATTTAATGAAATACAGTGCCTAAACATGAGCCATTTTACTTCAAAGAGAATAACTATTTTACACTTGTATTTCCCAAATTGGAAAGTTAGAAGTTTTGTTTTCTTTTTAACCATGAATGGGCATGTAGTTATTTCTCTCACCCTTTAAACAGCCAGGGTTTCCTCAGCTGCACCTTCCCAACACCTGCTCCAAGAATAGAGGGTGGCTTGCCTTGCTTTCCTTCCTCTTCACTCCCATCCTTCCCCCACATCACCACTGTGAGTTGTTCTGAAACGGGGCCATCTCATTCTCCTCAGCCCTCCTAATTTTGGGCAGATCCACAGAAGACAGGAGGTGCTTTTTCTCACGGGCAGGGTGGCTGCGGGCCATTGCACAACCTCTGTTTATACAGTGAGTATGCTTCAGCCTATCCCTTTAACTGGCTAATAAAACTATGCTGGGAGCAATGTATCCCAATATTCTGAGACTGATTTGGCGCTGGGGGCACCAACTTCTCTCTTAGTTATAAGAGTCAGAAGCAAGACCCTGGAAATGCAGAATGTGCCAAAACACATTTGCTCCCCTTCAATTGACAGCCTTTTCATAGGAAACCAAATGGAATGCAAGACCTGCATGCCCCCTATTTGATAATAACAAAGAGGCAGATGGCCCAGCCACAAAGGGCAATGTGAATGTCTATATGTTAGATGCCAACAAAGTGATTATAAAATTAAGGACAAGTATTTGGGCATTGCTTTCTAACTGCATGTTATTTTTCACAAGAAATTTCAGGGAAGGTTGGGCTTTCACATATTTAATTAGTATAATGGAACTGATTCTGCCAAGTGTATCTGTTAGTCGAGGGCTTAGCCTCCTTGTCACACTCAGGTGCTGACAGCTATCTGGGCAGAACTCTTACCCCTTGGAGAAGGTCTGAGGGGGAGTGAATGGTGTATGTATTAAGGTGCCCGTCACTTGCATGGTGGCAGGGCCTGCAAGGGCTTTCCATCTCTACACACAGTAATAAAATTCTCCAAGGTGCCTACATTCATGACAAAAGTTTCACATCTTTCAGGAGCTGGGATAGCTCTGGAAGCGGTACTAATTGTATAAAAGCTTTTTCCTCCACACCAGCCCAAACCAAAAAGAAAAACAGCCATCATTTACTAGTACTATTTTTGCTAATATAGGTTGCAGATGATTAAAGATAAACTGTAAAGCCTCTGTAAACCACAAATTTTATGCCCAGATCTTTGCTATATTAATAAAAAAACAACAAAATCTCTGAAAATAGAATATCAGCAAAGATTCTGTTCTTCCACTGTTATGAAAGATGAAGACATTATAAAGAAAACGAGGATTAGAAAATTTGCTCTTGAATTCATGTTTGAAAGTGCTTTGTTTAATATAATTTATGGCTCATCTGATTAATCTGTCTGAATTTAAAGCCCCTTCTATTGTTACCCTGTGCTTTGTCATACAATTTTCAGACTCTGTCTACTACAGTAAATTGTAGAACAAGAGCTTTCAAACTTTTTGGTCTCTGTATACTTTTATGCTTCTAAAAACTGCAGAGAGGCCCAGTGTGGTGGCTCACGCCTGTAATCCCAGTACTTTGGGAGGCTGAGACAGGCGGATCACCTGAGGTCAGGAGTTCAAGACCAGCCTGGCCAACATGGTGAAACCCTGTTTCTACTAAAAATACAAAAATTAGCTTGGGTGTGGTGGTGCGTGTCTGTAATGTCAGTTACTCAGGAGGCTGAGGCAGGAGAATCGCTTGAACCCGGGAGGTGGAGGTTGCAGCAAGCCGAGATCGCGCCATTGCACTCCAGCCTGGGTGACAGAGTGAGACTCTGTTTCCAAAAAAAAAAAAAAAAAAAAAAAAAAAAAAGAGCTGCAAACTGCTTTTGTTTTCGTAGGTTATACATCAGTCATGACCATATTAGAAGTTAAAACTGGGAACATTTACACCATTTACTTATAATTCAACTTAAAATAATAATAATAAACACATTACATATTAACATATAAAAATAAGTATATTTTATAAGACAAAAAGTTAGCATGAAGAATACCATTATTTTACATTTTTGCAAATCTTTTTATATCTGGCTATTAAAAGAAGACAAGTAGATTTTCATAGCTGCTTCTGCATTCAATCTGTTGTGTTATGCTCTTATGGTTGATGTATGTGAAGAAAATCTGGCCTCACAAAGATATGTAGCTAGAAAAAGGAGAGGTATTATAATAGCCTTTTCAGATAATTTTGGATATTCTTCTGTGGTACTACACTAAAACTCAACAAGTGGTAGTTTCTTAAAGATTAGTTAGAATATGGAACCTGAAGCCACATCACTGACTTTCTGTACTTTGTTAAATTAAAATACACCGGTATATTTTGCACTTTGAGTGGATCATTTACCTACGTATATTTTTATAATATCATCCATGGGTCACTTGGAAACTACTGGTTCACTGGGTTTTGTATATCTTCCAGATTTTGACACATTGCTTTATTAGATGTGGTTATATCAAGGAATTATGTTGATTAATATCACTACCCATATCATCATTAAAGTTGTTAAGTATTGGAAAGCTGTCTGATTCATGGGGTTGGATACAAGTTTTCCAAAATTCAGATTTTTGCCTGAATGGGCAGTAAATACTGTGAAATGTTCTTCAGGAGTTAACAGACTCAAAGTTCATTTTTGAGAAAATAGATGAAACATATCCACATCTGAATAATTATAGTCTGTTATTCTATTAAGTAAAGTGGCCTTCCATTCAAAAAACAGCTAGTTCAGCTCTTAACTCAAACAATGACACAAGTACTTTTACCCGGAGACAGACATGGTACTTAGTAGTATAAAACAGACGTGCTTTATGCAAACTTCCAATTTTGTCATAAAGAACATTAAAAAGGTGTGGACTCAAGGGTCAAAATTTAATAAAGTTAATAAATTTTTCTGCTTCATCAAGGACATTCTTAAATGAAACTTTTTTTTTTTTTGAGATGGAGTCTCGCTCTGTCGCCCAGGCTGGAGTGCAGTGGCACAATCTCTGCTCACTGCAAGCTCCACCTCCCAGGTTCACGCCATTCTCCTGCCTCAGCCTCCCAAGTAGCTGGGACTACAGGCGCCCGTGACCACACCCGGCTAATTTTTTGTATTTTCAGTAGAGATGGGGTTTCACCATGTTAGTCAGGATGGTCTCGATCTCCTGACCTTGTGATCGATCCACCCGCCTCGGCCTCCCGAAGTGCTGGGATTACAGGCGTGAGCCACTGCGCCCAGCATTTTTTTTTTTTTTTTTTTTTAACAGCAACTGCACAGTAATGAAGAATACCATGACTGCTGGTACAGCTTGGCATTACTGTCCTTCTTCCTGCTAAGGTGCCGGCAGTTTTACCCACCAATGCTTTGCACCATTAATACAAATGGTCACCGTAGTAAAAAGGGGAAACAATGCCTCAGTATTGTTATGGAACTGGTTTTTATCTCTTGGAGCCTCTGAGAGGGCCTTGGGGCCCCGCAGGGAGTCCCTGGATCACACATTGAAGACCACTACTATAGAGGATAGTATCTATAAATCCAAACACTCTCTAATCTGCTAAATGCTTATGTCCTTGTGGGGTTCACGTAAAGAAGATTTAAAAGGTTTATTTCTGTCTCCACTATCCTGCCCTTCCTGCTTAAAAAAAAATTCCATTGTGGTAGTTCAACATAAATTGTGTGTATAGAACAAAGAAATTACAGTACTCTTGATTTCATCAGCATTTTCTCCTAACAAAGAAAGCTAGCTATTCTAACATGCTATTGAGAAAACTATTGAACTACCATGAGTTATAGGAAATATGACATGCTCAGTCCCCCCTCCATCTCACCTAAGTCCCAACTCTCTCCCAAACCTTTCACTTTGGGGGTATTTTGGATGAGCTCTTAGTAGTGTCCTCAGAAATAATTGGTTGTCCTAATTCAGCCCCATGCAAATTAATGCTCCCCTAAAGAGGCCTTATTATAATTTTCAACCCTTGATGTCTACATAATCCCCTATAGTTCTTTAACTTCTTGCTTTCTAACTTCTGTTTACCGATGCACTACTTTTGTCAGCTCAGTATAGCATCAATTAGTAACACAGTTGTGTTTATTAGGTCTCCCTAGAGCCTTGAGAAAGCTGCTTTGTATTTATTAATGACTACACACAGCACTACTATTTTTCAATAGCATTTAAAAATGAGTAAATTACTGGAGATGAACTGTAAAAGAACTTTAAATTTCAAAGGCAAGCAAAAAAAGCACATTATTTAAAACCACTCATAATACTTGCATGGTTAATTTTATTTTCAATGTAATATCAAGAGAGAGGGAAGAAAGTCAAACCCAGACTCTTCTTCCTGTTCTACTTTTGGCATTTTGGAGTACACATGATTTGAGCTGGAGAACTGAAGCATAGATCTGGTGATTAATTAAGAGCTGGTTTAACAGGTCTAAATTTCATTATCACACACACCTGTTAAGTAATGCACACCTGATTCAGCAGAAATCCACCCACAAGGTTAATCTCAAAAAATTAAGCAATCAACAGGAAAGAAAAAAGAGGCATACTGCACTAACTTAGGTCCAGTTTTATGTTCTCAAGCATAATTCCAATCCACCAATTTGAAATGTATCCACTTTGTTTTCTCTTATTTTGTGAATAATTCCCTGTACTATATTAGGTGAAGTTAGAGTTGCCCACACTGGTATAGAATTCACCACTCAAGGAAACCAGAGAGACCAGTCACTCCTGTGATGAATCTTTCTGAACCAAACTTAAAGTGATGGGAGCAATTATGGCGTTCATTTGCCCTGCCTTTATATTCCTGGTCATTTATGAAATGAAGACGCTGATCTGCAAAAATCACTATGCATTCATGAAAGGAGCTCTGGGAGCTCCCCCTGAGGATCTGGCTATGAGGCAGAAACATACCTCAGTGCACTTCCTTTGTCTTGTGCTCCCTCTTTGATGTGCAAGTCACTGGTGGAGTAAGCTGTGATCGCTTTGATGTTGAACTTCTAGACTTTATTGTTACTAGCATGCCTACAAGGAGAGCTGTCAGTCATTTCTTACATCTGAACAACCATGTTTCTTTACAGCACCTCTTTTACAAGCATCAATCCTTAAATACATGTTTTCACATTCCTGCTGATTACCACACTATCTTTGTTGGGGGAAGGCTGTGCTCAAATATAACTACAGCACCCACATTTTCTGTAAACACCCTGAGGCATCATCAGATGGCTGGTAACCAACCTTCTTCAACAAGAGAAGCCCGAGTGCAAAACATATTTCTAGCAAACGAAAACATTCTGAAAACGCTCGATCCATCTTAACAGTCGAAATGAGTAGTTTAGCCAATATTTCCCCTAAGCAGCCACTGAAATTGCATAGAAACTTCCAAGCCACTTCAAAAGGGATTCTGAACGCAACAGCAGCAGGGGGCTTAGAAAGACTGCCAAAACTCTTAAGACATCTTAACTCATCTTAAACAACTTTGTTTCTCTGCAATGGTGGAAACAAAAGGCTTCTGTTTTACAAGATTTTGCTTGTGGTAGAAACATTGCTTTTGAAATGGATTTCTATCAAATCAATTGTTTTGTTAAACAATATCATTTTCAAAAGTTGCTTGCTATTATGGATGCAACTTAAGTTAGAGGAGGATGATTTTTCATAATCTTGTGTCTAGGGCAAACGTGGCTGTGAATGCAATGTATGTACAATTTCTTAGATATATACAAAATAGGCAGTATGCAAATCTTTAAAGATCCCTGTTGAAAAAGATATGGCTCTAATTTCATTTACCAGCTCCCATCAGATTTTCTTTTCAAACTCCTTTATCGCTTCTGAAACTGCTGAATATTATCAAACCCCACTGGGAAATTCCACACAAGGAAATAAACTTAAGGTGCTTACATCACACCATGCTGGTTTATGATGAACTGCTGTCTTTTTGAATAAATGTTTCAATGAAATCCAAGTTCTTAAAGATGCCAGGTCTCAAATTAGGAAGTTAAATGATATTTTTTCATGCTGGAGCTTAGTTCTGTTTTTCTTTTTTATAAAATAAGATGGCATCACAAGAGATACATTGTTTCTGCTTGCTAATAAACTGCAGACGACACATTGGGAGAGACTCAATTTCGTTGGGTTCCTGGCCTGGAATATTTGGTAAAGAATAAAATTACTGTGGTATGCAATGGTTAAGGCTATTCCATGGTTTCCATTTTTAAACAACTGCCCCCGCCCCTTGATTTTAAATCAACCATCAAAAACGGAAAAAGCTTTGGGCTACAATTTGATAAATAAGGTATGACTGTAATTTACTAGAACTAAGTCTGGGCATATTTATTATTAATATTAATGAAAACTTGCTTGTTCTTAAATTTATTTAAATAGCATAAAGTAATTACCTCTTTCTACCTTAAATTTTCACTTCCAAAAGGAACTGATTAGCTGATGGAAGGACCTATAGCAATTAAGGGTAGAGACAGGGAATAAGGAAAGGAGGCATTTGTTTGCCTCTCCCAAGTCTCAAACAAGAAACTAGACCATGTTTCTGTTTTAACAGAAACACTTTCATAGAACGGTAGAGATGGAAAAGATCTTGGTGGCTACCCAGTCCAACCCTTTAACTTTAAAAACAGGGAAAGTGAACAATTGAGGTTTAACCTGACAATTATTGCATCGCAGATCTGGGACAATAACCCATATCTTCAACTTCCCCCACCCTATGTAGGGGGGTTTCCACTACTCAACATTGTTTCGCTACACTGTGGACAGGGTGACTCATGTACAAAGTGAGGGTGTTGGGCTTCAGAGGTTTCTCAACCAGAATTATCTGAGTATCTTTAAAAATGTAGCAATACTTGAGCTCCACACCTTGGGACCAATAAAATCAGAAATCTGTAAGAGCACAGCCTAGGCTTATATATCTTTTAAAAACTCTCTAGATAGATTAATATGCAGACCAGGTTGGGAGCAGATGACCTATGAGGTCTATTACAAAATGTTCACCATCAGTTGGGAAAATTTTTTGATTCAGTTCCCTGATGTTGACCCATGAGGCCATAAGCATTTCTAAACCATTATACTGTTTTTACATTGGCCTAGCTGTTGTCATTACCTACATTTATCTAGTTCATTGATATGTTTACTTAAGTATTACCTACCTCTCCCACCAGAACGTACACTCACAGAGACCAGAGACTGACATGATCACTGCTGTCCCCTCGGCCGCCAGCATCACATCTGCCACAATAATGAGATACTACGCCACCATTTTCAAAAGAAAAAGGCGGCTGGTGTCGCAGTGTGGAAGCAGGCAGGTGGTCCTTCTCCACGCCAGCCAGAGGAAGTCTACTTTGATCTATCCTACCAGACTAGAATCTAAGCTGCACGAAGGCAGCATTTGGTCTCCCCTGTTTGGACGTCACCTCCAGAGCCTGGACACTCGCAGATACACACCAGATGCTCAGTGCCTGAGAAAGGCCATGTGCTAAACAGGAAGCACTGATCAGCTTCCAGGGCACTGAAACCTTTACTTTGTGGCTAAACAAAGCAACCTTGAAAAGACATCACTGTTTCCACTGAGTTGGCCTTGACTTCTGCAGTAAGACTCCTAGCCTGCTCCTGCTAAGTGGTCACAGTATTGGCAAGACCCAGCCCAGGCACACACTGAAGGCTAAAATGCACTGTGTCTATGTCACATGCAGAGGCTGGGGCTTCTGGACAAGGCTTTATGCCGAAAAGGAGTATAGTATTTGAAAAGTCTCACAGCAGCTTCCAGCACCAAAACAGCCTCAGGGTTCTCTCCTGTTTGGGCCACTTGGGGTAAGAGATTTGAGGGAACAGTCTGCCCACTTTCTTCTGCATGCTGGTTGATAGCATGGCCAAAGTTAACAGAAAAATATTTCAGGTGTGTTAATAACAATGCCAGAAATTGCTCACATTTGGCACCTCTTCCATGCTGAAGGGAGTGAACTAAAGAGAAGTGAATGGTTACCTTAATATAATTTACCTTTCTGAGATTCCCTTTCCTCATGAGTAAGAGGAAAGGGTTAGCCCCGAGCAGTGGTTCCCAAACCCGTCTTATCCTCACGAGAGGATCTTTTACAAAAGAAGATTCCTTGGCCTCCCCCTAGGCTTTTGGAAGCAGGATCTGTGCAGGTGTTGCTGGAGAACGGCATTCATTTTTTAAATGCTTCCCAGATGACTGTGAAGATCAATGACATTTGGGAACCACCAAAGGACTGGAGGACTCTGCGGTCCACCCGGCTCTGACAGGCTAGAACAGAGCTTCACAAAGTGAGGCCTAAGGATCAGCTGCATCAGAAACATCTGGGATGCTGTGTAAATACAAACCTTCGTAGGCCTCACCCCAGACTGACAGAATCAAACTCTGTGTGAGACCCAGGGATCTGCCTTCTTAAGACTCTCTGGAGTATGGGTTGTACTCTACAGTTTCAGAACCACTGTTTCAGGCAGGATTTTAGAACTTATGGCTTATGTGGAAGCAAATCATGTTCATCCGTAAGTATAGGGTTTGACTTTATCCAGTTACATTAACATTTCACTGCATTGTTTGGCATGTCACAAAAATCTCCTTTGTTTTAAATGGCATGTAGCTTATAGCAAATGCAAATGTGTAAGTCCAACAGTCATAAAGCAGCCTTCTCTGACTAAGTGTGGCTGCCAACTTCTCAGTGCATTTTTTAAACGCTGATTCATGGCTTAAGACACTTGATTGGGAGGAAGGTGTCTCAGCTCCTATTATAAAAGCACAAAGGTGGTACCTGAATTACCTAGCACAATAGGCACTTAAGCATTTGCTGAAACAAATTTATTTACTTATTTTCACCCAGTGTTCTACAGAAGATTTGAAGTGAGATAAACAAATAAAAAGAAGGAGAAAAAAACCTTTCCAACAACTGAAAAATGAAAATAACATTCTGTGAAAAAGAGAATACTTCTCATGTGGTGAAAGAATCACACTTCTGGGTGGCGCAGTTTGTAAAACGGTTGGCTTCCATAACTGATCTGAAACTTAACCACAAGTCTTCACTTCTGAACCACTACCTTATTTCTATGATAGAAAGGTTTAAACAGCAGGTTTTCCTTGCTTTTTATTTTTTCTTCTTTTTCATGAAATGCTGCAATTTCATCTTTCTAATAGGAACACATAAGCACTGTTATCCTTTACAAGCCTGATGATTATTTGTCATTATTATTACCCTGGTTATTCTAGCTCAGATCAGCTTTGACTTCTTCAGCAATGCAAAATTCATATAAATGTGCATTCTTATAACTCTGTGTAGCACCAGGAATAAATAACATTTAAGCAAATAGGAAGATCTATATTCATTCCTCAGATTCCAACACAGAAATCAGATTGTTTTGCCATTGTTTCACACTTGTTGTAACACCAAAATCCAAATCCACAATCCACTTGTATTATCTATTTACCCTAAAAATTATGCAAATGAATGCTTGTCGCTACCTCATGCAGAGTTTCTGACATATCCTCTACCTTATTTTTTAGGCAAACTGTATATACTTAAGTGAACCACATGATCTAACCATAAATCTTCAGAAACCAAGGGGTTAATAGTTTCTCATCCATGTTTAAAATTGTTTTATTACCCCCCAAGAGCTACTGTAGTTTACTTTGTTTCTAAATGTTTATCATTTTTGAAAAAGAAAAGCTCTAGATTTAAAAAGGGGAAATGCTGAATTTAGCTCATCAAATGACAACCTCTTTTTAAAAAATATTCAAGGGTTGGGAAATAGAATGGAGTTTGAAACTTAAAAAAATACAAGGATTACTAAAAATGTCATAACAATTGTTTACTCACAAACCAAATTTCACTTAAATTTAATATTGGGCCAAATAGCAAATAAATCAGCTTTAAGTTAAAAATTTTTTTTCCTTTACTTCCTGCCAAGCAAACTTTTAAAATTCAGTATCTCTTCCAGTTACATTTCTGATAACCATGAAAAACAACGAGTTAAACTTTTGAATCTGGTGTAGAATGTCTCATTCCAATTAAGAAAATAACTACAACCTTTGACCTTCCCACTAGCCTGATGGGAAATTCACTGGCACCATTATGGGTTTAGCCTTCCATGGGCAAGTAACCACTAGAGGGCAGCCTTATCTCATATCTGACATGCAGCAGAAAAATACCTCAAATGCTTCTAATGTTCCTTTAATTATTTTTGTAGTATCTTTGACTTTCCTGGATACTTAATAATCAACTTCAAATGGAACTAAAAGTGTTCCTAAACAGTTCAAAAGTCCACTTTCACAAACAATGATATCACAAAGACTGGTGGTGAGAAGTGCTAGAGATACAGCTAGCTGATGTTATCTTTAAAATTTTAAAACAAAAGTTTTTCATCTTTAAGTCATGGCTGCCTCCTTACTATGTGCTGGGTTAAGTGCCAAGTCAATTATATCACAACTGGCACTTGGGGTCCATTTTTGGCATCAAAATTTCAAGTGGTTCTAGGCAAACTGAAGTGTGTTTGAGAAAGAAACTGACCAAGGAAGGCAGAACCACACTTACAGCAAAAAGGACTGGAGAGGGACAGCAGAGATTACGTATTAGAGGGGTGTGTGTGTATGTTACACTACTAGTCTTCAAATAACTGACAGTCTTTCATTTGAAAGATGTATTAAATGTGTTCTGCACAGCCCCAAATGAAAGGATCAGAATTAAGGGATTAAAAGTACAAAGGAGAGAGTTATGCTTGATATAAGAAGACTTTTCTAATTCAAGATGGAATAACCTACCTTTAAAGATAGTGAGTTCCCCATCGGTTGGAGGTGTTCAAGCATAACCAGATAACTAGTTGGCAGAAATATTGTGGGCAGGGTCCAAATCCCAGTGGGACATTCATCTGAGTGACTTTAAAGGTTTTGTCTGAGACTGAAATAATCCGTATTTGCTTGCAGACAAACACACCTTAATCCAGCAGTCATTAAGGCCATTCCCCACTAAGTGAGAAATGAGCTTTTTCAGATCTACTTGTAAACTTTTAGACTTCACGTGAGTTTCTAAAAGACAAACGATTTCTCAAGAATAGATCTATAATCATGCCCCTAAGCTGTCATGAAAACAAACAGGACAGCACTCACAAGCACGAGAATTCATAAGCTTTATACTACACAAAGTCATATTAAAATTAGAAGACGCATTTGTGAATGTTCCCTTTGCCTAAGGATAAGTGGAACATATAGATATATCTCTCAATTCTATCATAATGGCGATTGGTTATACAGGTTAGCTGTACTTCATGGTATTCTGTATTCTTGAGGAAATTAATGCTTACATTTCACTCATATCCTCTTACAACAAGCAGACTTAATGAAAATCATGGATGAAGAGAGCTAATGATAAGCAAATAAGAATAACCCCATTTGTACCAAATTGATTTTATTAAATAGTAATTTAAAGATATTAGGCTCAGCAAAGCATTACATAATTGGATCTATTTTTTTCCCATATAAATGCCAGAGTTATAATTTCCACTAACTAGAGACAAAGTTATATCCAGGACGTTTTTCACAGCTTCCTCCAGGGGAGGCATGAAGATAGAAATTAGGAGTTGTAGTTCTTGTTTCACCATGTTATCAGATAGAAAAGCTAGGCTATAACGCAACCTCTGTGGGCCTCAGTTTCTTCAGCTAAAAAATATGGGACTATCAGTGACTCTCTATGGAGGATTAAATGATGTAAGAGTGTTTGTAAACCATAAAGCACAAAATAAATATAGATTAGCACCATCTCCCTATTTGTTTATGAAATGCCTAGTAAACTTCAGAAGCAGTAACATTTTAAAAAATGAAATAACTGGAAAACCTAGGGAAGAAACTTAACATTATTGTTTATTGACAATAATAATCCTTGACAGGAGCAAAGATTTTTAAAGTTATCATATTATTTCCTGAAAATATGATGAGGGCTAACAAATTTCATTCCAAAAAGAAAATCCAGAAACAAAAGATTTCAGCTGCTTCCTTGCATTTTGCCCATTGGATGGTATATGCTATTATCCATCTATTTAGACCTCCTATCTCTTGACATAGCACTCTTGACAATTAACAGAAAAATCATGTTCTATCATGTCACACAAAATACTGACGGATAGTAAAAGCTCTGACTACGACTCTCTTGGTTCATGAGTCAAAAGGTTGGGATGGAAGGGAGTTATCTTCAGTAGAATAGCTAGATGAGGGAGACAGAACTTGTAAATCATTCCTCAGAGGGTCTGTATGTGGTCTTTGAGATACTATCAAATGTCAGTTCACACCTGACTTGTCACTGGTGGATGGCTCCGAAAAAACTATTTTTTAAGTAGAGAAACATAAAAATGGTGTAGCTGCTGACTCTGAATGTCTAATTATGGTTTTAAAATTATTAAATATGAAATATATAAAGGCAGCCTTGATTTCTTACTAATAAATGCTGTAAATAGTAAAAATGTATGCAGAAAACATTTCCATGACAGAGTATTCTTAGGAAATTTGTTCCACATAAGGGGTTTTGTTGATCCCTACAATAATTTAAGAGATTTTTAAAACTGAACCCTACATCTACCTCTGCAAATCTGTTCATCCATCCGTCCACCCATCCATCCATCTATCCATCCAGTAACTTCTTTTCCCCAGTAAATGGCCATTTATGAATATTATTTTCCTAGGTACCCCAGAGCAAATAACAAAGTGGCTGGGTGCTATTGTAGGTGCTTTGCAATTATCACCTTGCTGATCTCATCCATTTTTATTGTGTTTCACTTGAGTGGGAGGGAAAGATAGGAGGAAAAGGACACTAATGAGAATTATTAATATATTTACAAGTATATCTACTACATATTAAAGAGCTAAGGTTTAGATGACATACTGTATATTTTTAAATGACTATTTCTGTTTAGAAATTACATTATTTCATGACTGGGCAGCACTAAATAAATTATATGGTTCTCAATTCAAATCGTGGGCAAAAGGGTTTACTTGTGCATGATGTTGCTTTGTATCTCAAGTAATGTGATTGAAATATATAAAATCAAGAGGCTGCCCATGAAAATCGTGCTTTTAAAATACTCTCTACTTCATGGAGGGTCCAGGCTTCTCCCTCCTCCCATGGATAAATGGATTCAGAAATCCTCTTTGTCTTTAAAAGAAGTGATCCCTTCTTGCCAGATAAGCACTCTGCTCAGTACTGGCAACCATTTGGGTTTTCTCTTTTCAAGATCCAGCCATCACCTTCTCCCAATCCTTCCCATCACAGGTAACAAAAACGGTACAAAAATCCCAGTGAAGGGATACCAGGCAGTGGGTCCTTACAATGAGATCAGAGATCGAATTCCAATTTCATTTGGTAAAAAGAAAGGCCAAGTTCTTCAAAACTACTGAATCGTATTTATTAGAGTTGGACATACTACCAACACATACAGTATTTTCAAAGTGGTGAGGAGTCTTGCATTTGCACATGAATCAGGTGGGGGGAAGAATCTATGGGCCAGAAATTCCCTTTAAGCCTCCCTGTGCTCTTATAACTCCATTTACATGAACACAGGCTGAGCACTCATATGAAGCAAAGGGGTATATAATCTACTGAAACTGATGAACGTCTTACGTTTCCTTTCAGTACTCCGCTGCCGCGTGACATTTGGCCAATGCACTTTTACGATGAGCAGAACAAGTGCTCCCCCGATTATAAATGTTATGGCTGGCTCTCTCCCTTTGCCCAAGAAGCAATCCAAATGGTATTGGAATTTTGTTGTTAATTAAACAAAAGCAAAATTGAAGGATGGGACTAGAGTTGCTCAAATGAAGATTTATTACATTTGAGCATGAAACTAAGCCTAAACTTATTTGACAACTAATGCAGAGGAAGGATTTTCTTCTCTGGTGAGTTCAAAGGGCCTGATTTAATGATGTTTAAAAAACATCAGTAAATCAGCCAACAAAGGGAATCTTTCTTTTATGGTGGCTTGTTCTCTCCTCCCTTGTCCACACGCATCCACATACCAAAAAGCTATATTGTAAATAGTATTTCTGTTTTGCACGAAAAATCTAGTTATACAAACTCTCTTACACATGGAACCAATTTAACTATTAAAACTGAGAGACAATAGGGAAGTATTTAATAAGATTCTAAGCCAGTTTTTCTCTCTTAAATCTGATATGGAAACATTTACAGCATTCCTCACTTTCCCACAAACTATTTTCTTTTTCAGCTTAAGTTTGCACCAAAGCAAGATAATCCCATTAAAATTCAGGATATTATGATATTGGGAGTGAAATATTCTAATTGTCCAGATGGATTCTCTCTCCCTCTTCCTCTACCTCTCTCTCTCTCTCTCTCTCTCTCAGGCAGCTGAGTTTATAGAAAAATTGCATTGCCAGTACTTCTGAGGCACTTTTTTCAAAGCACAATACTATGAATCTATTATTTTATGGCAGACAGAGGTCACTCCAAGACAAATGTGTGGGGGTAGCATGTGTGATTCTCATTATTCTATTAGCAAGGGATAGTATGGAACTTCACTTTGTAGAATTACAAAAGCAAAAGCCTATGTACTAGGAAACATCAACTTTAAATCAAAATATTAAAACGTACTTTCCTTATTGTTTGGTGGGTGGTTACTGTTCATTAGGGGAGAAAGCAGTTTAAAATGTCTCAGCCTCTCACCTTTCCTCCAATCAACACAAATTACATTAGACAAAGTGGATAAAGACTGGCATTGACATCTTCCAGATGGCAAAATCTATTTTATAATTTAAAGACAAAAAAATGCTTTAACTGCAGAGGGCATTTAAGACGTTTCACACTTACAGGGCTAATGAAATGCAGGAATAGCATAGAAGTTTTTTTGGGGGTGGGGGAGAATAGATTTTTTAACATAAGAAGTCGGTAAGAAATCTTAATAATTTTTCCTCCTAAATAATTTTAAGTGCTTAAGAGCGCGGATCACGGGAGGTTTCCTCTCTTTTACTTACATGAATTGCATATTCTAAAAATGATTAAATCCCATTTCCCTCAAGCCACAGGGGAAAAGAGAAAATTTGCTGTGGGCACATTATATAGAAAGATTTCATCTCACGCAGCTCATCTTAACGTCCAGTACGTTTCGGCCTGTTAATAATTAATAAAAGAGATGCCACCCAATCTCTAGTGAAGAAAGGCAAAGCTCGGTGATCCGAAAGTAAACCCAGCGCAGATACCGAACTGGTGTCCTTCATTCCAGATTGCAACAAAACCCCAAACTAGCAAACGTTTAACGAGCGCTTGGCGCCCGCACGGGTGGGTAGGACCCTCAGGACAGTCTGGGTCTGCACAATTGCTGCGCATTAGGGAAGCCGCGTCCTCCGCAAACAGATGGGGCTCTAAATCCCCAAGCCTGGCGGCCGGGCCTGCGAAGCCGCTCGGGCAGATTATCCACGGCGAGGAACCTGCGGGCGCACAAGCGGGCGGCGTGCTGCGGGCTGAGTTTCTCCAGAGCTGTTTACAACCGTCCCAAGAGCGAGTCTCGGTTTCTCCGGCAGCACGGGCGACTTCCTGCACACCTCCAAACTTTAGCTTTCCAATCAGAAAGTTCCCTGACTTGCCACGGTTTCTCTTCTCCTCACCTGAGAGGACCTAGAGCCAGTCCTCCCTCCAACCAGATCCCCCTCCCCTCCCGCCCCCAGCCCGGCTACGGAGTCTTGCTGAGGGCGGAAGGCCGGGCCGGCAGGATTGGCCGCGACTAACCCGCGCGCGTCGGCCCTCACCACGGTCTAACCTCCGCCCCTGCCCGAGGATCCCGTGGGCTGCCGAGTTCCTCCCCACCTCCATCCACCAGCCAAAGTGTCAAGCGGGGCTGCGCCGCGGCTCCTTGGGCCGCCGAGAGCGTCTTGGCACGCTTGAGACGCCCGTCTCGCTCCGGCCCGCGCGCTTTCGGAAGTGGCCGCGGCGGGACACAGCGCGGGACACGGCGCGGGACACGGCGCGGGACACCGCGCGGACCTGCGGCACTTGCCCGGCCGGCGGCCGCTGAGGCGCTCGGGGCCGCAGGGGGAGGGCGCAAGGCCTGGGGCACTGACCAGTCCCCGGGGATGACATCGCGACAACGCGCACGCACGGCCCTGCCCGGCCGCGGCGCCTCCCCAACCTAGGCCGGAGCTGTCCCGGGTGCGGGCCCTGGGGACCGGCCGCGGGCGTCCCCGGCTTCCTCTGAACTCCGCAGACCCTCCCCTTCCTTCCCGAAGCGCGGCGACTCCCAGCAAACTTTGTTTTGGGAGACCCGCCGGGTGCCAAGCGGACCCAGGAGACTGACAGGAGCCGGAGGGGGCAGCAGAGGGGTATCCACCCCCTGCGCCTTTGCCCCCCAATCGGAGGCAGGCCGATCCCGTGGCCGGGCTCAGGTGGCGCCGCGGCGGTGGCCCAGAAGGCCCTGGCGGGGCCCCCGCGCCGAGCCCCGGGCAGTACGTGCGTTCGGGCAGGCGCGCCCACCCCTCCCCCTGCGCGCCCTCCTCCCCGCCCCCCGGAGCCGCCAGTCCACCCGGCCCCGGCGGGGCGCCCGGGCTCACCTTTCATCGCTGCGATCACAAAATACATCATTTAAGCCGCGGTGCGGAGAGCGCAGGGAGAGCGGATGGTCCGACCCCGGAGCCCCCTCTGCCGCCGCCGCGCCGCCGCCGCCCGAGCCACAGCAGCAGCTGCCGCAGCTGCCCGCCCGCCGAGAGCCATCCCGAGCCATAAGAGGCTCCATGTGACCGGCTGACATCACGGCCGCCGCTCTGTTTACACCGCGCCCCTCCGCTTCCTCCCGGGGCGGGAGGCGGGAGGCGGGAGGCAGGCGCGCCCCAGCGCCGCGCCCCGCCCCGCCCCCGCGGGCAGGTGAGCAGCAGCGGCGGCTCTGTTGGCCCACCCCGGCCGGGCCTGCCCTCCCGCGCCCCAGGCCCTAGCCCGGGCGCCCGCCTTCCCCTCGCCTTCGGGATCACCTGTGGCCGCCGGTCGCTTTTCTGCACGCAGCGCCCCGCGGAACGCGCCTCTGACCACTTTCTCCCCCCAGTCGGTGGGGCAAGAAGAGCGCAACCCGACGCCACTCTCCCGCTGGCTTCCCGGAGCCCTCGGGGGCGATACATGCGCCAGCTCGTTGGTTGAAAAGACAGGTTTGGTCTGGGGAGCTACGGTCACCCTCATTTCCTAGAGCGCCCCAGCTCTAATCGGAAGGTACGGCCCCCTTCTGGACCGTGGAGAACGAAGCCACTGGGACCGTCCGGGGAGTGCAGTAAGCTCCTCCGAAGTCTTTCTGGAGAGACTCGGCCTGGGCGGGGGAACTCCGCCCACCCAACCCTTGGCAACCCTTGGATATTGGCAGTTATACCAATAACCAAGGTCCTGGTCTACACCTGTCCCCCCGACCCCCTTCCCCGCGTCCAAGACCACTGATACCTGCAAGGAAAGCCGGAAACTGTATGTGAATCACCTAAATGAACTCCAGTTGCCAGCTGATTTGAGCCGCTAAATTCCCAGGCTCTTCCATCTCTCTCCAGAGAACCCATCTACAAGTAGGAAAAGCTATCGTTTTCATACCCTAAAAATGAATGAAACACTGTGGTATTTCTGACAGAAAATAAAGACCTCTAAAGGTGAACTTTGTACATTTTAACATGCAACTAAGACTTAATTCCCTCTAAACTTTGAAGCTTAATTCTTTTTACTGTCTTTATGGAACTGTAAATCATGACGTTATTATTTTACAGATCAATCTCTTTACGATGAATTTCAGATGCTACATACCCAGAGTCTGCATTGCTTAAAACTTTGGTCAGGGTGTCTGTAGTGCCGAGCGTAACAGAAAAAAATTCTGAAAAGCCAAGTTTGCGTACCTATTGCGGTTCCTTCACGAAATTTCATGCTGCTTGCTTTTCTGCTGGTCTGTTGCCACGCACAACTTAAAATATCAGATGGCTATTAGCTGTTGCATTCATGATGATTAAGCAAGGATAATTCTAGCATATTTTTTTCTCCATGTAAGTGAGTTGCTCTTGCCCCTGAGTTGGGCCACAATTTAAAACACAAGCAAATAATCAGCACTGTAGAAAACAAGGATTCATACATTCCCTCCCCAGCCCCCTTTCAAGGCAAAATTGAGTCTTCCAAACATTTATACAGCGCTCTGATTTAGAAGGTCAATAAAGTTCGTTGTCCTTCAGTCAAACCATGGCTTTATAAAAGTTTGATTTCAGATAAATTCATTCTAATACAGTTTATTTTTCTTAAAGATTTTTCCCCCCCAAAAAAAACTACAAGGAAAAGAAATTATAAAAATGTGAACCCAAGACCTACCCATGTTAACTCAGCTGTCCAGCCATAGCGAAGTGGAAAAGAGTTTCAGATGAATCAACCATACCCACTGTAATGTTTACAATTATGAAATTAAGTCGCACCATGTTCCTATGATGCAACTATATCTCCCAATGAGGCAACGCCCCTCAGTTACACTGACACCATCATTCAAATGTGGTTCTTGATTTCCCTTGTGCTAACGACTAATGCCAAGCTGTCCTATAAGCAGGTCCCAGGTACAATTTTCTTTCTTTTGTATCGTTAAAGGATGCAAAACCATCGGAGACTGCATCCTCCTAAGTATGTTCTTCCCTCCTCAATGCAAGTGAACCCAGATATACAACTCGGAGAATTCACAATGCTACTTTAAAACAGTATCCTGCTTTAGAAAACAATGTTTTCAAAATAACCAAATCTATTAGCTCTAGCGTGCCTGTCAGACATCTGACTCCAAGGTGAATAATCTGACATCACTAGTAATCAGTATTTATTTCCAGATCATTTCAAATGAAATCAGTCATTGGGAACAACATGTAACATGACATCTGCTCCTGCAGTTATAAGTAGAATCATTCATTCTATAGATATGTCCCCAATAGAAATATAATCTTAAGTACTTATCTGAAATATTTACACATTTATTCAACAAAGACATTTCCAGAATAATGTAATACTGACCTTGCCCTTTAGAGATGTATTTCATTCACTTCCTACAACTAATGAGCAACAGAATTTCAGATATGAAGTCCTAACCTTCCAATGTAGCTAGATGCTATTTGTAATACATGCCTCTATTAAATGTCTTCAGCTTTTAACCCAGGTTATATTACTGTTCTTTATATTAACACAAAGCTCTTCGAGAGTAAAAACTAGAGGCTGTTTTTTTTAACCAGTCAAAATGCACATTTTCTATGACACTATAAGGCCCCAACCAAACAAATCAGTCAGGAGTAAAAGGGAACATCTCCCATATTGAAGGGACATCTCCCTTCAATAATACCAAATTGGAGCCATAAATGATACATTTTAGCACAAACTTTTACCCACTGTATATTAAAATACAATCATGTAAAAGCCAGGCATGGTGGCTCATGCCTGTAATCCCAGCACTTTGAGAGGTCAAGGCGGGTGGATCACTTGAGGTCAGGAGTTCAAGACCAGCCTGGGCAACATGGTGAAACCCCATCTCTACAAAAATACAAAAATTAGCCAGGCGTGGTGGTGCATGCCTGTAATCCCAGCCACTACTCGTGAGGCTGAGGCATGAGAATTGCTTGAACCCAGGACGTTGAGGTTGCAGTGAGCCGAGATTACACCACTGCACTCCAGCCTGGGTGACAAAGCAATAATCTGTCTCAAGGAAAAAAAAAATACAATCATGTAGAAATACAATAAAATATTAAAATGCAATAAATATGTAGGACTAATCGTTTGGATTTTATTAAACAAATGATTATGAGTGCCGACTGTGAGGGAGAACACAGTGCTAAGAAACATATTCTTTCTTTTTCTTTTTACCAAGTGTTCTGAAAAAAAAAAAAAAGTAAAGTAATATTGCTTACATGAAGATAATTAAACAGAATGGGACTTCTTTACCAGGAATAGGAGTTCGTTATATATTAATTTGCAGCTCAAAGGTTTCTGTTGGCTAATCTCAGAAAAAGAAGGCACACAACATACTTATAAACACATGTAACTCATCTCAGAGTCTCCCAGGATGGTCACAGCCCTACGTGGTGTTCCTGTGTGCTGGGTTCCACACTGAATCTGTCACTTAGCAAGAAAGTAGAGAGACACTTCTAATGCCAGGTTGTTCCCAAAAACACCTAGGGGAAAAGACGGGTGCATTTTTGCAGGAGTCTAGACTGTAGTATCATTAGTAAATTGGTGCCAATCTTCCTATGTTACTAAATGATACTTGACTTTATGAG
Source organism: Nomascus leucogenys (assembly GCF_006542625.1). Lineage (NCBI taxonomy): Eukaryota > Metazoa > Chordata > Mammalia > Primates > Hylobatidae > Nomascus > Nomascus leucogenys. Next base: position 79,833,438 of record NC_044386.1, read on the forward strand.
AGTATATTTTGTTTTTCACCACACAAGTTCTGATCTCATAATTTGCCACCCCAAATCACAGATATAATGCTATTGGGGAGAATGACAAACCAGTGGACTGGCAAATTTATCCCGAATCTGCAAGTGGCTCCTAGGACAAAGGTGATTTCAAAGTTTGCGGATGCATGTGAGGCACAGCATTTTGGTTTTGTCTCACCCAGGCCCTGCGTCTCTCTCTCCAGTGTGCGTCTGCTTGCTAATTCAATTAATTTTGTTATAGCTGAACAAGAAAGGGATCAGTGAAAGGTTAATGTGGTCCTAGGCAGCTTGATTCAATGGAATCCTTAGCCACCACTGCACTGTGACCTTTAGGAGTTGAGCCATTCTGGTCGACATAGAGCCAGGGGACCAAGTTTCCTATAAACACAATAGGGTCAGACCCAGAGAATTCTAAAGCAAGGATACTTGGGAAGCTATGGACATGTCACAAACTAACCTAGAAGAGATCACAGCCTTGCTTAAATTTGAGTCCAGAAGGAGCCAGTTTCTCATAAAGGAACACTTACAAATGGAGTAATACTGGTGAGACCCAGAAGCCAACAGCAAGACAAGGAGCTCTGCTATTTATGAGTATAAAGGGGGACGGGACAAGTGGATTAATGTGGTTTATCAGCCTTATTCATGATTTTAAAACAAATATAGATGTAGATTGAAATATGCATGTATGTATACATATGCATAGTCCATGAAATATGGTGAAATAGACTACATTTGGGTGGCAAGAGACACCTACAATTTTACACACTCACACCCACACACACACACATATTTCTCATAATCAGCCACACTTACTGAGTAGGTATTATACTGACACTGTGATGGATAATCAAACAAGAATAAGACAGTAGCCCTGATTTTGAGAAGGTCACAAATCAGCTGACCTGTGCTCTGAAAACTGTAGAGTTCCATGAGTCGGTCCAAACGTTCCTAAAGGTGTACCATGTCTGGTTGCCCATTGAAAAGATGTTTGCGCAGCACTCTGCCACTCGCTAACAGTTGATAGATGACTGCAAATCATGAGTGTGGCTATTAGTGTAATGGGATGTTGGAGGTGAAAGATTTGACGGAATGGAGACAATGGTGCAGGGCTTCTGGGATTTCTGGAACCATATATTTCATACACCTATTAGGAAATTCAGAGGACTGGCTTATGTTTTGTAATCATCACAATAAGGAAAAGGGTAAAGTTCATAGGCATACAGAGCTGAGCAACCTCCACAGAATAGGTAGGTGGCAGGTGCCTCACTACACACACACCAGTCAAGGCAGGAAGGGAAGAAATGCAAACCAAGGCCAAGAGGGACCTCCATTCCTTTATGTCCCCATGCTGTGTCCTCACCCCATTCCTATATCTGGCAGTGGTACAGGATATATATACATATATATATATATAGACACACACATACATATTACATATATATATATATATATATATATATATGCGTAAGTGAACACAAGAAATACAAGTGAACTCAGAATCTGGAATCCTGGGTCCAGGATAGTTTCACACTTGTCATTAGCTTTCTACATCACATCGGGCAAGCCATTTTACCTTTCAGGACACCAGGCCCCTCAACTGTAGCCTGATGGAGTAGGAACTGACTGCAGCGGGCCCCTACCACTCGAACATCCTGTGACTGCTTTCAGAATCATTCCCCATCCACTTTTCAGGAACACTTTCTTCCCTTTCTCTGTGCTGTGCCGTGTCTGCTTACTTCTCCAAGAAGCCTTCTTTGTTTGCTTGAACTCCATGGTATGGTGGAATGGGCTTTAGCATTAGATGAAGTTGGGCTCAAAACCAACCTTTATTTTTAAGATTTTATCTTTAAGCAAGATGAATAAACTCTAGAGATCTGGCCGGACATGGTGGCTCACGCCTGTAATCCCAGCACTTTGGGAGGCCAAGGTGGGCAGATCACCTGAGGTCAGGGGATTGAGACCAGCCTGGCCAACATGGCGAAACCCCATCTCTACTAAAAATACAAAAATTAGCCGGCTGTGGTGGCAGGTGCCTGTAATCTCAGCTACTCAGGAGGCCGAGGTAGAATCACTTGAATCTGGGAGGCGGAGGCTGTAGTGAGCTGAGATCGTGCCACTGCACTCCAGCCTGGGCGACAGAGCAAGACTCTGTCTTTAAAAAGTAAAGAAAATAAAAGATCACAGTTGTGAAAGTACAGAGACGGAAAATGCATTTCTCACTCAAGGAAACTAATAATGAGCATTTACCATAGATAAAATACACACAAGAAGGGGAGAAAGCCCAAAATGTAGGTTGTAGCTATTTCTTCTGCCTTCCCTCACAGCGCCCAGGACAAAGCTCTGCAAACTATACATTTTCAGAGAATGATTTTTGAAAAAATAATTGGAGGTAGAAGAAGGGAATTGTGCTTCAGAAAATAAATCTCTTTGCAGCTTGCCTATTTCATAGTCTTATTGTAAGGATTAATCGTTGGTTTGATAGTCATAAAGTTAAATTACACTTAATAAAACACATAGAGCAAAAGAGTTCCACATCACAGCACACCAAGGAAGAATAAAACTGGAAATGGATGTTATTTCATCAGAGTGAAAAGCTAAGCAGAGCATTTTAGGATGAACAAGATAAATGGAATGTTATTTGATTTTGTATCTCATCCATTTCAGTTCTGAAAATTATCTGAGACAGTTCTATTAATATAGATGCTTCATATATAGGCCATATTTTATTTTTTAAAGAACTATCTTAAAAATGTATTTTCAAATAATGGAGAAAAGATAACTGGTTACAGATGGTTTTCCCTATTTTTGTCATGCATGATCAAGGACTGCAGAGTAACGTGGGCTTCATTGGGAAATCCAAACCTCGCAGCTAGGAGCGTTCCAGGAGCAAATGCTGGCATTATTTTGCTTTCACAGGGAAAATATGTTCCTGTTCAGTCAAGCAAAGTAATCAATTATTCTGCATTATGAAATACTCATTTTATAACTATTGACATTTCAGACAGTTGTGCCACATGTCAATAGTGGTTTTGATGCTCACATTTAAGCTCCAGCTTATAGGATGGGATTCATCTGGGCTGACGGTGTCCGATCAGAAGTCTATTCTCTGCTCTCAGAAGTCCATCTATTATTTATGTCCAGTCCTACACCGTGGAAGTCTGTTGTGAGTGCTAAAACAAGAATAGATTTGGGTGTTTTTTGTTTTAATAAAAAAGGTTAAAATTTTCTCAATATGTTAGACCCACATTTTAAAAAATCACTCTTCTCTTAAAATCTCTTCCTACATTTTGTAAGATGGAGGTAGATTAAATTAGGCATTCCAGTCAGAAGTTCCAAAATTCCTGTTAGATTTTTATTATCTAGTGAAGCCTTGTGTCCTCAAAAATAATTTTGTGAAATCAAAATGGCTTTCCAATCATTATATAATACTGTTACTGTTGCTGCTACTACCTCTCCTACTGGTTAACCATTCCCTGGAACTTCCTGTGTGGCAAGCATTGATTTTATGCTCTTTTTAAAAATCATTTCATTTATCAAAAAACATTCTGTACTTTTATTACATTCATTTTACAGATGAGGAAACTGGAGCACAGAGAAATTAAGTGACTTGTCCAGGAGGACAGGGCCAATAACTGGTGGAACCATAAGAAAAAATCCATGTACACTGATTCTAGCATGTGCACTCCTAAACATTATGCTGCAACTCTCAAAAATTGAATTAATTTGTCCTTCAATTCAGCACTACTTCGTATTTCGAAAATAGCAAGCTGACTTCTCCAGAAATCAAGAAGTACTACCCTAATAACATCCAGGCATGTATGCGAGAAATTCTTTTATCACTGGCTTCTATAATTGAGCAAGGTTAGCATGTGTCATTATGAATTATTGCACAATTTAGTAAATTATTTAATTACTACTAATGAGGAAACATACTGTACATGGTTGTAATTATCCTGTTGGAAAACAATGTTGCCATTTGTACATTTAAGAAACACTTGCTGCATACCAAATTAACTCTTGAGGGAAGTTTATTTTGTATTTTGGAATAATCAAACAACTCTAAATGTTGTTAATGGATGTTAGATAGGATTACAAGGAAACTAAAAAATACACAAATCAAAGCTGACATTCTTAAAAGACTCCAAACCAAAAACATCTGTTAAAAAGGTAAAAAATAATGATTTCATAGTTCATGATATTCTACAGAAAAAGCATAAGATATATTTACTGTTTTTACTTTTCCAAATTGTTTCACTGCTGCTCTTTTCATAGTTTTTGCAACATATATAATATAGCAATTTGTTCACCTACTTTAATCACCCAACAAATGGCTTTGATAGCACAATAATCTTAAGCGGAGCCATTTATTTTCAATGTACTTTGAGTAAACTGTTGTCTACGTTTATTAAGTGACTGCAGTGATACATAGTCTTGTTATTTATAAAAGAACACAGTACATACATAGCCTTGGGATGTTTTGACAACACATCTTAAATAAAATATAGGTAAAATAATTTTCAAAATATAATACAAGTGAGAAAGAATGACTTGTTTGTGTTAGCTACAGTATACATTATTGAGAAACTACTGATATGCATTACTGAATTTGTTGTAAAGCCTTAAGTACGTAATAGTCTTGGAAAGCCAAACTTGCCCATTATTTCAAAGGTTAGGTACATGTTATGTGGTGAAACTGACTTTCATAAACCAGAATGTAATGATGATTTGATTTACAACATCTTTGCTCCTTGAAATATAACAGAGGTAATGTAGCAAAGCCATTATAAACAAGGAAGAATAAAAAAGGGAAATATCAGAGTTCAAGACACTCAAAGAGGGCATATGGTAAGTCTCTCTGCTTCCAAGGACACGAACAGTTAACTGTCTGACAGTTGCCTATCATTAAATAATCATATACAAGCAAGATAAGTGATATTATCATATTTGCTCTGTTGTCTTGTTTGTTATATTATCCCAAGGTCAACTGCCATTAAACTGGGTAATCCAAATCAAACAAAAGTTTTGTCCTCTTATGAATAATGCATATACTGGAATCATATTATGATTTGCAGATTTCAGCACTTGTCAAAAAACCAGTAAGAAACTGTTTTCTGTCACCATGTTAGATTTAGGCAAAACAAAACAAGAGAAAAGAAAACATGTTTTATATGTTCAGAGAGATCACTGCCCAATTCATAGTATAACACAAATTACTACATAGTGGTTATTTTACACTAACGGTATTTTATCAACTAGAACTACTGTAAAACATAGAGGGTGCTCTCTATTTTAATGGTATTTTCTGATGTCACCGTGTCAAACTAGAAGAATTGCACTTTGATTCGTCTTTCAGATCTCAATTTTTTAATCTTATTAAAATACAATTTACATATTGGAAAACTCACCCTTTTTAGGATACACTTCTTTGAGTTTTGACTAAGGCATTTAATTGTGTAACCACAATTAAATTAAAAGACACTGAACAGTTCTATCCCCTCTCCCCCAATATTCCTCTGTGCCCCTTTATAGCCAACCCTCCACCCCAAATCCTGGCAACCAGAGATGTTTTCTGTCCCTACAGCTTTGCCTTTGAAGAATATTATTTCAGTGGAATAGTATATTATGCAGCCTGTTGACTGGTTTCTTCCACTTAGCATAAAGCATTTGAGATTCATCCCATGTTGTTGAGTACAATAATTTGCTCTGTTTTATTGTTGAGTAATATTCCATTCCACAGTTTGTTTATTCATTCCTCAATTGAAGGACAGTTGGGTTGTTTCCATTTTATGGCAATCAAAAATAAAGCTGGTATAAATATTCATGGTACAGGTTGTGGTGTGAACCTAAATTTACATTTATATTGGTAAATACCTAGGAATGGGACTGTTAGATCATATGGGATGGATATATACATTTAATTATAAGAAATGCTTGATGGTTTCCAGAGTAGCTGTGCCATTTTGCATTCCTATCAGCAATGTATGAGAGTTCCAGTTGCTCCATATCCTCTCCAGCACATGGTGTTGTTGAATATTTATCCATTCATTGTTGATTTTAGTTCTTCAAAGTAGTTAAGTTCTATAAAGTTCCTAGGAACACTGAATTTTAAAAAACAAAATTATTCATCCTAGAGGAAATACAGGGTTAAGTTTCTGTGAGTCTGTGCTCATAACTTTTTTGTCAACTGATCAATACATAACTTTGTTTTATGTGTGTTTCTGTTTAAAGACATCTTATTTGGTATGTATTGTTGATTCAGTAACATTGCACTGGCAGCCAACAGCAGTATAACTCATGGCTAGAGACAGCTTATGTAACACATTGTATTTTCTCCATTAAGACGTATCACAATCTTCTCGTGCTTGAACACTAGACAGCACTTCAGCAAGCACTGTGATTGGGGATCATTTTAAACAGTGAGACTTACCAACAAAAAGCACAAACAGGGTGGGGCATGGTGGCTCATGCCTGTAATCCCAGCACTTTGGGAGGCTGAGGTGGGTGGATCACCTGAGGTCGGGAGTTTGAGACCAGCCTGGCCAACATGGTGAAACCCCATCTCTACTGAAAATACAAAAACAATTAGCCGGGCATGGTGGTGCGTGCCTGTAATCTACTCAGGAGGCTGAGGCAGGAGAATCGCTCGACCCTGGGAGGCGTAGGTTGGAGAGAGCCGAGATCGCACCACTGCACTCCAGCCTGGGTGACAGAGCGAGACTGTCTCAAAAAAAAAAAAAAAAAAAAAAAAAGCACGAACATTAGAAAAATATGGCATTGAATAGACTTTAAAAAGGACACCTGTTTATAATATGACAGCTGAAACAAGAGGGCAGAACATCACCTCAATGGACCTCAGTGGGGAACCTGTTCTAGGACGCTGTGTGCACATACTTGTCTGCCAATGACCGCATACCCAGTGTTGATTTTGGGGTTATAAATAAATTTTAGTGAGTATGCAAATTTGTAAACACAAAATCCTCCAGTAATGCAAATGGACTGACCTTGTTTATCTGCTTATTTTTGCCATTCTATGGTCTAAGTTTAAATGTCACTGCCCTATAGAGATCTTGTTCTCCTCTTTTTGTAAACCGGATTCGTCACCCTCTTTTCAAATCATTTATTATCTTTTCTGCCTTCTTTAGACTCTACACACTAGAGTCAGGAAACATACCTGTCTTATTCACCATTGTATTCCTTATATCATTAAGGCTTACCATAGTGCCTGGCATACATAGATGTTGAGTAAATATTTGTTGAATCAGTGAATACTTCTTTGAAAGTAGCATGTATGGAAGAAAAAGCACTGGAATTGGAGTTGGAAAATCTGGTTTTCCATTCTAGTTCCAACAGTGGCTTTGTGATTGGTGACAAGTTACTTATATTCTTTGAGCTTCAATTTCCTCACCTGTACAACTGAAAAACTAACACCTATCTTTAGAGATGTTTTTAAGATCTTAAAAGTCAGGCAATAAACATGAAAACCATTAGTATCTGGCACACTGTTGATACCCAGTAATCACTGGATTGGAGTGGTTTATGACCTACCACTAGACATTTATAACTGTATGAGCAATATAAAATATACTAACAAACAGTGTGAACAGTAAGTTTATTTGGACATACAGATAGTGCTAACTCTCCATGTATTTGGCATTATATACTCAGAGCACCCAAATAATTAAGAGAATTTTTCACTTTGGAAGTGGATCTTCTGTTATTCTGTCAACCTAGCTATGCTCTTCAGACTCAAAGGTTCTACACATGATATACTATGTACATGTCACCATAAAAACTGATAATTTGTCTATTCCATTTCAAAAAAAATTCCTGAATGTTTAAAAGCAATTCTTCAGTAATGTAGTTAGAGCTTGTACTCTCTGGAAACAAGATTTTTTTTTTTCTTTCAAACACTCCTAGACAAACAAGGACATTTAGTTAAGAAGCTTATTATGATTCTGTCTGAAATGCTTTCTTACAAAAACCTATTGTATCCGTTAAGATTTCAAGGCAATAAAAACCAATAATTTTAATAAAATTATGTCAATCTTCCCGCATATAACTAAGGCTAACAACATAATCTAAATGTTAAAATATAATGGAAAAGAAACTACATAAACAATGCATAAGGTTACTTCACTCAAAATTTATACAAATGATTTTCTTACAAAATTACGATGATCAGATATGATTAATGATATAAGATTATTGGTCTTTAATAGAGGCAAAACATGATGACTCACTGAAAAAGCAAGCTAATAGCACGGCGGGAGAGAAGGTAAGTTTGTATACGTGATTACAAAGCAAAACAGATAAGTAAAACCACAGAATCAATAATGATTATATTATATGGAAACTTTCATTGTTTCCTAACTTACATTTATATTAACTTTTCTGGAGATGACATTTTTTAAACATATAAATCGTCATTAGGAACCTGACAACAGTTCTAAATCAAACCTAGGGTTTAAAACATCATTTGCCGACAGGCATCCTCCAAGTGTTTTCCGCAGAGGCACATCACTTCTGATTATTCCCAGGCTATTTTAAATGATCTTGGACAGGGCTACTGAATGACTTGTCAGCGAACAGGAAAACATTATGACACCACTTCTCCAGATTTCTTCCCAGAACATGAAATATTTGGGATCGTTCTAATTGAATCAAGGCTAGCTTGAAAAAACAAGTTAAGCTTCGCTTTAAAGCTTTCAGTTTTAACTGGAGGAATGCTTCTAACATATGGCAGCTGGGCTCTGACTCACAGCAACCTTCAAATTCTGGCCAAAATGTCTGTTTCCTGAGATTGTGTCTGATATGCCTGTGCATCCCTGGTGGGGCCCAGCAAGCATTCAGTAAATGCTATTGTTGGAACGAATGAATGAATTAAAGGGCTCCTAATTATGAGCTACAAATTCTTCCAGCAACAAAATAATCCCATAGGAAAGCTGCAATGTACTTGGAATTGATATCTATGAAGAGTTCTATTTTCAGCTCCTTTATAAATTATTTTTATCATTTATGCTCAACTTGGTCTTTCTTGTTTTTTTTTTTTTTTTAAACCAAGATGTGAAAAGCACAGAAGCATTTTCTAGAACATGAAAGACCAGTATACTTTGTAGAAAGTTTCATTTGTATGTAGCTTGTGTGTGGTAATTATTTTTAAATCTCGGTTAATCATCATATATTTTCTTGGAGCAGACTTTGGGTGAGGCACTATGTGAAATGTTTGAAAAAGATAGTTAAAAGGAAAAAGTCCTATTCTTGACTATGCACCAAAAATTGTAACTAACACTAGTAGAAGGTATGCAGTTTCCAGTAAGGCAAGTGGTTATCTAAAGAAATACTAAATCAGAACTGCTATCAGAGGAGTATAAACAATTGCTATAATACTTTTCAATCAGACATCTCTCACATGAAAGCCTCGTGAAATGGAAGATAGAAGCTGAAAAAAACAGAAAAGAAAAAAGAAAAGAAAGAAACAAAGATCAGCAAAGATACCACTAAAACTCCAAGAACCAAAGTTTGTATATGTGCTTTAAAAAGCATCCCTTTGATATTTACTCCGAGGCTCTTTTCTCTTACGTCAGACATAATTCTGACAACCTTGATATCTGAACTTCCAGTATACAGGAGATATTTTAGAAGCACAACAGAGACTTGTGCTCATAGGCACAAAGAGAAACAATAAATATTGAAGGAAGAGATTTAAAAAATGATAAAAAGTTAGACATAAGAACTCAAAAAGTACGGCAGCATGGAGCCATTTAGCATAGGGGCAAAGAGCCAACCACACCTGCCGAGTTTCTGAGCGCATCCTGTATTACAGCATACTGTACACACCATAATAATTAATGGTTATAATGACTTTGACTCACTAAGGACGTATTAACCCACGAACTCTAAGAAGATAGGGACTTACATAATATATTTTGAAAGCTCCCCTTCCCCCTATAAAGTGATTTAGTTTAGGCACTTATAGAAACATGCTGCAGAAAATTAATTTTTTATGATGTAGCTCATTTTCTGATAATGCCTTGAATGTGACATGGTATACATACCTAAAATAATAACCCTAACTATTTAAGACCTTACACACTCAAGGACTTAGGTGTTCCTGTTTCAGTAAGCTATGTTCTGAAGCATACTGGAAAAATAAAGCGTGTTCCATAGGAAGCTACTTGCATTATACACAGGTATTTTATTTAATTCTAATATTAGTCAAATATCAATAAAGTAAAAACTCTTTAAACACAACCCTTTCCCCCTATTTAAAGCTAGAATGTTTTTGTAAATATTTGCTGGAGTGATGAGTGTTCAGGGCTCAAGTTTAAATATATATCATTCTGTGAACGTATTTGTTGCAATTGCTATTTATAGAATAATGTTTAACCTGCCAGAATTCTGGAGAAAGAAAGATTAGCAGTTAAAGCAAGTTCGATGGGAAAAAAAAGAAGAAAGCCACAGACACAACTTGGCGTTGTTTCCGTTCAGTGCAGGTGAAGTGACAGGTTTTTAAAGGTACGCTTTATCCATGCACACACATGATACCGATACCTTTTTCTTGGCTGCAACAATTCTTTTTCAAAACTGCTAGCTTGTTTCCAAGGCAGCTGCAAAACATCCGTGAAAACTAGTTAATTTGTTAGAGGCATGGAAACTGCTGCCTCTCCACCTGCCAGGCTAGATCCACATCGTACAGACTCTACAATGGCAGGAGCTGAGGGTCCTGAGATAAATTTTCTCGGCTCCTGCATAGACGGAGGAAAGGGAAGTTATTGCTGAGAATGTCCTAGACATGGATGTGGAGCTCAGATGCTTTTGGGTGTTCTGTCTCTTTCACTCCACATATTGTCCTGGATGCAGAATAATACTTTTTGTATTAAAGTCACCATGGCCACCTCCAAATTGCTTTTACATTTTATTGTTATTATCATTATGTTGTTGTTAATGAGAATGCAGCTGAAAGGCTAAGTTTGACACTTAAAAACGGCCAAAAATCCAGCAGGCAGGAATCATCCCCACTCACAAATGGGGTAAGTGAAGCTCAGAGAGGCCTCTGGCTCAGCAGATCACACCGCTGATGGTAGAGCTGGGACCTGAACGGGGGTTTCTGACTCCCACTCTAGTGCTCACTACATGTTGCAAGATGCTAAGTATTGAAAACTGATTTCCTGTTCCTGAAGAGTTTATATTTTGAGAAACACAGGTTGGCAAGTGTAACGAAAGTTTTCCACGGTAGGACTTTGAAAAGGAAACAGGCGGCTGTTTTTTATTTCTTCTTCTTCAGATTTTTTGTCACCACGTCTATCTTTCTTTCTGTTCATACATTTTTATATTATCTAATCATTCCTGCCACAAGAGATAATTTACACGGCTCTTCAACAACATGCCACCAATAAATCACCAAACATATTTTAATAAATCAGGCCTCATAACAATCTACAGTAAACCGGATCATATGATGTTGAGCATATACCAAGCCTGGTCATCTGATGGGGGTTTTACAGTCTCTGGTCCTTTCTGCGTGACTGAGAAACACACGTAGTTTACGAAGGGCCCCGGTGTCTATCATGACATTGGCCTTAGAAGTTAAGAATATACTTGCAGTTATGTCTCTTCATTTTCATGGCCCTGTATTTCATTAATTTCATTAAGCCTTCCTCGTACATTTTAATATTTCATCCATGCACATGGTGGGGAGGTCTAGGCAGGCTGATTCATATTTGCTTACCAATAGCAGAAAGGAAGGGTTCCTATGATTAAGTCTAAAACTGACCTCCTTCCACATTTAAGGGATTATCATTTGGCATCTCTGCTCCACAGACCTTTGCTCTTAACACCATTTGCTTGGTATGAAATAGTGAATTAATTTAGGAAAGAAGCATGATTAGGTACTAGGGCTTTTGAATTAAAACATGAAATACTTAATTAGGCAAAATAACATGGAACATTAATGGCAGGGATTTTAGAGGAAACAAAAATGTGGCAGCCTTAGGGTTAAATGACTTTTAAAAGTCTCAGGTATAGAGAATGACAGACCCAGGAATAAAATCCTCAACATCTCATACCTGCTCAATGTTCTGATCATTTGGTCACACTCTAGGAAGAGACAATAAATATATATCTGTGGAAAGTCCATAAGATGGAAATGAGGTGGCCTACCTTTCATCATTTGCAATGATCACAGACAAAGCCATTTATAAAAATACCTGCCATAACAGAAGCCGCCGCATCTCAACCCAAAACGGGAAGACACAGAAGAGGTTGATAAAAATGAAATCATGATACACGAATCCTCATCCTATCACCAAAGTGGTTGCCCAAAGAGGGGTCTCCACGGTTGCCTGATGAAAAGCACAAATCATGGACTACCCACTGGGACAGTGGGGACAGAGAAGTGAGGGAATGGCCTCTTCTTCAGAGGGCTGAATGGCTGGACTCTGTCGAATGAATAGATAACACCATTGCAGAACAGACAGTGGAGATGAAAGTAGGAGCCAGTGAAAACAGAAGCAGGGAGGAAAACCATTAAAGGCGTGAAAAAATAACAAAAGTCCAGGGACTGATGTGATCAGCACCCACATGCTAAAATTGCAGCTCGAGAGAGCCGTTTGAAGCCGCTAAAGAGATTTAATACAATCTGGAATGAACAGAAATTGCCATCAAATAGAACAGAAGGGCCACCAAGAGACCTTAAGGAAGGGCAACCTAATGGAATGTAAGCCCTGCAAAGAGCTCACGTGGCAATGTCCTTTTGAACATCTCAATCATTCTGAAGTGTCGTGTAAGTCACACACACACACACACATACACACACACAGTCCAGGGTCTGTGGGGAATTTTGATGGGAGGTGCTCATCAAAAGTCTTAAATAATGCAAGGCAATGGCAATCCATCCGATCTTCCACTCTGAGGACCAGGAGCAAAGAACAGACGCAGGTTTCATCAAAGCAGCCTCTAATCTTTCTAGCACATCTGCAATGTCCATCTCACCAGGGGTGACCTTCTGAGTGAACTTTGGGAGAGATGTGCTCTTTGGTTTTGTCTGGGTTGCAGTTTAATTCAGCAGGAAGCGGGCTGTGGCTGGGAACCACAGCACAAAGAAAATCACGGTAAGGAGGTGAAAAATGCGGGACTGATCGACAATAAGTGAGATGAAATAAATGACTGGTAGTTTTTTATGAGACCAGCAGAAGAAAAATATATATGTATATATGATAGGTGATCACTTTTAAAGCTTGTTCCCCATTGCTGTTACTAAGTAGGCAGTGATAGAAACAGCACAATTGAGCAATAACACTGAGATCAGAGAGAGAGAGCGAGAGAGAAGGAAAAAAAAAAAAAACAACGAAAGGATCAGAGAGGCTCTTTAGGACTGTGTCCAATCCAGGGCGACCATCCAAATAAAAACTTTGAATTTCATTCAAGTGCCATGCGGATAAATTGCATTGTGGAGATAAAATATAGAGACTTTAGAAAATGATTCTGTTTTCATGCAGATCATTGTCGATAACTCCTCAGGAGTGAGAGTGTTTTGGTTTGTGCAAGGTAGAAAAATCAGAAGATAATAAAAAGTTTTTAGTAGATAAAGCTAAGAAGTCATGTCACCTAAAGTGTATGGGCCAGTGGTCTTTCCTAATTTCAAACAAAGGGAGAAAGAACGTATTCTAAGTAGGGACAAGTTAAAGGGAATTTGCATTTGGAGGTAAATAAAATTTCTATTGCCGCTCAATTATCTTCACTCTGCCAGGCTGGGTATTATTACATAGACAGTGGGGAATGGAAAATTCTTTCCTCTTGAATGGGTTCAATCTCTCAGACCTCAGAAGATCTCCAAGGGAATCTCCATAGCAGGAGTGGCTAGACCCTTGTTTCAATATCTTCTGTCTCTAACCCTTGGTTGTTCATTTCATATCCTACCATGTTTCCAGCACTGAATCAGCCCCAGAATAGGACATGAGTAGAATGAAAAAGGGATTCGATTTGCTATAGCTTTAACCTTCCTTAAAGTCTTCTGTGTTTATGTACTATGAATTTTCTAGCGATATGAAAATGCATCTTTTTAATAATTCTATTCTGCATTTTCTTTGTCTTGGTAGAAAACAAAATCAACATCTATCTTTACCTCAAACAATCTTGAGTTTTGCAAAAAAAAAAAAAAAAAGGTGGAGTCTTCTTTGCACGAGGAGTCTAGAGAACTCTTAGCACCTAGTAGGTGCTCAATAAATACCAGCCAATAGGCAGGGCTCCTTTCCTCTGACAGCTGGCCATAGACACAAGCTGCTTTGGGAAACCTGATGGAGAGACCCGCCTTTCTGGCAGAGCCATCCTCACTCTTTCATCACTGCACTCAAAGATATTACTGATGTTGGTCCTCTGGTTTTGCTGCTTTTTTCCTCTGACTGGACTAACTGAGTCTACTCTGCTCACTAGCTGCCACTTCAGAATCCTGTCACGCAGCGGAAGGCCAAAGGACATTTTCCCCTAAGTCCTTTTAACTTCCTGGCATTCCGTTTTTCAACCCCACATTAAAGGTGCTGATGTTTCATCCTAGTCCTACCAGCCAATGGGTGGCCTCAAGTTAGACTAGGCAGGGCTTCTATCGGCTCTTTCCCTGTTGGGCACAGGGAGAAGGAACCCAGAGAAATGTTTCCTCAAGCTCATTTTCTAATTTTTCCTTGGATGCTATCACTGAAGTTCTGAGATCATGTATTAAGAAACAGACACATTTGAAACTAACATACAACAGATGTCAACCTAGGGCCAGGATTGGCCAGCAAGACTGATTTTTTGCAAGTTCTCAAAAATAATTTTTTTCTCTTTGCTTGCCTTTTTTCCCCTGTGCCCTTGTCCAATGCCCAGTCATCTTATAATCCATTAAAGCTCGTATACCAATTCTGTTTCCTTTCCAAGACAAGACCTGCCAACTTGAAAAACAAAAATGAACCTCCCCTCATTTTGGCATGTTCCTCCAAGCCTCAACTAACCCCAGGCAGAAACTAGTGGATGTATGCCCAGTTGAAGCCTGAGGTTAGAGTCATAATTTTTACCTCCTTTAGCGAACAATTCCCTGGTATGTTCCTGAATTGTCATTCTTGGTATATTGCTAGACCAGGCATTAGCAAACCCAGCAGACTGGCATTCTCTGCAGCTTGGTAGAACAAGCCTGCTGTCGTACGGAAGCTGAAATCTGAGACCCCTCTGTACCTAGAAGAATCTCTCTCTCTCTTTTTTCTCTCCCTCTCTCTGTTTTACTCTGTCCCCAGGGGTAAAGTATTTTCTGCAAACATGAAATTAGTTTATATTTTAAGGGCTTTGGAATTACTAATTTTGACTAAGTTAAAAAGGGCAGAGCAGTCTCCTAGTACTCTCCCGAGTGACTCAATCTGTGATTCTTGGGAAGGGTTTAATGGACATATTTTATTTTCGTTCAGGGTGACCTCACTGATCATTGTGCAAAATGCCTTTTCTTTTTTTTCCTCCTTAAAACAAAATAACTGCAATTTTCTAGGCATTTCCTAGAGAAGAAAACGGTATTTTTTTTTTTTTTTTTACTTATCTTTAAGGCCACTGTTCAGGAATTTTTTTTTTTTAATTCTATTTAAAGTGTAGGTGAAGGTGATTATATCTTTCCAAAGTCAGTAAAACAAATGTGTTGCATAAGTCATTTCAATTCAATTAAGAGAAACAGGTCAGATGCTAAAATATTAGTAAAATCAATTATGAGTAATAGGTCTCCTGTTAACATGTATCACTACAACCGCCTCTCTCATAATATTTGAATAAATTTACATTTGTTTCGTATCTCTGTGTGCCTGTAATATACAGGGGTGTCACTTGACCGTAAAACCTTCTCTATTTCCTTCTCTTTGTTACATTTTCTCTGGTGTGCCTTGGAAATGACATGTAGACTAACCCTTTAGAGTGAAGGTTTTTCTAAAGAGAGAAAGCCCAGTGACAAATTAAAAAGAGCTTTGGAGTCAGATCCAGCTATGAATCTTGTCCCGTCACTTGTCAGTTGGGCAGGGAGCTTCATCCTTGGGAGCCTCGGTTTCCTCACCTGTGAGGGTAATAGTACCTTTCCAAGGGGTTGTTATACGATTTAAATACAACAACTTGCTGTAAAATGCCCACCAGGTTGCCAGGCACGTCTGGCATTCATTAAATGAATGTCTGTTTGTGAACTCTTTTGAAAATCCTAAAAATTACTAATATATAAGAGAAAATAATAATCACAAAATCTCAATTTGATATCTGTTGTGTGCGTGTGTGTGTGTGTGTGTGTTAGGATTACAGCCACAAAGTCACCTGAAAAAAAAAAAAGGTGTCAAAGAGAAACACTTTCTTCTTATTTGGTAAAAGGGCACCCTCAAAATCTCAGGTAGATAGTTCACGGGAAGGTCTTATGGGACAATAAATTTACTGCTGCAACCTCAGTAGCCTTTTTTTCAGACAAACAACTGATATCTGATATGGGGAAATTATGTGGAAAAAAAAAGAATACAACATTGAGTCTATGCCATAATTGGAAAAACATGAAAATGACATACATATATGATAAAAAGTTAAAAAGGAAAACTGGAAAATTTTGGTAGATTAGTAAAAAAAAAAGATCATTTTTTTCCTTTGTAAAATCCTTTATTCTTATAGGACATTTGAACATTTAAGTGGAAAATAGAGAATTGTGTGATTAGAAATTCATCCTTTTAGGCTGATAGGCTACAATGCCTATCAGTTGAAAAAGATAATATCTCAGGAAGTACAGTTTGGCTTAATGGAGTACTTGCCTCCTAATCGCACAGAGGAAATGCAAGCAGTGGCATTGACTGCTGGGGAGGAGGAAGGAAGGACAATTTTGGAGCATGGGCCATCAGCTGAGGGGAGCAGACCTGGAGACAGTAGACCCTAAATGGAAATAAAAAAAATTGGAGCAGCCAGGCAAATCAGTACAAATGCAACCTCTGGAAGGTTCTAGTTGTGTAGGAAAGAGCATTAAGGTTGATTCTTTTGGAGTGTTTCTGTGTATTTTTGAGGAAAAGAGGCATTCACAGGGCACATTGATGAGAAGGTCCCAAGAAAAGCATTCAAGAGTTTGGAATGCAGTTTACGGACAATCTGGCTTATAAAGACATGGCTTCTGCGTTGGTTCTATGAACCTTTGTGGGGAGGGGGCAGCATGGCACAGGAGAAAGAACAAGGTCTTCAGGGCTTGACAGAATAAGGTTCAAGCCCATGTCTGCCACCCACTAGCCATGTGTGCTGGGCAAACGGCTTAACATCTAAAACTCAGTTTTCTCAAGAAATAGGATACTTAATATTTATAGTTATCATAAGGTTTAAATGAGATTATACACACGCACATGCAGACAGACACTGACATGCTTACATACATATAAGCTGCCTGGAGAATAGCAAGCTCTCAAATAACGCACCTTTTCTCAATGCAGGGAGCAGAAAAGAGAAGAACTCCCTTAAATTAATAAAGTTCTTGGCTGTGGCTCCATCCCAGTTTATGTGCTCAAGTCGAGACCAGAACAGCCTGCTCAGGGAGCTATAGGTTAAAGAGCTGTCAGGGAAAACAGAACAGCGCCACCTCACACACAGCACCCCACCCCACACACACACACACACAGCCCCCTTTCTGCTTCCTAGAACCTGGTGGTGGATCAGCTGCCACTATCCACAGCCACCCAAGTCCTAATGCTCTCTCGTGTTTCTTCATCTTAGTGCTGGTGCACTTGGCAGAGCTGATGGCTCTGATTCCTGTATTTCGAATCCTGTAATAGCCCATGCTGACCACACTTGGGGTCAGGGGATATAGATAAAGGGGCACTGGGTGGCTTCTGTTCTCCACTGAGCCCTGAGATCGACTGCTTCTAAGTCCTGAAGGTTTGCCTATCTTATCTGGGAAACCAGTAATAGGAAAGAATAACACCCCAGCCAGTATCTCTAACCCTCACCTTGCAACAAGTGTAAAATGAGAAGGGGAGGGAAGATTCGCCCCAAAGTCTCATGAGATGGGGCCTCCGAGGACTTATCGGGAGATTGCTAAGCAGGTAACTCTGTACCGGGAGCTCCAGCAGCAGCCAGGGAGGAGAAGGCTGATAATGGGATTTGACTTTACCCAGCAAAACCAACAGGGAGCAATCTTCAGTGGGCGGAGGAAGAATGTGAGCTCAGGATAGCCCAGGTCCGGGGAAGCTGCTCCCTGCCAGCCCAGCTCATAAGGAAGTTGTTTATGTTTTCTGTTCGCCAAAAAACCTTTGTGCGCTGCTGAAACCTGTTTGTCCTGAACTCCTAACAATCAACACATGGCAACCAGTTCTTCAGATGACAAGTCCTTTTGTTAATGAGCAAGGAATGACTGACGAGGCCCTGCCGCCTGAAACCCCTTAGCTGCATGGAGTTCTGTGGATGGAGGCTGAGAGGGCTGCTTCGAAAATAACTCTGTTTTCTCACTCTCCATTCACCCATGTGTCCCAGCTCTTCACATGTGAGCAACCTATAAGCATTATTGTTATAAGCATGTCTCATTTGGGGGGTGCTGAATTTAGTTCCTGTAAAAAGTGCCATTGCTCCAGGAGAAGCAAATGCACCTCTATCGGACTCTTACAAAACTCAATGCGAAGAGCATTATAAAATACCTCAAATTGGCCGGGCGCGGTGGCTCACGCTTGTAATCCCAGCACTTTGGGAGGCCGAGGCGGGCGGATCACGAGGTCAGGAGATCGAGACCACGATGAAACCTCGTCTCTACTAAAAATACAAAAAAATTAGCCGGGTGTGGTGGCGGGCGCCTGTAGTCCCAGCTACTCGGAGAGGCTGAGGCAGGAGAATGGCGTGAACCCGGGAGGCGGAGCTTGCAGTGAGCCGAGATTGCGCCACTGCACTCTAGCCTGGGCGACAGAGCGAGACTCCGTCTCAAAAAAAAAAAAAACAACCCTCAAATTTTGTCCACATATATACACTCACACGCATAAAACACTTTATGTCCTGTTTAATGTATGCATGCACAAACTTTGGCAAACATATGTATTTGTGGTTTGGGGATCAACCGAGAGCAAGGTAAATTAGGGGACATGTGAATTGGCAGTGTTAAACAATTTGATAAAAGTGTTGATCAAATCCCATAAGGGTGTGTGTGCTCAGGGTGGTGCTATGACGCGTCTTCAGTGTGTATGAGACTAATGCCAGCGCATGCGTCTGCCCTCTCATCTCTCACCTTGTTGTCTATTAAAATCTCGTCTCCCACACCTGCCAGGCAACCTCCCAGTTGCACGAGGGCTGTCATTGGTTGGTGAGGATTGAGAAATTTTGATTTGTTTGTTGTTTTACTGGTATCTGTTGTGAACCAAAAGTTAGAAAATATTCCTTGAGTCCTTGTGAAGGCTCGGAAAGAAACAAGAGCCAGGAAGAGCAGCAGAGGGGTGTTTGGGGCAAGTTGTGAAGAATTCCAGGGGTCACGGGGTTTAAAAAATTCTGATCTTGGAACCGAAACAGACCCCAAACACGTCAGAACTGCATTTCAGGAAAAGAGCTTAGGAAAGAAAGTTTCTCAGGTACAAATGAACTGATTTTCCCTGAGTAATCCTGTGCGTCGCACAAATAAGACTGACCATACCTGCGTTCTGTGGTTAAGGTACATCCAGGTTCAGCTCGACTAGCTGCAAGGTTTCCTGAGTCAGGGGAAAGGCTGTAGGAAACCCCCTGGTCCTCAAAACCCCCCTTGTTCTCAGACCAGCCTCACACCTACCTCTGTAAGTAACAGGTTGAGTTCTCAGACAGAATACATTGAAGAAGACTTGATGTACATGCTTTTACTGTGACGGGCAAGATTCATATAAAAGACAGTGCATTTGGGGGAAGACTTGCACAATATAGAATTGCTTCTGAAATCAATGAAACAAAAAAGCCCACAACAACACAGTAGCCCCAAGCTTTCTCTCCTGTCTATCCTAGCACAACTTATCAGAGGCAGGGGTGATATGATGATATGTATTCTTTACTAGTGAGCACAGTAGGACAGGGAGTGTATCTGTCTGGCTCGGTGTTATCGTCACAGAACCCATCACGGTGCCTGGTATACAGTAGGTGCCATTTTATTGCTCATATTTGTTGAATCAATCAATCATTTGTACAAGGGAGAGAACCCAGCCCCAGTCTTCAATAAGTGCTTGTCCACTAATTGAGGCAAAGAAATCGTACCTGGTCCATTGAAATTTGGGGGCCCTATTTTTACCACAGAAACACAGGACCAAAGGGTGAACTCTGTACTGAGTTTTGAAGGCAGCAAGGTCTGAGGAAGCAAATGCGCAAGAGGCAGAACGTGACTGTGAGAATTCCTCTTGGAGAACAACCTATCCATAGACTCCCCCGGAGGGACTGCCTGCAGAACTGTCATTGGTCAATTTCAATGCGTGTTACAGATTCATCGCACAGTGGATGATGAGCTATATTAATCAGGAAGGAAGAAAGAGTAAAGAAAAAATACACACACACACACACACACACACACACACACAGAGAGAGAGAGAGAGAGAGAGAGAGAGAAACCTAAAACTGTGAGCTTCTTCACAGCCTGGTCTTCATTAAGAACTTCAAACCTGGTGACGGGCAGATTTGCCCTGTGGTAGGAAGGAAGCCTCAGTTCATCCAGTTCTTGAAAGCAGTTGTTAAGTCCAAGTTTGGGCAGGACTGTTCCAGAGGCTGGGCCTGGCTATGTCAGGGTGTTGCTGTGGGTATGGGGGAAAGATAGAGAGGCAGCCAGGGATAAGAAGTGCTCGAGAAGTTTGCTGTACTCTTGGCAAGCCAAACTCCGGTTCTTAAAACTAAGAAGTCATAGAGAAGTGAATGGGGCTTCTAACCGAGGGCAATTTTAATTATCAGATAGGAATAGACTACTACAGGCCACAGATAAGGTGTTAAACAGATGTTCTTTTAATAGTTACCCGTATCTTTCTTTTCTTGGCCAGTAACACTTAGCTTGGCTCGTTTCCTCCTCTTGTGTTCCTGGAGGTGGGGCAGAGGTGACTGGGGACTCTAAGAATCTGACAGTAACACCATCCTCAGAAACAGTGACGGAGTAGTGTTTGGGTACCAGCATTCAAGACTCAATCAACTTTGGCCAAGGCCAAGGGCAACCTCCGCTACATTGCTCTCCGCTCTGACCCCTGCCTACCCACACAGCCCCTACAGATACATGTAGCAGGTGGTGACACAGATCCCTTACACGCACATCTTGAAGCCTGTCCTTTGTGTTCAGTATTGCACCCCAGGCACCTGGCACACAGCAGTGCCCCAAAAATGTGTCAAATGTTGGATGACTGGATTAAAATATTAGGAGGCAGGATACTTACTTCACGTTATAGTTGCCCCTATCAAATTTCAACTCACTATAAATTATGTGAACACAACTTAAAAAAAAAGTATTTATTCTCCAGGAGCTTTATAAGAGGCAGGATACATAGGTCACATGTTCTTTATACTTTGATGACAAAAAGAAAAATGAATGTATTTTCTCATTTCAGGATAGGAGAAAGTCATCTTTGAGTTTTACCTCTTAAAGATAATCCCCTTCTCACTCTCCAAATGTCACTTTCCAACATTTCTATGTTATGGGAATAGGCGATTTCTTTGTAACTTTTCCTGCCTTGCCATTTCTCCAAATCTTGCTAATCTGCTGGGTTTGAAGCGCATGCATTTGTTTTTCCCATCTGCCTTAACACCTCCTGCTGACACATGCCCAAAGGTGCTCAGCTTAAAAAGGGAGTGGTCTTCAAAAACGTAAACTAGGTGTTCCCTGTTCAAATGCAAACTTGACAGGTATTCTCACAGGGAATACTGGCACCTTTCCCTCAACAGCTGTACAAAAGGTTAAAACTTGTTCCTGGCAAACACAGTTACACGAATGCATCCTACATGGATTGTCCCTTCTTGTGCTTCACTAAGCTCTAATTGCAATCATGTTGGACATAAACTGCTTACTGTAATGTTTCATAATGTAAAGTGCACTCCAGGATTCAGTGGTGCTTTCTTCGAGTTAAAGCATGATCGTGGTAACAAAATGACTACAAAAATTGATACACATTCTTCAATAGATCATCTTTCTTTGGAGACAAAGACAAGTTCTGACTCCTCCTATTATTGAGGATTCAATTTAGTTTTATGCACTGTTAGCAGCCATCTCAGCTGCATTTGAACAATTTAGGGACAAACTATCTCGGGGCTACAAATATGGCAACCCATATTCACAGATGATGTATCATGATGATGCCTTTTACGTCAGTTCACAATCATCAGGGCTGAGGAAATTTTGTTTTGCTTTGTTTCCTAAAATCTTCTAAAATTTTATTGCATGAGAATATCATAACATGTAAGTCAACTGAGAAATTTAGTAGTAATCCTGTAACACTAAACACATTAGCTGCTTCCCTCCTTCCCCTCATCTCATAGCATTGAAATCTGTCTGCATACAAGCGGGAATTCTACCTACAAGTTGGTCCCCACATTTTCTGTATCGCCACTTTATCATAATGAGTCATAATGTGTTATTGCACAAGGATCATCCATCTTGACCACTTCACTGTGGCTCAGGAGCTGTCAGGTCCACCAAACCACTCAAGATTTCAGGGCTTTATGCTTTTAAGATCCAGAGCCACGGGCATTGTTGGAGGCACTTTCTGCAGAAGGTGTACCGTATCTTTGCCTGCTTTTGCAGGCCTCAGTGGACAGACAGCCGTAGTCTACAAGGCTGATTCTCTCTGTTCATTTATTCAATTTTCCAAGAGCTCCATCCACCTTCTCTGACGCCTTCCCCAATCATTCCTGCCCCTAAGATTCTTCCTGTCCCTTCAACTCCTGAAGGTCCCGTGGTCAGCATCTCTCGCTATCTCCTTTTGTAGCTAAAGTATAGATGCTTCGTTACCCTAACCAAACTCTGTTGTTTTTAGAATGAGGATTCTACTTTAGACTTCTTTGGGGTCCCAGGATATTATCTGGTGCATAGGAAGTATTAATGCATATTTATAGATGGATCTGAATAATATTTTTGAGATAACCATCAAATGGAAAGTAAGTGAAAATAACATAGAAAATGTGAAAGGGAAAAAGACATCACGGTATTAGCTTAAATAAGGACAGGGACCCCATCTCATCCCTTAAGTGACTTAATCTCTCTGGGCTTCAGTTTCCACATCCAAAAAATTGAAATCATAATAGAACCTACTTCATAGGCCATCATGAGGATCAAATGAGTTCTCATGTGTAAAGTGGTTAGAACAGTGTCTGGCATGCAGCAAATGCTATGTATTTTTAAATGAAAATAAAAATTAAGTAACATGGTAATGTCTAAATCTAGCATAGTACCTGCCACAGAGTAGCTGCTCAATAAAGGCTGAACTCAACTACTGTCTGTTTTGTGACACTTGCACCAGCATGGACCTGGGAGGGAGGGAGCAGCGGCTGGGACCAAGGGACTGGCTGGTGACGGTACCTTCCAGGAGAAGTGTTTGGGAAAGCAGCAAGCTCCACACTCCAGTTCAAAGGCTCTGGAAGTTACCAGGTTCTGCCACAAACTCGTTTAGCTGGAGTGCTCCCAGGTCTGGGATGTGTGGCTTTTCTGGTTAGTCCAAGGCACAGTTGCCCGGCACCCTGGCGCTGGTGGCTGCTGGGGAGAGGGGAACAGCCTGGAGCTCCACCTCCCACTAGCAGCTCAGAGCCGCACGGAAAGTTACTGCGTGCGAACGTGGCAGGAATGATGGAAAGCCCAGGGCTGCCAAGTGCTGCAATCCCGGGCTGCGTTTCTTATGCTCACAGGCACCGGCTCTTCAGGGAGTCTAGTCTATACATGCTTCCTGTGCATAACTGTATTCTTTCAGCAGTTACTATGCTTTGGCGTGGAGGGAGGAGACAAAAGTTTGAGGGAGTGGCAGTGAGGCATGAGCCAATATCCCATACACAATGTCTTCCTTGCCCTAAGATGTTCCTAAGAAGAACTTGTAATTTCACCCACTGTATTGTATATCTCTGAACTTTCATCGAATAGATTTTTTTTTTTAAGAAAAAACCTCTTTATCAAGTTCAACCCACCAGAGGTTTCCATTTGTCTATTTGCCATCCATTTTTTAACAAACATCTCCTAAGCACCAATTATCTGTCAGCTACCCAACTAGGCCCTGGAAACCCAGCGAAGCTCATAGTCCACTGCGGAGCCAGAGAGTAAATTGTTGCTATATGACATGAAGGGCTATAACCGGGGCACACACAGAGAGCTGCCTGGCAGAGAATTATTTCTGCCAGGTGGGGACAGCAGCCTGCACAGGCTTGCAGGGGTGCCTTGTTAGAGCTGGGCTTTGAAGAATGACTCCAGTGGGGAGGTCACCAGGTGAACAAGTGGCCTAATTAGGCTGTGATGTACATTTATCATCTTTGTCCCACACCTGCTTTTTAAGCGAGGCTTTAAAAATACAAAAACAGATTGTGGGTTGGAGAACAGTATTGTATCAATGTTACATTCCCTGATTATGATCATTGTACTGTGGTCATGGAAGAGAAAGACCATATTCCTAGGAAATCTACACTGAAAAAGAGTAAAGGGTGGGGGCCGGGCGCGGTAACTCACACCTGTAATCCCAGCACTTTGGGAGGCCGAGGCAAGCCGATCACCTGAGGTCAGGAGTTCGAGACCAGCCTGGCCAATACGGTGAAACCTCATCTCTACTAAAAATACAAAAATTAGCCGGGTGTGGTGGCGGGCACCTGTAATCCTAGCTACTTGGGAGGCTGAAGCAGGAGAACTGCTTGAATCCGGGAGTCGGAGGTCGTGGTGAGCCGAGGTTGCACCATTGCACTCCAGCCTGGGCAACGGGAGTGAAACTGTGACTAAAAACAAAAAACAAAAGAAAGTGGAATGTTCCCTCCATGTAGTACCCATAGTATGTGTATACTCCCTCTATAATAGTATATATAACAGTATTTATACACGGGGATGAGAATGATAAAGCAAGTAGAACGCAATGTTAATAATTAGTGAATCTGGATAAAGGCTGTGTGGGAGTTAGTTATGCTACACTTGCAACTTTTCTGTAAGTTTGAAATTATACTAACACAAAATGTTAACAAAAATGTATAAAATACAAAAGATACTAAATCAGTTTCTAAAATACCAAGATGCAGGCTGGGTGTGGTGGCTCACACCTGTAATCCCAGCACTTTGGGAGGCTGAGGTGGACAGATCGCTTGAGCTCAGGAATTTGACACCAGCCTGGGGAACATGTGAAACCCCATCTTTACTAAAAATACAAAAATTAGCTGGGCATGGTGGTGTGTGCCTGTGGTCCCAGCTACTCAGGAGGCTGAGATGGGAGAATCACCTGAGCCTGAGAGGTGGAGGTTGCAGTGAGGCAGAGGTTGAGGGGAGACAAGGGACTGCATCACTGAACTCCAGCCTGGGTGATGAGCCAGACCCTGTCTCAAACAAACAAAAAGAAATAAAATACCAAGATGCCAATGCCTTTTATTACCATCATTCTGAAAAGGATCAGCAATACTCAGGACATAATTTTAAAACAATTATTTTTTGAGATGGAGTCTCCCTCTATCACCCAGGCTAGGGGGCAGTGGCAAAATCTCGGCTTACTGCAACCTCCACCTCCTGGACTCCGGTGATTCTCCCATCTCAGCCTTCTGAGTAGCTGGGACTACAGGCATGCGCCACCACACCTGGCTAATTTTTGTATTTTTAGTAGAGATGGGGTTTCACCATATTGGCCAGGCTGGTCTCGAACTCCTGACCTCAGGCGATCCACCTGCCTCAGGCTCCCAAAGTGCTGGGATTACAGGCATGAGCCACTACGCCCAGCCAGGACATAATCTTTGATTGCTGCAAGGTTGCAGCTGCCCAGTGAGACCCTGGAAGCCCTGAGGAATGCCGTGTCTTCCGTGTGTCCCGCCTCACTTATTCACTCCCTTCTTTTTTTCCCTGAAACCTTGAAATTTACAGTGTAAAAGAGCCAGGATAGCAGTGAAGCCCAACACAGGTGTGCTCTGCAAAGTCCCTGAAAGAGGAGGGCCAAAAGATGTTGCTTGCCTCTCTGCAGTGTAGGGACCCCCAGGAATGTAGAGAGGGGTCAGTCTAAAATATTTAAAATTCTTTAGTAATGCCCAGGAGGGGGCAGTCAGCTTAGCAAGGATTTGGGATCTATCAGCAACAACAATTCTATTGCACTTGCTTATGATACATTTTTAAAAGCAGAAAGCAAAAATTAAAAATAATAACAGCAGCAGCTAATATTTACCAAGGGCTGACTATACCCTAGGCACTTGGCTAACTACTTAACATGAACATCTCATTGATTCCCCCATGAAAGCACCATGAGGTAGGTACTGCTAATGTTCCCATTTAACAGACAAGGGAACTAAGGCCCAGCTAGTCAATGGTGGAATTGGATATAAGCACAAGTGGCCTAGCTCCAGAGCCAGGCTCTTGTCCATAACATTATGTTGCTGTAGGCTCTGGTTACCACTTTATGTGAATATGGACAAAGGATACAGAGGGGGATGAAAGCAGTACGATTAGTTGGGGTGGCAGGACCGCAGTAACGTTTACTTTTATTTTGATGTTCAGTGTTATTTATGTATTAAATAATTTTTTAAAATCAAAACTATTGGTTGATCATTTTTGACCCAGGAGATGCAGTTTGAGATACGTGTGCCTAACACAGAATCTTTATCACTAAATAAGTTATAGCTTCTCTGTGACTTGATTTCTGTATCCGAAATATGAGATAATATTTGCCAACATTTTCCCACTAAAATTCTTGCTCGAAGGTTGAAATTCTGTGTATGGTACGTGTACGATATGGAGCGGGTGGAGAGAAGGGGGTGGGAAAGGGTGGGGAGGCCTATGGTGGGGTGACTACAGAAATACTCTATAGGACAATTACTCACTGGTGGAATCAAACATTATGCATGAGGCCAGGCTGCGCTTTCTTTTTTTTTTTTTTTTTTTTTTTTTTTTGAGATGGAGTCTTGCTCTATCGCCCAGGCTGGAGTGCAATGGCGCAATCTTGGCCCACTGCAAGCTCCGCCTCCCGGGTTCACGCCATTCTCCTGCCTCAGCCTCTCCGAGTAGCTGGGACTACAGGCACCCGCCACCACGCCCGGCTAATTTTTTGTATTTTTAGTAGAGACGGGGTTTCACTGTGGTCTCGATCTCCTGACCTCGTGATCCGCCCGCCTCGGCCTCCCAAAGTGCTGGGATTACAAGCGTGAGCCACCGCGCCCGGCCTGCACTTTCTATTTATAAGGTACTGTTCAACACTGGAAAGAAACATCAGATCTGAATTAAGGTTTTTATTTTTTCCCCCTTTCCTTCTTTCTTTTTTTCTGTACATCCCTCTCTTCTTCCCGTCCTTTCTTCCTCTTTTCTTTTCCTGGGCCACTGGAAGCAATGTTTGGTTATAGTTATACATTTTATCTGATAGAAAAGACTAGCAGAGACTTAGACCATAGAGAGTCAAGAAGCCTAAAGACCTTAGCATATCTTCCTTTGAATCCAGGGACACGACCTCCTGATATAATTGAACCTCATTACCACATGTATGGAAGAGGTCCTCTTCCATTTGCTGCATATATATATTTGCTGTATACACACACACACACACACACACACACACACACACACACACACAATTATTCATTGGAAATGTATCTACAAAAGGTAAATTGTTTGAGGTAAATAAAGGGACATGCTACTGTGGCTAGAAACTATGTTGATTAGTTGGTATTTTCTTCCTGGTCACCTTTCAGGCAATCTGGATAGAAAGCACAGCTTTCATTTCTGTGTAACATCCATCTGTGTTCAAAGATGCTTTTGAGAGGGCCAAGGGAACAATGATTTAATGCTGTCAAGTGCTTTGAGATCTCAGACAAAGAAGCTCTGTAAATACTGAGCATTAGCAAACCCAGTATCATTCCCCTCAGTATTATCAAGGCTTTGGAAAAATTAACCAAGAAATGGGCCCTGGCATATTGAGAGCAGCAATCGCTTCTGGAAAGCTTTAAAGACCCTCTACATTGGGAAATGTAGGGCTTAGTGAAAACACTTGTCCAAGAACTACTTTTCTTCGTTTGCAAATTAAAACCACCAAACACTAAAACCTGCTACAATGTGGAAAAGAAATAATTAGATTAAAGCTTTTCAACCAAGCTCCAATGGAGAGAGGGCAAGGGATTGTGGGTGTGCATGTACTTAAGAGAGAGAGACATACAGAAAGACACAGACTAGGCTTCAGAAAAAAAAAGAAAAAAAAAAACAGAAAAAAAGGCTTTTGTCCATGTTTATATTTGCCACAAAAACAAATCTTTTTTTTTCGTTTTGTTAAGTAAAAAACTTATTCATTATGTTTGGTGAGGTTGTAGGGCAACAGGCACTCACATACATTATTGGTGGCCACATAAACTGGCAAAGTGTCCATGAAGGACCACTTTGCAATGTCCACTAATATTATAAATGCATTTACCATTGTCCTACTATTCCGCATCTAGGAATTTATCCTGTACCTCTATTTGCATATGTACAAAATGGTTCATATTTGAGGATATTCATTGTAGCTTTGTTTGTATTTGCAAAGCCTGAAAACAAATTAAAAATTTATTAGTAGGGGATTAAATAACGTCTGGTGTATCGTTAAAATGGAATATCATACAGTTGCTAAAAAGAACAAGGAAATTCTGTACAAAATTGCAATGGAATTATCTCTAAAGATGTGGTGTGAATTGAAAAAATCAAGATGCAGAACAGTGTGTACAAACAGATATATTTGAATATGTATGTTTGAATTCATCATGCTAACATATTCATAGAATGGATTTTCGGAAGGCTGCCTAAGAAATTGGTAACTGTGGCTAAAGCATAGGGCTTACACCTCTAACTTTATATCCTTTCGTACCTTTTGAATATTGTATCATGTACCTATGTGTCCTATTCAGAAAACAAATTAATGCTGATGGTGTATGAAACCATTGATTAAACAACAAAGTGAAAATATGAGCTTTGTAACATTTTCTAGGGATGGGGGTCGACAAGCTGTGTCTTCAGAGCTCCCATGTGCTTCCTTCCTCAGCAGGGACAGGCTTCTCAGCACCCTGCTGCCTCAGGGAGCCCAAAGGGACACCAGGAATGCTCAGCCTGTGTTAGCTCACGACTATTTCCCTGGCTCTGACTTCTCTAGTTCCCCACAGTTCAACCCAGGGTGGGTAGCCTGGTGTCTGTTTGAGCTCAACCTCCCCAAACCAGGAAGCCCGCAAGCTGTACCAGTCACTGTCAAACATCTATCTGAGCATACAGGGAATTCCCCTCTTGGGACTGACAGGGAAAATGATCCCTAGGGATTAGGGCCTCCACTGGGCTGTGTCAAACATATTTCATAGTTCCTGCAACTCTGACCAGGGATCATTTTGAAATTCGGGTTTTGTTGTTGCAAGGAATGAAGAGTCACCAAACTAAAGGATGATTCTTGCAAGAGTGCACATGGAGTAATACAAGTAGCCATGTTCTCATGGAATTTAATAAGAATTATAAAACAACAGCCTCAAAAATATCATTGATGAACTACTTAGCTGCCCAGCATGGTGCTCAGTGCTTTGCATGGATTATCTCCTTTCAACCCCATCATAAACCCATGAGGCTGTCGCTGTAATTACCCCCACTTTATAGGACATTTAGGCTTGTAGAGGTCACTGTCACCATAGAGTGGGTGAGCCCCACAGAAACAGGATCAGGAAAATCTGCCGCTCTCTTGCTGTCCCTCTCGTGGGCAGAACAGTTTCTCTGTCTTAAGGTTACTGCCTTTCCCTGGATGTTCGCCTCTCAGTTCGGGTACTGACTGACTGACTCACTCACCACCATTGGGCTCATTCATAGACTTTGCTTCCTTATAACAGCAGCTTCTACAGAGGGATTCATGACCTTCTCCACCTAAAATCTCTGTGCTTCAGCTGCTGCCTACCTGCCTCCTCCTGTTCAGATTTCCCCAAGAGAGGACAGGAGAGATCATCCTTCTGCTGGAGGCCAGCCACTTCACTGGTCACCTCCTGACCTTTGGCTTGGGCATCCCACCTCGGGTTCCCATTTTGATTCATTCCTCTGTGGTTGAAGGGTAACAGTCCTCATGGGCTTCGTCTTTTCCTTCACTCGTCAGATATTCTTGGAGAACTGACTTTAAGCCAGACATCGGGTTGTGGGTGGTGGGGGGAGGGTACACAGTGATCAGCAGAGCAAAGAACTTGCTCTCAGTGGCTCTTACCTTCTGGCTCCTTCACCTGCAGGTGTGGGTGTGGCAGACATTCTGGCCTGTCCAGTTCAAAGACAATGACCCGTGACTGACCACGGCACTGTTGCCTCAGTCTCTAAGTCACTCTCTCCTGGGGTCCCCTCATTCATGCCTTTTCCTGCTTATCCATCTGCCTCCAGAAACTGGGGCTGTGCCTTGCCCCAGTGTACTATGGAGTCCAAGGTGATCAAACAGATGGCTCCAACAGCTGGGTGGAGAATGATGGGGAGGAGTCTGGGGGATAATGCTCAGAGGCCCTGTGAATCTGCTGCCATGGGCAGTGGAATCCCAGCCACAAAGAATGAGGCTACTTACAATTCTCCCATAATTGTTGACTAAATTCCAAAGCTGGGCTCCTCTCTTTTCTTTTCTTTCTTCTCTTCTTTCAATACCAAATAGTTTGAAAAAATTCCATGCTTTGTCAAATGCCCTTTCCTAGGCTCAAATTAACCTTTTCCAAGTGTCTTTCACATTCTTCAAACTCTTATTAATCCCTCAAAACCCAGCTCCAGGCATTGCCCTCCTCAGTGGTTTCTTCTCTAAATTTGAGATAATCATGCCTTCATATGGACTACTTTTGTACTTGGCATACATTTCTATTGTTACCCTTATCATACTGAGTTGCAAATATTTGTTTAGATGTGTGTTTCCTCTCCTGGAGTATAAGCTTACAGAGAGCAGGGAACATGTCTTAATTATTTATTTATTTCTTAATTTAAATAAACTATTTTAGGATAGTTTTAGAGTTACAGAAAGTTGTAAAAATAGTACAGACAGTTCCTGTATACTTTATTATCTGGTTAACATATTGCTTTACTATGGTATGTTTGTTACAACTAAGGAATCAACATTGGTATGTTACTGTTTATTTCTCAGTTGATTTCACTAGTTTTTACCTGGTGTCCTCTTCCTGTTGCAGGATCCCATCCGATCTCACATTATGTTTAGCTGTCATGTCTCCTTTGCCTCCTCTGGTCTGTAACAGTTTCTCGAACTTTCCTTGTTTTTGATGATCTTGCCAGTTTTGAGGAGTACTGGTCAGCAGTGTTGTAGAATATCTGGGTTTGTGTGATGTTTTTCTTATGGTTAGACTGGGGTTTGTTTATTTTATGTATTTATTCTTTTGGAGATGGGGTCTTGCTTTGTCACCCAGGCTGCAGTGCTGTGGCACCATCATAAATCGCTGCTGCCTCAAACTTCCTGGGCTCAAGGGATCCTCCTGCCTCAGCCTCCGAAGTAGCTAGGACCACAGGTATGTTTACTGCACCCAGCTAATTTTTACATTTTTAAAACACAGACAGGGTCTTGTCATCTTGCCAGGCTTGGTTATTTTTAAACACCAGCACTGAATTAAATACCCAGCATGTACCACCAAGCACAGACCAGGCATTTAATTAATGTTTAGTGGACTGAATAGAATTCAATATTTCTTCAGCATCTTCTATATAAATAGAAGCCTGACTGATGCCCTTGGAGAGGTGAAGAAAGGAACTCAAGTCCTGTAAAGATCTTCCACACAGCTGAATAATAAAAGACAGTATGCACCCAAATGTCAAGTAAGGAGAACCCAGAGAATGACCTATTGCAGCTCAGGAGATGAATTAATCAGAATGAGCAGGAGAAGTCAGCATCTGTGTGAAAGAGGTGTCTGGAAAGGGGGTGGGTTTAGAGAGGCCCTTTTTAGTTCTCAAGCACAAGGAGCTTTTCCCTGAGCTAGGGTCTGCTCACATGCTGAGCCTGAAGCCCAGAGGTATTTCTACCCCTCTTCTCTCATGGCTGGCAGGCTTCTTATTCTTGAGGCCTTGGCTTAAGTGTGACCTCTGCAGACCTACACTATCCAAGATAGGCTCCACCTGCCACTCTGTCTCACAGCACCCCGATTGTTTTCTTCATAGCTTTCTCAATGTTTATAAGGATTGATTGTTTATTCTTTTTTTTTGAAACAGAGTCTTGCTCTGTTGCCAGGCTGGAGTGCAGTGCTGTGATCCCAGCTCACTGCAACCTCCGCCTCCCGGATTCAAGCGATTCTCCTGCCTCAGCCTCCCGAGTAGCTGGGACTACAGGCATGCACCACCATGCCCAGCTAATTTTTGTATTTTTAGTAGGTACGGGGTTTTCCCATGTTGGCCAGAATGATCTCCATCTCTTGACCTCATGATCTGCCCACCTCGGCCTCCCAAAGTGCTGGAATTACAGGTGTGAGCCACCGCTCCTGGCTGACTGTTTATTCTTTATTGTCCGTCTTTCTCATTAGAGTCTAAGCTCCTTGAGGGCAAGTACTGCATTTTATTATTCACTCTGGCAGAGCACATAGTGGTTCTGAAATTATCTTGCTGAATCAATGAATGGGCTGATGTTGGCTGAGACTGAGAAGGCATGAGACAGTGACAAGAAGATACGTGAGGAGTTGCTGTAAGAGGCACTGAAATGGAGCAAGAGTGAACTGGGTAGGCAGATGGGATGCTGCCAGGTCATCAGACTGATCACAATGGTGTCAGGTCATACCAAATGGGGTGGCATAATTTGGGCAAAGGCCAGCAATGTACTAGGTGTGGGCTGCACAGATGTACGGGTCATCCAGTGATTTTCCGTCTTGGAAAGGCCAGCCAGCATTCACAGGACAAAGATGGGGGGAGTAGGAATAGCTGAGGTCAAGGGAGGGTCAAGGGCTATAGGAGTGTCTACATAAGTCAACACTGAGAATGTATTCCATGAATGAAAGTAACACAAAAGCTGTTGGCAGGCAAGGGTGGAACCCAGCTTAACTTCCATGGCGTTGTCGCAAGCCCAAGAAGAAAAAGGGAACTCTCTGGTGAATACTTCTGAATGACAAAGATAAAATGGAAGACCTATGATTTGGCTATTGGGTTATAAAAACAAGGACAGCCATCACATGAGGAAACCTAGAAAAATGAGATAACGAGATTCAGGGCTCAGGATGGAAAGAACCCCATAGAAATCTTCGATCTTTTCCACCATGAGTTCTACACTGATGCAAAGGACAGAATCAGGATATACATTCCCTGATTTGGAAAGTATATATTTTCCCATCCAAGTTCATTGTGAACTGCTGACCAAAAGGGCAGTCTTTTACACAGATTCTGTCTAGAACTAGCGCAGTGGGAAAAGCCTCGGAAAGCATACGGCAAAGAAACTCTGAGACTCCAGAGTATGATTTAGTAACAAAAAGAGTGGAGTGTCTTGTCTTTGTATGCCCGTATAAATAATCACGATGGCTGAACTCTGCTATTTTTCATCCAACCTAAGTAACAGCTTTGAAAAAGAAAGACAACAATGACCTGTGTGTACAGCGTCCAAGGGAACCATTAGCAATGGAGCTCCCCAGGCTCCTGGGAGGACCAAGCACATGGTCCAACCAACCATCTTCTGACAAGGTGGGGGTGGGCAGTGGAAGGCAAAAAGAATGGCTGCACTTGTGTTTCTGAAGGTCAGACCAAGAAACCAACGACTGTGTCTTTGTTATTTCAAATATATAGCCTTTGAAGTCCCAGCAGGTAAGTGGGTGAGTCTCACATACAGCTCAGGAACTCCTTTCGCCTCTGTACCTCCTTAGAGATATAGGGCTAAGAGAGCCCAGATGTTAGCCTGTCCAAGCCCTTCATTTGCAAAGGAGGAAACTGATGGGCAGAGGACAACACAAACTGCCCAAAGTCACACTGCTAGATGGCACTTGGGCCAGGATGAGACTTTCTTTTTTTTTTTTTTTTTTTTGAGACGGAGTCTCGCTCTGTCACTAAGCTGGAGTACAGTGGCCCAATCTCGGCTCACTGCAACCTCCTCCGCCTCCTGGGTTCAAGCGATTCTCCTGCCTCAGCCTCCCGAGCAGCTGGGATTACAGGCGCCCACCACCACACCCAGCTAATTTTTGTATTTTTAGTAGAGATGGGGTCTTACCATGTTGGCCAGGATGGTCTCTATCTCCTGACCTCAGGTGATCCACCCGCCTCGGCCTCCCAAAGTGTGGGATTGCAGGCGTGAGCCACCGCACCTGGCCAGCAGCATGAGACTTTCTAACCCAGCTTCTTTTCCCAATCCTAAGCAGCCCATCTGGGGCTATGTGACTGACTGACCACTAAAACTGCCTCTGATTCCACATTTTGATTTTTGCTCCCATAAGCACTGTTTGCAGTTTTCCCCCTCATATTACTTCTATAACAACCTTTAGGTGGTCAAGGAAAAGAAAAAACACCATCCACATTCCTAGGCATTTTAATGAAATGCACACCAGGTATCTGACCCAGACTCCTACTTCCCTGCCAATCTCCAGCTCATATCAATTCATTTCCCTAACAGAAAATAGGTGTCAATTTTGTAGATGGAAAGTAATTTCCCTGCAAATATTACCAGAGAGGTTATTGGCACTACTTGACAGTTTTATTATTACTTTTGGTTTGCAGTAAGGTGGGGGAACTCCACCTTTGCCAGGTAGAATACTGAAAAAAAAAGTAGAACTTTTAACTTTGTATTAGTTTTAACATCGGAGGGGAAAACAAGAAGCAAAGAATATGTGTGCTGGCCACATGCCCAGTACGGCTAAGGGCAACCTCACAGGATCCTGGCTTTCCTCACTTCTCACCCACAAACTTTCAGATCCTGGAGCTTCAGTGTGGGTTAGAGGGAATTACTCTGCAGCATCTGAAAAGCCAGCTCACAGGTGGGCCGCTGCGGCGATTTGTCAGGGCCTGCTTGTAAACACTGGCTATCAACTCCTTTACAAGGTAAGCCAACCGGGGGCAAGTTAACTCGCTTTACTCTTCTCCCGGTTTAATAGAAGGTGGGTATACTTTTTTTTTTTTTTTTGAGACGGAGTCTTGCCCTGTCGCCCAGGCTGGAGTGCAGTGGCGCAATCTCGGCTCACTGCAAGCTCCGCCTCCCGGGTTCACGCCATTCTCCTGCCTCAGCCTCTCCGAGTAGCTGGGACTACAGGCGCCCGCCACCACGCCCGGCTAATTTTTTTGTTATTTTTTAGTAGAGACGGGGTTTCACTGTGGTCTCGATCTCCTGACCTCGTGATCCGCCCGCCTCGGCCTCCCAAAGTGCTGGGATTACAAGCGTGAGCCACCGCGCCCGGCCAAAGGTGGGTATAGTTTTATAAGAACCCAATAATCTAAATATTTCACATGTAGACAAGAAAACTAGAAAGCCCCAAGAGAACCAAAAGAGTATTTTATTAATAACTGTTTATGTATAGTAGCTACTTAAGTTCATGTTTCACTGCCTTTTTTTTTTTTTTTAGATGGAGTCTCGCTCTGTCGTCCAGGCTGGAGTGCAGTGGCACATCTCGGCTCACTGCAAGCTCCGCCTCCTGGGTTCATGCCATTCTCCTCTCTCAGCCTCCCAAGTAGCTGGGACTACAGGTACCTGCCACCACACCCGGCTAAGTTTTTCTATTTTTAGTAGAGACGGGGTTTCACCATGTTAGCCAGGATGGTCTCGATCTCCTGACCTCGTGCTCTGCCCGCCTTGGCCTCCCAAAGTGCTGGGATTACAGGCATGAGCCACTGCCCCCGGCCTCACTACCTATGTATTTTCTAAAGGGTCAGATAGACTTAGGTGTAGGTTGGCCAGAGAAAATGCAGAGTTCCCAGTTAAATTTGAATTTCAAATACACAATGAATAATTTTTTAGTATATTCCAAATAACGATAGGACATACTTTTATTCATTGTTCCTCGACACTGAGTCCATTAACCAGCTGGTTTATTTATTATTATTATTTTTCCCCTTGCTTCATTCTTTTCTGACCTTCTGTGGCTTAATTTTAGGACTCCTATTAGAGGGTGGAGGGAGAAATACAACTCACACGCATCGGGTGTCCTACTTATCATTAGCTGAGGCACAAGTTTTGGGAGGGGAGGGATTTGCTACTTTGAGCTAAAAATGGTGATTATCTGCATTCTCTCTATTACCATATGGACAGAATTAGCCATAGACTGATGTTTTCCAGAGACTGGATTTTGCAGGCCAGTAAAATCCAAAAAGAAAAAGGGAATTGGGAAATTGTGAGAAGGTCAATATACTGTTGCCAAGTTTAAATTTGATCAAAAAAGGGTGTTTAAAAAAACCCCACAGCTACCATCTTCAATTACCATTAATTCATAAAAGAAAGCAACATTTCAATACCCCAAGAGTAGGAAGGATGCACTCTTCTTTATTTCTTAAGTTAAGTTGGCAGCTTTACAATGGATTGCCCTCATTTTTGTGGAAACTTCATCACAATCTGGTGCTGGCTCTGAGATCTGAGAACATGCAGACCAGGTCATGCCACAGCAGCACCTATAAAGTGACAGCAGCAATGCTGCACTTTACACAGGTTTGTGCTGGTAGCAGATAACCGCAGAGCACCTTCCAGTAAAGGAAGGAGAAGGTGAACATGTGCCAGTTCGAATTTTGATGATCTTAAATTAATATTTAATTTAAGCATTTTATTTCTGAGATGTATGTTGTGTGGAAGTATAGTGTGATTTTTCTCAAACCACAAAGCATTCTTTAACTTATATAGGAAACGTTTTTCCAAACTTCCTTTGGAGCACAGCTCAATCTCTGAACTTTTCCTCCCTACCTCTATAAAATGAATGCTTCAGGAACTGGATAATGTGACGCTGAACTTAAATAGCCCCCTTTCTAAGAGAGTTCAGAGGTCTTTGAAAATACAGGTAATTAAGCCTCCTGGTTCCTGAGAGCTGGCAGAATGTCTGACCTCAGCTGAGAAGAGTTGGGTATTTGCCAAAAGGCAGGTGTAGTTGGTAGCAGTGCTCAGAGACCAAGTCCCCAAGTTCAGATTTTCTATCCCTCTTCCCATTGTATACAAGGGAAAACTATAGTGTGAAAGTGGATGACTGCCTGAAATTGCTGAGTAATTAAAAGGAACCATGATTAAAATAAACTGCCCAGCCCAAATCTCATATGTAGTTTCTTTTATCTTCCTTCAACCTGAGAAATGTATATAAAGGTATTTTTACCTTTAAATAGGGTTCTTCTTTAAATAGAGTTGAAACTCAATTTCATATGCTGCAGACAGATGCAAGGTATTATGTACCAATGATCCCTAAATAATTCTTTTCTTCTTCACATGGCTGTGAAGTTGCAAACTAAGTATCCTTTTTGGAGGCTTGTTGAAGCAAAGAATTAAATATACATATACAGACTAAAATATATGTTAGCATATTCTTTAGAAACACGAAGAATACCCCCAGCTTTTCACAGTGATAATCTCTGGGTTAGGGAATGGGTGGGGTCTTTTTAATATTATGTTTTTCTGTAATGATGGGGTTTTAAAATAATTGTAATTGTCTATTACTTTTAGAATACGTAAAAAAGATACAAAGCATGCCCATTCTCATTAAAAATCACTTCAACCTGGACTTTTGGGATGTCCTTTAAAAGTACTTGCACTTTCCCACAGTCCTCTGTCCAGCCTCTCTCAGTGACCTGAGACATTCAGTGCCACCTGGGTATTCCAGACATTTGTCTTTCTGAGAGAAGCAGTGCTACCACTTTTCTTTTTCTTTTTTTTTGAGCCGGAGTCTCGCTCTGTTGCCCAGGCTGGAGTGCAGGGGCGCAATCTCGGCTCACTGCAACCTCCCCCTCCCGGGTTCAAGCGATTCTCCTGCCTCAGCCTCCTGAGTAGCTGGGACTACAGGCGCCCGCCACCACGCCCGGCTAATTTTTGTATTTTTAGTAGAGACGGTGTTTCACCATGGTCTCAATCTCTTGAGCTTGTGATCCGCCCGCCTTGGTGTTCCAAAGTGCTGGGATTACAGGCATGAGCCACCGCGCCTGGCCCACCTTTTTACTTTCTCAAAACCTCAACTTTTCTGTAATTACTGAAGCCCAGGTAATTTTCCCCCCGGCCCTATTGAATACCGGCTTGTTTTCATTTCTTTCTCTTTGTCTTTTGCCTTACTAATTCTGACGTGATTGTTTTTTTCAGCCTCAACTGAATAGCAGAGAGATTTTGGCTTTCATTCCAGAATGATGTTTCACACAAAGTCAACTCTTGTTCCAGGTATGTGATAAACATCTCACTAGTGAACTTCTTGCTGTTTCTAAGCGATTAACGGTTTGGTTAGCAAGCCCAGAGCCCTGCAGATACCTTTTGCCTCCTACACAAGGAGTAAGCTAATGAAACCCATGGGGCATGGCCTGCCCCTCTGCTTCCCTTTAATGGTTTCTGTCACCCAGGCCAGGCTGCCGCCACCATGACTCTGCACATTGATGTGCCGCCTCAGGGCAAGCAGAATGCAAATGACGGTGGCCCTCAAATTGCAACTTAAGGATAGCTGTTATATCTTCCCATATATTTCTCTTCCTAACCTCCAAATTTGAGGATAATGTGCTGTTTTAACTTATTCTTGGCAGAAAGAATGTTAAACCTTAGGGTGATGGTAGTATATTGCTGAATTCTGTGTTTTGGAATAAATTAGATTTTTTTGGTGTGGAGAAGGGAGAAAGGGGGGAGCACTGAATGCAAAGACAATTTGATTTTAAAAGCTAGAGTTTCCTCGTTCCTGGGTTCTAGATATTTAAAAAATAGCCACTATTAATTATGTAATAAACTGTAGGAGGTTGTCAAGTTGTCATCTTTATTAAGGTGTTTCTTGCCAGACATATTCAAAATCTGTGTACTCAGATGTTAATTGCATTTGCCTCTATTGATTAAAATATACTTTCTGCCATTAAAATAGAACTCCAAGATGTAAAGGGAAAGAACACTTTAAAAGGCGTTTCCAAAGTCGTCTTGGATAGAGGAGCTTTCATCCAAGGGTGCTATGTGGCATTCCGGAAATGAATCAGAGACTTGGGCCCTCCATTTCCTTAGAAACAGAGACATGCTCAAGATCGTTAGGGTAAATCAATGGGACAAAGTACACTCTGCATTTTGTTTTTAATTTCAACTAAAAAAAATGCTGCACTCTTGTCTTGGCTGGAGAAATATCCTCAACCTGTTCATCTCCTATCCTCTGCCCAAATCAACTCCAAATTTGACTGACTGAATTTTCAGTTCCTGTATTTTCAGATCAGTTCCTGTATTTTCAGATCTGGCTCTCTCTGTGGTTGTGGTGGTAGCAGTGGTAGTGGTTATGGAGTCTGTAAGACTTACCGTTTTAAAAAGCCAAAAGCTCTCTTCAGGTTAAATAGTCTCTCTGTCTGATTCTCAAATGAACTCCTTGAGGAAGAATGTTCCGTGCGTATCTAGAAACCTTACTTCTACAAGAATGAGAGCTAAAGAAGTTCACCCATGTCCCACAGAAACCACTTCTTCCCTTTCCTGAACAAGAAACCCATGTTCTTCATCTTCTGTCTGTCCACCCAGGCTTGGAAGACAGGTGAAAACAATCCCATCTTTCTATTCTTAGAAAGAGGTAGGGATGTGACGCTTACATTCCCCTGGCTTTTACTTGCATCAAATGTGGGAGGAAGGAATAAAAGAGAAGAGGAAACTAAAACCCGAGAAAGGGGAAGAAGAGAAAGTATTAGGTTGATGCAAAAGTAATTGTGGTTTTTGCAATTACTTTTAATAGCGAACCCCCGCCCCCAAAATCGTCTAGGAATCTGCCCTCTGGAGTGAACTTGACTAAAAGTAGGTAATAGTACCACTCTCGGCTTAGAAGTATCTGATTATCCCTACTAACCAGTACAAGACATAGATTTCTGAAGGAAAAGGATGCCTACCATTGGCTCTTTTTTGTTTTTGCAGTTTGATTTTTCTTATTTTTTAAAAGGTTCTAAAAATAATACATATATACCTGGTATAAAATTTGAAAGTTAGAAAGAAGTTAAAAGAAGCATACAAAATATCACCACATCATATTATCTTATTAGCCAAATGCAACCACCACTAACATCCAGGGAGGGCTCTTGCCAGTATTTTTTCTATTTTTTCCTATGCTTTTAAAAATCTTCACAACTAAAATCATTCTGTGCACAGAATTTCACATACTACTTTTTGTTCAATCAAAAACATTTTCTCATGTGTTTATTAATTCTTTAAATATTATTTTAATGGCAGTATAATTTGCCATCATATAACTATATTATAATTTATTAATAATTTTCCTAATAAAGGACATTCAGAGTGTTTAGAATTTTAGCCATTATAAATAGTATTAAATAAACATGGTTTTTGTGTGCATTAATCTTTACTTTTTAAATTATTTCCTTAGAATAATCTACTGGAAGTAGGATTACCAAATCAAAGAGTACCTATCACCAAGAAAGCTGTATCAATTTATATTAACAGTATATTAATGTCTTTCTGAAACTGACTGAATTGATTAATGTCATTTAAAAATCATGCTGTCTTGTTAGGCCTCTGATACTTTATATTTACTGGTAAAGCTGAAAATTGTTTACAGGATAATTAAACACATTATATATTAAGGTTATTAATTTTGTGCCTTAATATTTGAAAAAATGCATCTTATCAGTTTGCTTTCTGTCCTTTTTGCTGATTGTTTATGATCATTTTTGACATATAAAAATTTTATTTTTCTCTATATTTCAATGTATTGACCTTTGTATTCTGTAATTTCTTCTTACTGTAAAGTACAGAAAATCTGCCTGTATCTAGATAAATATGCAGAAATATGTTCTCGTTATTTAATTAATTTTTCAAAAATATTTCTTTAATTTATCTAGGATTTAATTTGTTACACGGTGTGAAAAAAATTTATTTTTCTCTGATAGGCTAAAAATCATCACGCACAATTTACTGAGTACTTTTTCCCCACAGCTTGTATATGTATTCTATTGACACATATGCAAGACTCTTTTTACATATGCGAGATTATGTTTTGGGGTTTTCTTTCAGCACTTTACTGATCTCTTTGCCTATTCATTTATCAGTAGTTTCTCCATCCCTAGTCCTTTTCTTTCTTTTTTCTTTCTTTTTTTTCTAAAGTTCTTTTAACTATTCTTATTTCTTTCAACTTAAAAGGTGGCCAAGATGACATACCAGAAGGCTGTCTAAAATTATTGGAGAAAGAGAATCTTTGCCTTTAAAGTTTTAGGTCTTAGGTGAAAACGATGCAGTGTTAGCTCTTGTGTCTATAAAGGGTGGGGTTCATGCTATGACACAGAAAATCAGAAAGGACTTTCTTGACATTTGTAGAAACAGTAATATAAAGAAGAATTAGGTACCTTTTGGTTCATCTTAAGAAAAGAAAATCTCCAGTGAGGAGAGTGAGACATTTAATGTTAAAAAGATCCTCTCTCTTCTAGGGCACGAGTAAAGATATCAACCCATCTATCTGTAGAAAATTGCCAGAAACTGTCACAAAATAAAAAATGAGAGAACCCCTGAATTATGACAGCCCTGGTGGGGTTTTACAAGGTGTGTGCCAAATAATTTTGTTTTCTTTTTAAGGCTTGTTAACAGTGGATAGCTTAAGGTGATGGGGTTATAGGTGAATTTTTTCTTGTTCTTATTTAACTGTATTTTTTTTTTTGTCAAATTGTATACAAGCTTTTTTTCTTAATAATGGCCTGTTAATTAACACCTAGAATCCAGTACTGGAAGCATTAGTCCCAAGAAGTGCAAACTTACAAAAAGTGGATTTTCTATTTCTTCACCTCTTACCTTAATAGACACAGAAACACTAAAACTCATCTCATTAGAAGAGGTCTTGTGAAAATGAGACAGGACATATCTAAACCAAGTGCTTTTCCTCTGAATAAGATTTAACTCAAAATGAGGTTGGGGACTGGATGAAGTTATGAAAAAACTACTCCTTAAAACTGCTATTTCTAAAGCTAATAGGAATTCTTTTGCAGTGGGCTTTTTTCCCTTGACAACCAACGATTGATACATCTTGCATGTTAAAAAGCAGAGGGCTGTTAAGTAAGTTTTCAATGGAAATAATTTTTTTTTCCCTGCACCTTCCCTTTTTATGACACAGTTGGCACTATTTTACTGTCTTAAAGATTCCCATTTTACTTTAATGGTCTCTACTTTCCCCTTTTCTTAGCTCTTCTTAATTTTTATGCTTTTCATTAGTAGATAATTCCCTCTGGCTGACCAATGGGGATGAGGGTCAGAGTCACGGGCAATATACTATATCTGCGTTAGTCTGGCTTGAGAACAGCGAAACCGTGCCTCCTTCTCGAATTAGTCACTTTAAGTATAAGTGATGGGCAGTCTCTGTGACAATGGTTTTGTCATAGTAAGCACTTGAACTACCTGCTGCAATTCTTTCGCCGCCCTCCCCCCCGTTTCAATCAGGCAAGTTTATCTTTGTTCTTTAAACCATAAGCAGATTTTTGTATTTTTTTTTGCATGCCACATTGAAAAGAAATAAAAACCATGCGCCATACACGTCAATTAAAGGCATAAACAGTTAAGTAATAGTCCATTTCCCCCTTGAATCTTTCATGCTTATTTTCCCTTCTTAGAATAACACTTAAAAGCCATTGAAGCTTCAACGGGACCAGCGTCTCCCCGTTTCGCGGGGTGTAGAGCAAGGTGTGGGAGGAGCGTTCGGCATGTCAAGTCTCTGCTCTACGGTGGATCTCCACCTCCCGGCTACCAGTGGACAGCCCTGTGAGATGGGGAAAATTTCCTTCCGCTCAGATACTGTCAAGGCCAATGTGCCTTTCAGGAGATTGTCTGAGAGACTTCGAACATTGAAACTGTAAAAAAAATTGAGCTGGACAGATCCTTGCCACCACTTTTTCTGCTAAATATAGAAAAGTTGTCATCGGGTTGCACAAGCAATTTCCAGCTACAGCACCTCAGGAGGGGAGGCGGGCTCCTGTCTCTGATAGTTGAAGTGCATAGAGCTGAGCCGACCCTGACTCATGGGTTGTGAGGAACAAGGGAAGGTGGTAGAAGAGTA
Organism: Nomascus leucogenys; assembly: GCF_006542625.1. Lineage (NCBI taxonomy): Eukaryota > Metazoa > Chordata > Mammalia > Primates > Hylobatidae > Nomascus > Nomascus leucogenys. Next base: position 79,876,641 of record NC_044386.1, read on the forward strand.
ATGAGAGAAAGGCGTCCTTGTTTTGGTTAAATATAATGACATGGGAAGATGTGCAGTTGATGATGGTATTTGCTTACAATGTCATAAAGCATCAATAATTTGCAAGAAAAGGGTAGAAGGAGCCCTACCCCAGGAGTCTGTGCCCAGAGTTTCTCCTCTATCATTGCTTTGGAAAACACTGTTGTATAGTGGAGGAAGACTGTAAGATATGGAGCCAAACAGGCATGGGTTGGCATCCCAGTTTTCTCTCTCACCCTTTGTTTGATTTGGAGTTAATTACTTAACTTCTCTGAGCCTGACAGTCCTCATATAGAAGATGTGGGTAAAATAATATTCCTCTTGCAGCATCATTAGGATTCACGTTAGGAGGAAAGTACATGGCACTACTAAGTGCTCAGCATTTGTTGGCGCCCTTCTCCTTCTCCCCTTTTAGGCAAATCATTTAAGCCCCCTGGACATCAGTTGCGTCTCTCTTAGCAAGTCCTATTGTTTCTACCTCTGGAATATATTTAGAATGTATCCACTTCTCTCTATCGTCATTGCTGCCATGTCAGTCCAATGTGTAGGCCATTGCGATGCCTTCCTAACTAGTTTCCCTCCTTCTACTTTTAAACCCAGTGCAATCCGTCTCCACATAGCAGGCAGAGAGGGCATTTTAAAAATGTAAATCACATCATGCCCCTACCCTGCCTAAAACCCTCCCGTGGCTGAACTTAGAGTAAAATCCAAGCTCCTCACTACAGCTTTCAAAGGCCATGTGATCAAGCCCCTGCCTACTGCTTTCCTTTTAGACTCCACTTGCTACTGCTTTTTTCTTTTTTTTTTTTCTTTTTTTTTTTTTTTGAGACGGAGGCTTGCTCTGTCGCCCAGGCTGGAGTGCAGTGGCACAATCTCGGCTCACTGCGAGCTCCACCTCCCGGGTTCACGCCATTCTCCTGCCTCAGCCTCTCCGAGTAGCTGAGACTACAGGCGCCGGCCACCATGCCCGGCTAATTGTTTTTTTTTGTATTTTTAGTAGAGACAGGGTTTCACCGTGGTCTCGATCTCCTGACCTCGTGATCCGCCTGCCTCAGCCTCCCAAAGTGCAGGGATTGCAAGCGTGAGCCACCGCGCCCGGCCTGCTTTTTTCTTCTATTAATTTTTTTTTCCAGTTGTACTGGCCCTTTTCAGTTTCCAGAACACTCCAAGTTTATTTCTACCGCAGGGCCTTTTAATTTGGTGTTTCCATGGCTTGGGAGAGGCTTCTTCTAGATTCTCCTGTGGTTGAAACCTTCTCCTAGGTCAAATGTTTCCTCCGAAAATTTGTCATCCTTGACCTAGTCACTCTCTATCACAGCCCTAATTTATTTTCTTCATAGCACTTGTCACTATGTGAAAGTATCTTAAATACTGTTTATCTGTTTATTTTCTGTTTTCCCCCATGAGAATGTGAGCTCCATGAAAAAAGGGGACTATGCTTTTCTCTTCTTTTAATTTTTTTTTGAGACAGAATTGCACTCTATTGCCCAGGCAGTAGTGCAGTGGTGTGATCTCAGCTCACTGTAGCCTTGACCTCCTGGGCTCAAGCCATCCTCCCACCTTAACCTCCTGAGTAGCTGGGACTAAAGGTGTGTACAACATGCCCAGCTAATTTTTTGTATTTTTGTAGAGATGGGGTCTCACCACATTGACCAGGATGGTCTCGAACTCCTGGCCTCAAGTGATTCGTCTGCCTCGGCCTCCCAAAGTGCTGGGATTACAGGCATGAGCCACCATGCCTGGTGTGGGACTAGGCTTTTCATTGCTGAATAAACCTAGAACAATGCCTGTACCTAGGAGGCCCTTGGGAAGCATGTGAAGAATGGATTCTGAATAAATACGTAAAATGGGATAAAAATATCGTCCTGAAAGTTGGTGACTGGATTTGGAAAATCTATGTCCTTTCTATTTATTTATTTTTTTTGAGATGGAGTCTTGCTCTGTTGCCCAGGCTGGAGTACAATGGCACAATCTCAGCTCCCTGCAACCTCCGCCTCCTGGGTTCAAGAGATTCTCCTGCCTCAGCCTCTTGAGTAGCTGGGATTACAGGCATGTGCCACCATGCCTGGCTAATTTTTTGTATTTTTAGTAGAGACGGAGTTTCACCATGTTGGCCAGGCTGGTCTCGAACACCTGACCTCAGGTGATCCGCCCGCCTCAGCCTCCCAAAGTGCTGGGATTACAGGCGTGAGCCACCATGCCCAGCTTCCTTTCATTTCTAAAGATTCTATGATTTCTTGGACAGAAAGACTAAATCCTGGGATAATTTTAAAGAAACGCAATTAGAAAATTTTCAAACACTCAACATATAGTAACTCATATTAAGTTTACCAAGTAGAGGCACTTCGGGTATCTGCTTTAATAAAAAAAAAAATAAGGACTTACATTTTGCATGTCAAGTATTTGTATGTCAAAGGATCCTTCTAACCCATTTAAAAATTTTGTACCTTTAAGTAGCATTGCGATTCTCTGAGCAAACCTATTTAGAGTTTGCTTAGCATGCCCTTTCTTCACAGATCTTGAAAAGGAAAGTGACCCCACAATATAACACATCTGCTGAAAGAAGTGGCTCAGGTGAGCTCAGGCTGTGTGAATAGTATGTCCTTTAGCTCAGGGCGTCATTCTTTCCACTGTGCTCTGTGCACGTGAGACCACTTCTGGGGCCGTGCTTTAAGAGGGACACGGTAAAGTGGATCACATCCCAGGGAAGGAAGTAGAAACCATGTGAGAAGAAAAAAAAAAAAAGAAGAAAATAGGAATGCCTAATTTAAAAAGGAGGGGATGGTGGAGACCTGATAGTTGTCAATTACTGGAAGCTTTCTCATGAAAAGACAGATTTGGTGCCATTCCATGGGACAAATTTGGAACTGGTGAGTAGAAGCTACTGAAAGGCAGAGTTGGTCCAGTCAGTGTGGGACATTTCCAACAGTCTGGCCTCATACCTAAGTAAAGCCCTGTTTGGAAATATAATGAGCAGCTGCCTTTTCTGGATGTTAAAATTTCAGGCAAGTAAACCGCTAGTCAGCAATGTCCTTCCTACAAGGATTCCTCTTCTTGTAGGTAGGTAACATGCACACTTCCGGGAAGCTCTCAGTGAAATCTCTTCACACTGCTCGGCATAGTGGTTCACACCTGTAGTCCCAGTGCTTTGGGAGGCTGAGGTAGGAGGATCACTTGAGCCCGGGAGTTCAAGACCAGCCTGGGCAACAAAGAAAGACCCCATCTCTACAAAAAATAATTTAAAAATTAGCCAAGTGTGGTAGTGGCATGCCAGTAGTCCTTGCTACTCTAGGTGCTGAGGTGAGAGGATTGCTTAAGCCTGGGCGTTCAAGGCTGCAGTGAGCTATGATCATGCCATTGCACTCCAGCCTGGGCAACACAGTGAGACACTGTCTTTAAAAACTAAATACAGGCTGGGCCCGGTGGCAGCCATTTGGGAGGTTGAGGTCAGTGGATTGCTTGAGCCCAGGAGTTTGAGACCAGCCTGGGCAACATGGCGAAACCCTACCTCTATTACAAATGCAAAAATTAGTCGGGCCTGGTGAAGTGCACCTGTAATCCCAGCTACTCGGGAGGCTGAGGCATGAGAATTGCTTGAATCTGGGAGGCGAAGGTTGCAGTGAGCCGAGATTGCGCCACTGCACTCCATCAGCCTGGGCGACAGGGCGAAACTTGGTCTCAACACAAATAAATACATACATACATGCACACATTAAGTTAAATTAAAAAGAAATCTTTTTACATATTTTATGTTGGCTAATATTCTTTGATTTGCATCAATAGTGTTCTTTCTACTCTGTCATGTGTGGAATATGATAAGTCTGCTATTGCTAATGACCTGGGCCCAGAGAACTTTGAATTTCAAAAGTTAACCTAGAATCTCAGAGATCCATGGTTTTATATTCTGACTTGGAAGCAAGTCACTGGCTATTTCCTATTCAAGAGATTTCTAATCTGGAAGGCTGAAGGAGGCTACCACTCTTCTTGGTGAACAATAGTTTGTGTTCCAAGAATAACCCTGGGTTTGAGGATAGAAGATAAGAAGATAAGGCTGGAGAGTTTAAGAGTTGTATTAGATCTCCTTTTAATCTGTAGTCTAGGTACTATGTTATTTTCTACCTATGCCTTCCAGCAGGGGTGGCTTATAACTCCAGGCAGAAGCTGAACCTCCTTGGCGACACCCCCTAGCCTGACCCCTCTTTTCTCCTTCTTTCCTTCCTTTGCCTTTCATTAGAATTCCTATGAGCCTTTGAATGCTTAGCATGAAAATGAGCCCATTTTATTTTTGGAACCCACAGAGGCAGCCCTGAGGGGAGTTATTGTGTTGCTTTTAGTAGCTAAACAAAAAGGTGTGAAATCATTTGCTGGCTGTTCTAGAATGGGAAAAAATAAATAAAAAACTGAGAAGGAAGGTTCAGGACAGTGTGTGGCAGCTTGGACAGAACCTCGTGATAAGGGCTTCTCTGAGACTTATTAGTAACCAAAGTGACTTTGGGACTGTCTGTGCATTTCTCTCACCTTCCCAGGAAGTTACTAGAATAGCACAGGAAGCCACTGGGATTAAAAAAAAAATGATTGATTTTGCAATACTATTTCCGTGTTGCCTTGAAAAAGACTTGAGGAGGGGACTAATTTGAGAAAATTCCTTAAAGCTCTTTGTAACATTTCTTATACAGGCAGCATGAGGGAGAGGAGAGAGGACTATTTTACCAAGCTTTTAAGACTTTCAAACAACCAGGGAAGGCTTCTGTGGACAGGTATGTGAGTCTTTGACACAGGCCCCTAATTATTGAAACACATAACAGTGGTAAGAGACAAAGGCCTCAAAGAACTCAAGCAACAAGAACTTCTTGTGAAACTTGAGGTTTTTGCCCCATGCTAATAACATTCATTGAAAGTCATCTCCTGTTTTGGGGGGCTGACGGCCCCAGATACATCTCTTCTTAGAAGATTTTATTTTGAAATGTCTCTTCATTAGAAGGGCAACTGCATTTTCAATTGGAATCTTTGATATGGGATTTCTTTTTTTTACAATTATGGAATATTTTTTAAACGACAAAGTATTAACATATAAACATGCAGAGACATGGTAAACTCATGCCCTTATTCCCAAATTTTCATAGCTGTTTTACATTTAGACCAATCTATTTGAGCTCATTTCAAAAGAAATGAAAGGTTACCCTTCACATTTCCATGCCTCCTTCTTTCTCTTCTCAAAGAGACAAACCGTGTTCTGTGGCTGGTGCGTGTCCTCCTTCCTGGACTTTTAGGCAGGCCTGACCAAGTAGCCACTTGGCCTGATGAACATGACCTTTGGAGTATTTACATAGCCTGACTTCTGTGGCTGGAGGATCTCTCCTTGCGGGGGCCAATCACTGGGCCCATCTTATGAAGGTGGCTAAGCCTTCTTTTTTTCAGTATTCAAGGCCAGAATTACAGTATAGTAAAACAACAGGAAAAGGCAATCCTCCTCAAAGTACTATTTCGTTAGTTGAGTCATCTATAGAATAAATAATATTGATTTTCCCCTTATTGCCAGGAAGTATGCCATGTGCTGAGATATAATGAGTCACAGATAAACAAGTAGAAATTACAAACACTGTAATTCCAAAATCTCTCTTAGGGAAGGAACTGTCCTGGTTTACAAAAATTCCATGATAAGCTATGACCTTGAGGATATGAGTGGCAGGAATCAAGAGACTGTTGGGTGAGGAGGATCATGGCATGAAGGAGGGGGAAGGAGAGAAGGAAGGAGGAGAGGAGGAAGTAGGAATCTCAGGGTGGGAGAGAGAGAAGATGGATGAGAGTGGCAAAAAGGACAAAGGAGGGAGATGAAAGGGAATGTGGCAAAATGGCTATGATGCAAAAAAAAATCTACAGTGGCTCAGCTGCTAGAGGATTCTAACAACAAGGTCCTGACAGATAAATTTTTTTTTTTTTTTTGAGACAGAGTCTCACTCTGTTGGCTCACTGCAACCTCTGCCTCCTGGGTTCAAGCAATTCTCCTGCTTCTGCCTCCTGAATAGCTGGGACTACAGGCATGCGCCATCACACTTGGCTAATTTTTGTATTTTTTGGTAAAGACGGGGTTTCACCGTGTTGCCCAGGCTGGTCTCAAACTCCTGGCCTCAAGTGATCCACCCGCCTCAGCCTCCCAAAGTGCTGGGATTACAGGCATCAGCCAAGGTGACCAATTGCCCTATAGATCAATTAGAAGTCATTTGTGTTAATGTGAAGGAAGCCCATTATTTACTACCCATCCTCTTCTTCCCACTGCAGTAAACTGTTCAGTGAAATAGAGTTTTTTTAAATTAAGAGGCTGATTTCATTATATGTTATCATACATATATATAGCATATACATATATGTGCCATGTACACACAGATGCATATACACACTTCTCTATGTAAAAGATATCTGGATAAACTGAAACAAATCAGTAAAAAGCAGAAATTCCGCACCATAGGTGAGCATGAAAACACAACTTCAGGGCCTCCCCCATATGCTCTCAAAGCTAGGAATTCTCAGACACCCTGGCAAGGTCTTGATCTTCATTTGGCATTGGGAAAGTACATTGAGGGACATCTCAAAGGACAGGGAGAGTTTATTTGTCACCAGAGTTGAGGGCCGAGCTTATTGTTTCATAGTTTTACACTGCAAAGGGAACATGATTTGAATATGGGGGTGGACTCTGAAGTCATAATTTATTAAACCTCTACCATAGCTGCCCAAACGCTCTTTTTCCTTGCTTCCAATTCGCAAACTCTTAACTCATCTTTTCAGATTCTATTTAAATGTCACCTTATCTATGGAGCCTTCCCTGATCCCCCAGGGAGCGTAATTTTCCTCTCCTGAACTTCTGTATTTCTCCAGGTATCTCTCTATTACAGTCTGTATCGCATGAGATCACATGACTTTGAACCTTAATACAAGGTGGACCTCATAGTATCACTTTTGAATTCCCATTGCCTAGTGAGACACGTGTCACTTTTGCTGAATAAAACCTGGGTATGTCAGCAATAAAGAGAAACTTAAAAGTGAATGCACTGCTTCAGAAAGACCAGACTTCCAAGCCCCCGAACGGTGGCATCACTGTCCCCCAATAATTTTGTTACTACTTGCCATTTGTTTTGCCTCTTGTTCCTATTTTGAATAAGAACCCATTGCTCTCCAGAAGTAAAAGCAATGCGATCATTTGTTTGTTTATTTACTCCCTGCACCAAGACCCAGGGTGACGAGGCTGGATTGCACATGGGGCGTGGGCATCAGAAACTGGAAAGTCTCACCCTGCCCAGCCTGTCTGGCTCGTATGCTTGGGCAAGTCACATAGCTCCTATGGGACTCCATTTCCTCACCCAGTGATAATGACCGGCTTCACAGGGTGGCTGCGGAGCTTAATTAAGGATTGAGAAGGAGGCAGAAAATACAAAGTGCAGCATACACGCAAATTTCCCATATTTATTTTTGGGCTCAGTAACCTGTTGGTAGGAGGTGTTTATGACCTGGAAGAGAAGTCTAGCAAGAGATGTAACTAGCTATTCTCATTCCAAAATGGTTCACTTGGTCTTGACTGGGAAATGGGCCATGTCATTCTTGCTTTTGTTCGAGTACATTCTGTGGCCCTTCCTGCTAACTTTCTGGGTATAGCTTGCCAACTCTAGGCCTCAGTTTTCTTGCACAAGGACTTTATCTATCTTTCCTTTATGCTCAGATATGCTGTGATGGCTTAAGCTTTTTCCTTAGCGCCTGTACCCTTAAGCCGCTCTCAGATAGAAGACAGAGGGAAGGCACACACGTTTGTGAGTGACCCCATGGGGTGGTTTCCTGAGCCAGAAAAGACAGAGACTTATGAAGCCCTGCATAGGTGACACCCTAAATCTGCCTGGCTTTGCGGATCCCGGCCTTTCTTCTAAGTGCTTGGAAGACCTTGGCAGATTCAGCCAGTGTTTTGATCACTGCCAGAGCCTGCAGTGTTGTTGCTAATTGTTTGCTGAATGAATTGAGCAAAAGCACAATTGGTCCCAAGGCAGGAGGGAGGAGGTGAGGGAAAGACAGAAAAACAAACCAGAAGAGAGGACTGGGTGACTGCCTTGGAAAATCTTATTATTACTGGTACATTTTTTTGTCTTTTAATCACAAAGGCTGTCTCTGCACCAGGACTAAAGAACCAAAACTGTTCAGAAAGAGAGAAGAGCCCAGCGCCTTATACTCAGGAGATACTGAAAAACATCATATAAAGTGTTTACTGTTGAAAGAAAAGTACACATCAGAGGATGCCCATTATTGATATAGAGGGTGACCAGGAAGTCACCCTCAGCCTGCTGCAGCTGTTTCCAGAATCTGTGGGATCACACCCCAGAGGCAGTTGGGTCAGTCACAGGCATCAGGTGAGGAGGAGGAAGAGTGAGACAGCTATTACAGGCTGCCGGACCAGGTGGCCGTGAAGAGGTGTGGGGCCACCAAGGCTTATATAAGGAGGATGGAGAACACAGGCCAAAGGGGAGGCTGTAATGCTGACTTCGATTGGCTAACTTAATATGAGGCAGACTGAAGGAGGAGGAGGAGGGCAGGAGAGAACACACTTTAGAAAGCATGACGGTGTCTCATTCTGTTTGCAAGTGAGCACGTAGGTGCCTTCCAAATATGATCCTGAAGAAGGTACAGATAAATGAAAAATTGGATATACAATAAACCATGTACCTCTTTATGTTTATATATGAACATATTAAAGAAGGTTGGCTTTAGTAGAATATGATGCCTATTCTAATTATATCAATATTGGATGCATTGTTAGTACCATTTCTCAACTTCATTTAAAAATCACTTTCAGAAAATAGAAAAAATAATTCTGAAGATTTTAACCTTAGGTGCCCGTAGATCATTTTCTTAGGAAACTGCAGCTTTTATAAATGCTGGACATACTTTATCCAAAGCATTATAACTGGTCTCCCACAAGCCTCGGATAAAGTTTTCCACATAAACACTACTACAGAAAAATGCCACATGCCATGGATTAAACACTGAAACCAGCTAATCACAACACATGAGAGCAAATGTAGCATGTTCAGAGAAGTACAAATATGTTGAAACATGACTGTCATGAAATCTGATCTTAACAATCCTCTGAAGACTAGCCTTTTTGCAAAGAGAACTTATCACTAATATACCTCACGGAGGGGGTCTCGGTTTCTAATAGAGTTAATTTTATCTGCTTTGATGATGGAAACAAAAGACACCCTGGAAACATCCTCTTAATTCTAAGCACCACCCACCCTTTTTGAGGGGGGAGAGGGAAGCTTTCAGTAATTCCCAGTGTGTCTTATATTGAATATATAGAAGATGGTAAAGCAGGGCCAGGTAATTCCAACACTTAAACTGCTACTTAATCATCCACATATTAAAGGAGTTTACATAGATTGTCAGCTACGAAAGAGGTTTCTCAACCTATATGCCACTCCACGGTCAACTCTCCTCACAGGTGCACTTGGCTGTGGGGCACTCATAATCTCAGAAGCCGATAAGGCTGCCAAGTTCAAGTTGCCATGACTCTGAACATAGTATAATATTCCCATTCCAAGCCAGAGCCCGTCACTTTTGCGGCTGTTCAGATGAGGGCCCTTCTTGGTACCACTCTGACTCACATACACTGGCTGCAGTCATGTAGCAGGTGAAGGACTTAAGTGTCACTAAGTTGGTTTCCAGTTGCTTCCAGGAAAAACAAACAATCCCCGGCATATAAGATTCTTGCTCCTGACACCTGGCACTTTCCCCTTGTGTTCATGGCTGCAGAGAGAAGATCCGGCAATTACTGTCTTGGCTTCAAGTGCTGCCTCCCACACACATATTGAGGGGCTCTGCAACAAACAGAAACCTAGGGACACTGACATTTTGGAGGCAGGGTGTAGAAAAAAACACTGTATGTGTATCTGAAAACTCTGCCATGCACGTCAGCCCTGACATGCCACTTCCTAGCTCTTCTAACGTCAGAACATTCTGTGTTAGGAGTTGCTAATCAGTCCAATATCATATGTAGCTTAACGGTGTTGAAACACATCTGCCAGAAAGGAGGCCAAAAGGAAGGACCCCTCTACTGCTATCTTCTGCAAAACATCTGATCACTTGTGACTGCAGCCCCTCACTTCGCCCCCAGGTGTTTTCTCCCTGTGTTGTTCTTGGGTGTGTTTAATTTGGATTGAGCATCCATGGAGCCGTGTAAACACTGAGGTCCCCTGAATATTACAATATTAAACAGCAGTGCTAATTACCAATAGACCCCTCAAAAAGCAATTGAATAGCAAACTCACCTTAACTTGGCCTTTGTATCTCTGGCAACCGAAAGCTCAAAATGCAGTTCTGTCATTTTTGCACAGTCATTTACCTTGACACCCTCCCTCTGCCGTGGAATCAAATCTCCATGTATAAAAATAAACCTAGAAACTTTCTGTTCACACGTTTTGAGGTATGTGCACCAAATGACACACTTTGGGAGGTAAGCACGAGTCATGGTAACTGACCACATCCTTTATCTGTTCATCCTAAGACTTAGCAGAACTTTATCTTTACTATAAAATGGCCTTTAGAAGTGGGTATCACCAACTTCAGAATGTGAACATCGTTACTGAGAAAAAGCATTTTCCTTTTACACAGAGAAACCAACAGCCATGCACTAAAAGGCCTGAGAAAAAAAAAAAAAGTTGAGCTACCACAAAACAAACAAATATTCAGCTTGGTTTCAGGAAGCTTAGAGAGGATCAAACAAGGCTTTCTCTATTGAAGTTGTTCGAGAACATTTATGGTTATTTCAGCTTCAGTTTCTATTTACGCTGCTGGCTTTTATGCCTCAACCTCAGGAGGGCATTCCAACTTCAGGTTAACTCACAAGCAGCTTCAGAAAAGTTGGCCTGAAAATCCCACCCCCAGAGTGGGGGAGGGGAAAGCACGCTGGTTCACATTGGTTTCCAAACACCTTTCAAACCACTGCTTTGGCCTTGAGTCGAGGATATCTCAAAAACTGGGGAGAGACATTCCACGGAGAGAGGGTGAGAAAGGTTTCTCATGGTGTGAACATTCATATAGGGAGACTATCTCTTCCTGTGGGATGAAACCAGGAGAAGAGAGCACCAATTTGCAGAGCCCTCATGAAGGTTTCCAATCAGAAGGAGTTTGCAATTTTCTGTTGGTCCCTAGGGAGGAAGATTTAGTACATGGTTGAATTTTCAAGCAAATTAACTTCCAGAATAAAGGAGGAACTATGCCAACCCCTTGCAAACAATATTTTTGTTTTATAAATCTATTTACTTTTCAATTCTTCATGCCATTTATCCTCATAACCATGTTTTGGTTGGTATTTTGCATCCACTTTTGATGGATTAGGAAATTGAGGTTTAGAGATTAAGAAACAAGCCCAAAGTTATACAATAAATACATAGAAAAGCTAAGATTCAAACCCGGGTCCTTTTGCCTCTAATGTCTGAGTCCCTTCCAATATGCCACACAGCCCCTGACCACTCCCTTCTGTTAACAATGCATATTGTCAGTGGTGGAAAGAGAAAGAAACTTTTGGAGTAGAATACTGAAGGGTTTTGATTAGGGAGCGGATATGAGGCAGAGGAAATATTATCACTTTGGTGGTTGTTGCTATGTCCCCATCCTTTCATGGAAAACATATTAAGAGGTTTTCTCTTAAACGTACATGTCAGAACTTGCCGGTGAAATTTATGGTGCAAAAGCCGCTGTTTCCAGATGTGTCAAATCTCATATAAATACCACACGTTGCTTGCCTCTGGAGAAGGTCTCAGTAAGGTTTGTCCAGATTTCAACATAGAGTATTCCTATTTACATATGTCCTGCTACATACATGCTTAGCTGTGTCAATATCCACTTGGCATACTCTGAAGCTTAGAAAAAGTTTCCTGCAGAAGCTGAACAGCTTCATTTGATTGCTCCTTTGCAAACCTTCATGGTTTTTTCATTATAACAGATTTTTGATTACACAAAACATGCCACTATTCTACGGTACAAAATCAATCTACATCCCTTTACCCAACCGCCCTTCCCCCATAACATCAATACCAAAAAGGCTTCTGCTCCAGGGGGCTTCTGGGAGCATTCCCACAAACGACACAGCTTTCTGCACCCTCCTTCAGCCCCAATCTTTTTAAAAGTTAGTACAACATGTCCATAAAGTCGACTCTCCCTTGCAGAGTTTTGAACAGCCACTTTAGCCACCTAAATCTGAGAGAGATAAATTTACAATCCACTTTAGGTTTATGTGGGGAACCATAAATATCAGGTTTGAGCCCTGAGGGCTAGAATTTCATGGGCCGTTAAGCATGTCACCAGGTGGAAAGCTGTCAATAGCTGGATGTGAGTTACACTGAGATAACCACAGCGGCCTGGCTTACGAAAGTGTAGCCCTGATCAGAGAGGGGTGTCCTTTTACCTTGTTCCATCACTCCACTCACCAATTCTCCCTTCCCGCCTCTGATCTCAACCTCTCCTTCACTTCCTGTTAGGTGTCCTCTGTGCTAGGTAGCAGACTGCCCCTTTTTTTTTTCCCTCTAGAGTGAAAGGTTGGGTGACATATGGAAAGAACAAGAGACGTGCAGTTCTAGCAGACCTTGATTTAAATCCTCGCCCTGCTATTTAGTAGCTATGAAATAATGCACAAGTTACTTAACCCAACTTAGCTCGTTTTTCCAACTGTGAAATTATTAAAGATAATTAAAAGCATAAGAAAGGCATAAATAGGGCCAATGGGTAGAGACTGTAAAAAGACAGATTGCCTACTTAGTAGACAGAAGAACTTTCTAAAAGCCAGATTGGCTCAAAAATAGAATGGGCTGCCTTGAAAAGAAATGAAGAAGTGAATATTCTCTGTGACAGGTTTTGCGCATAAGCCGGATGCAGGGTGGTAGATCCCGAGAATAGATAGGAGTTTAGACTGGCCACTGCAAAGGATTTCTAATCTTGAAATTCCATGGTTCTATGATTTGCATATGTGTCCTTCCAGAAAAGCTAAGATAAATCTTCTCAAATCCCCTATGCGGAAGAAAAGTAAATTGGCATCATATTTTTTCATTTTCATTTTCCTTCTAGAAAACTAATCCCTTCCATGTTTTCCCCCTTCCCTCAATTAGTTGGTAGAGAATCCCATTTCCATCAAGTGCACAGAACACATTTAACCATTTTGAAACACTTAACATTTAACACAAACCACATGGCCATAAGTTTTAATTAGTTCCTGCTATACAAATAGGTCCATTTTTAGAAAAATCAAAATGCTCGATGCTGCCGCTTGCTCTCTTCCTCTCCATTGTTTCTCTGTTTGACTAGCTCAGTGGCACTTTCCCATCCTGCCCTCTTGCTGTCTGAGCCCATGGCACCTGCCAATAAAAGTGATGACAGACTTTGATGCTCACACAGGTTTGCAACAACAGAGTTCACTTCATAATCACCAGACTTCAGCCTGTAAGCCTGATCTGAGTGACACTGGATTTTTTACCTGAGATGTTACGCTGTGGGCTTTCGTTTCTACAGGTTATAAACCACTTTGAAAGTGATTTTTTTAGCTTGCTAGGGGGAATGACCTATGAGCCTGCAGACAAATCTCAACTGATTGGGCAAAGCCCAAACCCTTATTAGAGTGCTTGAGTTTGCTGGGAAAACTGGCTGCCTCATATGAGCCATAGATACAAGGTCGTCCTTTGGCGTAATATGTACGGGTGCGTGCGTGTGTGTGTGTATGTGTGTGTGTGTGTATTTGAACATGTTCAGGTCATGAAGCAAATCAGAAGTACAAACCAGTGTCTTCTATTGGGCCAAAGTGAATATCAAGGGAAACCGCAGAAGATAAAGTGGGCTCGTGCAACAAGGCGTGATGGGAGGGCTAAGCCTAGGGCTCCTGTCCTCACCCTCATCACAAAGTGACTACTATGAACGACTGCATGTTGATCGGCCAGGCATGGAGGAAGCACATACTTATACCAACATGTTATTTATTTGGCCAGGTATTATTGTCTTACTTTTACAGATAAGATTCAAGAAGATTAAATAACCTGCCCACAGCCACATTACTCGTAGGTGGTTGTGATGGAAGTTGAGTCCATGGTAATGGACTTTTCATGGCACTGTCCACTTTCAGAGGCTTTCTCAGCTCAGAGTCTGACTGTATCTGCCTCTCAAGCCCTGTTTCAGCCACCTTGTCTCACTTTTTTTTTTTACTGTGATATCATATTTCCTACAAATAGTGGCCAAATTCTTCCTTCTCCATGTTGGCTGTCTTATTTGCCTAATGTTATGATTTGTGTTTCAGATTCCCTAGGGTATCATGTTTTTCATCTTTTGAGTGTCCAAAACTACAGACAGCTTTAGGGACAATTAAAATCTCAACAGGAGCAAGGATTCTATCAGGAGACCCTGACCTTTGTAGCCAACACTTCACATGAAGAAGTAGCTTCTCTTCTTCTCCCGTGAAGGCCGCCTCTTTAGGTAGCTGGGATTTAGCATGTCTGTCATTTTAGTCAAAGGAGCTGCTGAATAAAGACTTGTTGATCGAAGTTCCTCACCGGCTAAGGACAGAGAAGTCTTATTTCTTCTCTTTGCAAATAAAGATTCCAATCTTCTCATCCTGAGACAGGGGTAATGCAACTGTTTTGATTTTTACCCTAAAATGTTCCATGGTACACTGAACTGTTTTCAAGGTAGAGTTTTAGAAGAGGCAGATTTATTTTTAACCTTGACACAATTTGAATTTAACAAACATTTTTTTCCATATTTCACTTTACACATTTGTTTGCACTGAAACTGCATGACTAGAATAAAGCATTCAAAACAAAGCAGGCAAGCAAGCAAGCAAACAGAAACCCATCCCACTTCTCTCTTGCTATGCAACTAGGCAAGTAGACCCGAGGCTCTTTTAGATTTGAAATACTGTGTTCCTTAATGCAGTAAACTGAGTAATGTGTCCCCACCCCCACTCCCCAATGTCCACATCTTAATTCCCGGAACCTACAAATATGTTATTTTAGGCAAAAGGGACTTTGCAGCTGTGATTAAATTAAGGATCTGGAGATGGGGAGATTATTCTAGATTATCTGGGTGGGCTCAGTGTAATCACAGGGTCCTTATAAGAAGTAGACAAGAGGGTGAAACACAGAAGGTGATGTGACTATGGAAGCAGAGAGACAGAAGGAGACTGGACGATGCTACGTTGCTGGCTTTGGAGACAGAGAAAGAAGCCATGAGACAACGAATACAGGTAGCCTCTAAAACTGGAAGTCGAGAAGCAGATTTTCCCCTAGAGCCTCCTGGAGGAACTGGCTGAGTGTTAGCCCAATAAAACTAGGTTTGTACTTCTGACCTCTGGAACTTTAAGAGAGTAGCTTTGCATTGTTTTAAGTCCTGAGTTTGTGGTACTTTGTTATAAAAGTGATAGGAAACAAATATACTTGTTTACCACTTACTGCATCTCCTGTGTCTAGTATTGGGCTTGGTATATGACATGGACTCGTAAAGTAATATTTATTGGAGGCACTGAAAATATGAGGGAAAGATGTCATGAGAATGGAATGTACCAAATTCATGGCAACTTTTTAAATTTCTATTTATTTATTTATTTATTTATTTATTTTTGAGACGGAGTCTCACTCTGTTGCCCTCATGGCAACTTTTCTGATTTAAAAAATTCTCTCTTTCTTAGGATGAAAGGAACATTCCTTTAAGGCTCAGAAGGGTGTACAGTTACCCAGATATCCATGGCAAGGCCCCAGCGGTTGGTTACATAGTTGTGTTTTAGCCCTTCAGGCCTAGCAAGCTCTTTCCTGGGAGCAAGTAAAGGAGACCATAGGCCATGATAAACAGCACTTAGTGGCCAATTGCTTTAAGAATACCTGTTGAGTGTTTCCAGGGACTCAAAGCTCCAGGGAGACAAGCAGGAAGGAGAGGCAGTGTCAAATACCGTACAATACAATTAGCAAATACCAGCACCTTGAGGAATGTTTGGTATATAGTAGGCAGTCAGGAAGTAAATGCTAGAATGAATGACATTCAGAGTGTGTGACCCCTTTCTCCTAAAGCTTCCTACAGTAGAAGTCGGTCTCCTACTACTTCTACCTTCTCTGTCTCTTTGGATGTTCATTTTCATCGGATTTTACTCATATCTGCTGAAGAAGAGCAAAGGGGAGTATCTTTCAACCTCAGACACAGATACGTGTATTTGTCAACAGGCCACACATATTCTGGGCACAGGGACTGCAGACCATAGCAACGTACCTCACCTTTTCTGAGACCCTCTCCCTTGTTCAGTATTTGTGAGCCTTTTAATTTAAAGAAAAATAAATTAAGCCATGCTAGCTGATTAAAGAATAATTCCAAGGAATTTAACACTTAGTGATTATATTAGTGATGTACAATAACTTCTCACTTTGGATTCTTTTAGATGTATTATAGAGGTAAAAATCAATATTTTCTACCAAACTGGAGAAATTTAGATGATCTATTTTTGAGATATATGTTCAGAGAAAAATTAATGATAAAGACTGGAATAACTCGTTCCCCCAAGTCAACATCTGATTGGCCCTTAGAATCAGAATTTAGGAAGAGAGAGGTTTGGGGGACCATGCAGTCCTGCTTCCTCACTTCGCAGATAAGGAAACCAGCCCTAGCTGGAATTTCCCCAGATCACACAGCCAGGCAACAGCAGGCTCAAAACTAGGGCCTTCTGAGTCCCCAATGCAGCATGCATATGTGTCTGCCTTGTTTCATTATGTAATGGTACAGCAAGTTTGGAGGCATACAAAAACAGACAGACACCAATCTTGCCTTCAAGGCGTTTACAATTTAGCAGGGGAGATAACACACGTATATAAAAAAATTACTAGACAAAGTAAACAGCAGTATGCTCTACAAGACAGGTATGGATTAAAAAGGAATCTTTAAGTCATTGAACCCTGAGATTCTTTTTTTCATTTTTTGAAACAATGGTAATCAAACTTGTGAAATAGTGAACTTCCTCCATTTTGCAAGATTCCTCAAAACTAAGTACTTGGAATATAACTTAGTTAAGGATTGCACAACACACACTATTTGAGTATCTGATTTGGAAAACTAAGCCACAGAGCCAGACCACACAATGCACACTGGTTGGAATCCGCTGGGCAGGTATCTCCCCGTCTGTCCAGGCAAGCCAAATCAAATAAGGCCCTGAGTTAAAAAGGAAGGAAAAGTAAAGGATAAATCTGTTGACCACCACTCCAGGAGGCCAAGGCCTCTTTCCTCCCCATTAGTGGTGGCTTGCTCTAAAATAAAAATACCACACTTAAGCTGTGATAGAGGAAAGCCCTTGGTTTGGGACCCAACTACAAAGTAACAGCAAAAGAGAGATTATTACTCCCTAGTGACTCTCTTCTTGGTATAATTAGAAGAATAGAAAGACCATTGAAGAGTGGGATTTGTGAGAAATATGGGTCATGTGTCTGCAGCACTAGTTGCTTGCAGAATTGGCTATGTGGGTTGGCACACAGCACCGTGAATATTAGAAACCGCAAATCTCCAGGGTTTCTTGAACAAAGTAAAAGGCCTTGTCTTCAGATTGCCAGGTTGGAGGCTGGCTTGTGAAAGAAGCCCCTGGGTGAGCTCCAAAGCTACCTATGCATTTCTGCCTTCTCTGTCTCTTTCTTCTCCTCCTCCTCTCCCCCTCCCCATCCCTCTCCTCTTATTTCGGATATTGCATCTTGGTGGGTCTAACTGTAGCTTTGCTTCTGCCAATACTCCCCTGCCCCACCCCCTGGGGAAGCAGGCCCTCTCCATGACAACTGCTGACGCAGAATCCACAGAGCTCTGGACAATGGGACAAACCACATTTCTATGAACAAAACCAAGGTAAGTGGATTCTTTTGCCGCTGGAGGACTAAAGGAGTTACTCCCCAGTCAGATTATGCTGTATTTGAGGGTCCAGAGAAGGAATGAACTTCCCTGTATAGACAACAGAGCCAGTTCTTAAAAAGCTATGCCAGCATGCAGACCCTTTAGAATCTCCTCCTTGGGAGCCTGAAATGGAAACGAAGTACTTCCCTGTGTTCACCTGTCCAGTCGTTGACTCCTCTGCAGAAATATTATCTTGGGTTGTAAGTAAGCTAAGTCTTTTATAAGGCATACTTTAAGAAAAAAAGGAAAAGATGAAATGAGTTTATAAAATCCTAAGAATTAACTATACCTTGGACACAGATAAATAGCCACGTTTTTTACACTGCACTTCCCTTTATCTCCTCCTGAGATGCTCTCTCGGTTCCTCCTTCACTGCTCTTCAGGCTCTGGAATATTTCTTAGCCAACACTTCATCCACGGTGACTTTCAGGAGCCCCAGTGAGGGCTGGGGTTTCCTATGCTGTCTCTTTTCTTGGCCTCTCCATCCAAAATATTTAGATGGTGCATTCGTGGCCTTTCTTTCTCTCTACCCCTGCCTCCTCCAAAAAAAGGAAAAGGGGGGAGTGGTGGGTGGAAGGAGATTACATTTTTTCTTTCTTTTCTTTTTTTTTTTTTTGGAGATGGAGTCTTGCTCTGTTGCCCAGGCTGGAGTGCAGTGGCGTGATCTCAGCTCACTGCAGCCTCCGCCTCCTGGGTTCCAGTGATTCTCCTGCCTCAGCCTCCCGAGTAGGTGGGATTACAGGTGTGCACCATCACGCCCAGCTAGTTTTCATAGAAATGGGGTTTCATCATGTTGGCCAGGCTAGTCTCAAACTCCTGACCTCAAGTGATCCGCCCACCTCAGCCTCTGAAAGTGCTGGGATTACAGGCATGAGCCACTGTGCCTGGCCCATTTTTTCTATCTTATCCTTGGTGCTTTCCATATAGTAGGAGGTCAGTGAGATCAAGGGGACTCCTGGATGAATAAATAAAATCTGCATTTCTTAGGAATCTGATGGACAAGAGAATCCAGAATCTGTGCAATGGGCAGAAGAGAGGACCAAACTTTATGGTTGATCTCCCCACAGACCATACCAACAGGGCAAAGCCCTTCTGTATGTGTTTCTATTTTCACATGTATCTGCACAACCACATGTTTAGAAATCAGAGGTTGCTATTTGTAAAACTCTTGAAAAACCCTCTTTTAAATTGTAAAAATTATTTTATAAATGCCAACCCAATCTACTTTATCTCAATGAACTGCTATTAAGCGCAAAGAAGATAACATGTTACAGGTAAGTCTGTGCTTAAAGAGCTTTGGCCACAAAGACTAAACAGGGTCCATTCTCCCATGTGAAGAAAAATGTTTCTATTTCAATTGTGATGTTTGGAATTTCACCTTAAAGTACAAAAAAGGCACTGTTTCTATAGTGCCTTTTTGAAAGGCACTGTAGAAGTGGCTGATGGTCCTTGTGGAATCAGCTGGCCAAGTGTTTCCTCCTTTCTACCTAGACTGTCATTTGATTATATTGACCCATCCCTAACAGAAAGTCTGTGTAAGCCCGAGGAGGAGGAATATGCCGCAAACCTGCTGCAGAGCATTAACAAGAACAGAATTAAAAAGGATCACTTCTGGGACTCATCATACAACTTGGAAATCGTGTTCAATAAAAGAAAAGATAATTTGGGGCCACACTACCTGGAATGAACATCTGACACTCAGTCACTGGTCTGGATTTAGAAAACTGCTTTGATCCCCGGAGGGAAGATTGTTAATGAGTATGTTAAAGGACAAGATTGACGAAGCATGATAGAGTTGAAAAGGGTACTGGTTTTGAAGGGTCCCAGTCTTGCTTCCACTTCTGTAAGCAAGTAGAACTGACTTTGAACAACACACATTACACTGCCCTGAGAAAACGTCCTCATCTCCAACATGGGAGGTGAAGTTAACCCTCTAGTTCATCCAACAATCAAATCTAGGCCTTAATGACTATGAAAACATGGAAAAAAAATTTAAAACGAGAGCAGGTAATGCTTGCACCTTTTCGCTACCTGAAAGGAAGGTCAGACAACCTTATTATAAAAGGTAACTTTCCTTACTTGCATGCTAACAATCAATGTGTAATTTACATAGCAACGCATACACTTTATATAGTTGAAGAGATCATTATTGACTGCCTGAACTTGATATGCTCATCCTTGTTATGTCCTTCTCACTACATACTAATTACCCAAAGTGATCAAACCCCAGATGTAAAAATAATCATCTTATAAATCACAGACAACAAGGAGGTGAAAAAAAGAACTCAGTCAAACATTTTTGAGTTCATAAAAAAATTGAATAGCATAATCTACCACTATGTTCCCATCCCCCTGCTAAAACAATATTTTATTACTCTGGCTTTTTTTATTCCCAGTCCTCCCCAACATACTTATTTTCTGGAGCATTTTAAAGTAAATCTTGGATATCTTGTCATTTCATCCATAACTACTTCAGTCTTCTTCTCAACTAATAAGGATTTTTAAAAAACTACTACCACGACAGTATTACACCGGATAATATTAAAAAATTATTTACTATCATCTAAAGAACCAATCACTATTCAAATTTCATCAATCATCTAAAAATTTTTTTTTCTTTCAGTTTTTGGCTTGAATCAGCATCTAAACAAGCTAAGAGGTGAAACTGATTTCACCCAATTCACAATCCTTTGACTTTCAAATATTTCTTTTAGATGCTAACATTACTTAGACACAATGTATCTGGAACATAGATAATGTGCAGGTCAGCTTCAGTGCAATATTATTTGAAGTGTCTTATTCTATCAATCAGATATAAATGTAGTTAAAGACTCAGAACTGGAAAAATCTCAAGTAATTCTCAGTTTTCCCAAATGCATAAATGATTTAGGCAACCTTAATGGAATGCTTTAAAGATATTTCGCTAAATCTTACACCATTCCTAGGAAGAATACCTCTGACAGACTCTACCAGCTTTTATTTTGCCCACATAAAAGCTGGATTTCTTAGACTGTGGAGCAGCCTAACAGCACAGATAGCATTTTCAGTTGTAGTTTCACCTGCACCTTAAAAAGAAATCTACCTGCACATGGCGGCAACGAGACCATCTTTGAAAACAGAGCTAGGAGCCTCAAACTGTCAACTCTGACTTTTGGGAAGAAGGGAGGTGAACAGTTTCTCCATTCAGCTTCCATGAGGCCTCTCTGGTAACACACAGGCACTGCCGTGACTCATAACCAGAAATACTGTTTTATAACACCAGTCTGTGTTTTGTAACACACACTGAAAGAAAAAAAAAAAACTATTTAGAAACCAAAACCAAGCCCTACATCTGGGCATTGGTATCAAGATCTCAAGATGTCAGAGTGGCTATTTAATTCAGATAAAGTAGGCAAGAGGCCTTATCCCTTTCCTTGGCAAGAAAGTGGAGGCTTCCTGCCTGCTGCACATGCCCACAGGAGGAGCAACCATGAATTTAATTTTCTTAAAACAGAAGCATTTTCAGACTTGTGTTTTCCTGGACAGCTGCCTAGTGGCTGTAATCCATAATAAGGGCGTGTAATTGACAGTAATGTGAATCACTCACTGAAATTCTGGCAAAAAAAAAAAAAAAATAGAGGAGTTATTTTTTTTTTCAGGAAAAAACTGAAGAGCAGATTCATCCTGTCCATTGAAAATAGCAATTACCTTATAGCAATTACCTTACATTTCAGCTCATTAGCTACCTTTATATAAAAAAACACTGTAATTTGTACTATCAGCAAGTGTTATAAAGAAGTGGTGCAGTTGCACAAGGCATGCAATCGGATGGGCTGGGCCAGGCACAATCTGTAAAATGGCAAATGTAGATGAGTTACTTGATATAGCATACATGGGATTCCTGGCCCAAGAGTGAGTTACAGGACACTGTCCTACCAGTGATTTTGCCGCTTAAAAAGCTGCTATCTGCCTGGGACCTTGTAATTATTATGGTAATACCCAGGGCAGACTGATCAAGCTGCCATTGATGTCTATGGGTAGTTTCAGAATTCCTTTCACTCGGACACAGGGATCTCCAAAAGAATGGTTGGGGATTTTCCCAGGTAGAAGCTGTTGGAACCATGGAAACTTTGAGACCAGGTAAAGGGTTTCTCCCATCTATTAATTCTCTTTGAATAAGGGGAAGAACAATCTCAATTAACTTCACTATCAACCTGAAAGGGCTCCCTCTTTTCCAAGGCAGAGGCATGGGAACTAAACACTGGAAAGCT
This sequence comes from Nomascus leucogenys, assembly GCF_006542625.1. Lineage (NCBI taxonomy): Eukaryota > Metazoa > Chordata > Mammalia > Primates > Hylobatidae > Nomascus > Nomascus leucogenys. The sequence goes on from NC_044386.1 coordinate 79,898,834, forward strand.
ATGGAAGATTTAATTCCATTTAGATAAACCCTGACTCCATCTGAACCCGAGAGGTTCAGATATTTTTCTGAAACTTCAGCACCTGTGAAACTAGAAGCCCTTGTCCAGAACTCCCTGGTATCTCGAGCTTCTGGTCCCAGAGGGAACAGGGGTATTTTGAACTGTGAAAATCCCACGAATGCATGAATAAAAACTTGGGACTTTAGAATGCTGAGGTCTGTGTTAGGGAGATGTATATTGAACCAAAGAGTGGAAACACTTAACCTCTTTCCCTCAGTCGACCACACTCTATGAAGATGGCTTGGATTTATTTTCTCCTATTGGGATCTCCCATTCTTAGAAGTAAAATGGAAGTCAGAGGTAGTGTTGGGATTTTGATGAATGAAACTAAAATTCATTTTATGCTTTATCATTAAATTTCTGAGAAGCTTTTTCTCATATGACAACAGTTGGGGGATGGTATTATTAGCTTATGATGGTTCCCATCTTTGACAGCCACCACTAATCTCCTACTTAATTCTGGCTTAATTTGCAAGTAGTTGCTAACAGGCAAAATGAGGGTGGAGTCTCATAAACCACTAAAAAGAGAGACTTGCTATGCATATAAATAGGCCGTGCAAAAATATTTCAGATACTGTATCTCAATTATTAGACAGTAGCAAACTGTCAAAATCTAAAAAGTAACATGGAATATGTATAACTAGTTCTTTGCAGGCATTCTTTTTGTTCCTATGTGAATACATTTCATGTGAGCCCAAATGGTTGGAAATGTGTTATTCATTTTTATAATTGAGAAAAATGTGTTAACGCTCTGGAATGTCCATGTGTGGAAAAATAAAACATTATATGGAATTGCACACACATATGATTTATAATGCATGCTTCCAGGACCAGAAATCCTAACGAAGAACCTTTTTCAACAGAAAAAAAAAATTTTTTTTCTTCAGTATTTGCAATTCTGGTATACTGTAATGCTGAGGCCAAGCATATATTTTATTAGTTTAAATCCTAGCTAAGCAATAAAATATGTGTCATTTTACATAAAAGAAAACATATTTTTCATAAAAGCTAAATTTCTTGTCCATTTTTTTCCCCCTGTAGTGGATGCTGTGGTGTGCTGCACAGGTCCCTCCCTTTAGGATGGAGGCCCTCATTCCCCTGGGGACCTGAGTGTTGACTGCCAGTGGCTCATAGCTGAATTGCTTCCTGAGATTTGTCCTTAGGTAAAGTGGAGCTGCTTTGCCCAAGGTTATGGCCTGTCTTAGGTGCAGCTGGCACCCAATGGCTGCTTGATGCAGAGTAAAAGATGCAGCCCCCTTGCTTCAATTTGGTACATCACCGAAGGGCCACCCCCACTCTGATCTCCCTGTGGCATCTGCTGAAGCCTATATTGCAACTGTTCAAGTTTTCCTTCTGCCCAGTCCAGCTTCCTTCACTCCCTATAGGCATTGTCCCTATAAGCACACTCCCATAAACTTTCTGTATGCCAATTTCAGAATCTGAGCATCTATTCTCTGGGGAATTCAATCTAAGATACCTTCATTTATTTAAGGATACTTTAGTGGAGTGATTAGCTGGGCATAATGATGAATTTTAGATCAGAATATGGTAGAACTTCACTTTCTTCAATGTGAGATAGACCCAACTTAGCCTTTATGCCAAGAGGGTTAGTTCTAGAAGTTTTTAAAAAACTCTAGCATTGCAAGGTGAGCTAAATTAATGGTAAGGGTACAATATGAGAAATTTTTTTTTTTTTTTTGATATGGAGTTTCACTCTTGTTGCCCAGGCTGGAGTGCAATGACGCGATCTTGGCTCACTGCAACCTCCGCCTCCCAGGTTCGAGTGATTATCTTGCCTCAGCCCCCCAAGTAGTTGGGATCACAGGCATACACCACCATACCTGGCTAATTTTGTGTTTTTAGTAGAGATGGGGTTTCACCATGTTGGCCAGGCTGATCTTGACCTCCTGAGCTCAGGTGATTCACCCACCTCAGCCTCCCAAGTGCTGGGATTACAGACATGAGCCACCGCACCTGGCCACAATATGAGAAATTTTATGATGAGGCTTTGCCATTGAAAACAATAGAAGAATCATGTACGATATGTAGATGATTGGTCATACACAGCATGTGAGAAGTTGGCTCTTCTAAATTTCAGTGGCATAATTAACCCAACTCTCCAGAATTCTTGTAAGTAAGACTCTGGGATAGAATGAGGAAGAACTCACTGACCACTAAAGAGTAGGTAAAGCACTAGGAAAATCTGTGAGAATGAGACCCATATTGGTCATTTTGTTCGTTAGAAATCTAACCTAAGAGAAACGTATCAACAGAATCTCAGGTGAAGCAATTTAGGGCAATAAAAACATATTCTCCTAAATGATACTGTCCCTGAGTGGCTCCCCTAGTGAAAATGAGAACATCTTCCTGTCTCTCAAATCACCCCAATTATACACAGGATTAGGTAACTTCCACGAATCAGGCCATGGAAAGTTCTTTGATTTAGAGATACCAGGCAGGACTCTTTTTTGAGGGGTGTGGGAGCAGGAGGAGAGGAGGATGGTGGTGAGGATGTGTGTGTGATAGTAACAGTTTTTCCTTTTCCAACATCAAAACCATAGGCCTTCTAGGACAGCTTCTACTTTGATTGCACTTGGCTGTGTGAAAGAGCAGCACAAAATGAAGATAGCTCCTCTCACTGTGCTATTAAAGACTCCCATCTGAGAAAGAAAATGGGTGAAGGAGGCTATAAGAGATGGCCTTTCTATCAAAAAATCAACTTCAGAAGCCTAAAAGATCTTCTTCCTTCATCCTGTTCTCATTTAGCTTGCTAATAGATGCCTCATGAGAAAAGAATTATTGTGAAGCTGAGAAAGTGAGATTTAAATTTCCTAAGAAGAGATGGACTTTACGTTACAGGCAAGGGACACTTTTTTCTCTTCTTACGATAATTCCAAAGTGCTTTTTGACCTTGGAAGAAGAAAATCAGTGTTAAGATAGAATTGGTTAGGTCATCGCCTAAGGAGGCATAAAAGGCCACCAGGAAATAAATTAAAATTAAAATAGATTCTTTTATTGGGTCACATCTCATCCTCTCATTTATGAGCAAGGCTTCCACTCAAGCAATTGATACTGCAGGGGATAATTTTGCTCCTCTTGTTTTGACTCAAGAAAAAGTTACAAACAAAAGTAGGGAGGAAGCTGCATATGAAGCCTAAAGGACATTTTTAAAAGAATTCCAAGGAAAAGAGCACAGAAACTGTGGTTGTGTGCAGCCACTCATGAGGTGGACAATAGTTTTGTAATTATTGGTTCCTGCTAAATTAAGGAAACATACTTACATGCTGGACCAGACAAACATAGCAAGTCACGTGTTCTGACCTTGAACAAATAAATGTCATTTCTTTCCAGAATTTACCTTAAAATTCAATAAGTTATCTGGGATTATCAGGGCATCTACTTCAGAAACTATTAAACATTTTAGGATTAATTTTTCTTCTCTAGACTGGACAAATACAGGATATTTCCCTTGACAAGATGTACCCTTCACTCTTGGAAAGGTCAGCCAATTCTCTTTTCTAGTAGGTAGTTTCCTACTTTGCATAAATGTAGATGCCAATGGTAACTGAAAGTGGTCCCTTTACCTTTTACTCTATAGATTCGATCATCTGATTTACATGGATAATGCAAAGAAATGGTGTTCAAGAGGTCACTCAGAAAATTAACACATTCTTCATATTTAGAAAGATAGGCAAGTATTTTTAAACCTCTGGATAAGATTCTGACTTAAATCTTACAAACTGCAGAAAGAAACTTTAAACCTATCAGCCCTAAAATTTAGCCCTAATACTGAGACTCAAAATGCATATGGTAAATTGCTGGATGTCAAGAAGCCCTTTGAATTATAGTATCAGTTTCCAAACTATTATAATGCAAATCTCGCAATATAATTTCAAGTAATAAATACCTATTCTTTCTTCCTTTTCTTTTTTTTTTAAGACTGAGTCTCACTGTGCAGTGGTGTCATCTCAGCTCACTGCAACCTCCATCTCCTGGGTTCAAGCAATTCTCGTGCCTCAGCCTCCCTAGTAGCTGAGATTACAGGCGCCTGCCATCATGCCCGGCTAATTTTTGTATTTTTAGTAAAGACGGGGTTTCCCCATGTTGGCCAGGCTGGTCTGGAATTCCTGACCTCCGGTGATCTGTCTGCCTTGGCCTCCCCAAGTGCTAGGATTACAGGTGTGAGCCACTGTACCCGGCCTATTCTTTCTTATAGCTGTTAACAATGAAAAGATCATTATTTTTGGCCAAACTGAAATGAGCGATAAGAGTGTCTGGTCATAAAATTGTGTATGTATACACACACATACAGACACACTTATTTAAAATCTACAGGTATTAATTGAGCACATAGTAGATACCGATCACTCTGTTAAGCTCAAGGGATACAAAGATAATTTTTTTTTTTTTTTTTTTGAAACAGGGTCTTGCTCTGTAGTCTAGTCTAGAGTGCAGTGGTGCATTCTCTGCTAACCGCAGTCTTGACTTCCTGGGCTCAAGCAATCCTCCCAGCTCAGTCTCCCAAGTAGCTGGAACTATAGGTGTGTGCCAGCATGCATGGCTACTTAATTTTTTTTTTTTTTTTTTGTAGATACCTGGTCTCCCTGTGTTTTCCAGGCTGTTCTGGAACTCCTGGACTCAGCAATCCTCCCTCCTCAGCCTCCCAAAGTGTTGGGACTATAGGCATGAGCCACCACACCCAGCCAAAAAAATTAAAGAATATCTAGTAGGACAAAGCTACATAAACAGCAACTATTCTGCAATACATTTTATTCTGTCACCTTAATAATGTACTGTGGGGGCTGCAGCAATTAAGGTGGAATTGGAGAAGGTTTTGCATGGCAGATGCTACTTGTGTTGGCCTTCGATGGAGCAGTAAGACTTTATAGGTGCAGAAGATGATGAAGGACATTCCAGGACAAACAAGATACTACAGATACAAAGGCACCGAGGTATGCCCATGCATGGAATCTCCTGGGAACAGATCATTGAGGATGGCAAACACTGCCTGCATGGGAGAAGTCGTGAAAAGAGTAGTGGAAAGATTAAGACCAGATTGTAAAAGGCCTTGAATGCCATACTTAGAATTTAGACTCCTCAAGTGACAGAGAACCTTACAGGAGGTTGAATAAGAAGATTCCACCTTGTTTCTAAGGAGGTAGAATCAGAAGATTCTAGAGAAGGCCACAGTCAAATTCTAGAGAAAGCCACAGTTTTTCTTTTTCCTTACTTTTCTTTTTCATTGTGCAGGGAGCAGGAATTACTGAATGTAAGGCTGGTGTTTTCTAATATACCTCATCTCAGAGAATAGAATTTAGCCAAGACAGATTTTTATCACAGTCTTAGCACATAATGAGCCTTGGTACCACTAGACAAGACTGGGCTCTCTTCCCTAAAAGATTCACAGTCATCCCTCGTTTACTGTTGGTGTTCTGTTGTATTCACACTGCAAAGCAAAAGGAGTGCCAAGCCACACCTTGAGTTCTCTGCTCTGCAGGTTTATTGCCTGACAAGCCTTAAAGTTAGAAAAATATTTCAAGCTGAATCTGTCACTAACAACTTTATATGGTTTGTTGTTTTCCTGTGTTGCTTGTTGAGAATGCCTGGCCACTGAGAAATGAAATCGGAGGCAGATATTTCTGACAGCGAGCCTCCCTGCCGGGTGCTTTATCATTCTTTATGTTAAATACATCACCACACCTAAGCCCTTGCGAGCCAAGAAGTTAAGCTTATGGTGTGGACAACAAAAAACTGATTTTTCTCCTAATTGCCTACATTTATTAGAAGTTTTTGAATTTATACAGGCCATGGGTAGCAGAGAGTATAATTCGTTTTTTGTTTCTTTTTGTTTTTGTTTTTGAGACAGGGTCTCACTCTGTCACCCAGGCTGGAGTGCAGTGGTGTGATCATAGCTCCCGGCAGCTCTAAACTCCTGGGCTCAAGCAATCTTTCCACCTCAGCATCCCGAGTAGCTGGGACTATAGGCATGCACCCCCATACCAGGCTAATTTTCTTTTTATTTTTTGGTAGAGATGGGATTTTGCCACGTGCCCAGGCTGGTTTCGAACTCTGTGGCTCAAGTGCTCTACCTGCCTCAGCCTCCCAAAGTGCTGGGTTTACAGGAGTGAGCCACTGCACCCAGCCCAAAGACTGTGATTCTATTTTTTTGTTTTTAAATTTAATTCCTCTTCATGACAGTCTCTTGTGGCAGGAAAGTGGTTAGTTTACAGATAGAAGAAATCTAGGACCAAAGAGATAAAATAATTGGAAATCATTGTTTTGATAGAGTCAGGGGCAGAGTTTGCGACAGCATTCCTTGGCTGCTGCTCTCAGGGGGAAGCCCGACAGCCTGTTCCCGCTGCAGACTTAACTGTCCTCACTCCACGTAGATCAGTTCGATTCCTGAGCCCGAATGACAAGTTGAACTACCAATAATGCCTTGCACAATGTTTGAAGCGACATAATCAGCCAGAGAGGGACTTGTGTCAGTTAGACTTTGTCTCCTTAAAAAATCAAGAGCAAGAGTGGTAAGAGAGAAGTTTTTAACAAGGAGGAAAACCCTAGACAGTTGTCTCTAAGATTCTTCACCACAGCTTCAAGGACAACCAGGAAAAGAGCTGCTATTTGAGGCAACTTCATTATAAAATCATTTTTAATAAGCAATCTTAACAAAGAGAGGGAATACTCTTGTGGAGAAACCCTCTAGGGACCCAGAGGCTGCCCAGTTAAGTTATTAGGAAGTTTCGCACAAGGGACCAAACAGCTATTTCATTGGCCTCAGGGGACAGAGTTTAGTTTTCACCTGTTCTCTAGAGGCACTGGTGTTATCCTATCTACTAACAGCAGAGCCTGGTAACAATCAATTATCCCGACGCCCCAACTTGGTGAGGGAAAGTGAATTTTCAGTTTTGTCGACACAAAAAGACATGGTGTAAGAGAAAGAGAGATAAATTAACTCAATATGGTTCATTATACTGGAGACTAAGAACGCGCAGCCAATGAAAATGCCTCATCTGGACCTTGGTATTCTTTAAGTAAAACGACAGAAACGTATTCTAAGGAAATTAAGAAATATCCACAATGAGAAAAGGATGCTTAGTTGTCCTCTTACCGTAATTGTCCAGCTACATGAGGGAAATAATTCTTTGTGCTGATGAAAAAGTAATAGTCACTGCAGTTGACTTTGCCTACCTAAGGAGTGAGCAAGGTTTGGAATTTGGGGTTTAAATTTTTATAAAGCTATTTGTAGCTGAGTTTAAAAGGGTTGGAAAGACAGAGGCTCCCAGGGTAGCAGAGTAGCCTGCAGCCAATTAGCAGCACGAATGAAAGAAAGCAAGGAGAACCATTAGCCACAAAATTCAAAGTGCTTATGTATTTTTCAAGTTTCACTGCACATTCCATGCCTCTGATTTTAATGAAATGGCAAGAACGGGTCTTACAATTAGACCTTAACACCGTGGAGTTAGAGAAAAAGTGAACATCCTTTTTCTTTAATAATCGGAAGAGCCTTCTCTTTTCCGACCAGATCTCTCCTTCTCAATAAGTTTTTTTTTTTTTTTTTTTTTTTTTTTTTTTTTTTTTTTTTTTTTTTTTTTAACATAGTTGGTTACAGGAGCACACACAGAAGAAATTCTATCTGAGGATAAAAATGTCACCTGGGTTCAGAGAAGGGACTGGAGCAGGGAACATCTGATTCACATAACCCTAACTAAATGACTGTGGCAGAAAAACGTTGTTTATAGGTCACTGCTTTTTTTCACACACATTCTGTGGCTCCACATTGGTTATGAGAGAAAGCCAAAACCTGCTCTCTGTTCTTAATGGTCTCCCTTTTCCTTGTTAATACTCTACTCCAGTCAGACTGATCTACACAATCATCCCTGATGACACCTAATTCCTGCTACCCTTCCAGAGCAAGCTCAGCTCACCACACATGTTCCCAACTCATGCAGCATTTAAACACATACTCTATTAGGTTGGTGCAAAAGTAATTGCGGTTTTTGCCATTGAAATGGCAAAATTTCATAGCCCTGCATTTTCCTGCAATTCTTTCATTACTGAAAGTTCCTCAAATGTGTGTGTCCTTTCTCCTAGATACAGACTAAACTATTAGACAGGGAAGAATATAAGTTAGATTACCTATACTGCAATGTGCCTTACACAATGTTAGGCACAGAGCAGGGGTTAAAAAATATTAAGCTAAGAAAATCTGCCTGGCTCCCTGCCCTATCCTTCTGTAGGTATGAATTGCAGTCTACTTTCCAGCCTCTGCTCCTCAGACCCCGATATTACAGGTGTCTGGATTGCCCACCATATAATTTCCTTCCCCTTTCCTCTAAGAAGAAAATGTAAAATAAAAGATTTATGGATTAAGGCGTTTCCATTGAATCCAAACCTTAATCTAGCATATCCTACCTCTTTTTTTTTTTTTGAGATGGAGTCCCACTACATTGCCCAGGCTGGAGTGCAGTGCTGTGATCTCAGCTCACTGCAACTTCGGCATCCCAGGCCAAGCGATTATCCTGCCTCAGCCTCCCTAGTAGCTGGGATTACAGGTGCACACTACCACACGCAGCTACTTTTTGTATTTTTAGTTAAGATGGGGTTTCACCATGTTGGCCAGGTTAGTCCCAAACTCTTGACCTTCAGTAATCCGCCCGTCTCAGCCTCCCAAAATGCTGAGATTACAGGCGTGAGCCACCATGCCTGGCCACTCCTCAATATGCCTTCTAATCAGTATCCTTGGCTATTAACTATTTAAGACATTAAGAGCTGGAATTGATGCCTAGGAGATATACAAAATCAAGAAGGGAAAGAGCTATCACTCCTACATAGAAAAACACGTTTTCCCAGAAGTGGAAGTGGATTGGGTGGAGAACATTCCATTGTGAGGGATTTTGGCAGTCAAAGGAAAACATTTAATTGAATAGCTTAAAAATCTTCATCATTATAATGTATAGATGTGGATGTCAATTATAATCCAAAGGGCCATGTGACTACAAATACACTAACTTCCTGGCCACAGAATTGATAAAGAAATCAGTGTAAAAAATTTAGTGTCATCCATGAAAGTTAATGTAGAGTGATCACTCTCTTCTTGTTTTAAACACATTGACATCTCTGTTTCTTCTACGTTTTTATTCTTTTGCACACAGATTGCAATAAAGAAAGAAGCTGATATAAGTGTGAATCCAGTCCTAAGTTCAGATATGCTTAAACATCCTCAAAATCTAGATGTTAATTTTCTTATCTATCCCATTGATATATATATATATATCTGTTTCCTGAGCATTCTGTTAGCTTCCAGGGTTTTTTTGGGTTTGGGTAGGCTTCAAAGAAACCACTGTGTCCTGAATCATAGTACTGCTTTGTGGTAATGAAAGTTATAAATGAATTACTAAGTTGGTCTAACAAAAAAGTCTAAATTTATTATAAATGTCATTAATGTCCATTAAAGGCTTTGTTTCAGAGGAAGATGGGTGTGTGCTGTACGAAATATATATTATTACTAGTGTGGGGTACATAGCTGTCCTAGAAGCAGAAGTAACCACTTTGAATAATTGTTTTATTATGGAATCAGTTGTGTTGTATGACATTAAGTAGACATCAGTTCTTTGATGAACTAAGTTAAATTGTTAAAAAGATAAGTAATGGTCTTTTAAAGTAAGAAGGTTGGCTAGGTGCAGTGTCTCACACCTGTAATCCCAGCACTTTAGGAGGCTGAGGCAGGAGGACCTCTTGAGCTAAAGAGTTCAGAGACCAGCCTGGGCAACATGGCAAGACTCTGTCTCTCTTTTTTTTTTTTTTTTTTTTTGAGACAGACTCTCACTCCATTGCCCAGGCTGGAGTGCAGTGGCGTGATGTCAGCTCACTGCAACCTCTGCCTCCCGGGTTCAAGTGATTCTTATGCCTCAGCCTCCCAAGTAGCTGAGATTACAGGTGTGTGCCACCACACCTGACTGTTCTTTGTATTTTTAGTAGCGATGGAGTTTCACCATGTTGACCAGGCTGGTCTCAAACTCCTGACCTCAGGTGATCTGCCTGCCCTGGCCTCCCAAAGTGCTGGGATTACAGGGGTGGGCCACCATGCCCAGGCAGCAAGACCCTGTCTCTACAAAAAACTAAAAATAAAAAACAAATTAGCTGAGCATGTCCCAGCTACTTGGGAAGCTGAGGCAGGAGGATCTCCTGAGACCAAGAGGTTGAGGCTGCAGTGAGCCACGCGCATGCCACTACACTCCAGCTTGGCCAACAGACCGAGTCCCCTTCTAAAAAAAATAATAAAGTAAGAAGGCTGTATAGTTTCCAGTAGACTACTTCGTTTAAATACTTTTTTTCACATAGTAGGAATAACATTCCCCTTTCTTATAATCAGTTTGTTCTTCAAGCTTAGAAGCCTATGGAGGTAGCATAGTTGTAAGGTAAAAGGAAACCTGGGTCAATTGTAAGAATGACTGTTGCACTTGGCTTTCTTCCTATACTTTAGAGTGGAAGAACCACTCTGAAAAATGAAGCTCTTCATTTTAAAAGCATTTAAACTGGGGATTGCCTTTACATCCTGGCTCTACCACATACTAGCTGGTTGTAGGACCCTGGACCTCGGTTTTCATCTGTAAAGTGGGGATAGTAGCAACACCTACCTCACAAAGTTGTAGTAAAGATAAATAAATGAACACTTAGAAAGTGCTTAGAGAAGTGCCTAGCACTGAGTGCCCCACAAGTATTAGTTAATGTTGATACTGCAGATAACAGTGTGGCTCTTATATGCGCACAAGGGGGCAATCTACTCTGTTTTGACTCCAGGCTCTGCCCAGCTGGGTGAGTTAACAAGGTTTTTCACTTCTCTAAGTTACTTGTCTCTCATGTACATTTTCTTATTTAAAATGCGGCTGCAAGCAGCACAAAGCTCATAGAGCTGATGAGCAGATTAAATGAGATAATGCACGTAAAGCATTAAACATAATGCTTCGAATATTCAAATTGCTTGGTAGATGGTGTTCCTGCTATTGCTGCTGCTGCTACTACAAGTAATGGTACTACTGCTATTACTTCTGCCATTATTATTGTCAATATTAAACTAAGCATAATGCAAACTTATGTCATAGACATCTAGCGCCTTTTTAAAAATCAATCTAATCATGTCTAACTAAGCATTTATCAAGTATGTAATAAGTGTATCAAGTCCACACCAATCCCTGGTAGGCTTGGCATTTTTGTTTTCTCCCTGGTAGTGATTATGGATTTTAAAGAGCCAATCGCCACCTCAACACACCCTTTGGAACCTATGTTATGAAGTGGGAATACAAATACTTTTTGTCCAAATGCAATTCATGAACCTCAAGTCTACTAACTGGGCAAACTTGAATCAACTGGATGTTGGGATGGAAATGCTCAGGTAACTATTCAGTTTTTCTATGGAGTTCACAGGTCCTCACCATGAACTGTGGGCTGTAAGACTATGCAAATCTTCTACTTTGGAAGAACTGACTGGCAGGGCCAAGTGCAGTCCATTTATTTTTAATATGATGAGACAGAGAAATCCTGTTAAGCTTTGGAGGGCTTGGCTCTAGCTGAGCGGGCTGACTCTAAACAAGGCAAATGCTTCCAGACAGTACAGAGGGATTTTTACTTTCTCAGACTGGCTGATCTTGAAGAAACTAAATAGATGTTGCTCTGTAAGAATGGGTGGAGATGAGCAGTGGGGATAGGTTTTAGCACCCAGGGTTAAATTTTTGCCTTTTGCTTTATTGCTATTTTATGCTTGGATCACAATAGGAGAATCCTGGATGTTTTCTCCAGTTTTCTTTTCCTCTCCCATACTTCCAGCTTAGTTTGTTTTCCAGTTATGAGCTGACTTATGGAACTGGTACACCTGGCATTTGTGTTTTCAGATTGTTTTATGTGATTATGTACTTCTATCCCATCCTATCCCCTATCTTGTCTCCCTCTAGTCTTTACTTACAACTAGTCTGTAAACGCCTGGAAGGTAAAAAGCCTGTCAGCGCAGAGTAGGTCCTCAATGAGTAGTTGTCCCTTAATTAGCCCTTTAAGAGGCCAGCACCTGTATTTTAGTCATGACCCACTGCCAGCAAGCTTACTGTCTGAGATAGCTGCTAGCCTTGGTAAGCTAAGCGATGAATCTTCCAGTTACTTTGTGAGTACTAGGTTATCCCTTTTCCTGACTATTTGTCAATGGGCAGACAGGATCTGGATGAAGGCCTACCAAAAGAACTTCGGCGTGGCTTCTTCTCACATCTGTCCTAATGGAACACCCTGCCAGCAACTGAAATTATAACTGCCCTGAGTCACACTGTGAGTCACATGGGTTGCCATGGAAACCTACTAACTATATCACCAAAGCACCTTCCATTAGCTTTGCCAAGAATGGTTCCTGAGTTTTCCTGGACTGTGAAGACAATGTGGGTGAGCCCTAAGTTTGGGGTTGCTAAGAGTCTACAATAAAAAAGTACGGCCTCAAGGAAAGGAAAAAACAATGAGAAAATAAGGTTATTCTAGTTTTTGGATCTCCTGAGTAAATGGCAACAATTGTGACAACTTGTTGGGTTCAATTTGTGATATCAACAAATGCCTGTGGAGAGGAGGTTGAGGCCTCAAAACTAATTTTCTCTAAGTCAAATTCAAAGCCAAGTCTCTGGGGTGAAAAGTGAATACATTAACCTATTCCATTTTAAATGATTGCAATAAACACTTTTTAAAATGGATGCAAAAGATTAGTTCTCAAAGAAATATTTTGATTTGTGCTAAAATATTTTACTATTGAGAACTAAATCTTTTTATAAATAACACAGTGCTTTAATTTTATATTGTAGGTATTAGCCTGATGCAATCAAACATTTGAAAATGTACTAGATTACCTTTTAATGGCTATTCATGTTAAACAAAAATATTTCAGAAGGTTCAGAAGCATATCTTGTTTGGGTTTTTATTGGGGAAAATTAACAACTCAAGTTGGGAGTAAACTGACACATTTTCCTAACTGAGTAACCTGCACTTTTCAGAAGCTTGTATCTGTCCCCCAGTGTGGGAGAAAGCAGGCAGGGCAGGCTAGGACAAGAGGTACAAGGACTGTAAACAAGATGAGAACAGAAGGAAGTAGCAATGGTCTGATGCCTCTGGAAATGGTTCAGGGGCCTACCAGATACCTTTTGGGTCTGCGTTGTGGCGGCTGTCTGATATATGTCCTCTAAGGTTAGGACTCCATGATGCTAAACTTTCCAGTAGCTGGAAAGAGCTAGGATGATTTGTTGCATCTTTTCACCTCCATATTTATCCTCTTGTAACACTGTAATGAACGCAGAACTATCCAAGAAGAATTAGATTAAGAATTCAGGAGTGAATGACTCGTTGTCCTTGGCAAATAATAAAAACCAAGACAGCAGCTGATTCCAAGAAAATGATACTTATCTGCATGGTGGCTATTTCAGCAGGAAAGAGACCAGAACAAACTTGTGAAATACCAAAGCAAAGCAATCTTGAAGGGGTCCAACCAAATGCATGTGCTATATAATCCCCATGAAAATTAAATTGAAATTCCACACCACAGTGTAAAATTGATCTAATATTAAAAACTCTCTTTTATGTTTGCACACCAAAAACCAACGGCAACATTTCCTATCAACAATTGAAGAACATCACAAATATAAGAATTCCTTGAACAATTTGGGCATGAGAAGCACTAGAAGTCCCAAAGCTTTGTCTTCTCCCACTGGCCAACTAAAGAGAAAACAAACACTTAAGGTACCCTTCTCAGGAACTTAGGAGAAACTGAGTTCCCAAAGACTATGTCCATGGACTCCTCTGAAGCTTAACAATCAAATTTCCTTTCATGGGAATTTCTGGCTCAAGTCACCCAAAACATTTATTTTTTTAAAGAAACAATACCTGTGCTTTCCAGATAACAAGGTGGACTAAAATACTATCTGGTGTCACAACTATTCAGGCTCCTTTTGCAGTATGTGCACCTCTGTCTTGTGTACCTGTGAGCTGACACTCTGGTCTGATAATATATTCTGCAGCTGTACATATTAATTTGTAAGTTGAACAATCTCTCCGTGAGGGCAGTTAGGAAACCAAGATTGAAATTGCTAATGTCGGGTGACTTCAGCTGTCGATGATTATGTAGTCAAGTCTTGACTAAGGTTTCCAGAACCCTGGCTAAAAATGGAAGTTTTGAGACGGTACAAAAATGAATTCATACACTTCACTGACAGTGAAACTTTTTGAAGAACAGATGTCAAGATGATTTAAGAGGAGCTGGAATTTAACATCTTAAAAAAAAACGTATAGGCAAGTTAGGACAGTTCCGTTTTCAAGAAAAATTCAACAAATGCTAAAGAAGAAGTCATTTGGGTGACTGTTATTAGAGAAAAAACTGATTGATTGTCTTTCTCCTCACAAGCTGTGGGCCCCTGTGGAGATGCTAAGATCAGAAATACGATGGGCTGTCTGCTGAGCTGGGTGACAAAAACAATCTCCATATTCAAGTGGCACGGAGGACTTCCACTAACATGTAACTTGGACAATTCAGTTTCTCCTTGGCGTGTGTAAAGTTTTGTGTCAACTGTGTTTTCAGGTGCTATTCTTTCCAATTTTGTCATTTGGCCATTTTTATTCTGGGCCCTCTCCCCCAAATCATGAAAGTAAACATCAACCAAAACAATATCATTTCTGATCCAAATCTTTCTGTCCATTATATAAAAGGAGCTTTAAGTCTTTCTACACTGACTTCAAGCTTAATGCCTAAGAATTTTCTTGCCGATTTTCACAGTTAGAAAGGCACTCAAAGTCCACCGTGTGTGGCTATATCTTGATTTTGCATTAAAGCCAGTATAGCTGATGAAATTCTTTAAGCCTTTGTGGAAAGACCCACCTGGTTCAAGTGTCTGTTATTAGAACACCAATTTTTCCTCTCTAGCCACCACTCTCATGCTGTCATCTAAGTCCCTCCATGAATTTAAACTCGACCACAGGTTATTGTTTCTGCAATAGCCCAAGAAAATTATTCTCAGGGATGACAGTTCCTCGAATGTCTCTCTTTATATGGACTGTCTGTATACTAGGTAACATCTAGATCTCTGTCTATGTTATCTTATTAGTTGAGATGTACTCTTCATGTCTAGTGGAGCTGAAGTAGTGGTTTTGTCCACTTATCTAAGAGCCAAGTCATAATGCAAACAGTCAGTAGCTTTCTGTACATTGCCAGGTGGCCAGGAGTCCATACCCCAAACCACCATAAACAGTAGGCACAATCATCAGCCCCTGTTGGGGAGAGGCCCAGGACTGAGCTAGCAGAAAGACTGAATTACTTACCACCTCTAGAGTGGGTCCCTCCGGGCCAGGGACGAGCTCATGGGCAAGGCTGTGCAAGGAAGCGCTCTGTACCATGCCTGCCCTGCGGATATACAGAGGACTTCAGTCTCCTGCACTGTCAATCTCTCAGTCATCATGAGCTCAATTATGCACCGACAACAGCAAGAACAAGAACAACAACAACGACAAAACAACCCCCAAAAAGCTAAGGGTCACAGACTACCCTGATGGAGGGACAGCCAACTGGAACTGTGCATTGAGAGATGGAGGTGCCATCCGGATCATGTGTCTAGTACGGGCCTGACCTTTTCATTGTTCCTCAAGCAAACATTCCATTGAAGGCCATGAGAGAGCCACGTGGAGAGACTGCAGGACAGGGCCCTCAGAGTCAGGCAACTTCTCATCCAATTTGACGTTTTTTGTTTTTTTTCTTTTTTTTTTTTCATTTTTGTTTTCTACAAATACAGATAGACAGACAGACAAACCCAAGAGCAGATTTCAAGAATCAACTGAGGCACAAGATAAACTACTTTGATGTAATACAGATGTTTTCCCCCAAACGTTTCACATGAAATAAAAAAATTTAAAGTGTAATTAGGAAAAACTGGGGGATACATCCTTGTTGTCCCTGTATTGTGCCATAAATATCTCCACTGCTTGCCTTAGAAGAATGCCCAAACGTATCTCATAGGTAGCACGTATCCGTGGTCTAAAATAGTCATCAAATTCTAATGACACCATTAATTCAAAGCCTAAATAATATGCTGGTCAATTACAGTGAAAGTTGACTGCCTGCATCAATGATGTCTTGTTTCATCCTGAGGTTCAAGGCACAGTCAAACATCATTGCTCAGATTGCAAATCACAACACCTTACATTGACGTGAGTTTGTAACTTATGGTGTAGTTCAAATGAAGGCAATTGATGAAAGCAGTTGAACCTGAGAAGTGGGATGAATACAGAGCATAAATCCAGCACACGTTTCCACATCAAACTACCGATGCCATTTATCAGGGCCCTCGCAGGCCATGCCCGTGGTCGAGCGACAGCGCCTCTATTCCCAGTCAGCATCTCTGCTCCACAGACATGAGTACGAAACGGCCTAATTTGTGAACTAGTGGTGAGGAAAAGGAGACCAAAGTTTAAAAGAAATCAAGGTGATGTTTCCTAGAAACATACCAGCTCTTCTAAGAAGGATCTAGAATAAGGGTGATCAGTAAGTAATTGATCCTCCTGGCTAGATTCCATGATTTTTCTAAAGCTTCATGGCTTGAAACACTGGAATTCATCAGAATATGTCTCTAGCCTCTCTCTTCAACACACACTCAGTACAAACAGGTGGAGATGTGCCACTTCCGACCACTACAGATTGAAAAAAAATGACCTCTGTTGACCATGGATCACAGCTGAAACATTAGTTTATACTTGAAGGGTCACAGCAGCCAGACATATGCGAATTCCAACTCTTCAGAAAACTTTGGACAGAAAAAAAATGCATTACTTACATGTATGTGTCTTCTTCGTTACTGAGATACCTGGAAGAGAAGAAACAATAATGTAGGTTAGAAAGTGCCCTATGTGTGTTGCTTTGAATGTCCGTCATTCCCAGTGTGCTCAGGAAGGCGTTTAGTTCAGATGGGGATGTGGAAGCAAGACCAGTTTTAATATTGCACAGGAGTGTCACTAGACCTACCCCAAAGGCATGCAACCGTGAATGATGTGGCAGCGACCATAACCTCCTGGTTTAAGAGGTTCTGTGGTAAAAGTGGGGAGCATGGACAATAACTAAACAGGGTTAAAAAGGACGCGCGGAGACTCTTATTTTTTATTTTAAGTAGGGGAGACAATCATGTTTATAGGCAGAGTGGGAAAGACTTAAGGCACAAGAGAGCAATGCCAGCCTGCCTGAGCAGGTAAGATGAGCAACACAGCAATTGATTTGCTATGGCCATTGGTTCTGTGTTTACTCTTTAATGAAAACGACCCTTCCTCCTCCCATGAAGCACAACTTTTAATGGTGAAGGGGAAATACATCCACCAAATGTACCTATGTGTCTGTACTCATTAAGGTCAGAAAGGGAATCACTGCTACTTCTCTACAAATGACCCCCAAATGTGTCATACAGTTGAAACACAACTGAATGAAATGTATGAACACAAACTACGAAAACATGAGCGATTCATGAGTCAGCACCCTTGATATTTCAGGATGATTTATAGGTAGCAGGTGACAAATAGAACTAAGCAACATTTGGCACAGAAGTCCTGAATGAACGTATGCTTTGATGCAAACAACACTATCTCCATTTCAGAATTACTACATTTTGAATCCTTTATGCTGCATTCTTCTTGGGAGACGTTCTTGAGACTAAGTAGGCTCAAAGTCGTAAAACTGTTGAAAACATTCAGCCTGTGACTAAGAACTGTGGTAAACCTTGAAATTTTTTTTTCTTTCAAGTTATTAAGGGAACCATTTAACCCTCCTTTGGAAAGTAAAGGTTGTTGCAAAATTTGGCAGCCACCTCAGACCTATTACTTAGCTAGGGAACATGTCGTACGGGGAAGAAATCTGTTATGAAAATCCACGGCAGACATTTTTTAAAAAGTTGGTTCCGAAGTTGTGAGCTAAGACCAAAATCACACACTTGCTCCCCCCAACGCTTTCCAAAGGACTTATTTGGGGAAGCTGAAATTACACAGCCCAACTCAAATTCTTCTCCCCCACCCCGCAACTTTTATTGAGGAAAACTATTGTTTTGTTTGTTTGTTTTTGTTTTTTTTTTAAATCATGTTTGAGTTGGCTTCACAAAGTGAAGTTAGAACCTTCTAAAAAAATCCTTGAAGACTGTCTCACGTGAAAACTACAAAAGCGTTCTAGAATTTTTTGAAATAACCTTTATCGTGGGAAGAGAACTTCCCCCAGCAGCAGCAGGGAGTAAAGTTTAAAATCTGAATACAATTTGCAACTCCAGCTCATGACACCAGCACCAATAAATTGATACATTAGTGCACTTTCAGCATTATGAGAGCTATATGTGTATTTTCCTTAGGAAATAGTGCTTTCTGTAAAATCACTTTGAAGAGAAAGTGCTTAGGCTGTCTCTCCTGATTATTCAAAACCTCCACACAATTGGATTTAATACAGCCCAAAACAGACCTATCTATATTCGCTGAGTGTGGAACTATTTTCTGTTGACATCCAAAGGCCTGATGAAAATACCACTGCTTTGACTTTTCTACTTAAATTTATTATACAGCGTGATGCAGTGTTCTCATCAAATATTTTCATGACGATTACATTGATAATAGATTTTGAAAATCTTCCCAAGAAAGCTGCTTGATCTTGGAGGTCGCAGTAGCTGGCATGGAGCTAAAACTTTTCATTATCTGTCTCCAGGAGGAAAGCATGACTTTGGCAACAACACAATCTTTCGGTCCCTCAGTTTTGTTTAACTATCAATTAATAATCAATATAAATAACTGGGAGCTACACTTATATTGGAGTTGCCAGATTTAGTAGATAAAATACAGGCTACCCAGTAAAATTTGAATTTCTGATACTAATTTGTAGTTTATCTTACATTCAAATTTAACTGTGCATTCTGTATTTTATATGGCAGCCTTAACCTATACAAGAAGAATGTAAATTATATTTATTATAGCCAATGAAGATATACCAATCAATTAAACACATTTTTATGGAGAAAAGCTTAGAAGACACACTCCTGACACAAGAGCAATATTTTTTAAAATTGCATTACAACTGCTTAATTATGGAGATATGACTGTGCATGATATTTATTTTTTTTTAACTTAGCCATTCTCAAGACAGAAGTCTGCTTCCCTAGAGAAAGTGAACAAACAAAAACAATACAAACACACAAAAGGCAAATTTAATGAAAAAAATCAGAAAATGTATTGGAATT
This sequence comes from Nomascus leucogenys, assembly GCF_006542625.1. Taxonomy (NCBI): domain Eukaryota; kingdom Metazoa; phylum Chordata; class Mammalia; order Primates; family Hylobatidae; genus Nomascus; species Nomascus leucogenys. The sequence continues at coordinate 79,918,150 of NC_044386.1, forward strand.
CTCTTTGTTCCTCTGAAACCTAATTTCTCCATAGAAGCTCTAGTACCTCATAGTAAATGATTCCACAGAAGTACCAAAAAAAGCAGAAAACATCCTTTTCATTTCACAGATGGGGAAACTGAGGCTCAGGGAAGTTTAATTGGCATAATAAAACATTTCTCTGTGGAAAGTTATATTAAACTGGAAGTACACTCATGGCAAATCTTTAAAAACGCTAGGATAGATGTACCCTCAAAAGAGTAAATACTCAAAAAAGTTTTACTCCTTGGAGCATACCACTCAGCAGTCAGCTCTGCAAATAATTTAAACCTATGGGAGTGCCCTCAGCCATATTTAAACCAGGAAGACTCATCCTGAGGTTGGGTGAAAGATGTACTCAGATGCTGATGCAAGCACATAGAAACCACAGTCCCTACTACTGGAAGAGCATATTGAATTGAATCTAGAATGTTCCGGAATATTCTAAAACATAGTATTCTGCCAGGAATCCAGCTGTCCGAATTACCCACACTTGCCCGCCTTAGGCCTTCATTCGCAGCAGGCATGTGTGCCTGGGTTTGTTACCAGCAGCCATTTTCTCATGCTTAAATGAGGGATGGGTCTCCCCTTTTCTTTTTCTCATTTTCCTAGAGGTTACAAGATTCCTGTTTTTCTCACCAGGAAGAGAGTTCATCCTCAGTGAGCTCATAGCAGTCATACATTGCCAGTGTTTTTCCTCAAGTGGAAGGAGAAAGGCCTTCAGAAAAAAACTCGTATGTAAAGCTAGTGCTACCTCCAGCAGTAGCTCTGAATCAAGATTTTTGGGAGAATCAGGCTTACTAAAGATAAACTACAATAAGTCTCAAGGAGGCAAATAATTCTAATTCTAATGAGGAATCCAAGAATAAAGGCAGCTCTTAAGGTAACTAGATCTGGAGTCAAGCTGACCTGAGCTTGCGTTTATAGCCCATTTTCCTGCTTCTAGGTTGAGAGACCTTGAAAAAGTTACTTAACTTTTCTAGTCCTGAATTTCTTGGTTTTTAAAATTGTGTATAATCATGATGACACTTAAAAGACTGTTGTGAAAATTAAAGGAAATAAGGATGTATGAAGAGCTTTACAAATTGGGAAATGTGACACAAATGACTTTGGTAAGGGGTGAGAAACTCACATAGTTTAACCAAACTGAATTACCATGTGCTACTGAAAGCTATGCCATTGCTACTCATGATGTCCCTCAGTTTCATACTGACTCATGGCCTAGGACTCTGGTTTTCAGATCAAGTACTCTGACTAGAAAATATCCTCATATCTGATGGAAGAGAGCACGAGACAGAGAACCAAGTTCCTTAAAGTAAGTGTACTCTATTCTAGATCCCAAGCTCCATTCTCTTCACTCTCTAAAGTCTAGGGAAAGAGCCTGGTATGGTGGTGGGTACCCGTAATCCCAGCTACTCGGGCGACTGAGGCAGGAGGATAGCTTGAGCCCAGGAGTTCAAGTCCAGCCTGGGCAACATAGTGACACCCAGTCTTAAATTTAAAAAAATAAACAAAAGGAAGCGACCTACTCACTAGCAAGTGGCTGCGTTATCCAAGTGGGCTGCTGATCAGCACAGGCAAGGACTTTGGTCCCCACTACCGAAGGGCATCGAACCAAGTCCAGCTGTTGTGCAGGTTTTGATTCACTTCCAAATGACTGGGAAGAACACCAAGATCCTTCCTCAGAGAATCACAAACAGACCACGAGCAGGGTAATGCTCTCTAGAGAGATAGGGACTTGATAGAGTTGTGGTGAATGACGGGGTGGAACCAAGTTTCTAAATCTAAAATACACATACACCCTGAGCCCAAAGCGAACACAGTGGATGACTTGGGCAAATAATTTAGCTTCTCTGGGTCTTAGTTTTCTCATGTGCAGAATGAGGTAGTCAGTGACATTTTTTTTCTTCGAGACAGGTTCTCAGTGTGTTGCCTGAACCAGAGTGCAGTGGCACCATCATAGCTCGCTGCAGCCTTGACCTCTCAGGCTCAAGCCATCCTCTCACCTCAGCCTCCCTACTAGCTGGAACTACAGGCATGTGGCACCATGCCCAGAGAACTTTTACTTTTTTTGTAGAGATAGGGGTCTTGCCATGTTGTTCAGGCTGATCTTGAATGCCTGGCCTCAAGCAATCCTCCCGCATCAGCCTCTCAAAGTGCTGGATTAAAGGCGTGAGCCACCTTGCCCAGCCATCATGATTTCTTAATTTCCCTTCCAGTTCATCAACCAGTGGCTCCTTGCCCTGCTTCCAAGCTATCAGACCAAACCACATCTTTCCAAGCAACAGGCTGTCAGATGTATTTCTCACCGTAAGAAATCCAGTGTAGCTCATAATCAAAGGTAACCCCCTGAAACTTTTTTTCTTCTTGCCTTTAACAACCAAAGAAGAAAAGAGGCAGTGCCCACAAAAGGTTATATAAGTAAAAGATGCACTTTTCTTGGGCGATCTTTAAAAATTATCCAGGCTAGAGAAAAACGGCACCTTTTGATAAAGATGTAAGTCTCCTTCTATTTTACCCAGATACACACACACACACACACACACACACACACACACACGGCAGGTGTATTTCCAGATTTCCAGGTAATGCTTGAGCACAATTTCTAACTTAACAATATGACAGAAGTTTTAAATTGCCAATTAAACCCCTAAAACCAGGAGGGCTAAAAGGCCCCATAAATATTTGGTCCAAAGCAAAGTTGGGCTTCTAATACAGCAGGAATGCTTGACTCTCTTTAACTGGCCATGCTTCAAAGTAAAGCAGAGGAAATGTCATGAAAATATCACAGATTTAGCCCTGCCATGGTTATCAGTAGGGAAGTTTCATTATAGTCACCCAGAACAGAGCACTTCAGGAATGTAAGCTGGTATTTCCCATCAGTGCCAAATCTTGGACCAGTGAACTTTCTTGACGGACTTCTAATTGTCTCTTGGTTTTTAGGAAATTGTCTGGGTATCCAGTTAATTTTACCTTTTTTTCTTTTTTTTTAGTAAGAGGTGGCATTTTTCCTCTCCCCAGATTTGGCAGTTACCAAACTAGCATTTCCAGAGGCCTTGCATCCTGGACAAGGCTCTAGACTTGACAAAGATGTCACTCTGCCACTTTGCCAGTATTCAGCCTGTGTGTCTTTTGAGATAGATGTTATAAACATGAAAAAAATTCTGTGTTAGTATTAAAAAACAAACAGGCTGGTCATGGTGGCTCACGCCTGTAATCCCAGCACTTTGAGAGGCCACGATGGGTGGATCATGACGTCAGGTGTTTGAGACCAGCCTGGCCAACACAGTGAAACCCATAGTCTCTACTAAAAATACAAAAAATTAGCCAGGTGTGCTGGTAGGTGCCTGTAATCCCAGCTACTCGGGAGACTGAGGCAGGAGAATCACTTGAACCTGGGAGGTGGAGGTTGCAGTGAGTTGAGATCACGCCACTGCACTCCAGCCTGGGTGAGTGTGCGAGACTCCATCTCAAACAAACAAACAAACCACTCAAAACCATGCCATGTAGATTTCCTTTTATTTTAAATATATGTCAATATTTTTACATTGCAAGTGAATGTGGCAGGGAAGAAGTGATGTGTTGAGTGATAATGAACAAAGTCTTGAATTGGCCCAACTCATGTCTCTGCATCAGGCTTGCACATTGACTCCTCCTTTAATTCTTAGAAAAGGAGGGCTCCAAATCTGAAGGCTTTCACAAGATTTATTCTCCCTCCCTGCAAGATGTCTGAGTTAAAGAAGACACCTATTATTTAAGCTATGAGAGCTTGGGCAAATAGCTTAACTTCTCTGAGCCTTTCTTTTCTTATTCTATAAAATGGGAATAAAATTCTTAGGACTAGGTTTATAGTAAAATGTAAGATAATTCACGTGGGGCACAGGATATAGTACCTCTTTCCTACTAAAGTATGTTTCTTATTGCATACACCTTGTGAATACACTTTATATTAGATAAACAGAGAGACAACCGTTGATTGGACATAGGCAAAACCCATTAATCCTGTTATTAAACGGGATAATCCAGGAAGGCAGCATTGGAGAGCTAAGGAAAGAATTTTCCAAATAAAACCCAAACACTTAACCCACTCCCTGCCACATTCTCAACAAGCATGCTGCAAAGGCTGTGCTCTCCTGGATCCACTGTGCTCTCCTGGATCCACTGTGCTCTCCTTACTTCTTTTTGACTTCCTCATTGTGAGGAGCTAGCAGTTAAAATGGCAAATTTATATGCAGTGCATGAACACTAGCTAAGAAACGAGGCCTAGAATTTAGGCTTCTTTTTTTGAATAGCTAATAATTGTTTTCTAAAGAAAAAACATCACTTTGTGCTGGCCTTATGTCCCCCTCCTCCTCAATCCTGAGTTGTCCCAGGAGACTGCTCCATTCGACACATAGTCAAAAAGAAAATCTATGCACGAGGCGGATCCGGAACACAGCCCGAGTAGGGCCTCGCCAAACAAAACGATGTTACAAAACAATGTCCTTGTCTAGGACAAAAGAACTATTAATGATAATCAGTACATATTACTGAAAGTGCTCCAAGTAATCTTTGGACTTTGTTTCAAAAATTCTTAATGGACACTAATGCTTAGAGTTCACTCAAAAGAGAAATAAATTATGTGCCAGGGTTGCAGGGACCAAGGACAACACGTGGAACGCATCAAAGCATTAGCAATGTTATGACAATCAAACATTTTGTAATTGCATAAAAAGCCTTTAAAAATCATTTAGATATACTAATTATGAACATTAATAATACTGTAATGGGAGGTTTCTTTTATGTTCGATTTGAGCGTAGGTTGAGCTGTTTCGGCAATAATATTTCAGCTCTTTTACCAACCAAGGTGCTTTTGACGCCATGAAAAATATTCCATTTTAGTTTGAAAAATGGTTATGGGAATGGATAAGAGGAATTTTTCCCGTTTTTTGAATTCGAAAAAAAAATCTGTGATTGCTCTCCATCTCTAGGTCATATTTCCTGACATTAGTGCCCAGAAATATCTTTTAATTTTGGACAGGCAGACCAGAAGTATGCCCTCTTTCAAGTCCTGCCTTTATCTTTAACAAAACAGTTCCAAGGACAAAGCCTCATTCTGGGTTCCCCAGCAAAGGCAACATAAAGAGACCGTCAGTCTATCTGAGAAAGAAATCTTCAGACAAAACTTATTTGGGAAACATCCCTCTTCTGAGAGATTACTATTCAATGCATTACGAAAAGTCCATACGTAAGGAGGATAATTTCTCTTGTTATTTACTGGTCCCAATGTATGATTAGTACTTATGTATAGTAAGAATCATAAGAAGCCTTATTTTTTCAAATTGATTTCCTTTTATTGAGTGTCTGTATGGAAGATGATGCTATCCATTAGATATTACCTGGTTGATTTAAATTTGATCTTGGAGCTCTGAGGGCAGAGGTGTGAACTGATATCAACACTTTCAGCTTAGCCTTCTAGAATTGAGCAGTTTTATCTTCTAAGTGAATAATTCAGCTCAGGTAAACATCAGCAGCTTTCACCATGCTTTTCCAGAAATGCTTTACTTTATGTGCCTCTGCAGTCTGTTAAATCTGTTTATCTTTGTCACTCATATGGGCAGGTACGGACGTGAACTGTCTGTGGGTGACTTGCCTGGATGCCGGCTATAGCTGCAGCCCCCAAAGTCGAAGCTACCAGAACAGGTTGGATGAGGATGGCCCAAAGATTATGGAGTTACTGGCCCCAAAGCGAGTCAGACACTATGGGAAGTTTGCATGTATCATGCCCTTGGATAGACAACCTAAATCATACCTCATCGAGCATGGATCCTGGTCAGCATACCAAGTCAAGGCAAGTAAAGACTGAAGAAATATCACCTGGTCTGCAGCTCCCCCCAAAACGAAGTCTGCTACTGATGGCAGAAGCATAGATAGACCAAGGGTATCACTATGTTATGATGAGGAAGGAACAACCCCATGCATTCACTCATGTCTTGAATCACCTAGAGAAGAGAGGGAATCTGCCAAAGTGGAGACGAGAGAAATTCAGTTCCAAATTTGGAGCAAATGAGACCCACTCTCAGGTAAGATGAAAAGTAAAAGCCCCAGGATCCAATGGGGTATTAAACAAATATTTAAAAGTAGAGAAGTGGTGACCAGTTATTTCCTAATATATAGAATACCATGGGTCCATAAAGAATTTTTTAGAGTATCAATATTATTAACACTTTGAAGAAGACATATGAAAAACCGATTAAATTATAAATTAGGAAATCATAGATCATTACTATTTGTAGCCTCTCTACTCCCCTCTGATTACAGAACTTTAGGCAGTTTGTCTGGATTGGTGATTGCTCTGATAAAAACTCAAGAAAAGAAAGTAGCCATCAAGATACTTCTCTTGGGAGGCTGAGGCGGGCAGATCACTTGAGGTCAGGAGTTTGAGACCAGCCTGGCCAACATGGTGAAACCCCATTTCTGCCAAAAAATACCAAAAAAATTAGCTGGGTATGGTGGCGCATGCCTGAAGTCCCAGCTGCTCAGGAGGCTGAGGCATAAGAATCACTTGAACCCAGGAAGTAGAGGTTGCAGTGAGCAGAGATTGTGCCACTGAACTCCAGCCTGTGTGACAGAATGAGACTCCGTCTCCAAAACAACAACAGCAAAATACTTACCTTGCATTCACAGATTTTATGAAGAAAAGTTTGGTATTGTTAGATTAGATGTATAAGCTATGCTCCCATATGGGATTTTAGAGTCAGGAAATCTGGATTCTATTCCCAGCTCTGCCACTTACCAGCTATATAATTTGGGGCAAGATACTCTCTCCGATCCTCAGTTTCCTCATCACTAAAAGGAGAGGAAAAAGATTTCTTCTTTCATTCTAAAATTCCACCACTAGAAATTTTAGGAATTAATCATGAATATACACAAGAGTTATCATAATATTATTTATATCAGCAAAACATTCAAGGGAACACCCAAATATTAGCAGTAGAGGATGGCAAATAAAGCATGATGTGTTTACCAAATGGAAGACTCTACCATCATTAAAATAAAGAAAAATAAATCAGAGACAATGATGTTCCAGCTGCATTATGAGAAAAAAAAAATTCAAAGTCCCAAAGCATAGTATATCATTTTGTCAAAAAAGAAAAAAAAATGTATAGAAAAAAGACAAAAAATACAAACGCCAAATTAATGAGAATGATTATCTTTGGGTGGAGGAATTATGACTGATTTTTGTCTATGTTTTCTAAAATTTCTATAAAACACCCGTACAAATAAAATTATAATAATAAGAAAGAAAAGTTAATATTAAATAACTATTCCACAAGGTTACTGTGAAGATAAAATGAAATAAAGCACGGCAATGTTGACCTAATATTAGTTTTTAATATTGCAAACATCTCCCTGTGACTGTTAGGAGACCCAGTTTCCTATGGCAAGTACTAATTGCATTATCCTTTCTAGAGAACCCTATGTGAAGTCTGAAGTGAAAGTGTGATAGCATAGCTGGCTACTTTCAGGAGCACCCTATGGTGATGGATAATCTGATAATACTTGCCAAAATGGTAATCATAACCAATATGCTGATAAAGGTCTGAAAAATAAGGCTTGCTTAGTGCCATGTATTTTACGCAGTGCTCGAGAATGCACTGAGACACCTAGGGGCTGGTGTGGGACAACTTTTGACTCCTAGGAAAACCACCATGCTTTAGCTACCACACAGGTGTTTGCCTAAGCCAATGACTATAGGGCATATGACTACAGCGTCAGCACATACCAGCAACCAAAGTATTGGAGACCTCTGCAGTACAGGTGCTACCTCAGAGACTGATCACAAAATCCTCAAGGCAGAAGTGAGCCCTTTCATCAGGACCCCCTGAGAAATCTCCAGGAGTTAGTGCCCTGTAATATAAAGAGGAGGACCTCTGGAGTCAGAAAGACCCAGGTTGCAAGCCCAGGTTCACCTACCAACTAGTCGTTTCACTTGAGGCAAGCTACTTAGCTTGAGTCTCAGTTTCAGTATCTGTAGGATGGAAGTAAGGATACCTTTTTCATGAGGCTGTTGTGATTATCAAAAGGTATAGGCAGTGCAAAGCTGAAAGCGGTCAGCTGTCAGTGAATTCTATTATCCAAGCAATGTTAGCTGATGGCAATGCATCTTACAGGAATGCATTGGAATGTTCCATAGAGAAGGGAAGGAAAAAAGGCCCATATGTCCTTGGGATGTGACACTAAGGTGGCCCTGAACTTCAGAATAAACTATGGGTTCTTTTTGAGATTGACATACCTTGTTATATTTTGATTGATTTCAACTAGCACAGTTCTTCTCTTTTAAATTATTCTTTTTCCATTTTTCTTTTTTAAAATTTTAGTTTTAAAAATGTTGTAACAGGTTGAGTTGCATCCCCCAAAAAGACACATTCAAGTCCTAACTCCTGATACCTGCAAATGTGACCTTATTTGGAAATCATATCTTTATAGATATAATTAAGATGAAGCAATATTGGTCCAGGGGCCAGTCATCTGAATACTTAGACTAAGTATTTAGATTTAGTCTAAATTTAATGACTACTATCTCTGTAAGAGGAAGGAGAGGGAGATGTGCATTCAGGGACACAGACAACACATATAGAAAAAGGCCACATGCAGATGGAGGAGGGATTGGAGTGACATAGCTATAAGCTCAAGAATGCCAAGGATTTCTAGCAACTACCAGAAGCTAGGAGAGAGGCTTCAGGAACTTCTTCCCTAGAGCCTTCAGAGGGAGCAAGGCTCTGCTGCCACCTTGATTTTGGGACTTCTAGCATCCAGAACTGTGAGAGAACATCACCATCCTTTAGCTACCACACAGGTGTTTGCCTACGCCAATGACAATTGGCGTAAAACAATTTCTGTTGTTTTAAGCCACCCAGGTTGTGGCACTTTGTTACCACAGTCTCATGAAATTAATACAAAGGCCCAGGAAATGTTATGAGTGTAAGGTGTCTGGCAATAATACTCTGGGATCCTCCAAAAACAGAGTGCAGCTGTTTTCTTGCTGGCCACCAAATCCATTCTCCCATTCCTCCAGGGCAGTCAAGTTTTAGATGGACACGTAGCCATCCAGTTAGAGGCTGTAATTCCCAGAGTCCCTTGCAGCTGGGTATGACCATAAGACTAGATTCTTACCAAGACATGTGACCAGGAGGGTCGTGTGTAACTTCCATGTCACTTAAAAGGAAGCTGTTCACTCTGGATATCCTTTCTCTCTCTCTTCCCATGGACTGGAACTTGCATAAGACCATGACCCAGCTCCAGCCATGTGGGCAAGGCCACCTTTGGAGACAGGAGAGAGCACCTAGACAGGAACTGTGAGCAGAGCTTCCTTGGCAGCCTCCACTGGCTCCAATACCACAGGAGAGAGAAGCCAGCTTCTACCTCATATAAGTCACTGTGTTCTTGAGTCTCTTTGCTACAATAGTTTTCAACCTTTACCCTAACAAATACACAGGGTTAGGAAATAACTAGTTTATAGATTAAAATCCCCAAATGTTAGATCTGGAATAGACTAAAGAAATTGTACCTCTCCCTGAAAAAGGACAGCAAACTGGGACTCAGAGGGATTAGGAAACTGTTTCCAAGTCAGCCAGCCAATTAGGAGCAGAGCAAAAAGTAGCACCCTACACAGGAGTGGCTCTGTGGGCTCTGAGGCCTGGACGCGTTGAAGTCTTCCTGTTACCATACGGTACACCTCAACTGGACCCAGGAGCAATTTCACTAGCCTCACTTAGAAGCTCCATGTAAGCCAGAGTGACTTTTTGAACTATAAATCCGATCACATCAGTCCCCTGCTCAAACTCCTTCCACAGTTAAGAGGGTCCTACATGATCCAGCCTGCCTGATTCTCCAACCTAGTGTCTCCCTCTCTCTCTGTCTCACCCATCTCATTCTTCCACACTAGCCATCTTAAATTTTCTCTAAAGCTCTAAGCTTGCTCCAGACTCATGTCCTTTCTGTTTGTAGTTCCCTCTGCCTGTCTCACTTTCCCTTCACTTCTCCACAGGTCTCCTTGACATCCATTCAGATCTTTGTTCAGCTCTCATCTCCTGCTAGAATGCTTCCCAGCCAGCTTATCCACATTCGCTCTCCCTGCCCCATTCTCCACTTTGCTTTACTTTGTATCTTCACAATAGATCCCTCCTCCTGACATTCTATGATATAGTTGTATGTCTTCCCAACAATTTCAATTCTTGAAGCAGGGACTTCCCATCCTTGGTATACCACTGTATTTTTGATGCCTAGAATGGTGCCTGGCACATAGATACTCACAAAAAGTTGTTAACTGAAGATCAGAAAAACTTGTTAAGTGAATGAAGTTGACTCCCCAAAGCCACACATCTAGTTTACCAATAGTGACTCCAAAGCTCCTGGAAGTATGTAGAGAAGATAAGAGGAGCATAGAGGGTGAGATAAGTGCTAACTGAGAAGGTCGGGGGACATCTAAAGAGAGGTTTGTACAGCTGAAGAGAAACTGGAAGGCTATGTACAAAGAGTGAGAGGGGAGAGAACACACGCTAACCCCAGGACCCAAAGCAAAGGTCAGGCAATCAATAGAAAAGTTAAAATGGCACTTTTAAACACTTGTGATAAAATTGATTTGGTCATTACCAGAGCTGAACACAGGGCATGCATGCCTCATCTGTTAGAAAGATCTTTATGAACTTGTTAGCAGATCCCCAACCCAGAAGCTGTAAAGGTTATAACCCAACTTGTAAAACTAATCTCATATTGGCTCTGGGATAATAAAGAATCTACAGAAAACTTTTTAGTTAACCATATGCTACATACAGCAAGAAGCCAGGCTTGTGTGGCTGGCTTCTCCTACATGGCAATTCAGGATAACTCTCTCATTTCTGAGATTGAGAAAGCTATTTTGGAAACAGTGATTTCAATATGCATAGTTCTTAGATACAACAGCTTAGAGGTTAATTTGAGTTTAACAATTTCTCTCCTATTCCAAGTGATTTTATAATAAAATGTCAGCATGCCATTCCCATTGAATTAAGCTGGGATCAGTTGGAATAGTAGTTTGGCGAAACTGTTTTTGCCAGATTTTTTAAAAAAATATACTTTATTTTTAAAGATACCTCTGTTTTATATTTGCATAATCCCAATTGTAAATACTTAGTTTATTATTATTATTACTTAATCTGTGAATTTTGGGTCATACTTCCTAAATAAAACAATGCAGCATCATTTCTTGACTAATACTCTTTTGGACCACATGGCAGGTCTATGGGGTAGTACAGAAAGGAAAAATGAGTTCATGCTACATAGCAGGTCCAGAAAACAGAACACAATAACAATCACAAAACATTTCTAAGCAGTCTTGTAAAGGAAACAAGGGAGAATGTGAGAGCACTGGGTATTTACTTTTGGGCAGGATGCCTGCTAAAATACATAAAGATGAAACGATATGATGTCTAGGGTTTGCTTTAAAATGCTTTAGCAAAGGGAAACAGGGATAGATAAAGCAAGTGTGACAAAATGTTGGTAAGGCTGAATCTGGGTGTTGGGTATAGGGCAGTTCATTCCACTGTTGCCCCTCTTTGCATTCATGTTTGAAATTTTCATAATAAAAAATTCAAGCCAGTAAGGGCTAGCTGGAAAACTTTAAAAAGAGGTTCAATCTCTCTTAAACTGTGTGAGTGATCCCAACCAAAAGAAAGCCCAGGACTAGACGGATTTATAGCTGAATTCTACCAGAGCTACAAAGAGGAGCTGGTACTATTTCTTCTGAAACTATTTTGAACAATTGAAAAAGAGGGACTCCTCCCTAACACATTCTATGAGGCCAGCATCATCCTGATACCGAAACCTGGCAAAAATACAACAAAAAAAGAAAACTTCAGGCCAATATCCCTGATGAACACTGATGCAAAAATCCTCAATTAAATACCAGCAAACTGAATCTAGCAGCACATCAAAAAACATATCCACCATGATCAAATTGGCTTCATCGCCGGGATGCAAGGCTGGTTCAACAAGTGCAAATCAATAAATGTAATTCATCACATAAACAGAACTAAAGACAAAACCACATGATTATCTCAGTAGATGCAGAAAAGGCCTTGAATAAAAGTCAACATCCCTTCGTGTTAAAAACTCTCAATTAACTAGGTATTGATGGGACATACCTCAAAATAATAAGAGCCATTTATGACAAACCCACAGCCAATATCATGCTGAATGGGCAAAAGCTGGAAGCATTCCCCTTGAAAACTGGCACAAGACAAGGATGCCCTCTCTCGCCACTCCTATTCAACATAGTATTGGAAATTCTGGCCAGGGCAGTCAGGCAAGAGAAAGAAAGAAATATTCTTTCAAATAGGAAGAGAGGAAGTCAAACTGTTTGCAGGTGACATGATCCTATATCTAGAAAACCCCATGGTGTTAGCCCAAAAGCTTCTTAAGCTGATAAGCAACCTCAGCAGTCTCAGGATACAAAATCAATGTGCAAAAATCACAAGTGTTCCTATTCACCAACAGTAGACAAGCAGAGAGCCAAATCATGAATGAACTCCCATGCGGAAGCGCTAGAAAGAGAATGAAATACCTAGGAATACATCTAAGAAGGGGAGTGAAGGACCTCTTCAAGGAGAACTACAAACCACTGCCCAAGGAAATAAGAGAGGACACAAACAAATGGAGAAACATTCCATCCTCATGGATAGGAAGAATCAATATCATGAAAATGGCCATACTACCCAAAGTAATTTATAGATTCAATGCTACTCCCATTAAACTACCATTGATTTTTTTTCACAGAATTAGAAAAAACTACTTTAAAATTCATATGGAACCTAAAAAGAGCCCGTATAGCCAAGACAATCCTAAGCAAAAAGAACAAAGCAGGAAGCATCATGCTGCCTGACTTCAAATTATACTACAAGGCTACAGTAACCAAAACAGTTGGCAGCACATTTTCAATCTACTTTCTGATGTCCTCATCTCCCTCTGTGAAGTAAGTAGTGAAGATACTGTTGGATCCATTTTGCAGTGAGGAAATTGAGCGTCAGAAAGGTGGAGGGGCATGTTTAAGGTCAAATGGTCCCTGTAAGGCAGAGCTGGGCCAGAGCTCAGTCAAAGGTTTTTGTTTCAGTGGCCATTAAACTTATTTCCTCCTCCTCCTTGACACCGGCCCAGTGATTTAAATGCTCCTCCCATGCCCACATCAAAAGCCAAAGGTACCTGGCAAAAAGCATGGAAGACGAGCATCTGAATTCTGGCTCAAAGAGCTCCCTGTGGTCTCCATGCCTTGCAGCGTTAACTCTTTCACCAGTAGGCTCTCCTAGCTTTACATCCTGGTTGTCTCTTCTCATTTTGTACAGTCTGGATTTGACAAATGAGAGTTTCAATGGTGTATTGCTGTGTACATAACTGCCCCTCAGTTCTACCCACCTTGTATTTGTGAGCAAGAGATATATCCAGGACTGGAGGGGCCTCGCCCAAACCTCGAGGACACTCCTCACTGCCAGGGTGAGAGACTGGACCCTTACTATATTGTATTATCCAAATACCTGTGGATCAACCCTGCCACACACAGCTAAGTGTTCCCTTGTCTTTGCTTTTCCCCACATAATATAAAACTAGCACTCTCAAGGCCTTTACAAATTGGGAAATCAACCCATATGCAGTGAGGTCGCTTTAGTTACCTCTAATTTCAGAGCTGTCACTAATTGGTCCCAGAATCTCTTTAAATTCAGGCCTACAGGGCCAAAAGCAAGCTTGAAATTATTTGAATACCTCATTAATGGACAATGTATGAACAATTTGATCTTTCAGCGCAAAGTGGGATTTATTTGTCTATGAAATCTTGAGGCTTGCCATCTACCCCTGGTTGACTGCATAATTGTTCTTGCCCTGCCCCGTGTTAGTCAGGCACTATGTTAGGTGACAGGGAAACAATGGCAGACAAGATAGTAATGATCCCTGCGCTCATGGTGCTTAGGAGGAAAGGCCTATGTATTCTAGTACCAGCCAAAGCCTCTGCTAGTGACCCAAATTCCACTCTGCCCATACATGTTGCATCAGCCCTACCCACGTTCCTAGAAGCCATCTCTTCTCCCTAGGGAAGCCCCAACACTGCTCTTCACATCCACAACTCTCAGGAGCAAAAAGTATTCTAGGGACACTGAAAAAATTCAGGCCATACTAACTTAGCCTAACCCTTAGCATGTTCTCTTTTCATCTTTGTCACTTGAGACCCTGTTGACTTTTTTTTGAGGGTGCCAATATCCATCCGAGTATGTACATGACAGGGACCTCTTCTTGCTTATACATTTCCTCCTACAAACATCTTGAGTTTTTTTTTCACTTGCATTTCACCAGATCCTGTTACAGGATCTAAATATTCCAAATAATTCTTAAAATTGCTATATGATGAAGAGAACGGATCCTGTTACTCTTTATTTACATACACAAAACCCGTGCCTCAGTTTCCAAGGTAACAGAACAAAGAAAACAAGTCATTACCCTGATGCCAATACCAATGAAGGTCAGACGGCTTTGATCTCAGACACCAGGCACTTTTCAGCCAGCGCAACATTCTCATTTTTCATGATTCCTGCCCCGGGCCCCCACGTCCCCACAGCTATGCTTCCTGTGGCTTACTGAAGGGTGCTTTAAATATGGCTCGAGAAAGTACACGGAGGAAGCAAGTAAACTTTCAGGATTTTAGTTCCAGCAAATGAAGGCAAAAGTGACTAATCAGAGTGAACAGGACTCAGTCAGGAGCATCAGTCGCAGAATGAATCAGCCTCAGCCAGCAAGTATGGCACAAAGCACTGTTCCTGCGACCACCAAGCCGCAGATAAGCCACCGGGCTGCAAAGAACTCCTACATCACTTATAAGCTGACAGAAGTCTTATTATTATTATATGTTATGCTGAAACTCTGAGCCTTACTGTAAGTGTCATCATTTTATATAGTTTTCACAATGACAGTAAAATCCTGCCACAAGTGGCACTGTCAACTTTTCTATGAGCACTTTCTTTTCCTCACGGTGACATTCAAAGTTCAGACTCTCCTTCATCTAAAGGAGCTGTCCTATCAGCTCGCTAATGGGAACAATTCATTTAACCTGCACTCCAAGTACAGCCACGGAGCCGAGTAAAATATGTATAGGATCCAGGGGGAATCGGTCCTCCCAGCTGGCCCCTCCTGCCATTTGATTCATTGACGAGAGTCCCACTTTCTTTCCACCTAGGCTGATTTACAGAAAAAAAAAAAGACATTCCAGAAAAATTAAGTTAACTATTAGCCAAATTCCCTCTAGCTGCTGGCTTGGATTATATAACAACTTCCTAATTCCAGAAGCTAAGGAACAGAAGGCCAGCATTTTCTCTGATTTCCTATAGTTTTAATGCCTTTCCACTCTACCCTCCTTTTCTCCCAGCCCACCGCACCACCACATCACCACATATGCCTTTGACAGTCTACATGGCTCATATTCCTCATTTATTTTAATTATGTTGGGTGCTTCTGCTTACACTGCAATGTATTCTGGCTTCATAAAATACTCACTTTATATGACCCTTGCTTGCTGCCTTTGACCCACTCACCGTGAAACACTTGCGGAGCCAAAATTCTAGGAAAAGCACCTGCAATTATTAATGCATTAAACCAGTGTTCTGAAATGACTAAATGCATTATTTCTGCTGTAGAAGAAAATGCTGAGGTGAAGCCAGAGCAAAGGTAAAAGACCTGGTTTTCCTAAAATGGATATAGCCTTGGAGGCATTTATATTCTCGGAGGACACAGTCCTGATTCTTCTGATCATTTTTCAAATCAACTTAATGAGTGTGAGATGGCCTGCTCATTAAACTGATATAATAGGTAAATATCACCTGCATTTAGGGTGGGCAACAGAAAGAGGGCAACTGTTTTCTGGGATTGTAAAGGATTTGTAAAGGGAGAAAAAATGCGGGCCTGGTTTCTGAACGAGGTTTATGTTCTGCTCTCACTTTTGACTGGCTGCCACAATAAACAGGGCGAGAGATTTTTAAGCTTTCATGAACTAAAAGCAACGCCAATTGCTATGGATTGCTTTTTATAGAATTTCGAGTAATTTCACGTTACAAACGTTTCCTCTGCTTATGACTTCCTTAAAAGACAACCAAATGCCAAGCCCATTGGAATAAACACCTAGAGCAAAGAGCTACATATACCCCAACAAACTGTTTTTTCAAAAGCCACAAGCGTAGGTTAGATGCTTTGTCTACCACACTGCTGCTCAAGTGAAGCCTCCCTTCTTCCATCCTCCAAGTACAGCCAAAATCCTAAATACAACCTTTTTAAGGATCCTTTACAAAGTGGATGTTAAAGGTGAACAAAACCTCATTGAACCATCTATTCTTCTTGCTTTAACCTGCAGAGTCATCTACATTTGCTATTTCCTTCAAGTCTACCTTTTTTTTTTTTTTTTTTCCAAACACTGGAAACTTCAGAGCCACTCACACATTGCAGTAATTCTGCCTGCTCTACATAAAATAAGGCCTGCTCTTGTGTTCACAAAATCAGGCTGGTTACTCAGTAGAATCTGTGGTCTAGGGTCACTCTGAAGAGACGTAAATTTCTAATTTTTATACTTTCCTCAAATTTCGTACATTGTTTTTGTTATTTCAAAATCCAGTGCTTTATAATAAATTTATAGGGTGCCTAAGGGGATCTCCATTCATATTATATGGTATCTCATTCATGGCTCCTCCGGGAGAGAAACACAGAGTTATACCTCTCAGTCAGCCAACAACACTTCCGCTTGTGAAGTTCCTATATAATAATGAGAAACGAGGCTCCTGTGGGTATCCCACACATGTGTATAAAATAAACGCCTACAAAGTGAAAATGATGCCATGCTACACTTAAAGCAGGATCATGTGGGTAAGCTGGAAAAAACACTTCCGTGTCTGTAGTCGTGAAGTGATTCTGTATTTTATTGTAGAAATTGTATCAAGTATCAGTTTTAAGTGATTTTTATATATACTCCATGCTTCAGCTGAGATGTTTTCTGTTCCTCCTTCTTTCCAGGAGCGTCAGCAGCTATAGTCAAGTTTCAAGAATGGGGAATGCTGTGGGAGTGTGCAGGCAATGGCCTAAAAACAATAAAGAAAGCCCCACTAAAAGCTGGCTTGCTTTTGATTATTACCCTGTGCTGACAATTCTTAGTAATGTCAGTGATAAAATAAATTACTGGGCCGACCACTCCCATGCCTGCCCCTCGTTGACATGGCACTGTGAAAGCACTCCAATATCTTTCTTAAGAAGGATACATCATCATTTAAACACTGAAAATACTATATATTCACGGTAGGACATCTAGAAAAAAATTTTTAATGTTTTTAGCAGAGAATTAAAATTCACATTAACTCTACCACTTATTGATAATCATAGCCCTTTATGTCATAATTACTTTTTTGGTTATTAAAAGTAATTCTACTATAAATATCCTTGTTACATAGATTTCTTTTGGCATTTGTGTGTTTTTTTTTTTTTGGAAGTACGTTCTTCAAAGTTTAACTTTTAAAAAGCATTGAATAGATATCATGGTGTCCTATAAAAAGCGTTTACCAATTTATAATTCCTAGATTAGTGTACACCTGTCCCAACGCAGAACTTTATCATGAAAAATAAATCCTGATAATTTAATTGGCTAAAAAGATATCCCTTTAAAACTGACATTTCTTTCTTTATTTATGATGTTGTTTTGTCTGCATTTTTAAACAATTTTGTTTTTGTTGTCTAAGTTTCTTGACTTTTGTATTTCCTCTTTTGTTAATGGCCTGTTCATAATCTTTGCTCATTTTTGTATTGTGGTATTAGTCCTTTACTACTTACTAATTTATAAGCCTTCTCTATAGTTAATCATATGTTGCTTTTCTCCCCAGTTTTTCTTTTAAATTTTGTTTAGTTTGTTTCTTGTGTATGTAAACTAGCTCTACCACTTATTGATAATCATAGCCCTTTATGTAATTGCTACCTTTTTGGTTATTAAAAATAATTCTACTATAAATATCCTCTTTAAAATATCCAACCTAGTAATCTTTTATTTGTGGTTTCTGCCTTTCCTTGCAAGCCTATAAGGACTTTATTTATTGCAAAAACATATTCACCTATACTTAAAATATTTTTATGATTTTACTTTTTATATTTAATTTAAAAATTCAAATAAAATTATCTAAATATACTTTTTTCTTGCTCTAGTTTAGCTTGCACATAAATTATTTCACTCCACTTCTCAAGATTTGAATCTAAACAACACACCAACTATCTTATGTCTTTCTTTGTTCTCCCAAGAGGTATGTCACTGTGTCTGTTGTGTCAGAAAAAAAATCAGGATATCAAAAAGGCTTAGAGCCAAATTCTAGCCCCAAAAATTTACATGTAGAATCTGAGTTGGCTCACCTCTTCTTTAGAAAATGAGGCCAACCATTGAGATTTGGGGCATCTATTTCTTAAATTTGTTTTTACTGAGTAAACCTGGGCAAGTTTCCTGACTTCTTTGTAAAATGGGGATTCTAATAAGAGAAGCACAGTACTGTAGCAACTATATTTAACACTTTCTGTAACGGATTACTGGTATAACAGGAAGTTTCACTTTTATCTTTATTGTATTTAGTTTTTGCCTGCCACAACAACTACTTACGATATTTTAATATTTACCAAGAGTTTTCCAAATAGGGCTGACTCTATTAAAAAAAAAAAAAAGACCCCTTGTGCTATTTATACAAGTTTGTTTAGATTAGGATTATATTCCAGAAGCTAAAAGGGCTTCATTTGCTGATTTCAGACAAAGTACACATATAGAACATGAAGTGACACTGCTGAGACTGTTCCCCTAATTTTCTGTTTTTTATCCAGAAGGAAAGCCAGGGAGGTCAGAGAGACAGAAAGTTCTTTGCAGAGAGGTCCACCCTGCCCAGATATGGGAACTGTGCTCATCAGGAGAAGTAGCGGGGGAGAGGAGGCACATATTTTCTGAAAAAACTGGAGCATGGGAAGAATAATGTGCACACTGGCCATCAAATGAGATTTGAATAACAATTTACCACTCTATTCAAAAGTGTCTAAAATATAACAACCCCTCCTTATTACTCCCTCTTGCCAGGACATTTGCCATCCCAGAGGTACTACGGGACACAATTTTCAGTAGCAATGCATTCCTTAAAGAGAAGAACAGCAGGGTAGTTGACCTTTGATCCTGTCCGACCATACCCCAAATCCTTGACATCCTTAGCTTTGCAGAAACTGGAGGAAGCAGAGCCAATGTGATGATGCTTACGGGAAATCTTTCATGCCACTGATAGGAAACAGGAATCCAAAGGACATTTTAAACTCATTCCTCAAAGATATGGGGATGAGTACAATTTATATTCATCCTCTACTTCATGACGGGGAAAGAACAGCCCAGTAGTCAAAGCAAGAAAAAAGTCAGGAATCTTTTCACTGGTGTATTTCATCAGCAATAAACATTTCCCCAACATAATGCTGTATTCAAGGCATCAAGGAAGTTACTTAATGAAGAAAGGCACCTGCCTTCTCGGCCTTTATAGTTCTCCAAATGTTCCATGTTTTTAAAGACCTCCAAGCTTTTTTCTGCTCCTTCTTCTAGGGATGCTCTTTCCTTTTTCTTGACTGGGCTAATTCCCATTTATCCTTCAAGACCCAAAGCAGGGCTTCACTTTGTCATCACACCCAGAGTATATTGATTGTCTCTCCCCAGCGCATCCTTAATCCAGCCTGCGGTGGTCTGTTGTGCAGCTTGGTCACAGTCCAAGGTCATGGGTGAAGGGATGGGTGGCGACATGTTTCATTAGACAATTGCCAAGCCATGTGCCCTGGTTTGGGTTTGCCTCCATCCCAAGGAAGGAGGCACCTTTTAAAAATCACCCAAAGGTGGCCTACTCTTCTCTGCACTTACCATTCTCTTGTTTACTTGTCTGTCTGTTCACTACTCCCACCACGTACCTTTATCCCCTACTATCTTCCCTCCCAAAGAATATAGAACATCACTCCTTCCAATTAAGTACACGGACAATATCTTTTATCTCTTGATCCTAAGTCCCTGCCATTGTGTCTGGCACATAATAGCTTCTTGGAAAATATCTCTTGAATATTTGCTGAATGAATCAAATATGCCTTCAGGAAATGTACAGCCTTATGCAAACGCCTTAGCTTCCTAGAAGTACTGTAACAAAAGCTTCACATGGGCAAGAACCACCACGGATCAAAGGGGACTGAAAAAGTTAGGAGAAGTTTACGGAGGAAGTGAGTCAGTATCTCACAGGATCTCACAGAGAAACTTCTAACTGGGGATTCAGTTTCTCTCAATTTAGTGTCCAGTGAGCAAAGGACTTGGAACTCACCGACGTACTGCCTCTGATCTCCCCTATAACTGTGAGAATGCATTCACTAGCTTAATCACTCACCGCAATATTTATCCATCACCTATCACATGCAGAACTCTGACAATGCCCAGGCCCTCCACCTGCAGCACAGGCTCCGGGGAGTGCCCTGTCCCTGACTCGGTCTGCTGTGATTTTTCCTGCTCTTGTCCTTGCGTGCCTATGCTGTTTCTATAGGAGAGAGAGGAACGGTGCCCCTCTCCTTCTATATTGCAAACATGCTCACCAGTGACCTCAGAAGTCTGGAGGGAAGAGTGATGAGGCAGTGTTTTAAAAGGGCTGTGAGGTTATCAGGGACTGCTACATTAGTCTTTGACTCTTCAAAGGCCTGGAATACTGTAAGACAACAGCAACTTCTCATAAAGGTCACATTTCTGTAATTCCCTCTGAGACCCTCCCGAGGAACACTTAATTGATCAACTAACATGCAGGAAATGCTCTAAAAGGCAGTTTTCACAAGCTGGTGGAGGATAAAGACAAGATCTTTCTGAGAGAGGTAGTTTAGGATTATAGCTGAAAGCACAGGCAGATGATGGAGTTTGAGGCTGGGATCAGTGCTTACCAGCGGTGGAACATTGGGCAAGTCACTTACCTTCTCAAAGCCTCAGCTTTCTCTTCTGTGAAACTGAAATAATGATGGTACTCTTCTCATAGGGTTGTAATTCAGCTTCAATGATCTTTTTTTTTTTTTTGAGACAGAGTCTCGCTCTGTCACCCAGGCTGGAGTGCGGTGGTGCGATCTAGGCTCTCTGCAATCTCAACCTCTGCCTCCTGGGTTGATGTGATTCTCCTGCCTCAGCCTCCTGAGTAGCTGGGATTACAGGCATGTACCACCATGCCTGGGTAGTTTTTGTATTTTCAGTAGAGATGGGGTTTTGCCATCAAACTCCTGACCTCAAGTGATCCACCCGCCTCGGCCTCCCAAAGTGCTCGGATTACAGGCGTGAGCCACCGCGCCTGGCCAGCTTCAAGGATCGTATGTCTACAAACTATCAAGCAATGACCAGTGTGGAATGAACTCCTTTAAGGGTATGTGAATAACCTTAGGAAGTCACATCACTTATAAGCCAGTATTAATATTAATGTTACCTAGCTTGGAAAAGTTTACAAGGATTAACTGAAACAATGCATGTGCAAGTGGTTGTCACATGGTAAGTCCTAAAAACGGTAGTTCCTTAAGATTATTGGCATGAGATTTTTCTATGATGCTATGTTTAAAACTTCATTCTTGAAGGCTGACTTTAACTTGGTTTGTTTGGGAGGAAGCCCTCTCCTTCCATGGTCACCTTGTGTGGAATGGGCCTTTTCTCTCTTGCCATTTTCATTCAAAATATCTGTGGCAGTGCTGTGGAATATTCCAATACGTCCTCTTGACCTCTATCCATAAACAGCCTTTCTCACAATGAGATGTTCCGAGTTTAGGAGCCTTGCTATTTTCAACAAAGAATTAATTGCAAAGTAATTAAGTTTAGAGCAAGGGAATAGATGAACCCTGTCTATCATAAAGGAACAGTGTGGATGGTGACATAATGGAGCAAGGAGACGATGCTTCAGATTAACACACACACACACGCACACACACACACATGCACACACACACAATCTCTTTTCTAAAGCACACAAAGAAACCTCCCATCACGTATATTGACAAGATAAATCTAAGCTGCTTAAAGAAGCACTTAATTTTGTTCTCATTAAGTCGCAGGGTTAAGGGCTTTACCCTCAAGGCCCATGGAAGCAATGTTAGGTTTTCACCTTGGAAAGTTCTCTGAGGCCCTAAGTCCATTGACAAATATAGCACTAAGATGTGTTACAGAAAATTGCATCTGAAAGCCAGTTGCTTTGCTGGCCTCATTCCCACTTGGCTCTGTGTTCCTCAGTGAACATAGAATGCACCGAGCGCACCAGAGGGGCACACGTGTTCATCCCTCTGCCTTAATGTACACAAATTCACGACTAATCAACAGTGGATCTAAAGTGGGGGGGTGTGCAGCTTAGATGGGGACAGTCACAAGCCGGTTTTACTACTAGAGCTAGGAGGCTTAATCTTCTTAATAGCGATTAGGTTAATGCCACCCTAACATTTTCTCTGGTTATTTCAGGGACTGAGAAGGTGCCAGCTCACATCACACATCCTTTCTGATTATATGAATGGAGAAGTCTATGGCATAATTTAAGGTGCATTCTTACACATCCTTGTGTTCTGATTAGAGCAATATATTGCCAGATACCTCGTCTTTGCACCTGAAAACACAGTACCTGGGATTTAAGAAATATTTGAGCACTTGAAAGGAAGAAAGAAAAAAAAAAGGGAAAGAAGGGAAGGAAGAAGGCCTAGAAGGACACATACTAAAATTTTAACTGTGACTGTATCTAGTAATTTTCTTCCTTTCTACTTTTGTGTCTTTTCCATAATTGTTATAGTGAGTATTGTTTTACTTTTATGATGGGTACAATAAAATGAACTTGATTTTGATCATTTACTAAAACTGCTTTCAAAAAACATCAATTCTAATACAAGGTGCTTTAAAAGTCTTCATTACCCTCAAGGAATTTTACCTCTGACTCTAGGCAACACAGCCGTGACAAAAATGCGCCACTCCAAGCTTCAATAGACAACGTCTAAAGTTAAGGTTTTTCCCGAAGTGTTTACATCTCGGCTCTTCTCTGGTGCTTTCTCATGGTTTGGTTTGGAGGTGAGTTGTAGGAGGGGCCACACCAGCGTGCGGTTGCAAGGAGAGAAGGGCGTTGCTGTCCTCCCGGCATCACACCCATCCTAAGAGCAAACACAACCCACAAACCTGGGTGTCATACTGCCTGGGTGGCTCCCCAAGGGTGCTGGAGGCACACTCCTAGAGGGTGGAGCCGAGGAAGCTGAGATGTACAAAAATAAAAACAATGGCCAGGGCTCTCTTAGGGCAAGGTTTTCTGTTGTCTTCTTTCTTCTTGCCCCTACTGTTCACAGTATTTGGCTGGGTTTTGCTTAAATCTTTCAGAGAGGAGTGTTAACCTTCTCCCAAAATGAAATAAAATATAAAAGGAAATAAAATAAAAGCTTGAAAAAGATGACCAGGAATGCCATAGAAAGAACGTAGAGATAGAACTAAAGTTTAGGGTACTTCAAATGCGTAATCTAGGTCGGACGGGCACTGATTCACAGAATACTGTATTAGAGACCCTCACAGCAAGCCTTGTTGGTTATTGATTCAGTTGCAGACCGTGGTTACCTTTCGGTATTGTACAATATTGGCTTGAAGTGCTCCACGTTTGCACCCCTGACTCATATTGCTCTGAATGGTGAATGAGCTTGCACACGACATCACATTGCTCCCCACTCTGACCTACATTATGTTTTACTGTGAATGAGTTTAACGGATTAAGATCTGATTGGCATGAGCTTCCACGTGTGACCGCCGAGGGTTGGCAATGCTTTTCGTGAGCCCACAGAGGCACTGCAGACGTTTGCTCTGAGTTTTCTTCTCGAAAATTTTGCTTTGTGTTTTGTTTTGCTTTCCTCCTAGTAAGAGTCTCGTTCTCATTATGACATTTTTGTGCCAGAAAAAAAAAAAAAGAAAGAAAGAAAAAGACAGCAGTTCCCTACCTACACAGTGAAAAAACCTAGGTGGTTTTTACTGTTATCCAAAACACAGGGCATGCTAAATTGGTTTCATTTGAAGGCCGGGCTTGTATTAAAGGCCAAATAAGGAATTTTTACACTATGTGGAAAATGAGGCAAATACAAAATGAATATTGGGTTGAGTTTTCCCTGAAATTTCTGTGGACTGGAGTTTGGATTTAAAATTTTCCACTCATAACTTACATTATCAATTCGTGGACGATCACCACAAGTATGTGCATAATGATGACCCTGTGATTTCTGAACAGTTACTTAACTACAATGGGATTTAATCAAAGGATTCAACAATTGTAGGGGCAAAAGGCCGTAAAATGAACAAACTTAGAACTGTAGAGCTGTCTTTACTATGTAATTATGATAAAGGAGACAAGGGCATTTTCTAAAAGCAGAGAGGTGATTGTAGTGTCTATTTTCTTTGGTAACTAAGACCTTAAAAACAAGCTTCTGAAGTTATGGTTAGAATTAGAAATCCACCCCATTCCCTTCACCAACCAACCAACTGACATTTTTTTATTATTAAAAATTTTTTAAATATATATTCTGTTCTATAGACAGTAAGAATTAGGAAAACTGGGAGATAATTTCTCTAAAGGGAAGTATAATCTATTTGCTTAATGATCCTACAAGGAGCTAATAAGTATCATCTCTCTTAGAAATAATAATACTTTGCTTTTATATAGAATCTTTCTCCAAGGAGTGCAAAGTATAGTACAGATAATATCTAATTAATCCTCTTAGGGTCCCCAGGTGGAAGGGAAGTGGCAGGTATTATGAAGGTTCATTGGCACCATCAACATGTCTCAGGTGAGGAAAGGGAGCTATAGAAAGCATGGTAAAAAGGGCACACGCATATTTATTTGGGCTAGATCTGCGGGACCTCAAAGCACCGAATCCACTCATTGACAAGAAGAATCAATCGAGTTTGAGCAAAAGAACAGGATCGTTTGACTGAATGCTTTGCCTTTTCCACCAGCTGGGCTCATTTAGCGTGAATTTTAGTAGATTTGCCAGTGAAAGAACCCACGTTACCTGACTTCCATCCTGGTGGCTTCTTCAGAAGGACAGCATGAGTAGTACGGATTGCTTCAATTTCCCATTTGCTGCTTGACACAGCACCCTCAAGCAGCACATCAGCCATGTGGCTGTGGTTTTGTTTCTCATTGTCCTTTTAAGTTTGGTTGCCTGGAGTCTGTCCATTGTTCTCTGCAAAGTGGGTTTGTATGGGGTATTTTGGGGGTGGGGCATGAAGGAAGGTTGTATGGTAAGAAAGGGGCAGGGGATTGAATAATCTGTTTTGGTAATTTCTATCTGTTGAAGCAATAGGAGATACATTACAAGTCTACATCTTTTGTATCAAGATAAATCACAACCCGAGTCTTGAGAGAGGGAAGTATTTGCCCTGCTGCAAGTGCTGCTCCATTTCACTTTTAAACATTCCATGGGCCGAATTCAGCTTCCCATTGTCACAAATCCTCTCTGGAGACAGAAGCCTATACCAGCGTCTTGATCAATACCTGATGAACAGGAGGAGAGTGCTTCTGCAAAGGGGGAGCAAACCTTAAAAAAAAAGCCGAAGTAGCACTTCCTAAGCTTGAAACTCTCTCACTGACAAGCTCTCTGCGGAGTTGGGGCTCAGCTAAAATCACCTCCCAAAAAGGAAAAAGCCTCCAAGAGAAAATTCAGTCAAATTAACAAACTAGTTGCCTCTGATGTGAACTACGTTTTTGACAGGTTGAGATAATAAATAGTTTCTGATTCTTACTTACCTAGCTCAGGAGAAGTTGATAGTGGTTTTACAAGAGAAAGACACTAATAATGTCACTTGTTTTGCAAATGGAGGCATACAACATGCTCTGAGGGAAGATACCACTTTTTTCAATGTTGGAACTCAACAATTCCATCCGATGGCCCACAATTGGCCACTGGAATCTGTAGCCGTTGGTTTGCCACTAGAAAGGTGAGTATCTACTGAAGCTTCTCAGAATGGAAGAGCTTCCATTCTGGCTGTTGTGAAGAGAAGAAATCTCACCCAGTCCCCTGAATTCACTCTAGCCTGCTCTCTGACTCTAGCTTTTCCCTCATACAAGTATGAATATTTACCTTTAAGCATCCATGATCATTTATTTATTTATTTATTTGAGATGGAGTCTTGCTCTGTCGCCCAGGCTGGAGTGCAGTGGCGTGATCTCGGCTCACTGCAAGCTCCACCTCCCGGGTTCATGCCATTCTCCTGCCTCAGCCTCCCGAGTAGCTGGGTCTACAGGCGCCCACCACCATGCCCGGCTAATTTTTTGTATTTTTAGTAGAGACGGAGTTTCACCGTGTTAGCCAGGATGGTCTTGATCTCCTGACCTCGTGATCTGCCCACCTCGGCCTCCCAAAGTGCTGGGATTACAGGCGTGAGCCACCGCGCCCGGCCCATGGTCATCTATTTCTTGAAGTCACTCAACTGGTCCTTAAATCCACCCACTGACATAAATCCTCTTTTAATAACCTCGTTGACCTCTTCCTCTCCCGCAGCTCTTCTCTGTTTCCATGAAGTTCCTATTTGTGTCCAGTTCTTGGCTGGTACACTGGCCATCCTCCAGCCTGGAATATCACCCTAATCTCTAAGTTTAGCCTCTCCCCTTATTTAATACTGGGGCACATACTAAGGTCTTCCAGAACTGCTTCTCATCCTGTTCCTCTCAGCCACCCTGTAGGATTTGTATAGAACACATCGTATACATACTTGAGTTCATGTTTACCACCCATTTGCAGGTCTTTTTTGTGGATGTGTGCTCAGCCTCTCCTTCCAAACTGTCACCTCCTTGGACTGAGGCTTAAGAGTTTAGGGTTTTCAGGATAGAAAGCTTATCTGTTAGGTCCTTTGAACCACTCCCTAGCATTCCGGCAATAGAGGAGCCCTCTGTATTATTCGTGTTGATAGACCAACTAGGACTTTCCTAGGTACCTATCTTCTTTTTTAAAACAAAATGTAGCCTGACCAACATGGTGAAACCCTGTCTCTATTAAAAATACAAAAATTAGCTGGGCATGGTGGTGTGTGCCTATAGTCCCACTTACTTGGGAGGCTGAGACAGAAGAATCGCATGAACCGAGGAGGCGGAGGTTGCAATGAGCAGAGATGGCACCACCGCACTCCAGTGTGGGTGACAGAGTGAGACTCCGTCTCAAAAAAAAAAAAAAAAAAAAGGAAAAAAAATGTCACCAACATCACATCCAAGTGGCATTCAACTCTGGCTTGCATTAGAAGTTGAGTTCTTTGTCATTTTATGCCTGTGTGTGTCCCAGGGCGGGTGGGAGAAACCCTTACAAACAGCTTCTATTGAATAAAGGGCTATGAAGGAATTGTCCGTAACACTTGCACCAAAATTATTGCACTTAACTCCCCAGGCTCTTCACAGAAATCCTAGCATCTTCCCCTCCCTCCCAAACCTTTTCAGTTCCCTACACTTTCCCCCCAACCCTGTTCCCAGGGTATAGTGGCAACAGAGCAGCGAAGTCTGTTTGGTATTCAGTTAGAATTATTTATATATCAGAGCTCAGGCTTGTTTATGCAGTAGAATGCCGAAAAGGAAGTGAATCAGATCTATTCCCTAACAGGGCATCCAGGGGTCAGGGTGAAAACAAATACTGATGATAAGGTAAAATCCACGTTCTACAGTCAGCTTTACTATGCACCTCAAATACCACAGCCACGCAGGGCCAAGGCCTTGATGTAGTGACTGCATAGCTAGCAAAGAATACGTGAGCAGCTAGTCATTCCTATCCTAGGGAAGCTCCTGAGCCCATGGGCATGGGGAAAATCCCAGAGGCCTGCAGGAAACCATTGATTTTCCACCCTTCCTCCAGGCCTACACATCCCAAAACTTATATCAGAAAGATCCGTGGTGGGATTCTACAATATAACATACCCTAGCTTGATTAACTTTTTGTAAACCTATCTTTGAACTAACTACATTTAAGTTTGTCAGCAGCAGTAATTAACAGCTACTACCATTCACTGAGTTTCTACTATGCGCCTGGTATTATTATACAGCTCTCATTTAATTCTACAAGAACTCTGAGAAACCGTTAGCATTACTCTCATTTTATTGATTAAGAAACTCAAAGATGCAAAATCTGGTATCTATGAAGTAACAGACTGAGGATTAACACTCGGGCTCCTTTGATTCTAAAGCCCATTGTTTTCCTTTAGATCAGGGGTCCTTAACCCCTGGTACCGGTCCGGTTAGGAACTGGACCGCACAGCAGGAGGTGAGCCAAGGGTGAACCAGCATTACCACCCGAGCTCCAGATTCTGTCAGATCAGCAGCAGCATGAGATTCTCACAGAAGCATGAACCCTGTTGTGAAGTGCACACGTGAGGGACCTAGGTTGTGGGCTCCTTATAAGAATCTAATGCTTGATGATCTGTCACTGTCTCCCATCACCCCCATATGGGACCATCTAGTTGCAGGAAAACAAGCTCAGGGCTCTCACTGAGTCTACAATATGGTGAGTTGTATAATTATTTCATTATATATCACAATGTAATAATAATAGCAATAAAGTACACAATAAATGTAACGTGCTTGAATTGTCCTGAAACCATCCCCCAACACTCCTGCCCCAGTCTGGAAAAATTATCTTCCATGAAACTGGTCTCTGGTGCCAAAAAGGTTGGGGACCATTGCTTTAGACCACCCTGCCTCTGTGTATGCCACATGTGAGGCAGTGGCTGCATTTAGAAGGTGGGGGCTGAAAGTTCTGCTGAGGAGGGAAGAAGTAACTTGAATATCATGTGTCTGGTCTGTCAGGAGTTTTTACCTTGGTTTCACCGTCTCAGAAACACTCAGGGCTGGAGGCCCGATAGTAGAGAGACTGGATTCTTATCCAGTTTATGCCACTCTGGACAAAGCCCTATCTTGCCTTGCACTTAGACTTGGGAAGACAGGTTTCTCCTTATGTTAAAAATTAGTTGGCCAGGCGCAGTGGCTCACGCTTGTAATCCCAGCACTTTGGGAGGCCGAGGTGGGTGGATCAGCTGAGGTCAGGAGTTCGAGACCAGCCTGACCAACATGGAGAAACCCCATCTCTACTAAAAATACAAAATTAGCTGGGCCTGGTGGTGCATGCCTGTAATCTCAGCTACTCGGGCGGCTGAGGCAGGAGAATCGCTTGAACCCGAGAGGCGGAGGTTGCGGTGAGCCGAGATCGCACCATTGCACTCCAGCCTGGGCAACAAGAGCGAAACTCCATCTCAAAAAAAAAAAAAAAAAAGAATTAATTATATTAAAAAATAGAACAGACAATGCTGCCACTGTAAGTCTTCAATCAGAGTGCAGATAAGTAACCCACCTAAGATGTGGTGCAGGATATGTTCAAGTCTCAACCCAGGCAAGAGCTCTGTGATGAGTTGACTATTAATGGCTGGGTGGCCTTCACCTGGCATGCATTTACTCACATTCTCATGGTTGCAACCCAATTTCCTTCCTGAGCAGTGGGATGATGTTGGTGGGCTTTCTGGACAGCTCCTGTGGTGCCTCTGAAAAGCAGAGCTCTGCTTACTACACTGGTCCCAGGGCACAGAAGAGGGAGGGAGGGCCCTGCATGAAGAATCCCAGGCAAACCTCCAATCCTCTATGCTCCAGGGCACACAAACATTCAGGATCTGTAGGCCTTTCAGCAGAAGGGGCCTCAGAGATGATCCCTCCAACTCCAGCACTTACAGGTGGGCAGCCAAGGCAATGAGAAAGGAAGCTCCATGCTTAACACTGCTGGGAAGTGGTGTGCTGAGACTAGAATTCTGGGCTTTTTAAACTCCACATCATCAGAGCTTCTCCAGCCTTGCTCTGCTCCTGCAGCCCAATTTGGGCACATTTATCACAAAAGAGGTCTTGCCTCTGTACGGCCTCATAAGGATGGGTCACTCCTGTCCCTGCTTTGAGTAGCTCCCAACACAGTTTCCATGCCCTCAAGGCTATGTGTATTTCTCACTTTCCCTGGAACTAGTCACTCATGGACACTCCACACTCCTATTTCTAAACTGCATACTTCCGCAGGCCCAGGTCTACATATCTTTCTTTCTTAGCTGCCAACTTCTTTTTGTCCAAGTAGCTGCCGGGTAATCAATACATATTTATTAAATAAATGAACGTATAATGAATAAATGTTAAAAAGTTGCCTATAGTACTCAAGAAGATGGACAGTTTCAGGCAGCAGTTAACTAGAAGACAACTTCAATAAGGGGTAATATAAGGTGGCTCTTTTTCCCCATTTTTTTTTTTTTTTTTGAGACAGAGTCTCGCTCTGTCGCCCAGGCTGGAGTGCAGTGGCGCAATCTCGGCTCACTGCAAGCTCCGCCTCCCGGGTTCACGCCATTCTCCTGCCTCAGCCTCTCCGAGTAGCTGGGACTACAGGCGCCCGCCACCACGCCCGGCTAATTTTGTTGTATTTTTAGTAGAGACGGGGTTTCACCGTGGTCTCAATCTCCTGACCTCGTGATCCGCCCGCCTCGGCCTCCCAAAGTGCTGGGATTACAAGCGTGAGCCACCGCGCCCGGCCTCTTCCCCATTTTTGCGTCCTGCCTTCCGCGCACTCACACCGTGAACCAGAAGGGTTTACCTTTAGAGAGCTATTCGGTGGTTGAAGAGGAGCCTAGGCTGAGGGTCTCCTTCCTGTGTCTTGTGAGGAGCACCCCTAATGGTGGCTAATAAACTCAATTGCATCTATCCTTCGGTTTTCTGACTTTCTGTCTCTTTTGGTCCTCCCTTCAGCTCAAGGGCTTAAGGCAGATGATACTTTGTTTGGGGAAGATGATTTAACCTTTGATTGGACCTCCAGGTTTCTCAAACCCGGTCAGCAACCCACCTTTGCATCCGAGACTTACTAGGAAGATCCAACATTTAAAACACCACCACTGAAACAAATTATATGAAAATAAAACAGCAAATTCCTCAGCCTTCCCACAGTCACCCTTAAGATGTTATAAATTATAATAGAAGTGGTTTCAATTCTTTTTTTCTGCAACAGTACAATAAAACTATTTTGTGATATGTAGTCTAATAATACATAGATTTTTTAAAGAAATGAAATCTGAAATGTCAATGACAGTGTATTTTTCTTCTATGAATATTAGAAATCTTAGCAAGTGTGGCTGATACTTTCAAATGGGACTCATATCCTACATAGGACATGTTGAAAATATCATTGCATTAATTTGGGGATGATGAAGACTTATTCCAGAGGTGGTATACCAGTTGTTCCCTAAATATTCTATTTGGATTACAGGTGATTGTCTAACATTTTAAAAAAATTGAAGTATATTCCAACATTTAAACATCTAGAGGTTTTCTTTAAAAAGGTGTGTTTTGTTGAGTATAGAAAATAGGCAATACAAGGTCTTTGTTCCTGCATTATACAATTTAATTTGGTCTAAATGAGTGACTGCCATCTTTAGCCAGGACACAAACTCTCTGGTCAACACAATCCACAGCACTCTCTATTGTCTAGTGGAACTGAGGTCATGTGTCAGTTGCCATTTATCATTGGGTTTGCATGATGGTTTGGATTTATTTTGGCTTATCCTTTTAATATGTACCCAGACAGCTTAAGGTATCCACCTAACTTCTGCAGTCATCTGCGATAGGGTATTGCAAGGCATTATATGACGGACTGGACTCAATTCAAGCTCTGGTACTTGTTCCCGAGGCCAGAAGGCAAGCCTTTCTTGCAAACTGCACAAGACTCAACACACTCCTACTGCTTCCAGGGAGCCTTTTGTGACTGCTGGTGCTCAGCTTTTCTTTATTTCCCTGACGCAGGGTTCCCCAGCAGCCAAAACCAATGACACCACTTGGTGAGAATTCACATTGTCGTTCAGTTGCTTGACTTAGAACAGATTTGTCTTTCTATGGGAGAAAAACCCTGAAGATGAAAATACTATCTCTTGGACTAGAAAGCCTGACCTCTCTCTGCTCACGGCTATTGGACATATATCCTATTCAATAGAGCGAATACTTTGAACCTGGGTTAAGCAGGGAAAAAAAACCAACAATTTAGGTTACCTTAATCAGCAAGGGAAACAGACGTTTCATTTCCTTTACTTTTTTTCAGACTGCGGCCAGGGCTTCCCTGGCAATAAAAGATCATACCAAATTGTTCTAAATTATGTAGATGATAGTTATTAATATAATCATCTTCCATAAGAAAACAGATGTCATAAAGCCAGCAATCCATGCCAGAGGAGCCCAGGAATGTTCCCCCTTAGCAGGGTGTCCGGCTAACCCGGGCACTTGCAAGTCATTCTTCCCTTCACAGCCTGAGGCTGAAGAGGTCACTTGGTTTGAGGAAATGGCTCCTCAACTCCTCCTACCCCCACTTTACCCACTAAGAAAACCAATGGCGCCTTTTATCAGTTTGGCAAAAAGACAAAGGGAATGTTTAATTCTGTACTTAAAATTCTTGGTTCCTACTGTCAGCATTCCCAGTTCTCAGAGAACACTGAATGGATATTTGAAGAGTTTTGTGAAACTGAGACTGAACAGTGGCAACGAGGAGGAAAAGATCCAAAATTAAAAGAACATTTAAAAATACACGCCCCCGTACATTCCACTCTCCTCACTTTTCTCTCCTCCTCAACCAAGTCATATTCAGCCCTTAGGAATATTCCCACAGGAGGGAGGTGATGTAATATCCTTAGACTGTCTGTGTTCCGGTCCCAATTCACCCTACCTAGCCATGAGGACTTGGGTAAGGAAGTGAACGGCTCCATGTCACAGTCCCCACAACAGTAAAGTGAAGTGAACAACAGTGCCAAGTTCTGGAACCTGTCATCTATGAAGGGCTCAATACATATAAACTACTATTATCATTTTAATTTTCTAAGGAAAGCACCTAATTACAACAGGATTTGCAATACAGAGTAACAGCTGCCAACTGGCAGACTGCTGACCCTAGACTTTCAAGCTAAGACTTTGCAGGGTGATAAAGTGAAGCTCTTCAGTAATTTCAAATGAGTGAAGTGTTCTCACTTGGCAAAACCGGGGCCTCTAGAAATCCAAAAGAAATTGAATTAGCACCTTCTTCATTAGCTCTCTCTCTTTTTTTCTTTTTGAGACAGAGTCTCACTCCATCACCCAGGCTGGAGTGCAATGGCGCGGTCTCAGCTCACTGCAACCTCCGCCTCCTGGATTCAAGCAATTCTCCTGCCTCAGCCTCCCAAGTAGCTGGGATTACAGGCGCATGCCACCATGCCCAGCAAATTTCTTTTTTGTATTTTTAGTAGAGATGGGGTTTCGCCATGTTGACCAGCCTAGTCTCGAACTCCTGACCCCAGGTGATCCACCCACCTCGGCCTCCCAAAGTGCTGGGATTACAGGCGTGAGCCACTGCATCTGGCCAATTCTATTTATTTATTTATTTATTTATTTTTTGAGATGGAGTCTTGCTCTGTCCCCCAGGCTAGAGTGCAATGGTGCAATCTTGGCTCACTGCAACCTCAGCCCCCTGGGCTCAAGCGATTCTCCTGCCTCAGTCTCCCGAGTAGCTGGGATTACAGGCACCTGCCAACACACGTAGCTAATTTTTATATTTTTAGTTGAGATGGGGTTTCACCATATTGGCCAGGCTGGTCTCGAACTCCTGACCTCAGGTGATGCACCCGCCTCGACCTCCCAGAGTGCTGGGATTACTGTTGTGAGCCACCGCGCCTGACCAATTATCTCTTTTAAAGAAGGATTTTTCTTCCTACATAGAAAATTTGTGTTTAAGGGGGATCTTGGGATGTCAAAATGGGCTCTGCCTTTTCAGTCTGAAAATATACTGATGTGATGTGTGACCATCTAAGAACATTGCTGCACTTGAAATGTGGTCTATAAATTATTTTATAGACTGGATAATGTAATCATCCTCAGATTAGAAGCCCAGAAGAGGCTGTATGAGGCCCTCTTTTCACAGAAGAGCCATCCAACTCCTGAGAGTTGAGAGACTATGACCAAAATCAAGTGAGGGGTAAAGATGGGGCTGGAATTCAAGTCTTTTGGCTTCCCATCAAATGAATTTTTCATCTCACCAAGCTAACTCTGACAGCTAGGTTGGATGACTATGCTGTTGGAAAGTGCTGGGCCTTGCAAGACTTTCTGATTCTAGCTCTTTCTGTGAGAGAGGATGAGCTTTAATAACTACACAAACACCCTATTTATTCTCGAGCAGCCTGTGATGCAGGGCCTTGGCCATACCTCCCGATGTGTCATCATTTCCACGGGAAGACCTACAAGGAGCAGGAATCCAACGTACAAGGACACAGTGAGGAGCAAAGAGGCATGAAAGTGGGTAAGAATTTCAGTGGTGGAAGTTCGGAAACACTGAATAATGAGAAACTTCTTTGAACACAATGATGTGGCACAGTCAGCTGTAAAACATCTTCTTCCTTTGTTAGCTTTCTTCCAAAGTGTCCCAGCAACAGGCTGGTGGTCAACTTTCATGGGGTTTCTCCAAAGACCTTCACGTGGTGTCTCATGGCAGACTGGGAAGAGATTCCTTGGAGATTGTCTAAGGAGAATAGAAGAAGCCTGGGCCAACAAAGCTATGAAAACCACAATTTCATTCATTCCTGAAGGTTTGCATTCACAAAAATTGCACAAATTGTTCTGCACATTGAAAAACAACACCAAAATTTTATCTTTAGAAAGGGAATATAATGACACAATTGGGGTTCCTTTAGCTTTCCAAAGAGTGCCTAACAGTAGTTTCCAAGAAAGTCATGAGCTAGCTTTTTTCTAATTGTGTACACAGTTGTGTTTGTGTAAATGTACACAACTGTATGCATGTACACAAACACACTCACCATTTAATAGTCAAAAGCCCTCTAAAATGGTAGGGGAAGGAAAGATCCATTTTCTAGTTCAAGTCATCAGTCTTAAAATTCACAGTTGGGAGACATTCTGCTACAATGAATTATGTAAAAAAATTATGATTCTTCCTCTCAACCTAATGTAGGAGAATTGCCTTCACCCACAAATGATCTTACGCTACACTAGAACTACTCAGTCAGCATCTTTAATTATCATTTCCCACCAGCCTCTAGGCCAGTGCTTCTCAAAGTTTAATGTGCATACGAATTGCCTGGAGATCTTATTAAATATGCTAATTCTGATTCAGGAGGTCTGGGGTGGGCCCTGAGATTCTACACTTCTTACAGTTGCCGAGTGATGCCACAACTCCCAGCCCATGGACTAAACTTTGAGTAGCAAGATTCTAGACCAAGCTCACTTAACACTGTTCTCTCACTAGGGCAAGAAGTGGGCTACAGCCAACTCTATGGCTGGGATGGTAGGCTTCTGTGAGGTGCCACACTCCCTGTGAATCTTCCCCTCATTCAGAGATACCTCCTTCTGTATCACCTTTCTTCCCTCTCTTCTGAATGCACTTGCAGTTGCAAACCTAAAGGAGACAGCCTGTTGCACTGGCCCAGGGAGAAAAGTATGCAAACCTGGGTTTGAATTTCATCAATACCACTTACAAGCCAGGTAATTCTCTCTGAGCCACATCTGTAATATGGAGCTAAGATACTGTGGTGTGATGATATATATTGGTTTTCAACCACAGTCTCTGGCTCATAACTCCCATATCCTTTGTTACAGTCTTTTGTTATAATGTTGATTGTGTGAGGCCTCAGGGACAGGTCTCTGATCTTCTCCTGCCCTACGGTCACCTGCTCCAAAGCAGGACTCTACTCTTTCCCCACCTTTCTGATTGTAGGTCTTAAGACCCTCCTCAGAGAGAGTCCCATCCTATACTCTGAAGGGAGAGAATGCTAATATCATGACGCTTCCATAAAAACCCAAGAAGGCTGGGTTCAGAGCTGAATATGCAGAGGTTCCTGGAGAATGGTGCCCCAGGGAGGGCATGGAAGCTCCGCTCCCCTTCCTCCACACTTAACCGTAAACATCTCCTCATCTGTATCCTTTGCAATATCCTCTATAATAAACTGGTAAACATGTTTTCCTGAGTTCTTTGGACTACTTCAGCAAATTAACTGAACCCAAAGAGAGGTTGGTGGGACCCTCAACTTGAAGCTGGTTGGCCAGACATTCTGGAGGCCTGGACTTGCAACTGGTGTCTGAAAGCATGGGGGGCAGTCGTGGGGACTGAGCCTTCAACCTGTGGGATCTGACAATATCTCCAGGTAAACAGTATCAGAATTGAATGGAAGGGTACCCAGATGGTGTCTGCTGCTTGGTGTGTGGGAAAAACTCCCACGCATGTGGTCACAGAAGTCTTCTGTGTTGATTATTGTTGTGGTGGTATGTATGCAGAGGGAAAACTCAGTTTGTGAGAATTTTTCCCAAAGTAGAAACCCACCCCTGAGCTCGTTATGGTAGATAAATGAGAGAATGTACAGCACCCAGAACAGTGCCTTGTACGCAACCGTTCAACAAACAGCAGCACCCTCTTTGCTTTCTTTTCAAGTATCATGCCCCAAGTCAGTTCTTCATCCATGGTCCCAGCAAGACAGACTTGAGGGCATAGCTTATAATACCTATAGCATGTAGTAAAAGTCCTATGGCACTGGCAGTTAGAAGGCAAGGTACAATCTTCCTTTCTTGGCAGTAAGTTATAAAACCTTTACCATGTTTTGTTGTCTTCTGTCATCACTCCTAAATTGGTATTATTTGGCATTGTCAATTAATTAACTAACACATTTTACTGAGCCCCTATTATGTGCCAGACAATGAATCAAAAATACAGATGAAATCTCCAAATGCAACCAGCTCCCAGATTAGCTGGAGTTTAGGTAGAAAAACTCTGGATAATTGATTAAAAGGTCGCATTTTCTTCTTTCCTTTTTTTTCGAGACATTGTCTTGTTCTGTCACCCAGGCTAGAATGCAATGGTGTGAACTCTGCTCACTGCAACCTCCACCTCCCGGGTTCAAGAAATTCTCCTGCCTCAGCCTCCTGAGTAGCTGGAATTACAGGCATGTAGCGCCACGCTGGCTAATTTTTGTATTTTTAGTAGAGATGAGGTTTCAGCATGTTGGCCAGGCTGGTCTCAAACTCCTTACCTCAAGTGATCCACCCACCTTGGCCTCGTGCTGGGATTGTAGGCATGTTGCATTTTCATTCTAAGATTTGGTGTTCTACAGATAGGACCTTCGTAACAGCAAAGTTATGGCAATATGGTAGAGTTGGCATAATAAAATTAGTTCGACATACAGGCAAAAGAAATGATGGTCTGGACATCACTGGGCAGAGTTTTTATTCTTCTAAGTTCGTCAGTTACTGGTAGAAGGATCGTGCTAGAATGCTCAAGTTTCTCATCTCATCCCTGATGCTGCATTCAGAAGCAAACACCACACCTGCCAACATTCTAAAGGTGGTTTTCTTGTTGGAGAATTCAAAGTGAAGGTGACAGCAGATAAGTAAAGACATTTACCTAGAAAATGGTCACTCCTCACTTTTAAAAATGAGTCCGGTAAATGAAAAAATGTTAGATTTACAAATTGAATAGAAAAAACACTGTATAAGAAGGTTTTCTGGCTAAATGAATGAAAGGTATCCGTCTGTGGCTTAATCACATTCAATTGAATAACGGTTGTTAGCTAAATTTGATTTTCCTGTCAAAATTGTAACCATGTTGCAAACTGACTTTAAAAGAATAACTAGAGCCAGAGTGGAGTAGTGAGAACTTAATACACAAAGCTCGGGTAACAAGGAATTCATTTAACCATCCATGTCTTGACCTCTTTCTAACCCAAAGTACAAAACTTGGCAGGAAGCAGATGAGGAAGTCATTAATATGTGGAAAAGGATCTCTCAAAGGCACACCAAGACCCTGTGCCTTTCACTGATGAAAATCAAAAGGAATTGTACAAATATTTACCACAAGAAAATAATTCTAAAAGCTGAAGGATTTCCACAGTTGACACAGAGCTCTGTATTACTACCTAGGCAAAGTTTCTGGTTAGTACAGGCTCCCGTTCTGTTCTGAAAGTGAGTTGTAGAGGTCAGAGTTCAAGGACTGACCGTGAGCTTTTTAAAAAGATAATCAACAGCTTTGTGTGTGTGTGTGTGTGTGTGTGTGTGGCATTTCTACTTAAAGATGCAAAAAGACCTGATGAAAACTGTTTGGTTGTGATTCAATGTTTTTTCTTCCTTATTTGGGTCTTGATCAAATCAACTGTAAATTTGAATATGGACTCAATATTATATAACATTAAAGAATTAATTTTCTTTTGGTTTGATCATGGCATTATAGTTATATAAACATATTTAAAAATATGTACATTGAAGTATTTAGTGTTGAGACGATATAATGTCTGAGATTTTCATTAAAATACTTCGGCAAAATAAAAAAATGTGTGTGTGTGTTGGCAGGAGGGGTAGGTGAAACAACGATGGTAAAATGTTGATGGTCATTGAAGCTGAATGATGGGTTCACTGGAGCACTGCACTTTCTCTCAACTCAAGTATTTTTGGAAATTTTCACAATAAAAGATTAAAAATCCAAAACCACAAAAAATAGGGTTTCTTAAAAAGCACTAACAATAGTTTACACAACAATACTGATTCTTGCCGTGAAATGCAGAGAATAGGTGCAAAAACCCAAGAGCAGTAATTAATGGCCAATCTTATGTGCATTCCTTTAAGCACAAGCAACTGTCATAAACATCTTAATTTAAAGAGTTGGGGTTTGGGGAATCATGGCACTGCAAAAAGCTACGTCCTGCTGCTGCTCCACAGAACTGGTACATATCAGACCCTTAAATTTTTAAACACAGCTTTCATGTTTTTGAGAGCTGAAAAACCTTTGAAAAGTCAGCTTGTTAGGAAATTCACCTTGTAGACTCCTACTTCAAGGGTTGGTGGAGGTGCCTGTGTACCGGAAAAATTGATGTGGGGGTGTGGGTGGAGGTTCACAGGTAAAATAAACGTGTTGTATGCTTCAGAAGAAGCTAGCTTCCTCTAAATATACGGGGCGTAGCTACATTGCAGTGGTGCCTTTCAGCAATGCAAAATATACCACCTGGCTAGAGAGGTATTTCAAGTCTACAAAGCCCCACCTCCCAGCCTTTATTGTTCCTTTTCCAGTCTTTGTCATAAAATAGAAAGAGGCAGCATTCTGAAGACGGAAGAAGCACTAAACAGGAAGCAGGAGCCTAAAACTGAGTTTCTCATACTGTTGGGTGTTACTGTAAACACTAGGCCATGACCTGCCCTAGGTGCTTCTTCTGTGACATAGGATCAGCATCTCACACCCAGGAAGGTCTCTTGAATCCCTTAGGGCCTAACACACCTGAATACATGGGCCGTGATATGGGAGCTAGTCTGATGCCTCCATCACCCCACAAGCTGTAGTCCTCTCCCTGACGGCAAGACAGCATGCAAGAGTCCTATTCGCGTTGTAAAGTTTAATGCGAGCAGAAAGAGGCAGATGATAGCTAACATAATCTAAGTTAACCACTGAAAAACCCAAACTCTCCAATAAAAATACTGGAATGGACCCAGTTACCTTTTATCAAGGGTACATTTAACCATCCTCATTGGTGGCTACTTCCATTCATGGTCACGCCCTTCCCTCTTCCCTCAGGAACTCCGTATTTGTGTGTAAATAAGGACCTGTTGTGGTATTCTGGGTGCTGATGGTTGCCCAGGAACTTAGGGACACCTGTGTGCAGGGCTGCACTTGACAAGAAACAAAGTTGCCGGCAGCACAGGACAAGGCCTCCTATTAATTTCTCGAATCGATCCTGGCAGTGATTATCTGGGCCAGGAAAGAACAGGTCTTTGTTCATAGCACCAGATTTGAATTTTTTAAAACAACACTCTCTATTGCCCGTAAGAATGACTAATAACGGGCGGCTGTAATTTCCCAGAGTTTGTGGGTATGACTTCTTCAGCTTTCCTTGCATTTGAATTTGCCATATTTCGTCTGGGGGCTTCCTAGGGCTTTCAAGCACAATGTAACCAAAACCCCCAGCCAGCTCTCGGTTCAGCCTGGAGAACTTTGTGGTACTCTCGAACTTACTGCTTCCTGCCCCCACACCTGAGAGTCTCCCCGCGCACTGTTTTCCCTGCATCATCCACCATCAATCAAACAAACAGAGAAACACAGAAACCTCAGTTCTCAACTGCAATCAATACAACCTCCTTTCCTGGGGTAGCGCTGCCTTCGTTTTAAAGGTCATGGAATGAGTCAGGGGCAGAAGAGAGAAACAGAGGCCGTGGGTTCTTTGACTCCACATCTCGCGGAGAGATCGGTGGATCCAGAAAAATGACCTCATTAAGCTGCACCAATTGCCGGGCGGGGAGAGCAGTCCAAATTAACAAAAAATCAGAGTGATTAGAAGACAGTTTTGTTATTTTACACATGGTCTCAAGAGCTAGACAAATAAATTTGCATAGTGTATGTTCTAAGTCACAAATAGATAAGAGGAAATTGAAACCACAATAGCCAAGCACCTCCCTGAGGAGACCAAGGCTGGGCTTCCATTACAATAATATTCTTATTTATGCTTTCTCATGCACATTATTTAAGTATATATTTATTTACTCATACAGACCAGATTTGTTGAGTACTGCTATGTGGAATTCTCAGTATGAAGTGCTGTGGGGCAGGCAGACCTGGGTACCCTCAAAGAGCTTGGTAAATAGCTATTTCTTAACTGCTAGTAAACAAGTTGCTCTTCTAGTAAGAAAAAATAATGGCTGAAAACTTATTTACACCTTCAATACACAAGGCTATTTTGCACAAACCAGATATAGGAAACATTTATATACGGAGCTTTTCTAAAACAGATAAAATCAGGGCTCAGTCTTCTTTATGAAAACAAAAAGCAAAACACTTTGCAATTTGAGCAAAGATTATTTCTGCAGAGGGTCGTCTCTAGTAAGAGATACCTGCTCCTCAGACCAAGTCTGTCTCTTTCAGGGCCATTCCTTACTGGATGGTGATTCATTTCACTCAAGGACTCACCCTAGACAGCGTGCAACCAACCCTTTAGAAACACATCAATTGTTTAAACAAACTATGCCTGTATTCATTTGCTTAGCAAATCATTTTGTCACAGATTTAGCCCAGCCAGAGTCTAAATGATCACAATTACTGAAACTATACCAATACCTTTTCTACTGAAAACCTATCAAAGAAATAACATCAGTTCACATTATCATTATTGATTCTTGCCCTTTTCTCCCTTAACTCCATTCTCTTCCCTTTCAGTTTGTTATTTATTTTCTTATGTTCTGAATTTCAAGAAGACTTCCATGTGTTATCAACATATGGTACATCATTCACATAAGTACATAAAATTCTCTACATGTCATTAAAGAACTGAGCTTGTGTTCCAGTGAGCAAAACTGAAGAGGAAATAAAATCACAAAGATAACCCCACAAATTAAGGTGCAGCTAAAATAGCAGTACCCTTCCCCCATCACTCACTGCACTATTTCTTAGAACTTTTATCTTTACATATGTACCAATAAACAGAGTGTTTCTGTTCTGCCTTATTTGTGTAGAGGACTTACATGCGGCTCTCTGACCTTCCTCTGGCTCTGATTAGCCCCTGAGGGATGTGGATCACCCACATGCAACAGGCTGCTGACACCAGCAGAAAGCTGTCTTTCAGAAGAATCAAGAGACCCACCTAAGGACATCATGTCCACCTGCTCTTCCGTGGTTCAGCTGACTTCCCTGGACTTGCTTTCTTGTTGCCCTGACCTGTGCTCCATGCCAGATCTCACAAACAAGGCTGGACTCTGCTTATTCCTGGCCAGTCTTGTCCTGTAGTCATCCAAGAAAAATGCTGGAAAGGAGGACCACAACCTTAGCCATTGGAGACCCTGTCATTCTGATGAACATTTCCAACACAAGATGTGAAGACCCTCCTTCCCATTTCTCATCCTTCCCTCTCCATGTCTCACAGACACCGAGTCTATTTCCCAGAGAAGTGGTCAGGGTGCAGTGAGTCGGGCAGCCAAAGTAATCCTGCAGGTGAGCACGTTGCCACTGACCCTTGAGTTTAACTTCTTACCAGATCTCTGCAAAGATAGAAAAAAACTAGCTTGCAAGAAACCCCAGCTCTCTGGATGATCTGTCCTTAAGCTGCTGAGATTTTCAAGGGCATGCGGATAGTTGAACTTCACTTATTTTCAATAATTATAATAATACATAAGAATTTTATGTATTATTTAAATAATAAATAGGGACTCCTTATCCAAGAAAGATATTGTCAAAACTAGATTTTATAAAAAGGCTAACCGTTATACATAAATGAATGGCTTAACATATACAGTTTATTTTAGCGATAGCAGCTACCCTTAGTTTCGATGCGCATGTAGGTTGAAAAAGGTTTGCTGAAAGAGAAAAATAGACTGTTTATTATCTCAAAACTGGTTGAGATTGACAAATGTGATCCTATCAAAACCATTCCCCCCCGACTCACATAAAATGGCCATGTTCTTTGAAAATTTGTGGAAAATAACTTTTTTTTTTTTTTTTGAAAATTATTCCCCTCAGGGCACCTCAGGCACAGGGAAA
The DNA here is from genome assembly GCF_006542625.1 of Nomascus leucogenys. Lineage (NCBI taxonomy): Eukaryota > Metazoa > Chordata > Mammalia > Primates > Hylobatidae > Nomascus > Nomascus leucogenys. The sequence continues at coordinate 79,960,759 of NC_044386.1, forward strand.
AAGCAAAGGAGAAACTAAGTTAAACTAGTTGAGTACTTTCTTAGTGAAATGATTTAAAAGATCAAATCCCCCTAAATAAAATAAACAATAGATTATCTGCAAATAATCCTTCCCGGAGGTTTTCACACCAAAAGAAATATGGAATAAACTCATGAGACTTATCAGGGTCAGAGTTATGACTCTAGCCAGGAGTACACACAACTCCATCCATCCATCCTGCCATCCACACATCCATTTATTCATCTATTCAAATAACAAATCAAGAAGTATTTATTGAGCGCTTACTACATGCAAGATCTTGCTCTTGGGGCTTGGAGGCTACAAGAAGGACCAAGGCAAGCTCTCAATCCACAAGGAGGGTGAGAGAAAGGAAAAAGTTTGGAGTATGTGCAGTTGTGTAGAGGTTTCTTCAGCTCACCAGAGACCAGATGGATCTGTGTGGCACGGTCAACTCTGTAGCCCTTGACCTTGTCTTAGAGAAACTAAGTGCTTGAGGTAAAGATGTTAATTCCCTTAAGGCTTAGCAAATGTACCAAATCTGATAGCGTGCACTCTGTATACTGACTTTACCTCTGGCTTCATGTTATGACTTTTCCTACCTTTGTTTTCTTTCCACCCTGATTTATTCATGAATTTTTTTCTTGGATACTCTATGTGGTATTATAAGCCACCTCAAATCCTCTTGGGAAATAAAGGGGTCTAAATTCTTAAAGGATAAATACAATTACCCTACTAGATCACTAACAATGATAACAAGGATGGTAATTCTTACTATCACAGGTAACTTTCATTGAGGGCTCCTATGTGTTGAGTACTGTTCCAAGCACTTTACATGTATTTTCTTGTTTATTCTTTACAATAATCTTTTGAGATTGTTACAATTATTATCCCTATCATAGTAAAGGAAAACAAAGCACAGAGAGGTTACGTAATATGCTAGTATGTGGTGGAACCAAGATTTGAACCCATACACTTTGAGTGTGGAGCGGCTCCTTGTGTTTTATCCAGGTGTTCGGGCTCTCCAGGTCTCCTGATGGGACAGAAGCCCATTGCTTCCTGGTCGGACTCAGTAGCTTTCCCTATTGTTTGACTTTAGGACTGCGATGCTGTGTCCTACCTAGTCTTAGGGAACTCCTTGAATATTGGCCCCATCTTCTCTGATGCTGTGGCCGGTATAATAGGAGCTCCCATATCTGAGCACTGTGTCTCTGGAGAGCGAGCTCCTTAAGAAAAGAGTGTGTCCTGCTCACTTTCTAATTTTGAGTACCTGGAGGCCTACATGAGCCATAGCAGGTGTTTAAGAAAGGCTGGTGTGGGTTGACTGAATGAATGAGGGTCCCACCACTTTCCGGTGAATACTGTGCCTGAGATCCTCTGGCCACCCTCCCACAGAGGCACTCCCAGGTCCTGGCTCCCTCCTCCCCGCTCCTCACACTGGGCCCTTCATGATAGCTCTGTAGCTTCATCTGCCTGTGTTTGGCGAGTTCTACCTGTCTAGGTGATGCTTCTAAAATTAAACAACTATTAATCTGTGAATGGTAAACCATATGCATTCAGATTTTATCAAAGCAGAAAGAAAGCACATTTTACAAGGAAAAAGGTCTTTCCGATTAGTGATTATAAAATTGACTTAATTTCAGTCTAATTTACCATATTCAGGAGTGCCACATTCAGAATTGGAACGGGCACTTTTAATTATCTTACGAGTTCAGGCATTTCAATGTCTTCTTTTCCCCCGATTCAGCTTAGCACAATGCCAGCACCCCTCTCTTTCCCACTCTCACATGAGTCTTTCTCCGTATTTTCTGTGCTCTTATTACCTGGACTATTTACTTGCTGATTAATCATGTGTAACTTAGTGATATGCATCATGGTGCTCAATTGTTATTTAATTCCTGCTTTGTTAGTTCATGGCACCCATGTTTCTATCTCCCATGGAAATTTTTTTTTAATTTTTATGAGTACATAGTAGGTGTTTATATTTAGGGGGTAGATGAGATGCTTTGATACAGGCATGCAATAAGTAATAATCACATCATGGAAAATGGGGTGTCCACCCCCTCAAGCATTTATCCTTTGTGTTACAAACAATCCAATTATAATCTTAGTTCTTTTAAAATATACAATTAAATTATTTTGATCTTAGTCACCCTGTTGTGCTATGAAATACTGTTTTATTCTTTCTATTCTTTTTTGTACCCCCTCCCATGGAAATTTCCTGACAAGAGATCATTGTGACTTGTGCCTCTTGGGGTCTAGTCACTTCAGAACTGGTCCATGGTGCTTCAGTAAAGGCCGTGAAATTTCATCAAAGACTATGTCCCTCAAATAAACCTAATTAAATGTCCTCCACTGGGTCATTCATACAAGTGAAGTGGAGGGGAGGCCATATAGAGCAGTCTCCAGGCAGAATTCTGGTCAGAATTGTAGAAATTCTGGTCACAAGGTAAAGGCAAGAAAGGCAAGGGGTGAATGGTAGTGGTGGTGGTTTGGGGGGCACACATTTTTTGAATCACCACATCAACTAGGCACTAGGCTAAATGATCTACACACCTGATTTCACTTAATCATCTGCATAACCCTCAGATGTTGACGTAATGCTGCCTCCCCTTCTACCCATAATTAAGGCCATATAGCTATTAGGTAATGGGGTTGGGGTGTGACTCCAGGTTTACCTGACTCTAAAATGATACTGTTTCCCCTATATTGCTTCCAGAGTCACCTTCACTTTTCACTGCATGCACTGTCCAGAATCCCCCTTCAAGCTCAGAATGAAGGAAATGAAGGTTAATGAGAGGTCATGCTGGCAAGTCTAAGAAACGAATGGGGTCAGGACCAATGGAGAAGGAAAGCGGAAATGTCTACGTTCTTTGTTGTCTCGGGATTGCAAAAACAAAGGAGGCAAATGGTTCTAAGCAGGTCAGTAAAGGCCAGTGTTGAGCACCTACTGTGTGCAAGGCAGTTTGCCACGGCACAGGGCACAAACAGAATTGGGACAAGGTCATATTACCCAGGCTCCAGCTTATGTGAAAGCCAGCTGGGCCAGCAGGACTCGTTTCCCTTTCGTTGCTGCTGGAAAGTCAGCAGCCAATCATCTCTTGAAAGACCAAACCAAGGTAGTTCCTCAGCCTTGCTTTGCGTAGGCCCCGCCTACAGCCTCGTCTGCACGTGTCTCCCGTGGGACTGCAGACGCGCCACTGTGTCTAGGGGCCGGCGGGTATGCGGGGAGACGAAATCAGACTTCAGGCAAGCAGGGGGTTAATAGCTCATAAAATAAAACCCTCTAACACAAAAATGTTATTTTAATTGTATTACATTGAGGAGCCCTGAGGGTCGTGGGGTAGATAATCAAAAAGGACAAGGAGGAAATTAAAAAAGGGAAGAAGGCAATCAAAAAGGCCATTTAGGAGAGGCCCTTAATCCTCAATAGAAAGAACACTAATTATACTACAGAATCTCCTTATAATTAACCCTGATATAAAGTGTTTTTTGAGCAGTAATAACTTTCACATTCACAATCATTTTGGTCGCAAACTCCTCTGAACGCCTCACAAACAGCAGCTCACACAGGTTTGCTGGTTTTTGTCCCCAGCAAGCCCGGGGATTACACTGCTGTTCATAACCAAAAAGACACATATTTCTGCCCTCAGCTGAGTCCACTGCTTCACTGAACTCACCCATTGCTTTCATTTTTTTTTTGTTTTGTTTTGTTTTTTGGCAAGAATAGCTCAAAAGTCAACCGTACTTGTGCTTCCTTCCCCTTATTTGCAATTACTTCCCTGTGCTCGTTTTTAACTTTTAATATGACTTGGAATATCCCATGGTTGCAAAACCCACTGAATTCCCAACATACCTTCCTTAGTGAACAGACCCCTGCTTAGATTTACCTACACTCCTAGGGCACACATTGCTGTAATAGTTCTTAACGTTTCCAGACAAAAGCAAGGATTCAGATGGACTCTGCTCAAATCCCATCCAAAATAAGAGCCTCACATTCCTCTCTCTGACAGCTGATCCCTTATGAACCAAAGCTCCAAATTGTCAACTAGAAAATTTTAGGCACAGAACAGAACAAGGAAAGAATGCAGACAGTTACAGATTTCAGGGGTCCCAGGGTATCTGGAGGCAAAGGAACTGGGACCAGTGCACGAAGGGAGAACGGCCTGGAACAGGTTGTTTGGGATTTAAAAAAATGGCATGAAAGTGAAAAGAATCTGTCCCTGTCCTTACATGAACCGGCCATCGCTCTTATCCCACCTAGTAAGAGAAGGAGCAGGATCTCAGATCCCATGAGATACCTGGGGAAATAGTTTCAATGGGGCACCTGCCTGCCAAGTGAAACTCTAGGAGAGGTTCACCGGCACTCACTCCTGACATTCACAGCGCTCTGAAGGCATTCGTCTCCTCTGAATGCACTCCTGGACCTGGCTTCACCTCCTCCTGGCAAATACACAGCGGACTTATCTGAAAGGTCTGCCTGCTCACAATGGGCTACATCCCCACTTTAACTCGGAGACTGGGACACCAGGGTTTGTGAAACATTCAGTCTAGTATTTTTCCTCTGTAACAAAAGAACAAATGCCAAAGGAATTTTTCCATTTTTCCTTGCATGTTATTGGAACTAAAAACCTTACTTCTACTTCCCATCCGGGTGACTAGTCTTCATGTAGAATTTAACAAGATAAGAAGATGCTTCCTTTTTTGCTTTTTATTTATTTATCTTTTTAGAATCAGGTCTCATTGTGTCACCCAGGCTAAAATACTTTTTTGCTTTGTAAACAGAATCCATAACCAAGAGACAAATATTCTCTTACCATTCAACAATATTAAGTATCTGCAATATACCCACCCTCCCAACTCCCCCTTGGACCTAGGCAAAACAGGACAGGAATTAAGTTGACCCTGCTTGTGTAGGGACTAGGTTGCTCCTCTTCAGTTATCTATTCAGTTGAATAGCAAGTTACAGCTCTTTAACACAGAAAAACATAGGACATTAGTTCATTTCCACTTAAAAATATCCCTACTAAATAAATCATCATTTGTTTCATCCAAAATACCTATAGAGACACACAATTCACTTATAAAGGTGAATGAGTGGATTAAAAATGAAGAAAAGGTTATAAGTTTCCCATTTAAAAAATATTATAAGAAAAATACATTTACCAGTAAAATACACTAAAAGGATCTGGAGGAACATCCCTGCTCCATTCATTAATGCAACGAGTATATGCCAAGTGCTATTCATTTCTCAACACCTAAAGGTGAGCCAGGCACAGATCCTGCCCTAAAAAAACTTAAAGTGTAGTAGGGGAGGTAACTCACATTTACATATAATTCAACTGCAAGTCAGAGTGCGAAAAGTACTATAAGAAAGGTGCAGATTTTTAAAAACTTTACACAATAATAAAATTATAATATAAATGTAAGATATTATTAATTGAATCTGGTAGAGGTCTCCCCTTGAGTTATCCCATCTGAACACAGAGCTAATATTTTGTTATATCCATAGGCGGGATATTTACAACTCCCTTTGTTGGGGTTTTATTCTAGGTGTAATTACCACTAGCAGGACAGCAGCTGGAAGCCAATAGGAAAGGCTGAAGCTGATGCTGATCTTTACCTCCCAGTTTTTGGTGTCCCTTGCTTTGAGAAGGCGGGCCCCAACACTGGGCTCCCTCTCACATCCTCCCACCCCACCCCATATTCTGAGTTCCTCCCACCTCTTTCATCACTCTGTTCTGCTCCATCAAAACTTCATTGCCAAAGAGCCTCATGGATGCCACTAAAGAGGACAACACAATAATGGGAAATGCTCAATCTCTTGATCACTTTCCTTACTCCAACCTCCAATGATACATATTTTAACAGAGTGTCCTGGAGATGAGTCTTTAGCCAAAAGAAGCTCCATCTTAGCAGAAGTGGAGACAACAGAGTCAGGAGTCCTGGATTCTGGTCCCAGATTAGTCACTCAATATAGTACCCTTGGACAAATCCATTCATGTACCTGAGCCTCCATTTTCTCCATTGTTAGAATTCACCAATAGCAGACTCCCAATGTTCTGAGTATGTAATATGCAATATAAAGCTCTCATGAATTATGCAAATACATTTAAATACAATCATGAGAGGGAATTTTAGTGAGGTGCAAGGGATCTTTTTGACAGGAACCCTGTCTGTACTACCTTGGGTAGGGTAGGTTTGTCCTGAGGCAAGACCTGTGCCAACAAATGGCATTGAATCCAACCCACCTGGATTGTAATCATTTATACAGTTGTTAGTTGATTTCTTCTTCTGTGCATTAAATCTAAAATATGAAGTCTAATCCAACTTATACTTTATGTAGTCAGGGTTAGGGATGGTATTTTCTATGTAATATCTTATTACTTCTCTGCTTTAAGACTAGTTGTGGACAATAGATTTAGTTTTTTTAAAAATTGCTAGATTCCTTCTTTTCTGGTTCCATTTCTGGAAATAGCAACACTAGCAGCACTGAATCAAAGTGGTCCTTGTCACGACTTGTCCCTTGTCCCTTTTTACATTCATCTCCTGTTACTCTAGCACAAATAAAACCATGAACAAGAGTAAACAGCGCATGTTGGGGAAGCAATTTTTAAAAGTAGACCTTGGTATCACTTTTAAATAGCCCACAGCTCCAAATGAGGCTGCAAGCATCTTGTCTTCCTTCAGTTGACTGCAGGAGAAGATCTGTACTAGATAATGCTGGAAGGTCTTCCTCTATACAGGAAGACGGCTTTCCTCCCACATGGTTTCAGGTGTGCACACATGACCCTCGGACGTGACTGTTAGCAGCTGGAAACTTTGAGGTTACCAAGGACCGTAGGAAATGCCATTCTTCTCATTCTGAAGAACTGAATTTGGCCAAATGGTCTTAACCTTTTATAGCCTGATTTCTTTTGTGGTTGTCGTATCGTCCAATTAATTTAAACCAACCATTCCTTCTTTAAAATATAGAAATAATACATGCTGGCTGGAAAAATCTTAAAAAATACAGTAGTATGTAGAATACAAATCAAAGGAGCTTTTCACTTCCCCTGCGTTCCTTAATCCCTCTCTTCTCTTTTGAGGTCAAACTTTTAACTGTAACATTTCCTAGGCTACTTTCTGTGCTTTAAATATATGCTTAAATACAGATGCATGTATGTGTGTGCTCACTTGTATTTCTCTTTGCATGTTTTCCTGTGATCATTTCATTTTACTTAATACTATATCATGGATTCATTTCCAAGTCAATATATCTATATTTGGTTACTTTCTAACACTGTTTAGTATTTACAAGGAATAAATAGAAAGGTATATTACAATATGAAAACTTTATGTCTCAACAAAATCTCAGTGAGCTATTCATATAGGAAAAGAATGTTTTTTTTTTTTTGACAGACAGGACAGTATTTTCATTGCTTCTTTTTAAAAATACTTTTATTTTAAGTCCAGGGATACACCTGGTTTGTTACATACGTAAACATGTGTCAAGGGGGTTGTTGTACAGAATATTTCATCACTCAGGTATTAAGCCTGATATCCCTTAGTTATTCTTCCTAATCTTCTCCTTCCTCCCACCTTCATTGCTTCTTAATAATAATCTGTCATATACTGAGGCTAACCCAGTAAGCAGGAAAGCAGCTCAGTATCTTTAACTCAAGAAACTTGTGAACTCTGGTGAGCCATATGGAGTAAACAACTATCAGTGATGGTGGATAAGGTCATTTAAGCAGGCGTGTCTAGAAAAGAATGATGCCCCAAACCCCCAAACAATACACTTGAATTTCACCAATAAAAATTCATTCCTTTGGTCTAAACATGGCCAATACTAAGCATTCTCTTTAAACATGCATATGTGTTTGGAACAAGCAACAATTCAGTTTGTGGGATGCTTTCCTTTCCAGAAACCATGATTCAATCTGAAAACACTGAATGTTTCTGGTGAAAGATGATTCTAACACTGGGAATAGGGAGACACAAAATAGAGAAGAGGTACTGAAAGAAGAAAACAGAAAAAAGTCAAAACAGCAAGGATTCCAAATTAGCTGAAGAATCAGTCCCCTGCCTAGAGATGGCCCCAAATGCTAAGAGGAAAAGTTAACTTCAGGTGAATAACATTAGAATTTTTTAGAAAGGTAAGTGGTTTCTTTGGTGAACTAGAACAGAGGAGGCAAGTAGAGCAAGCACACCAACACACCCACTCCTTGTTTACAGCAGACATCACTAATCTATTGTGGCATTCTTGGTACTCCAGGCAGCCACTACCAATTGACTGCTGTTAGTGCCCAAAATGAAATACAGTTTGTCATTTAGTCATGGGAGTCATCATCTCCATTATTAGCAACCATGAGTTTGAATTTCACAAGTAGACATGAATTGCATAAGCTTAAAGTTGCTGTCAGGGTTCTTTTTCAGCCAAGTATCTGCAGAGGAGGACACGTCCCAGGGAAAACAGGAGGTCTCTATTAGTTAATGAATTAGGATCCTGCCATACCAGACTAGAAGCTCCGAATAGGCAAAGGGAGAGCATTGAGTATCCAGCCTCTTAGAGGCTGAGATGAATGGTCATCTAAATCAGCTGTGCTGTGGAATAGGATGCATCTCTAGCAGACGCTGGGTACACAGAGTTTTCAAGAATATAAAAAAGACGTTGCCTTAAAATGTCTTGTTTGGATAGGGCCATTTCTGCATATACACCCCCAAATTAGATTATTTTTAAAAGGTTCTATTATCTAAAAATACTATGTAACATTTTAAAATATAGTAACCATCAAGGAAAACAGAGACTGAATCTAACAGGAAGAGGATGTGAGTGTCAAATTGTTGGATTATATAAGATGGAAAGGTAGGTGCGGGTGAGCCAGCACCTTCCAGATTCCTGAGAGGCAGCAAAGTCAGGGTGCCTGTGCAGAAGTCAGGCCAAAGCTTTTCTCTCTGTGGGAAGTCTTCAGCAAACAGCCAGTTCCCCGAGCTCAGGACATACCACATCTACCACCACATTTCAGGAGGCTTACTTGGAGTTTCAGTGTAGAAGTTGTCATCAAAAAAATTAAGCAAATTAATCTAGAAAGCCTTAACCTGATTTGGCCAGCTTAGTTCAACTGTGTCAGAGGGAGGCTGAGCAAGCCCTTCCAGCTTGTCTGAGATGTGATAATCATTCTCATTCTCTCTCCCTCTTAATCACTCGTACATATCCACCCATGGACACACACACGTGTACATAACCAACACACGAACACTTACACAACCCTACATACCCTGACACATGAACAGTTAAACACACTTACAATCACACATACTCACACCTACATACACTCACATACTTACAGCTACACACACACACGTGTGACTATCCTGTTATCACCCTTCAGAGATGCAGATTCAAATATTGCCCCATCCCCCATCATAGTATTTTCCTTCAAAACAAAAACTACTTTCTTTTGACAGAAATCTCCATCTTTGAAAGGGACAGTCTCATAAACATTAGGCCTTGGGGACTGTGTAGAAAATAAGCACACACCTGCTCTGCGGCCGGCCCCTTTATTGCCAAGATGACATTAGCCTGCTCCTCTGGAGGAATTCTGGCTCAGAACTTTGATAAGTTGGAGACTGAATTATGCTTCTTAGGAGTTCCCTAAATTTGGAAATGGAGCTAAATAAGGAAATGCATTAGCCAATGTCCTTCTCAAACTCCTCCCCTACTCATATTTCAATCTTTTTCCCCTGCTTTCTTGGGGTGATTTCTTTGAATTAGTAAAAACTACCAACTGTAGAGGCCAAAAATGAGGCACAATATTGAGAAGGGAATAAGGACAGTGGAGGACACAAATGCCAATCTTACATATGAGTATGACCAGTCTGTGTGGGTAAATCCCCAGGGCACGCAGTTTTTGCATGGGCCGAGCCAACTCATGTCATGGCAGATTCCAATGAAGAGTGAGCAGTGTTACTGTGAGATACCAAGGAAATAACACACTTTGACATGAGATCTTTAGATTTTAATTAAAATGCAAATATTAATGTTGTCAATATTGGGGGATTAGAGAGGATATTCCCCATGAATAAGTACTGAGGAAGAAAAAAGACCAGATCTGAAAGTTAAACTGTATGACCTCCCATAAAAGGGGATGGCAGAGACATGCAAAGCCACTTTATGGAGCTTCTGGAAGGCAAAATTTGACTGGAAGCTGCCTGAATTTACAAATCCATCAGAAGGAGGTATGATAATCAAGCATGGCCATGGAAGCAGTGAGAATGGAGAGTTATGGAAACAAACATGGGCAATGGCCTGCTAGCATTTTTCAGGCCTAAGGACCCAATCAGTTGTTTCCAGTGGCTGGGAAGCTGAGTTGCCCAACTTACGTGTATCCAACTATCTGCACACAGATGAGCAGTTAGAATGGGGCAGAGAGAGAGATAGAGAGAGAGAGAGAGAAAGAGAGAGGACTGAGATGGGAATGAGGAAGCGAATAAGAAATGAAAGAGGGCAACAGAGTGGGAGGAGAGAGACTGAGAGTGAGATGGAGATGAGAGAGGTGACTCTTAATCCTTCAACAGCCTCTTGAGCTTCTCAGAAGATGAACATCTCTCTGTGCTCAGCAGGATTTTTAGTGTTTAATTGCAGCTGCTGTTCATTCAATGTGACCCCTAAATCAGTGTTCTCCAACTGAGATCTTTGAGCCAACAGCATCAGCATCACCTGGAAATTTATTAAAAATACAAACTTGAGTCTCACCCCAGTCCTACCGAATCAGAAACTCTGGAGGTGGGGTCTCTCAGTGATTCTGATGCACGATGAAGTTTGGGGACCACTACCCTAAACACAAGCCAACTACCACATCTGGAGCTCCACTGAAAAACCAGCTGGAGAAACCTCTTTTTAAATAAACACTATAATATTCTGATTTTAACATAGGAATGATTATTTTATATATCAGTTTTGGGAGCTTGAGAGATTTGAGTCTGCTCTCTCATCTCTGAACATTGCAAAGACAAGTTTTTGAGTCTGTGGAGCTGAAAGTTTGTCTTTGTAAATGGGAGACAGTCACCAACATAATGGCCCACCGTTAGATTTCTTGGGACCCCTGACCTCTCCATGTCCTGGGTGGGTACTTCTCTGTTTTCACACACTTACAGAAAAGTAGGTTTCCCTGATTTGAGAGAGATCCACACCTTGATAACATGCTGCAGAAAGACACAGTATACTCTTTCAAAAGACTATTCAGCACGGTGTATAATGTGATGGCAATCATGTAGAGACTTTGAAGTGACAGATGGGGCTAGAAATCTCTGTGATACTTTTGGCAATGGCTAACTAAACTGTTTTCCTGCATTTCTAATACATCAATCTGGTATTTGTTTCTAGCCTGCTTTTATTGTTTCATTTTATCTGCTATTTGCGCTAAGACTTGACTTGCAGACAACCATGGGCAGCACAGTTGGGTATAAAAGAGAGTCATTTAATGGTGTTATTTAAGGTGTGCACCTTAGCCATGCAGTTTACAAAAGCAAATCTCTGTGAAGTACAAAGCATCAGAGAGCAAAACAACAGTCACTGACATCTCTTCAGAGGAGAGAAAGAAGCTGAGTCACTGAGCCTGCAATTCAAGAGAAGGCAAATATATCACAGAACAAAGAGTAAACCTCCACCCTGGGTCACAGGACATCTGCCTCAGAGATGTTCACTAACACAGAAAGATTTGTTGCTTATGATAAAAGACATCTGTGACAAGACATACTGAACAAAGCATTATTTGACCCCTAACTAAACATAGCTGCTTTATAAAAGGTTGTTTTTTTATATAATATTGCCAAACACTATTTCTGTAACTCTTTTAAGAAGAGGGAGAACAGCAAGTGTTATTAAATCTGTGGTAGACATCATTCTAATCTGTACCCAGGAAAGCATATGACACCTCCATCGTAACTGCCTAATTTGCTACTTAGGGATAGAAACTAATGCTACTTAATTGAAATAAAACCAGATGCACTGCTGAGAGCCTACCACCTTTAGAATTATGCTAAGCATCACAGGGAAAAAAGGAAAAAAAAAACAACAAGTTGCACTTTGGCCTCCAGAAGAGACAAGGTAAACAGAAGGTGAGTTAAAAAATGTTTGTATTTAGAGAACTCCATGTGAATTGGAATGTGGCAGGAGAAGCTTTCATAGAAGAGATGAACTTTGCTCAGTGGGTAAAATTTCACAAGACAGTTTGGCAGGAAACACAAGCAAAGCAGCACAATGGATTCAAGGCTCAGTGGTTTTGAAGATAAAATTCAATCCCTCACTTCCATTTGGGATGAAATATTGGGAAGTAGCAAAAGTGTCACCAGCAGGAAGGTCAACTCACCATTGGAGACAGACTTACTGACTTGAGTGGCCAAGCCCAATTTAATCCTCCATCCCCAATTCTAAACACACAGTAGATTAGATGTACCCATGCCCTTCACAACACACATTTCAGCTGTCACCTCTCCCAATTATCTTGCTTACCTGTCAATTTTAAGGAGTCATCTAGGGATCAAGCAGATGCCTTCAGAAGCCAGGACTGAGTCTAAGGGAGGGGCTGAACAGGTTACAGGGCTGGGGGATTCTCACTAGGGATGTCAGCTCACTGCTGGCTAAGAGTGGGGCCCAGATTCAGTCTTCTCCCTTTTTTCCCCTGGTCCCAAAGTATCCTGGAACAGTGTTTTCCGGTTGGGCTATGAGTTTTCATGGTGGCAATCTCAGTTGGTACAGGAACCTAAGGCAGATGGCAGAGGTGCTAGCAGCATGGCGGAAAGTCGGAGTTATTAAGGAAAATATCTGAAATACGACCCATTCTGTCTCCCTCTTCCAACTAGTAATAATCAGGAAGACCCCTCAGCTTCAGTAATATTTGAGAAAGGACTCCTGCACCCAAAGGAAAACCTTTGCATAGGCCAGCATTCGGTTTAAGACTTTTGGCCTTGGTTTCTCAGTTCATAAACTCTGATTTGATATTCTGTGACCTGAACAAAGTCTGATCTGATATATATTTTTTTCTTCCTGAAAAAGAAGTGCATTGGAGGTATGGTGATTTCCAGAGCATCTCTGAGGAAGTGTAAGTCTGTTTGTGTGGCCCCCGTCTACCATGTATTATAATGATTTATGGGTCTGCCTCACTGTCCCCTACTAGATCATCAGCCTCAACATTCTCTACCTTGCTCAGTCTAAAAACTTATACTGGGGAAACATTCAATAAACAATTATAGGCATCTACGGCCATACCTCCCTGAATGTGCCCAATCTTGTCTGATCTCGGAAGCTAAGCAGAGCCGGGCCTGGTTAGTACTTGGATAGGAGAATAAATAGATACACCTTGGCTAAAGGAACATAGCAGTGAGAATTCAAGTTCTTGCCACCTTCCCACTGCCTCAAAGAGAGAAGACTGAGGTCTTGCTAGACCTTTATTTACCACCGCTTCTTACCACTATGTCCTTTCCTAGAGCTCACCTGTGCAGCTCTTCCTAAATGCCTCAGCATTCAAGTGTACCTTCAGACCTGAACCCCTGCAGCGCCTTTATCCTGGACCATCCTTCTACAACCATTTCATAGCTGTGCATCACTAGAGGGGATGCCAGTGGGTGGGTAGGGAAGGTATCAAATTGCATGGAACAGGAGAGGGTACACAATCAGGTGGATCATGTTGTCACTGCTGCTGGATGGTCTCGTGGTCCAACTGCACACAGCCCTTCTGGAAAAGTGATGGTGTCTACTTCTACCTATTTCCAGGAAAGGAAGTTCTATAACTTCAGGCAGACAATTCCTATGTCTAAAATTCATTACATCCCCTAGTAATTGCAGGATGGTGCTCTCGGAAGAGCACCAGTTATTGGCAAAAAGACCAATGGAAGGTTAACATCTAGACTAGTGGTTCTCAGGGTGTGGCCTCTGGACCAGCGGCAAGGGCAGTACCTGGGAACTAGGTTAGAAATGCCAGTTCTTGGGTCCCATCCCAGAGTGACTGAATCAGAAACTCTGGGCATGGGCCCAGCAATCTGCTTTTAACAAGTCCTCCAAGTGATTCTGATGCTCACTCGTTTGAGAACCCCTGGTCTATAGAATGGGGGCTATGAGCGTCATGTGTATATATCAGTTGCCAATTTAGAATTACCTGTTTGTTTGGCTTAGGTTTCTTCTATTTATTGTTAGGAAGAGATATCCCCTGCATTCCATAGATTGTGTGAACGGTCAACTGGAGAGGATGGGATACAATTTTCACAGGCCACTGGGCTCCTGGAAGCTCAGGCTATTTGACTTCGAAGAACTACACACAAGATCCTGATTAATAAATTTGTCAAGAGCTGCTCCTTTTTGTGACAATTCTAGCAGAGACTTCGGTGACAGCCGTCCACTTTTATGGATTTTAACTGAGTAATTAATAGGATAACAGTTACAAGTGCGAGTTAAGTGTGTATTATTTCCACTGGATTGGGTCATAAATAAGTAATATAGCTTTTGAAAGTGAATGGGAAGAGACGCTTGAAAAGAAAGACCTATTGGGAGCTGAATGAGGGAGCCCAGACTTAATTTGAAGCTCTACCTTCTCATTTTAGTGAAGCAAGCAGTTCCACAAGGGATAAGCCGAGACCGTAGCAGCTTCTGTTTCACTTTGTGCTTCAGCTATAGCCAAACATCGACAATGTACAAATGGAGACATTTTTGAAACTGTCCTCCTCTCACAGATACTAAAAGCAAAAACAACTCTTCAATATGCCAGAGGTGAGGAGAAAGGAGAAGCATCAGCAAAGATTGAGGAATATTTTACAACACAGTTACACAGACTATTACACTTTTATCTTTTCCCAGGTCCCGGGCTAACTCCTGCCCCAACCACAAATTCCTGGGCTGCTCTAGGATGTAGGGGCCACTCACCTGTTCCAAATCAATTCAGGGCCTCTGGGCCATATCACATCTTTTGTGGGCCCTGGGCACTTTTGCCTTCATAAGCCCCTTTCTCCATAATCAAAAAATAAATAAAAACTACATTTTATGATTTCGTTGGTATTAAGACAAATATAATCCAGGCTGGATTTCATCATTATGTATTCATTATTCTTACATTCATTTTGTCCTTCTGATTTGAAAAGAAATGAAAATTAAAAGAGTTTTGTTGGTCCCTAAAAGTGCTGTGGGCCTGTGGTCGTTTCCTATGACTGCTGGAACAAAGTCCCACTCACTGGTGACTTACACAGAGGAAGCGCATTGTCTCACAGAGCTGGAGGCTGGAAGGCCAAGATCAGGTTGCTAGCAGGGCCATGCTTCCTTTGAAGGTGCTGGGAGAAAATCCATTCCAGTCCTCTGTCCTAGCTTCTCAAAGTCCTCTGTCTTGTGGCAGCATAACTCTGATCTTCACAAAGCATTCTCCCTGTGTGCATCTGTCTTCAAATTTCCCCCTTTTATAAGGACACCAGTCACGTCTGATTAGGGGCCCACCCTACTCCATGATGACCTCATTTTAACTTAACTAATTGCTCTGAACAGCCTTATTTTTCAAATAAGGTCACATTCCAAGGTACTGGGGATTATGATTTCAAAATACAAGTTTTGAGGAGGGGGACACAGTCCAACCCATAACACAGGGCTGTGGCCTTGTATCTAATGAAAAAGTCACTTCTTTCAAGGACCTTCTCTGAGATTCTGAAGGCAACATAGAAACCCGGGGTCTTCAGTAGCATCAGAAATGTGATAAACACCCAGGGGTGGGGGGAGATACATTTTTGGTTTGGGGCTGGGTGCAGTGGCTCACATCTGTAATCCCAGCACTTTGGGAGGCCCAGGCAGGTGGATCACTTGAACTCAGGCTTGAGACCAGCCTGGGCAACATGGCAAAATCCCATCTCTACAAGAAAACACAAAAATTAGCCAGGCGTGGTGGTGTACACATATGGTCCCGCTGCTCGAGGGGCTGAGTGGGGAAGATCACTTGATCCCAGGAGGCAGAGGCTATGATGAGCCCTGATCGCGCCACTGCACTCCAGGCTGGGTAACACAGCAAGACCTTGTCTCAAAAAAAAAAATTTTTTTTTTTAAAGGAAATACTTCACCACACTTCCAGGAAGATTTTGTGTGGACCAACTCAGTCTGGGGGAAGGTGAACTTCTCTCAATGCCCCACTTCATACAAGTGCCCTGCCTCGGGGGTCTCCCAGTCTCTGATTTAGGAGCAAACCTTCCTCCACCTCGAGCTTTTCATCCTGCACATTTACCACTTGTCTCTGGGAGCTGAGCCCCACCAGGTGTTGAGGAAGGAAACGATTTCTTTTTTTAAAGAAATCTGATTTCCATGGAGGCCATGTACTTCTCGTGCTCTTTTTCCCATGTTAACTTTAGCTTTTTTCCTCTCCTGAAAGAAACATTCAGCTTGCCCCTGGGTCTTAACTGACAATCCAAAACAGAGGAGGAAGAAAGAGAGGTTCCATCCAAAGAAAGAGATTTGTCCATCTCCCCTGGACACCAACCTCTCTTCTCCTCACCTGACTCCTGTCTTCTATTAGAAAGGAGAGAAAGGGAGCGGGGGAAACTGGAAAGGGGACTTGAGATTATCACTCCTTTTTTTTTTTTGGCTTCGGTTTTTTTAAAGTTACTATCAGTCCATGGCAACAAAGCCCTCTGAATTCTTTCTGTCTGTGGCTCAATGGTTTAATTATCAAAGGATTCTATAAACCCCAACAATGTGTGGGCTACCCAGCTCGTTACCCCCCGACTTCAGAAGAAAAATCACCTCACACAAAAACAGCCAAATAAAGCCGCATAGTCCGAGAAGGCCCATCAAGCGAGAACTGAAACAGTACATGAACTTGGCCTGTCCATTTAAATTGCAAAAGCTCCAGCCCATTCGCAGACACACAATTCGGTCTGGCAAAACCATTCATAGTCCTGGATGTGAACTGGAGCCTATGACATTAAAGGCACCAAGGACAATGCCAGTGAGGCTGTGTCCAAAGCTGGACTATCTCTGTGAAATGGTTCTCTCTGAGTAGGCAGAGGTAAATAACAGTAATTCCTTTGAGAGTGCACATGCCAAAAATGAAGAGCTTGAAGTTTATGTGGAGGAGCTATTGAAACCACCCCAGAAAGACTTTTTCTCTCGGCACAAATTATCATAAAAAAATCTCAGTGGCACTCTGAGCCGTAAATCTCTTAGGTTAACTTTTAAAAAAATGTGACATTGCGAGGTACATACGCAGGACCAAATGATGTTATTTCTTTTAACTGTTCTGCTCTTCGTACAGCCTCTCTCTCTCACACAGCTTTGGTGGTTTTATGACCATACTGAAGGAGCTAGCAGAATCCTGTTGCTACCAATAGACGGTGGGTTGGTTAACCTAACAGACTGACCCGAAAGGTTGGGCAAACCCCAGTGAGAAAGCAGCTGTGGCACTTTTTGAGGCTGTGCAATTGGTTCACCTGTATTTCCTGCGTGGTGTTGAACAATTGCAAAATATAAGCCTAGGCATTCTTCTTGGGCAGTGGCAATGGTGTGGTTTAGAGTGAATGGACAACCTATGCTCCAGGTCAGTGATAAACTGCTTGAGTTATCCCCAAATCCTCTCCAAATGCTTCAAGTGACTAATCTTACAACACTGACCATTAACAAATAATGTGGGACAGGAAGAGAAAGTTCAGTGAACCAATGACTCAAATTCAATTCCCAGCCAGAAACTTCATGGTGCACAGAGGACAGTGTCCAAAGGAACAGTGGCTCTCGCTTAATACGACCTTGAGGCTTTCTTTACCTTGGAGGGGCTTCTCCCTCCCTCAAAGGAGAAAGACTGTTTATGCTGTTCATATGATCTCTGATGATATGAGACTCAACAGGCCATGGGCTTCAGGGGTTCTTTCTTGATGCTATGAAAACCAAGATCAGGGGAAAGTGAGATGGGTCTATGCCTTCTTGGGTGAGAGCTTCTAGAGAATGGAATAAAGCGGAGGATAGGGTCAGACGGACTGAAAATCCTCAGAGGGTTGTGTTCCAGGACAGAGACTGCTGTTGGTTCCTCCCTGTCTGGCCCTGGGAATGTAGAAGTTTACACCTGGGCCATTAGTAAATGCCCCATAATTCCCGATAGCAGATCTAGTTCCCCAACCTTACTGCAGAGGCATGGCAGCCGCGCCTCATTGGCCTAATGGACTCCAGGGAGTTGGTCAAGGAGGTGCAGCCCTCTCCCTGGAAATTTAGAGTCTCAGGGACCTTCTCATTGTCTTCATCTCTTCATTATTCAAGTAGGAGGCCTCAACAACCTTGTCTTCTTTCCACACTTCCTGCATGGCCGCATGGCCACAGCTGATCCCCTCACTCGCCTCAGACCAACTGTGCAAATCTCCTTGGGAAGCAACATGCCACTCTCTGCCAAGCCTGCCTCCTCAGGACAGCGCCTGGGAGTTCCTTCCCTCTCCACTGGACAAAAGTTTCTCTTATAGCATTTCTGTAACTTCTGAAACCCAACCTCCTCCAAGAAGCCATTCTAGATTGATTAGAGAGAAATGCAAATAATTCCTGTGACTACAACTGGAGATGTAGCTATATCTATCTATATGTATAGATAGATTTATATGTGTATGTATTAGGAGTTATTATCTTCAACAGCCACCAAGTTTCTTGGTGTCTCCTCACTGTCATCCACATTGAATGCTGTTATTCTTTTAAAAAGTGAAAATAACTTCAATGTTTGAGTGATTATAAAAACATTACATGCTCATGTAAACAGGTAGATATGTAAGTGCAGAAATCTATTCAGAACAATGTGAAAATCACACAGACCCCACTACACACAGAGTAAACTTTTCTTTTTATCTGACAGGTAAAAATGGTATATATCTATGGTGTACAACATATTTTGATATATGTATACATAGTCGAATGGCAAAATCAGAGCAACCTGTTTAATATGCATTACCTCATAGACATCATTTTTGTGATGGGAATTCTTAAAATTTCTGATGGCAATTTGTAAGTATTTATTATTATTAATTGTAGTCACTATGATGTTGAATAGATCTCTTGAACTTATTCCTCCCGTCTAACTGAAATTCTGTGTCCTTTGATCAACGTCTCCTTGATCCCCCCAATCCTCAGTCTTTGCTAACACTATTCTCCTCTTTGCTTCTATGAGTTTGACTTTTTAAGATTCCACATATAAGTGAGATCATGTAGTATTTGTCTTTCTGTGCCTGGCTCATTATTTCACTAATGTAATGTCCTCTAGGTCCATCCATGTTGTTGCAGATGACCAGGACTTCCTTCTTTTTAAAGTGGAATAGATAGCATTCCATTGCGTATTGTGTATATATACCATGTTATCTTTCTCCAGTCATTATTTGATGGACACTTAGGTTGATTTCATATCTTGACTATTGTGAATAATTCTGCAATGAACATGGGGATGCAGACACACAGAAACAAGTTATATGATATCCCTATTTATGTAAATGCATTTATTCTATTTTTTTTTTTTTTTTTTTTTTTTTTTTTTAGTCTCACTTTGTCACCCAGGCTGGAGTACAGTGGCGCAATCTGAGCTCACTGCAACCTCCGCCTCCTGGGTTCAAGTGGTTCTTGTGCCTCAGCCTCCTGAGTAGCTGGGACTACAGATATGCACCACCATGCCCAGCTAATTTTTGTATTTTTAGTAGAGATAGGGTTTTGCCATGTTGACCAGGCTGGTCTTGAACTCCTGACCTCAAGTGATCCAACCGCCTCGGCCTCCTAACGTGCTGGGATTACAGGCATGAGCCACCGCACCCGGCTGTAAATGCATTTACTCATGACTGATATTGGTTCTATGATGCTAGCAAAAATTAAACTTAGGCTAATTTCCATAGCAAAGGTTAAGTAGCTACTTATTAATTGGTCCTGTTTACATGCCTACCATGAAAGAATTATTTTTAGGCTTAAGTGGAAAACTTAAGCTTGACTAAGACCATCATAAGAAAACAGTGAATAGCATATCTATTTAAAGTGGAAGATGAGTGAGCTTCAATCCCATTGTCACTCTGCTATAGACACTGATAAGTCTTAAAAAGGCAGGAAACATTAGTTTGAGTAAAAGAATGACCGAGGTTGACAAAAGAAGTATCCACAAGGCATGGTGAGTGGATCTGCCAATCTCTCAGCCCATCTCCAGACAGTATGACTCTGATTCTAAGCCCAAATTTAGTGGGAGGCTCTGCTGCCACATCTTATGTGCTGCTGGGCTTGGTTAAGGTTAGCAGTCACTGTCTCTGTTACATGCATATGTGACAAGGAAGAAGTGATTTGCAGCTTCTCTTTCGCTCTTGTCCTCTAGGGAGAAGAGAACCTCCGTCCAATTTTATCCTGTGCCTTGTTTTTGCAATCAGAGTCATGGAATGGGGATGAAGGAGAAGAATAAAAAGAAGCCAAGACCATTTGGTTGGTTTCCATTGGAGAAACCAGACTCACAGGAGGGGAAGTGCTAGATCTGTAAGATAAGGGGTGGGTGAGAAACATATAAGAATCAGAAAGCACTAGGTTTGAAAAAAAAAGTTCTGGGAAACTTCCTCTTTTTTTGAGAAGGAGGAGTGATTAAGGCAGCTGTCATATTGTGATAGGTGGAATTTTGAGGAGATAGATGGATAAAGAGATTTTCAGAAAATCTGCTGTAAGCTGTGGATGGAACTCTTCCTTTAGCATTTTCTGAAAGACTGTAATAAAGATGTACGTTGCTTTTAAATTATTTTTGAAAACCAATGTGTGCTTCTTTGGGAATGACACTGTGCTGACACGGGGGACACGAGGCAGCTCCATTTCATACAAATTAGGTAGAAACAGCTGTGTCATTTGCTTAGGGCTCTCAGTTTCTAGAGGACAGACACCCATACCCATGTAGCTGATTCGGTTCTATCCAGGGAGGCATCTTGCCATAGTTACAAAAGCTCTGAAGTAGGAACCTGAAGACCTGCATTTGAGTCCTGGTTCTCCCTCTTACCAGCTGTGTGGCCCAGGACACGTCACTTACGCTCCCTAAGTTCGGTGTCCTCACCAGTAAACTGGGGGGCAAGAATGGTGCTATCTGCCTGCACCCTGGACTTCTATGAGAATCAAGTAAGATAAGGGTATGCCAGCATGCTCTGAGGACTGTGAAGAGCCACCCAAATCACCACTGAGTAAGGCCCCATGGACAGCACGATATTCAGCAACTTACTGTCCTGGTGATAACAATGGCGGCTGCGATGGTTCTGAGACTGATTCCGCCCAGGGCCATTAGCAATTCTTCTCTACTCCTTCCTGGTATCTTCTCTGAGTCGGGAGCCAGGGAGGAATAAACTCAGTCCTAGGAAACCTACTGGGAACTGGACAATTTCCCCACCTCATTTCACCCGGGGCCTCCACCACTGATTAAATGGAAATGCTGGAGGGCATGATGGGCCCAGGCCAGGATTCTCTTGAATCCAGCCTATGCCTGGCCACCGCGCCCTGTGCTGATGGTGACTTCACCCGCTGGCTCTCATCTCAATGGACGGCTCTTTCTGAAAGGCCATTTTGTGACTTGTCTTGGGAGTGCTTCATTCATGCTGGCTGAAGTTCTTTGCTCAAAATTAACTCTACTCAGCCCAAAGCAGCCAAAAAGAAACCGAACGAGACAGGGAGTGAAGACCTCGCACACTCCAAATTTGCTTCCAGGGGAGTTTTCTCTGCTTTCCAGGATTGCAACAGAATCTCATCCAACCTCAGAGGCAACTGCTAAGCTGGAGCCAAGAGCCCACCTTCTGTGGAGGCCTCTCCCCATACGTTCCCGTCACTCCCAGGATCTGCACCTCCCTGTGCAAAAGTAGACACATGTCCGGGTAGCTACCTGCTGCCTCAGAAGCAGATCTTTTCTTTTTGTTTTTAGTTGCTGACACCAAAAACTTGGCCGATTCTGTCTCTGGTCTGAGGCAAGAGTCCTTGCATCTGATTTTCCTAAGAGGCAGCCCAGAGGCTGGTCAATAAGGAGCTGGCCTGCTTTCCTTGGCCTCGGCCTGGCCAGAGAGGCCAGGGCCCAAAGCAGCACCAGGATCTTGAATTAAGACACAGGCAACCCATTTCACTTTCCTGGCCGCCTCAACACATCTGTCTTGTCGGCCTGTGTCTAAACCTCTTGAGCAATTCCAGCTGCTGAGCCATGCCTGTAGACATGGCGACATTTGGTTTCTGTTAAAACAGAACAGGTCAGTGTGTTCACCTGCTTCATTTTTTCCCTCCTGCACAAGGACAGGGACAGAGGCAGCCAAAAACTGATGCTGCTGATTTGGAGATCTCCCATTCTGTTTCAGTGACTTCATGCCTTGGACTGGCCGCTGCTGGGTCTTTTAAAGCCACTTTATTTCCTGTGTATTTCCAGCACTCAGCCAAAAAGAATGTACACTATGAAAAAAATGTCTACTACCCTCAATTGCAGACCCTCTTGGAAAAAAATATCTGGAAGGCTTTTAAATAAAAGAAATAATTACAACCTGCTGAGTGCCTTACAGAATCCATGAAACTCGACCTTTTCCAAAATATCATAGTATTTCCTGTGGCTTCTGTAGGCTAAGCCTTCATGGATTTATAAGTATGTGTCCAACGCAGTCTCTGGGCTCCATTTTTTAAAATCCAAAAGTCAGAGTTGAAAAGCACAAATCCATACTCTTGGAAGACAGCATCCCAAAAGGTGTTAAGTTAAAACCCAGCTGTAAAAATAGAGGCTGCCAGCTGTCAGGGGTGGTGGGCCATGTGCATTTTTTTTAAATTTAATGAATGGACGTTTGATCTTCCAGCTTGCTGCCCAGTTGCAGCTTTTCAGATGCTGAACATGTCAGGTATGCCCTGCAGATGTGTATAGTTACCACTTACAGCTACATGGTGGGTGCAGAGTGGTTTATGAGCCTTGAGATTCATAAATTCTAGTCTTTAGAACTCGCAATATAAGGATGGTTAAAAATTGGAAAGGGAGAGAAAAAAAACATTCTGACCTTAAACTACCTGTGATCAATGATGCAGACTCCTGGTAGCCGGTCCCAAGAGAAAACTGAAACCTTTGAAAGACAAACCCAAGAAGACAGAAGTTTCTACTGACTTTCCAGAAGAGGTAAAGATTCTAAGCCTGGGTTCACTGTACATGACTGTGTCTTGCTATGCCTATGTGTGGACAGACAAGATGAACTAGAGGGTGTACAATTACATGGATACTTAGCCTTGCGTAGACCATCTCAAATATGCGGTCATAAAACATATCTTTCCCTAGCTGTTTTTGAAAAATAATTCAGATTATTATTTCAACTTCATGCTGTAGGTTGCCTGCCTTAGTTAAACCCGAGGAACTAGGGACTTCATTTCCAGTGGGGAAGAGTCGAATTCCATATCAAATTACCCTGAATAAAATAGTGAGTAGAAACTCACTGATCAACTCTAGTTAGTGTCAGCCTCAGGCTGAATTGGGACCTGATTACCATTTGTGTTCACAGTCTTCTGCCCTCCCCTTTTGTTCCTCTTAACCCCCAATGTTAGAGACCCTCTGTTAAAGCTTGGCAGCACCCCAGGCTGGGGAATATCCCCCTGCTCAATCTCTCCTCTAAGAAACCAATAAAGTGATTTTGGTTAAGGTGAGAGCAGCTAAGTATGGCCCACCTCCCAGATAACAGCAATGTTTTAATCCTTAAGGGAGAGTTCAAAAAAAGTCAAAATTCTTAGAAACAAGGCAAGCTGGTGAGGAAGATCTTTTTAACTGGGAGATGGGCATGTTCAATGCTTCTTATCCACCAGCTTCAAGGGAGTATGAGAACACTGCCTGAGAGATGGGCGTGTACAGATGAACTTGATTTACTCTGTAAATCAAGGGTAGGGTTCGAGTGACTGGAAGTAGAGCAAAGATATCAAAACAGATTTTTTTTAAATTGGCATCTCTTTACTTAGCCTCGATCTATTAAATAGAAGAATACATACAAATATTTTTATACAGAAATAAAAATTCTAACATGCTCCAATCACCTGCCAGAGACACTTTATAAACTTCCTACCATTTGGACTTGCTTCCACCATTTCAGAATTTCAGAATAGGTGAAGCTTTCCCATGTGGACCACAAGAAATGACTACCGTGCACAAGGAGAGGCGGTTTTGAGATGCACAGTATATGATTGCTGGAGGACACAAGCAAGGCAAGGAGTAGAATATGCAAACAGGCCATGGTAAGCTCTCAGATGAATTGTCTTGGGCTCCCAGTTAAGCTACAAATCAAGTAGGTAGAACCTTTCTTGTTTCTACGCCTCTCCTTTAGGGATCTAATTCTTAGTAAAGCAACTCAGAAAGAAAAAAAATAATAATGCTTCTTTGTTTCTAGGACTTGGCCTTTTGTTTTATAATTAATATAGTTTCCCACCCAATGCATAAATGTTTAAAGCATCATTTATATTGCATTGCCCACTTGTTAAAGTTTAAAATGTTGCAAATAGCCAAGAGTCTGTGCTTTAGTTACAAGCAAACTTGCTCACCCCATGATCTTAATCTCCAGCAAACAGTGGCATAAATGAACCTCCGGGTCAACTTTGTATTTGCTGCACATCCTTTGCCATTATAAAATAAGATGAAAAGATTTGCTTTTAAGTCAAAGCCTAATTTAAAGTATTTTAAGTATGGACATATAAGCGCTGGCCTAAAATGTGTGTGTTTGCACGTGTGTGCACATCTATATCATATAGTTTATATAGAAATGGATGAAAAAAGTAGTCCTAAGCTAATACTGATATAATTAGCAAAAAAAAAAAAAAAAAAAAAACACATAAGGAGACATAAATTAGTGCCTTCAGACATAGGGATTATTTTGTTAACAAGGGAATGGGTCCAGAGATTGAACCATCTGCATTCAAATAAAGTAAGAGGTTCCTCCTCACGTGGTTCTTAGATATGTTAATGTTTCATACTTCTTTGACTTATACGTCAACTCATGGGTGGATTGTGCAGTGGCTTCAAATTAAGGCAGCCTCTTAGTCGACTTGTCCTGAGCTGGGTTCTTAACTAGATTCCTGACCTTACGACCTTATGACCAACCCAGCTCCTGGTTCAGTAATTGAGTCCTTGTTCAGTCCTATCCTGGTTCTCCTAGGCCTCCCAGGCCTCAGCCTGCTTTCTTTGAATCCCACTCTTACCACCCTAATTTTTAGGCAGTATGTATTTCCATTACAGGGTTATAATGCAGGAAGCATGGCATTGATAACGGGAAGTTGGTGTATGTTTCAGCAACACCTCCCTGTTTAAGGGGGAGATCAGTCTGCACTAGTGGGAGTGTCTGTATTCTAGAATATTTTAAAAAGAGGAAGCTTGAGTGTTTTCCAGTATACAGAGGAACTCTAGATAGCTGTGAAGGAGTTTCCTGGTTACCTTAATCAATGTGTAAGTGATTGTCAATATTTTGTATAATAGATAATCATAAATTTTAGTAAACATAAGAATCACCCCGGGAGCTTGTTAAAATGCACATTCCTAGAGTCCATCCCCAGGGATCCTGATTCAGAAGTTGTGGGGTGTAGTTTATGAGCTGTGGTCTTTCCCCCTATTCTCTCTTGGATGGAATTTTGAGAAACATGGCTCTACGCCTTCACTGAACAACATCCATCTATAAATTACAAATTTTAATTTCATACAGACTATTATTGTTATAAAAATATTTACTGTCTTTAAAAGTTTAGTATATCCCTTACAATCTCACTTGCAACATTAATTCTTCCAGTAAATTATTTCTATAAAACATAGATGTAAAAGTTAACGTAGCCCGATCCAGATTGAATTACCGCAAATTGCTCTAAGCAGGGATGAAATGTAAATTAATGAGATTTCTGTAAATGCTTATTTTTTTCTAACTAATATTCTATGGTGGTGAGTTATGATATGTAGTCAAATATTGAACTGCTTTAGCTATTTTAGGAGATTAATTTAAAGGCTATTTTTACACTAGCTAAGAGAGGGAGAATAAGTTGATGATCAATTTAAGTAACCCTTACATTAATGGACTAAACTTTGTGGGAAAAAGTAAATGCAAACCAGAACTGCCCAGGTAAATGTCGCAGGCTGTCTGTTAGCACACTTAGACACTGTCTCCTTTTACCAGGGGATATGACGGAGAGAAAATCTGTTCCCTGATTTTAGGCACCTAAATATCTAAATCTAAATAACAAAAACAATAACGATAATAGCTAATATTAGGACTGGGTGCGGTGGCTCATACCTGTAATCCCAACATTTTGGGAAGCCGAGGCAGGAGGATTGCTTGAGCCCAGGAGTTCAAGATCAGCCTGGGCAACATAGTGAGACCCCGTCTCTACTAAAAATTAAAAAAAATTAGTCTAATGTGGTAGTGTGTGCCTGCAGTCCCAGCTACTCAGGAGGCTGAGGTGGAAAAATCGCTTGAGTCTGGAATGTCGAGGCTGCAGTGAGCCATGAGTACACCAGTGCACGCCAGCCTGGGAAACAGAGCAAGACTCTGTCTTAAAAACAATATAGCTAATATTAATCAAAGCCTTTCTATGTACCAAGTATTTTTCATTTATTATTTCATATTATCTTCACTACGTCGCTACAGATGGATACTATTATCAGCTCCAATTTACAGTTGAGGAAATGGAGGTTCAAAAAGGTTAAGTAATTTGCCCAAAGCCATACAGCCAGAAAGTGGCACAGCCAAGTCTGACTCCAAAGCCTAGGAGACCCCGGTCATGTCTACAGCTGAGAAAGGACTCACTCTCCACAATGCCACTGGTCTCCTCAATCAGTATTTCCATTGTTTTAGGCATAAACTAGCTAGCTAAAACCTGCAGTTTGAAAAGTTCATGTCGAAAGAAGTGACATACAGAGAACAATTGTGCAGCTGATTTTCTTTAGAAAACAGAAGCAGAGGAAGACTCCCTTCTAAAATTTCAGTTTCAATATATTTTTGCAAGCATATTTTTGTCCCAGTTGCTACCGTGTTCAACCTTGTCTGAGTCTGGTGACCAGACCTCAGTGAGCGTTCTGTCCAGGTATAGCAGCTGTTTTGGGCAGCCTAATAATTAGACTCTCCATGTATATAATCTTTCAAGGAGAGAGGACATCAAACTGAGATTAGATTAGAGGAAAAAGAGTGAAAGAGGACCATGGATAGTAATCTATTCCCTTTTGTGATCAGCATGTAGAAAACAGTTTCAGAAATGTATTTTCATTTTTCACTTAAAAATATTTGTATTTTACCTTCAGGGAAGGTATTCAGTATTCTAGTAGTTGCTTCAGAAAGAGGGAATTGGCTGGCACTGTGCCGTGCATGCTTCATAGACAAAGCCACCTAGGTCCATAAACAGAGTCATCTGAGGGGCGAAGGGCAGGGAAGGATTCAAGCACCTTAGTTCCAACTCCAGGTTGGATGTCCCTCTCGTTACCCCACGATAAAGGGATTATTTCACTCCACTGTAAGGACTTGGCTGGCAGAAGGCATTTTCAGGCAGGCAGTGAGGAGAGCAGGGAAGAAAGGCAGGTGGGGAGCAGAATCCAATACAGTGCAGAGGGCCTGGGAGACCAGGAGAACAGGTAGAGCCCACAGTCAGAGGCCCTAAGGAGTATGTCTCCTAAGAGCCTTCAGCTGAATGTCCTTTCCCTCCTCATGGCGGGGCATCTCTCTCCACAACCTGTCCATGGTTCACCTTGTTCTGCCTCCTTCAACAGTGATTCCAACCCTGTTGTCATGTATTGATTGCTTATGGCAAATAACATCAGGAGGAATTGGCAGTTGCGTGAAGATCAGTGGTGGGAATACGAAGTGGGACTAGCAGGAAACGGATCACCATCATTAGTATCATTATTATTTAATTAAGCTTTGCTATTACAACAACAAATAATAACAATAAGAATAATAATGATGACGATAAGCTAGCATTTAGTAGACCAGGCGCTATGCCAATCATTGAAAATATGCATGCTTATTTAACCCTTAGGCTATTTTGGTCAGTATTTTCATTATCCCACTTTACAAATGATGTTGAGGTGTAAAGAGATAAGTACCTTGACCAAGGTCCTGGGCAGGTGAGTGGTAGTGCTGGGGCCCAGATCCCAAATTCTGACTGCAGACTCTGACTCAAGCTCCTGCTTTCTTGACCACCGTGGGCCTGGCTTTCACAGGTGTTACCTTCCTGCATCCTCACGGCACCAGGTTGAGCTGGGCGTCGCTATCCTTTCTTATAGATAAAGAAACTGAGGCTCAGAAACAGTAAACAATCTGCCCAGGGAGGAGGAACAGAGCTGAGGAACAAAAACAGGCCTCTAAACTCCTCTACCAAAACTGCATAGACCACTCTGCGAAACACTCCAAGTAAGGATGGGGCTTTATTTCTCACCCCTATGACTCCATGTCTAGGTAGAAGCAGAAGAGTTTGGGAAGAGATCTGACAACATGTGTGAGGAGATAGGGAAGCTGTATGCATTTAACCTATCTCCAGGGTCCCCATCACTTGAGAGAAAGGCCATCAATAAGGAGGTGGAGAAGGGTCATCCGAGCTAGGCTGAGTCCTCTTTGACTTGCTAAAAAAAATGGGGAGGGAGATGGCAATGGGCCAGCACGGGAAAGAATAAAGAAGAGAGAGGGCAGACATCAGGAAAGAACATCAGGCAGAGAGAAGCCTCTTAGAGCAGCAATCACAACCAAAATTTTGGGCACCAACAAAAGCCCACTGACGCTCAGACACCTCTGACTTTCCCCATTTCCTTCCCGATGGCACAACTGGAAGCTCTGATTTCCTCTTTCCTTTTCCTTCTGGCTGATGCATCCTGACAAATACAGTATGTAAAGCGCAGGGACGTGTGAAAGGAAAGTGTGGCGAGGGTTGTTTTCCATCTCCCAATAATAGCGGTTCAATTTGGTACCTAAATAAACAATCTATTTTAGTGGCTCCCCTTTGATATCTCCAATGTTCCCTTCTGTTATTTCTGGCAGTTCCCAATCCTGTGATGTGATTAGAGAGGATGATTACACTTACATAACAGCATCAAATTAATTTGCCGCCGAGAACAACAGCGGTAGGAAATCATTGGAGTTCTCAAATTGCTCCCCCCACCCCCACCCGCCTCGAGTTTATTTAAGTGACATCAAGGGATTAGAGCGAAGTCGGTCAGTAGAGCACTGCTGGGAAAACAACCAAAACATCGACTCTGCCCTTGTAAACGAAAGAGGAACAGAGCAAATAATGAATAGCGCTGGTCCCAGGCCTGGTGCAGGGGCCACTGGATGAATCAGCCTCCCAAACACACATTTCCGTCTGTCTGCGGGAGAAAGAAACAAACTGTACCTTTCAGTGCAGATTAGATCCATTTTCCTGGGGCTATGTCCAGCCAACCAGGGACTGTCAAAACCAAAGATATTTGAGATTTTGCTTATGTTTCTTTGCTTTGCTTTTTGGCCCCTTTTCAAAACAACAAAAAGAATGTAAAAACTGACTTGAATTTTTTTTCACTCTGTGAGCCCTGAACAAAAATCCAGAAAAATAAAGCAGAGGCAAATATTATTGCTTCTGGTTTTCTAAAAGATATGACAATAACCGCTCAGAAAACTGTAGCCCGTGATCCCACCAAAGGTTAGAGGTTCAGAATAGGGAGCAGCATGTGGATGGCGTAGGAAAGGGACCCCTTTAAGTCCTACTCGCAGTTTAGTTCTGACACGAACCTTCAGCAGTTATTTCAACTCTCTGAGCCTTGGTTTTCTTACCCAAGAAAGCAGATATTACCGTCTTGTCTTTCATCTCTGTTACAGGGTTGGTGTTCACCCATCCGTTCATTCTGTTAATCCATCCATTCAGCAAGTATTTATTGAACACCAATTCTGTCTCAGGAACTCTGCTGGTAACTGGGAATACCAGTGGACGTGGTCTCAGCCCTAGGAGCAGCTTATGTCCTAGCGGAACAGGGAAATAAAAACAGCCACTGTGCTCTGAGGGCCTGCGTGGGCAGGCACTGACCTCTCCACCCTTCATCCATTATCACATGTGAATTTCACAACCACCATGCAAGTGTAGGTATCTCTATGTTTATTTTACAGATGAGGAAATTGAGCCCAGATGTGTTAAATAACACTATGCCAAATCACACTAGCAAGTAACGAGATTGAAATCCAAACCTAGGTTTTCAGAATTTAAAGCCATGCTATATCCCTTTATATTTTTTGGAACCTGACAAGCTCTGAAGCACTCTGCAAATACAAGGAACTACTTTAAGTGTGTTTGCACAAGCTGTTCATATACTAGACAGACATCACAAATGCATGAATTTCTATTGCTTTATTCCAGTGATTACAGCACTTGATTCTTTTTAAAGCAAATCCACTTCCATTATCCCATTTGATCCTTGTAACAGCATCATGATACACGTGGAGCAAGTATTATTACTCCCACTGGGCAGATGAAGAGACCAACATTAAGCAACTGGCCAAGGTCCTTGACCCAGACCTGGAACACTGGTCCGTGGCTACTCACTTGCTCTTCTTCCTCAACCTCCTCTCAATGAGTCTGAATAAGGATGACGTTTTCAATTTTGGCCTCAATAGAATTATGGATACTTCCTGTATTGTGTTAGTCTTCTGGGTCCTAATGGCATCCCTTTTTGGGTAGAAATCCATATTTACAATATAGCACGAGGTATTTTTATATTTGTCTGCTTTGAAAATCATCGGCTGCTTTTCCACCTTATGAGAACGTGTCACATTTTCCCATCATCTTTCATTTACATCATTGTTTCACTACCATGGAGGTTTCGTTGTGCATTCCTCTCACTTAGCTCCTTTAGAAGACTGCTCTTAACACCAATATATGGGCTTTCCAAAGTTGGGATTACTCCAGTTAGATGAATTTGACCCTTTGTTCCAAACAAACTCTTGCTAATTGCAGCTGTACTGTAGAATCCATATCGTCTGACTCTGCTTGTTTATACTTCTCTTACTTCATAAAATGGACATCAAAAAATTATTAGGACCGTTTTAGTCTCTTGGCTTAGTTCCTAGCTAGTTCTTCTACCTAAAATGCTTGACCCCCAACTTTGACACCCTTCCCTCATTCTTCAGGGACAACTCAACTTCCACATCCTTGAGGATACATGTCCACAATACCTCTGCCAACACTGACATCCATCTCCTCTGAATTTCCAAACCCCATAGACTGTCAGAAGTTTGCTGCACAGGCACACTGGAGGAGCTCTGGTCCTAGTCCTTTCTTATACAGATGAGGAAACTAGGACCCAGAGAGGGCAAATGACTTTCCAGTTGGTGGCAAAGCTGGAACTAGGGCTCCATTCTCTTGCTTCTTGAAGCTAGCACTTCCCTTAGACTCCTTTTCCTTTCCTTCTAATGTCTGTGGAATGTGGGTTGCGTATGCTCAGTCTGGAATGGATATCTCTCTTATTATCCCCATAAACTCAGTGCACTTCTTGAAGATGAGAGCTGAGTCTTTTTTTTTTAAATTATTATTATACTTTAAGTTTTAGGGTACATGTGCACAACGTGCAGGTTTGCAACATATGTATACATGTGCCATGTTGGTGTGCTGCACCCATTAACTCATCATTTAGCATTAGGTATATCTCCTAATGCTGTCCCTCCCCCCTCCCCCCACCCCACAACAGTCCCCGGTGTGTGATGTTCCCCTTCCTGTGTCCATGTGTTCTCATTGTTCAATTCCCACCTATGAGTGAGAACATGCAGTGTTTGGTTTTTTGTCCTTGCGATAGTTTGCTGAGAATGATGGTTTCCAGCTTCATCCATGTCCCTACAAAGGACACGAACTCATCATTTTTTATGGCTGCATAGTATTCCATGATGTATATGTGCCACATTTTCTTAATCCAGTCTATCGTTGTTGGACATTTGGGTTGGTTCCAAGTCTTTGCTACTGTGAATAGTGCCGCAATAAACATATGTGTGCATGTGTCTTTACAGAAGCATGATTTATAATCCTTTGGGTATATACCCAGTAATGGGATGGCTGGGTCAAATGGTATTTCTAGTTCTAGATCCCTGAGGAATCGCCACACTGACTTCCACAATGGTTGAACTAGTTTACAGTCCCACCAACAGTGTAAAAGTGTTCCTATTTCTCCACATCCTCTCCAGCAGAGAGCTGAGTCTTTTTCATCTCTGAATCCCACAGCATTTTTCACAAACCCAACATATAGAAGCTGTTCAAGAAATGGTTTTGGGATAAATGATTGTTCTTCATGGAAATGATCTGCCTTTTCACCCACAAGGTTGTTTGCTAACTCATCTCCTGTTGGTTCCCTCTCTTGTTCTTGCAGCAGTTTCTCTCCTCCATGCAAATCATGTCCACTCTATTCCATACCTCTGCAAAAAACTCTGACTTCAGCTTAACCTGCATTCATTCATTCACTCATTCATTTATTCACTGAATATCTGCAAAGTGTCTGTGCTGTGCCAGGCACCATCCTGGTATAGGGGATGTAGCAGTGAACAAAACGAAATCCTTGCCTTTGTGGGGCTTATCATCCCTCAGTATCTCCACCTTCTCCTAAGTGACAGCTCCCAAACTAAGGGAAACCCAGGGTTTCACAGAAAAGTTTCTGCAGTGTTCATATCATTAAAGGTGATAAAAGCAGATATTTTAATTTCTACTTAAATAACTGGATGAATGTAATGAATACTTACATATGGTTTTCATTTAAAAGAGCAGAGTTTGGCATCAGCTACCTGTGCTCATGACTTCGTCACCCTCCACCATTGGGTGAGGAGCTGAATGTTACCAGTTATTGTGGCAACTGAACCACGAGGCAATTTAAAATGTTTATTTTTGGTTGTTTAATTGATTAAGTTGTCTAATTCTTACCCACAGTGGGTTTTTCGTAAAGACAAATAGTAGAAGAATTCTGAAGTAAAAATTTGAAAAGTTTATGAAGACTGCGCATCTGATGATGGTAACTTTATAAATACATGTCAAGGTATTCTTCACTGGACTTCAGAACTGCATTTACCTGTCACATAACCCATTAAGATCTCTCCGTAAGTTCAAAAATCAATGTTAATAATGGAAAATTTGGTGTTGCTTATATCCAGTTTGGCTTTTAATTTTTTGTACAGATGTGTTTACTAATAGCAGCCAGAAGTCCTCTTTTATTTCACTAGAAATAAACAAAGAATAAAAATAAATCACATTTGTTTACCCAAAATGTAAGCTTTTCTACCATTAGTTGTAAAGGCAGATTTTGTCTGGTTTTGACTACTTTTGATACTATGAGACACAGTTAAATTTTAACCCACAGTTCAATATTTATTTAGTTGCCAAACTGAGCACACTAATAGATGTCATTTTAATGTATGTTTCATAAATTGTCATTTCTTACCTAATTAAAGTAAATTAAACCATGGGCATCACTTTTTAGATGGAACTCATTCAGAATTTATTATTATAATCCATGAATGTTAGTAAATACCATATTCAATTAATTTTGTAATAAAATCTTTAATATATACTTATCTAAAATGACACGTACATTTTAAAACATTAACTCACTTCATTTTGCATTACATGCAAAACGATTAGATGTTTAAAAAATGTTCAAATAATATATATTACTATGAAATGAGTGCATAAGTTTAGATATGGTTGGGGAATGCTGTTCTAGACTCTTTATATCTGCCCTTGCCCTTACCATCTTTGCACCTTCTCTAAGACAACTGTCCCTCTCAGCACCGTTGATCATCTTTTCTCTCCCTTGCATCATCAGTCTTTCCTTTTCTACTTTCTTCTTTTCCTCAAATCCATGAACATTATCAGGTCTCTCTATTCTACACAGCCAGCCAACCAACTATACATAGGATCAGGAAACCTCCTTCCCAGTCCTGTCTTCCCCTCAAACTGCCACCTTACACAGTCAAACTTCTGGAAAGAGTATTTTTCTGCCATTTTCTCTGCCCCAGGGCCTTTGCACTAGCTGTTCTTCTGCCTAGAATGTTCTTCTCACAATTCTTAGCATCACTGGCTAAGTCCTGCCATACAGGTTTCAGCTCCTGTAAGAGCTGACCAACCATGCTACAGTGCCCAACCAATCCCTCTTCTGATTCTGAGTATTTATTACTATCTGACACTTTCCTTGTTGTTCCAAAAACAGAGCACATCCCTGGATGTGACTCCAGGGTGTAAAATAGTGCCTGGCACATAGAAAGTGCCCATGCTTACTTGTTGAATAAAGGAACAGACAAGTAAATGATGAACCCTTTCAGCCTCCCTTGCTGGTTTCTTCCGTCTCTCCCTACCCCCAAATGCTTGCTTTGTGCAGGGGTCTGCCTTTTAACCTCTTCCCTTCTTCCTTTTCACACTCTCACTGGGCTATCACAGCCACCCGTCACCCTCAGAATTCCAACATTCACCCACATGGAGATGGCAAACACAGAGCACGGTACAGCCCAGCAATGCAGACACTGCTAGCAGATCTTCACTCTCTTTTCAGGATAGTCTAGTGTGCATGGTGCTCCAAGACAGGATCTTCCAATCGATGGGACCGGCACCTCTAGGTGAAGGCTATTTGCTTTCTGTGACCTATATGTCAATGACTTCCCAAATCTATGTTTGCAGCACTGGAGTTTTCAGACCCCTTTGTCAAACAGCCTTCTGGACGCTTTCATTTGTTCACCTCTACCATCCAGCACAATGCCTGGCACAGGGTGAATGCTCAGTAATTCTCCATGCTACAATAAGCATGTATTCAGTGACATTACCCACTCAGATAGTCTCTACCAGCTTGCTAGGTATAAAAGGGAGACTCACCTATTTGTGCTTCTCTTCTTTCAGAGTTGTGGGGCAATTTGCCAGGTCTTGAGCACAGTACCCATTTGTAACAAGTTAACACGTTTTGGCCAGTAGTTCCACAATTTCACCCTTGAGTTCCTTCAAAACTCTTGGGTGGCTGCCATCAGTTCCAGTGATTTATTTGCACCTAGGGTGTCATTCTAGGACATCCTGTCCATTTGCCACAACTTGTTCCAAGGCTGGAGACCTCTCTGTTTTCAAATACAATTGGGGAGTGGGGATTTTCCTCTTCACCTCCATGGTAACAGCTAATGCCAAGGATTCGCTACGACTCTCTCAACTAGTTTCTGCTCATCTTTAAAGTGGTGATGAACAAGTGAGTCCAACTGATATAATCGTCTCTCTCATTTTTTCACTGCCATTGATACATAAGAAAAGAATACTTTCTGACTGGCATAGAAATTCCCTGAAAAGTCATCCCCAAATTATCTCCTGAAGCACTGTGCCAACTAACTCTATAAAGTTCCAGCTGATAACTCAGATTCAAAAGCTTTCACATTCACCAGATCATTTAATCTGAATTAGCAATTCTGAAAGGTTGATAAGAGAGGCCAGACAGTTACCACTTTACAGACAAAGAAACTGAAGTCCAGAGTGATCCAGAGATCTGAATGCCACATAGCAAGTTAGCACCTGAGCTGAGGCTCAAACCATTCTTTAGATTTACAATCCAGTGGGTTTTCTTCTTGCTACACCTTGATTCAGTTGAACTGCATCAACCTATTCTAATCCAATCAAATGCTGAATGAATAGTCATTAGGACAACTGGAAAGAACTAACTGACGTCAAAATGGTTGATTCAGTAGCCACATGCATCTATGGCCTCATGTAACAAAAATGCACTCTGCTAAGAAATATTCCCCAAGGAGAGCCTGAGAGAACACACTGAGAGTCCTGCCTTACAGAGGCCAGCCTGGACTATGTTTGAGGGTGGACAACACAACACACATAAATACATACATAGCTTTGTGCATTTCAAGGCTTAAAAGTTCTTGTTGCTGGATTTTATCTTAAGATTAATTGAATTCTCACTGTAGGATCCTCAACTGGAATCCAGGTTGAGGCGGACATGGGGCCCAACTCTAGCAATGAATACATCATCAAACGGGGGGCAACTTTGAGTCAGTAGCAACCACAATTCCCACAAGAGAATAATGAGGAAGCTGAGTAGTTGGAAGGATTAAATACTGGCATTTCATTTTTAGGATCACATTTTGCATGCAACCACAGCTCCAGACCTGAAAGACTGGCCGTCTCAGATTTGCCCATAAACATAGAGAAATCTGCCTCTAATGTAATCTGACATCGTCCCTATTCTCTGATTAACCACTTTTGGGTAGGCCTCAAAGAAGTGCGTGCCAAATGATGCCCTGTGGATCTCAGGAGCTGCCAGTTTCGTTTTCCCTTCTACCTACTCTTTTCCCAAGTATTATCTTGCCAGTTGAGACAATCTGATGGAACAGAAAGAAATATTTAACCATCTTTGATACAAAGATGGGAGGGGGAAATACAATTTGCTATCCTATTTTCCCCCATTGAGGAGATAAAAAATACTTTGTTAGATTTAATTTCTTTGGTACAAATATTAGTCTGAGAGTATTTTGGACTTGTCAGTCATTCAAATGAGAACCCAGTATTTTAAATTTTTTAAAAGCATAACCTTGAAGTATATGTGGGTTTTTTAATAGTTTTAAATTTGAAGCCCCTGAATATTTTATAAAAAGTTCAATTTGTAAGTGTGTTTTAAAAAAAGGTTTTAATTTACTTCATTACAATCTCTCTGAGCTTTAAAAAAATTTTTTTTCCTGATGTTTCTGAGCCTTCCTTTGGAAGAATAAAATCCTCTTCTAACAAATGTCAATTGATCATTGAGGTCAAGGAACTGTGCAGAGGATGAATGTGGGCTAAACATTCTCTGGCACCTAGTTGATCTCTCTTCCACATTAAGCGTATTTGCTAATGAAGGGAGTACTGGTATGGGACTGAAGAAAGGATTCCCTTAGTCTGTTAATTTACTTGGAATAATTCATTAGCTGACACTTTTAGCTGTGAATTTAGCTGATAAATCCCAGATCACCCCAATATTATGTGTAAAGAGGATAGTTCAGTTTTTTTGTGAGAACTTTGGGAGGAGGGATTAAAGCCCTTTCTCCCATAGTTACCCTGACATAAGGGAGCTTGTTAATAAAGAGCTCTTTGGATCCTTTCCTTTGTACAGGCACTGTATGAATATTTATGGAATATTTCGTCTGTAAACAGCATTAAAATATAAACAGAGCATACCAAGAAATAGGAAGGCCATTTTCACCTAATACATAGCAGTGCTGTGAAAATGCTAGGGTTCCATTCCTGGTTATCAGCTAAGGAAGAGCAAAGAAGGAAAAAGTTATTTGTTTAACAAACCAGGGGGCAGCAAGTCATGTGATCCAGTGGAGCTTTGGTATTCTTGTTAATCAAGTCTTCTGGGTAATTGAATGATGTATGCATGTCTATACACGCAGACAGACACCACACACACACACACACACACACACACACACACACACACGTACCTGATATTTGTAACCACTGTGACTGGTCATATGAGATTGTTGCTTTTGTAGATAAGAAGTGGTCAAATATCAGAGTTTTTGTATGACGCTGCCTAATAAGTGCCACCCTAAGTTTCTGGCCCTTCTCCTTTTGGGCACAGGGAGGGGTGGGAATATGGAATTGCTGTTTACACGTGGGCTCCTACTAGCAAGCTGAGCAGGAAAGGGAGGAGAGGGAGGAGTTGAATGAAACCTTCACAGAGACCAATTTCTGCAGATTCCATGGGTGACACTGCCTCTTCGAAGCAGCAGGATGGAGGATGTGGGGGTGCCACCCAGCCTGTATACCAAAGACACTTCCCACTCACCAGTTGTGGCTGTGTGCTCTTGATTGCAAACCTCTGGTACCCATCACAGATGTATTATCAATTTTCAAAGGGATTCATATACAATAAAATACACTCAACAAGAAAACCACCCAGAATGCAATGAATCATTCTTTGATGATTCAGAAGGCACTTTAGGATCCTGTAGTGCCTTAGGGGCAGCATTACAAACATCAGTTATCTTATGGTAAATGTGTAGAACAGCTAGTTCACAAGTTAAGAAAGAGCTGGGCAACTCTCTTTTATGATATGTTTTTTAAAAAATAATGTTTTATCTCAGGCCTTTTCTACTTTCAAGCACTTGCCCAGAATGTTGCTTCTATTTTTGCAAAAATGGCTCACTTACCGACTTGGAGAAGTACCTCTCCTATGGTGTGCCTGAGTAAGTAAAACTGAAATTGTCTCATTTTCCTATGAGCCATTTCTGGGGGTAGACTTCTGTCCTTCTCCCCTAACCATTTATGTATGCCTCTAATTAAATTCAAAACACTATATGAGAAGTTTGGTCTGACAAAGATGACAAATATTTGTTTAGAAAGCTCAGTCAGGTGGCACACTTATGCATGGTTCAGTTTCAGATGTTCCTTAAAACCAGGAGGGTGT
The DNA here is from genome assembly GCF_006542625.1 of Nomascus leucogenys. Lineage (NCBI taxonomy): Eukaryota > Metazoa > Chordata > Mammalia > Primates > Hylobatidae > Nomascus > Nomascus leucogenys. The sequence goes on from NC_044386.1 coordinate 79,999,095, forward strand.
GTGATTCTATTGAATTCAGGTCAGTCGCAAGCTAAGTTTCTCCCTCTTTGCAAACTACAGTAGTTGGTAATGAAAAAAAAAGAAAGTCTAGTCCTGGGAAATCAAGTTCTTGAGCACTTTTGAAAACAGATTAATCCAAAACATCTGCAAGAATTTTATCTTTAAAAACCCAAGTGTCGAAAACATAAGGGGAAAAATATACAAATGAGACTTTGTCAACCAAGTTTTTGAAAAACAGGTTTCTAGCAGAAAAAAAAGCATCTAGAATAAAATGCAGTTGGCTTTATGAATCTTTATTTTCCATGGTGATTCTTCCTTTTTGGTCTTCAACAAAGAACGGAATTTCTAGGTGAGCCTTGTCAGATTTTCCAAAAGTATTATTAAACTAAAACGAGGGGATTCCAGGCAAGATAACATCTCTGGGATGCTCAACTCTGGCTTGAATTTATTAAAAACTTCTGGTTCTTAATTGAAATTTTAATGGTGGTAGACCCAAAGCAGCCAGACACGAAGGTTATGGTATCAGATGTGAATAACTGAAGACAGATGTGCTGTATTTCTATCAAACCAGAGGCCTGGGCCTTGCCCAATCTGTGGTGAAAGGTCACCAGAATTCAGAGAAAGGAGGACATATTACAGCCGACTGTGTGCCTTTAAAGAAGTGCATGAAACACACACACTACACACACACACACCACACACACAGGGAATAAAGGAGCATCTCCAAGTTGCTTATACACATATTTACTCCTACTATTACAAGGTGAGCCTACACATGATCTAAAGAAATGTCATTTTACTTGAAGCTACTGTGGCTTTGTAGCTACATTTTGTTACAAGTTCAATATCATCTAACCGCTACCCTAAAATTATGTCTCCAAGGGGGACACTATTGGTATTTTGTAAACTGCTGCTGCTTCTCCTCTTTTTCTGTTAGACATGGTCTAATGGGTTTAGAAAACGACATTCAAGATGCTGCTTTGCCAATTAGAACTTCCGCTACCTGATTCTTGAAGGACATAAGCATGCCTAATTGTGTGCTCAGACATTTTATTAAGTTGTTTTGAGTGCTGAAAGTCTTTTAACCTTCATATAGACCCATATTCATAAACAAAAATGTTTTCAGGGAAAAAATAACAGGGAAAAAGGCATTTAATTACAAATAAAAGTACTGTTTCCAATATGCACAGATTTTTTTTTTTTTTTTTTTTTTAACCAACCTACCAAAGCAAATGCAGGTTGCAGATGGTGAAAACTGAGTTGGGAAAACTGCACAGATATTTTCCCAAAACGTTCTCAACAATGCTGCAAATGCCATTCTGGGTAGCTGAGAGGGAAAGACAGCAAGCGTCATCTTGCCAGGGGCAGAACCTATTCTCAAGCCACTTTGAGAGCAGGAGCTGAACAAATATGATTTAGACGTTTCCCCCGCCCTGGAAACATGGTCATGGGTTAACCGGTCCTTGGACAAATTTAAGAACAGTGTCTCCTACCAGGGAAATTATCTCATGCAAGAAAAAAAGTTCCCTTAAGCATCAAATTATTTTTCCTTAACTTTCTTTTAGAAAGTTTCCTTTTCAAAGTTTAGGAGGTTACACAGCATGTGAAACTCTTGACGAGATCTAAGGCAGAGGAGCGAGGAGGTTCGCTGCTGCCAGCCTTCCAAGAGAACCCAGTCATTAAGGAGCCCCAACTGTCACCAATCATACGGATCCCCACGTGGGACACACTTTAGCATGAACACAACCTTGCCTCGGAAAGCACACCTGGGAAAATATGCCGGGGGGCAGCTCCCCAATTCTCCTGCCCAAAGATGTTTGCCACAGACTACGCTGACTCGCCCATTCAGGAGCCCCTCGGGTTCAAGCTGGACCTACCCTTCTGATTTGAGATCATCCACGTGTGTTTTCCCACCTCTGGAGGCTTTTATTTTCTGCTCCCTCCCTTCTTAGTACAGTGCCAATCACTGCTCTCCTCCGCCGCCCCCCTCCCCAAAGGCTCTCTGAGGCTGCTCCCTTTGTGATTGGCATCTCATTAATGAAGAAGGGCTGGTGTCTCTCATTACAGTTAGAGTGAGTGAGAGGACCTCAGAACTAATTTACTTGCTCTCACTAGGGAAGACACTTGCCTCCATCAAGAACTTCACTTTCCTGCTGCCTGTGGCAATAAAAGAACCCGTTTTGTTTTAACATTAATAAGGTGAGAGAATAGAGAATTTCCAAAAGAAATTAAGAAAGGCAAGAGGGTAGGTGTTGGCCCATGGAAGTTTCCCTAAGGCAGGTCTGATGGTGCAGTTCAGTGAGAGGCCTTTGATGCGGCAACATCTGGACCACATAAAAAAAAGCCTAGCAGGCAAATAAGAGACTGGCCAAGCAGAGAGGCTGGGGTGGGAAGTGGGAGGCATAGGTTCTAATCCTAGGTCCCAAGTCCCTGAGTGACCTTGGGCGAGTCTTTGATTTTTCTCTGGTCCTCAATTTGATTATCGGTGAAATAAAGGAATGGAATAAAATGGTCTCTTAGGGTTCTCTCACCTCGAAAATTTTAATATTCTATAAATGGGGCTCTGGACTATTTAAAACTTTTTTCATGTTTGGAGTGAGTTTTTTTTATCTCTGACAACAAATTAGAAATTCCTCCAGAATTAAAGAGCATGGAATGGAAATCATTTGGCTTCTCCAGCTGAAAAGGTCAACTAGATTCAGAAATGTACTCCAAGGCTGCACTGTCTGCATGGAAACCTAATTAGAGATCATACTTCATTGGCTAAAAGGGATCAAACTTATCTGAGCTTTCATCTGGATATGTATTTTTAAAAAATTACTCTGAGTTACTAATTCATTTATCTTTCTACTTACAGGAAATTCCACTCATTGATAAAGCTCAGCTTCGACACCCCTGCTCACAGTGAAATACCTTCCTTGCCAACCACATTGCTTTATGATCGTGCCCCTTTACCACATTGTACTTAAAATGCCTTGTCATTTAAGAAACCATAAAAAGGACGTCTTAAAAAACGGGCTCATCATTTAGCTGGAGATGGCTTCTGCACCTGGAACCAGAAGCCTGTCCTCTCGGTGGTATGTCTCCACAAAAGGAAGAGAGCTACCACAAAGGACAACATCATGTGTTGCCTTGATTGCTATTGAATCGGAAAGTTGGTGCCCAGTTTCAATATGGATGACAAAGTGGTGGGAATCTGAAATGCCTACATTAGAAGTAAGGATGTCTTTATATTGGGAATATCCTCGAACCCAGGGCCCATTTCTAATTCCCCCTTCTCTCTTTCCCTGATACAGGCTATTTTTGAACGAGAAGGACTTTGGCCCACATCAACAGTTTGGTTTCTTACTGTTTACATCTATGAGTCAAAGTAGCTTGCTCCCAGGATCCCCCACCAAACCGAATGAAAATAAATTCAATGTGTGCCCACTGAGCCTGGCCTGGGAGTTCTTGAGATCAACTCAGAATCATGGTCTTTCTGTCACTCCCAAAACAATCCTACCTAATTCTACCTGTTCCTAAGTATTGCCTTAGGATACTGACAGTCTTTTCTCCTACTTACAGCTTTTGAATGAAATTAAAGCTAATCCTCTCTGGCTTGGTTGGGTCTTGTGAAAGATTCCCACACCCCACAATCAAGGCCTTGCAATGTAGTGTTAGAAGAGATAGCCAAGTTACCACACCTGCATCACGATTCGGATGAGGATAGTATTTTTTGCCTTCCATGAGACAGCTTTGAAAACCTGAGTCACAGAAGCTGCCTCATGCAAATCCTTCCACTCTCCTCCTCACTGCCAGTACATTGGCACCTCCTTTTTAAAATGAGCAGAGAAGCATGAACAAGACCTCTGTGGACCTCAGAATAAAAATGTAAGATCTTCAGATTTCCATCGCATGATTTCACCAGGCCAAGGCAGCCCAGCTTCATTTTTACATGCACTGTGGTTCTAAGTATTTACGGTGGTGTAATCCGCTCCCCCACCCAACCCCCCAATATCGGTACATTACTCACTTTGCTTCTAGTAAGAAGAATAAACAAAAAGAATCAAAGAGAAGAAGGCAAGAAACTGGGGACCAATTTTCAGGTCATCCTTTCCTTCTTAAAAGAAGGAATTTGCCTGCAGTGTCTGTAATTTAGAAGGTTTTAATGAATGGCTTCTAAATTATTTATTACGCATAGAAAGCTGTAAACATCCCTCTCTAAACCATTATGATAGTATCTGGGCAGGAGTCAAAAGGTTCAAACATTTGGCACTTTTCACCGGACTGTTGTTGAAAATAGTTCTGCTCTGTGAATGTAACTTCTCTCCTTCCTTGTTATATGGAATTGTATGTGAGCCTGTGAGCCTGTGAGCCTGCGAGCCTGTGTCTGTATCATTCACTTGAGATCATCAAAAGGCATCCTGGCTTTGTAATTTGCTCTTTTGCAGACTTTCGACTTAATAAGAGATTCCAAAATTAGTAAAAAAAAATATAATAAAGTAAAATAAAGCCAATTTAAAAAGCCATCGACAGAATATACAAACTGGATATTCAAGGAGAAGTGTTTGAAATGCCTCAGCCTCATTTCAAAGAGCTTCCTGCTGTCAAGCCCAAACACCCAGACAGGTAGACTGCTGTGAAATATGTAGGCGATGCCTGCTGCCTGATTTTCAGATGGCGAGGAGGCATTTGAAAGCATCAAAGTTCCCTGTATAGATGTGTGTACATTAATCCCTGCTTCTGTGATCTCTGCACTCGCCTATTGTAACTTGCTGTTTAATAGATTGCCAAACTTTGCCCTTCACAGACTGCACATTTTTTTTTTTCCCAAGGATCTGCTCCTCTCCCAGGAGCTTCTTGCTGGGGCCGAGTTTTAAAAGTTTTCATTCCTGGGCTTGTGCTATGGCATTGGGTCACTCTTTGAATTCTGCACTTTTGAACACCTCACTTGTTGGCTTGCTTTTCCTCGCCCCTGGTGTCGATGTCTGTATGTGGCTAAAGTCAGTGCCCTCCAACCACGAAGCATCTGCCATGAGCCAGCCCTGATACGAATCATTAACAACCACAGCACTAGCCCTGTAAGAGCCTGTAATGTAGTGGGAGAGAAGATAGAGATCAAAGGCTGTCAACTGGCAGCCCGCAGGTTGTGTATGGCCCAAAGACATGCACTGTTTTGCCTACACTGTGTTTTAAATTCAGATTAGTAACTAACACAGAAAAGATGGGAAATTTCACTTAGAAATCTGTGCTTCAAGCTTCTCTTGGAAAATTGGAAGGTGTGATTAAACAGGGCTTCCTGCCTGCATGGGTCCTGTTTTAGTTGGGATATATATATTTTTTCTAAACTGAGGTGGTGGAACATTTACCATTAAGCATCTCGGCATGGGCTTTCTTGATATCTTGATGTTACCTGCTGGGACATTGGCCTTTGGAGTCTGTGGTCCACGATAAGGACACACACAAAGGCAAATAATACTAACTGGAAAATTTGGGGGACGCCAGCATGTACTCTAAATACGTCATCTCATTTGATCTTCCAAACACATCTACAAATCTGCCATTATAATATCCACTTTACAGATGAAAAGTTGAGGCTTTATGTTTTTAAGTACCTTGCCCTATTTCACACAGCTGACGATAGAGGAGTTGGGTGTTGGAACTAGAGCTATTAGCTTTGAAGCATCCTTCTTTTCAATTAGAAAGGCAAGAAAGTCCCCAGGAAGGGTGCAATATGGGCTGCGAGATCTCACATTGTCTTCTCCCACTGAAACTCAACTCTCCTCTAGTCTAACCACACTGCACTTCTCACTGTACCCGAGATATTCTTGGTCATTTGATCACTTCTTGTGTTTGTGTATTCTATTCCCTGTCCTCACCTTCTCTTTTGTACCTGCAAACTCCCTCTTGCTTTGCAAGACCAAGAATAATTGTTAGTTCCTTTATGAAGATTTTCATGACCCCTGGGTCAGTTTATCTAACACTGGGGCTCCTAGAGCCTCCATTTTTACTCAAGTGTCGTGGTAAAAGGTCCATATACTGGTGGCTTTTCACTGGACTGTCAGTTTCTTAAGGGCAGGACCATATCTCGTTCATCACTCTACACCACCATGCCCAGCACAGATGCCTGATATGCAGGAAGTACTACTCCACGCAGGGTGGCCTATGGGTGGAGTTTTCTGGGCTGAATCACACACTTATCAAGATCTCCTTGGGGGAAGTGATATTGAGTTGGAAGGGTCAACAGTAAATTCCATCCGTGTTTTCATTTGTTTTCTCATCCCCCATCATGACACCCTCGCTTATCCTCCAACCTTTCTGCTTAACAAGACTTTGCTGCTGCTTCCTCTTTTGCCAGATGGCAAGGCACTCACTACTTCCAATACCCAGATACATCCATCAAGCAACTTCAAATTTGAAACACATCAGAAACTTGCTGGGCATGGAACAAGTAATGAGGAAATGGCATATGTGCACTGTGGGATCGTGATGGGGCTGTAAAGTTAATCAAGAAAGAAACAATTCCACCAAGAGCTTGTGAACGTACCTGAAAGGATGGGCAGGTTTGCCCAGGTGTGAGCCGTAGGCTGGCTGAATGTCTCTTTCTCATATGGGTTATGGGAAACCGATATGCCTCCAAATCACTGGCTGGACCTCAACTGAACTTTCAGTTTTTATTTTCCACTCCCATACTATTTTTGAAAGCGTTAAATAATTGCCTCTACAGCTAACCACTAAAGGCCTCATTTAACAAAAAATCAATATGGAGCAGCAGTACAAGCGTGGAATAAACCAAACCAGAGGCCAAAGCTTAAAATCCATCTCACAACTGAATCATAAGTGGTAAAATTAAGAGCAGGTGCACTGACAGACAGAGGTGAAGGCTGGCCTGATAAAATGGATTTTTGTTATTTCTAATGAACTCATCACATGCAGACAATGAGAAAGGACTGACCAGGTGGGAGGGAGGAGCTGACTTTGGCAATGATGTGTCTTCTCCACAAAATGATTATTTCAGGAAAGGATGCCGAGTAGAGGCTGTAGTACATTTAGGGGAGTTTCAATCGGCATTATTTCATTTCTCCTCCCTAACAAATCTTCACTGAATGTGCACTGCGTGTGTGGTTATTTTTAAAATGTGCACAGTGAACACAGCTTGTGAAACTTCGGTCATCATCCTAATCAGGCAACTAATGCCCTATTCAAGATTGGTGTATGCTAGCGACCACATTTTAGAATGATTTTACCTGGTGTGAACAGAGAGTAAAGGAGGGCCACTCCTTTCCCTTGATAACAGGTTCTTAACTGTTAGTCCCAGGAAGTAAAGCAAAGGCAAATGAACTTCCATGATAAATATTTAAGAAAAATAATCTTTAATTGAGTTAGAATGAAAGTAAATGTGCAAACTGCTATTTGAGATAACTGTCTCGATAAGCCTCTTGCAAATATAATATGAAGCAGAAAACCTGTTAACTCTTTTTGTCTCGTCTTTATTCACCAGGGTTAGGTGCTCTTACATGGTAGCGGGAATCTGGACTAGTAATATCTTGATGAAGTTGCAAAAAGAACAACAACAAAAAACCCATTTGGTTGAGCACTGTGAGCTGACATATGCACCTGTAAGCCAAGATAATTACAGAGCTGCTCTGCAAATTTGGTTAGGGTTTAGGGGATAATCTTACACTAATAAAATAAACCATCCTTGAATGTTCTAGTCACCAGGTAGCAAAAGCCTGCTTAGGTCTCAGTGGATTCCTTCTTTCTGGTCTCATCGGGAGTTAGATATTGGTGTTATAAACTCGTATGCCACGAGTGTGCCTCTCTGATGTCTGATATCCATTTGGAATCACCTCGGAAAACTCACTATTCCCAGCAGTTTCTTCAAGCAGGCCACCCTCTATGCTCCTGAATGTTCTCTGACCAGGCTGGGCCTTTCTTTTCCTCTAATAATTAGCCACCCATTGTCCCCCTCCAATTTCTTCCAACCCTGTTTCCTACCCCTTGCATTTTTCTTGTTTCTTTCATTTTTCCTGTGTATGCTGACTGCCTAGTTCCTCTTCTACTGAATTATGCTCTATTATTTCCACAGCCTGAAGAACTCACAGCTGAAGCATTATTTCTAACCTTATTTTGTATTCCTAGCATGTGCTATAACCTGTTTTGAGTTTTATTTGCAGCCAAGATGCTGACACAGCTCCAATTTTGTTTTCATATTTTGATTGGGTAGGAGTGTTCATTACTGTGGGTACTAGAGTAGGGAAGAAAAGTCATTTTTAAAAGGCACAATTTACACCTTCGTTAAAGGGCTTTTTGTTTCTGAATGCTGCCCATTTAAATTCTAAAAACTACAAATGTTCAAAAAATACATTCCTTTTTTTTTCTTGGAGAAAAGAGATTTTAATGAAAATTATAGAAGTCCAATGTAATTTTCCTATTATGTTTTTAATGTCGTGCCTATTATGTCTGATCTCCTTTTGTGTTTCTTAACTGACCAGCACGTACAGGCAGGTGTGGAAAGCCTAGAAGTCAGGGGTTTGTAAGAAATTATGTTTTCAAAGCCCAATTCAGCTCTACACTAACCAGCCTTCCCAGGGACAACTGCCTCATTTGTGACATTATTGAATTCATGGTTCATATTAAGCTTATATCTCATAACCAGGTAATTCATGAGTTTCAGCTACAGGGAACCCCTTAGATGGGGCATAAAATTTCCAATGAACTTTCCCATAAAGGAAAGTGTAGGATGAGTGAGGTTTCATGCTCCTCTATGTTTGTTTGTTTTTTAGAGACCCAGTCTCATTATGTTGCCCAGGCTGAAGCTTAGAGGCTACTCACAGGCCCAATCATAGTGCACTGCAGCCTCAAAATCCTGGGCACAAGAGATCCTCCTGCCTCAGCCTCCTGAGCAGCTGAGACTACAGGAGTGCTTCACCATGCCTGACTGGTTTTCACAGTTCTTGATGTATGATTCTCAGCCTCCTTTTTGGAAGAGATTTAATTTCATGGGACTCCTCTACTCCAAAATCTTCAAGAACTCCACAGTTAAGGTTGTCAGGTAAAATGCTAGATGTCCAGTTACATTTGAATTTCAGATAAGCACCAAATAATATTTTTGCACAAGTATGTCACCTGCAATATTTGGGACATAATTATATCAAAAATTATTCTTTGTTTATCTGAAATTCAAACCTCTCTGGGCATGTTGTACTTTTATTTGCTAAATCTGGCAACCTTATCCACAGCACATAAGGGAACAAGCTTTAACTCCTAAGGTAGGACTTCTGAGTCCCCCATAGACTGACTCTCTTTTCTTTCTGCCTTATTTTCTGCTATATCCAACTCCCCCTATCCTCCCACCCTCCATTCCACTGAGTTTGAGTTACTTTCCCATCTGGAATGCCTCCTTTCCTTCTCTCACCCGGTATTATTCAAGACTGCCTCCTCAGGGAAGCCATCCCTGAACACTCAGCCAAAAGCAATCTCTTGGTCCTTTTAGACCAGAGAGCTCGTTCTATGTGGCCCATTCATTGGTACATCTCACACACTTGCCTGGGAGCTTAGCTATCATTTCATCTCTATACCGTATTCCTTCCAAGAGGACACAAGCTCTTGGGTAGCAGTGACCTTGCCTTATGTTTCTTTGTGCACTTTGCAGTGTCCAGCACTAACTAGACCTTTCACATAGTTGGTGCTCGAGGGATACCTACTGATAGAAAAGGCCACTATTGATTGTCACCGAGCTGCTCTCTTTTGCAGCTTCATGTTTCTCACACTTCTTTCCCTGCATTGAGGGGAAGGCTCAACCCGTCTTCCAGAATGTGAGCATGAACCTCATACATGAACTTCATCATATACCTCATTAAAAACTTGATAGCCAGATTCATTTCTCATGGACAAGTGAAAAATAAGTAATGCAAAACTCAGTCTTATGTGGGCAAGCCACTTGTTCTTTCTGTAGATCAGTTGTCTCATCTGGGAGAAGGGCCTGCTTCCTCCCCTACCTCTCAGGACCATGAGGATACATGAGATCTTGGAAAAACATAGGTAGCACGGTGCTGCAGTGCATTTAGTGATGAGGCCAAGAACGTGGAAGAAACTTCTCTAAGTATATTCTGTTTAAACCGGATGCTTGAGCTGCTCATGAGAATTTCAGGGTACATGCCAGCATCAAATTTTCAAATCATGGCTGACAAGGTGGGATTTTTATTTTATTATTTTTATTTTTATTTATTTATTTTTATCATACTTTAAGTTCTAGGGTACAAGTGCACAACGTGCAGGTTTGATACATGGGTATACATGTGCCATGTTGGTTTGCTGTACCCATCAACTCGTCATTTACATTAGATATTTCTCCTAACGCTATCCCTCCCCCAGCCCCCAGCCCCCTGACAGGCCCCAGTGTGTGATGTTCCCCGCTTTGTGTCCAAGTGTTCTCATTGTTCAATTCAAGGTGGGATTTTTAAAATGACACAATTGGAGACAAAAGTAGCTGGCAAGCAGGTGGCAGGGTTCTCTTGCTAACCTAGGGTACTAAGTCTTGGCCACTGGAAATTTATACTTACAAGCTACCTCATATGATTGCCTGGATTTTAGAAATATGCAAAAAATAAATTTCTAGGAAAAATACAATAGAGTGATAACGTCAGCTTTAACTTTCTTTAAAAACTGTTTTAAATGTTTCTCTTTTAAAAAACTATTTTGCTCTTCCTCATGTGGGTCCCCACACCTACCTTGTGTGAGTCATCATCTCATGCACCAGGGCTTTCAAAACATGATAAGCAAAGCAAGACGTCTACTGTATATCTTGTCAGGAACTTGCTTTTCCTTTTTGCGCCTGTTGCTCTACAGGAAAGATGGTGGAGCGTTCATGAACGGCAAGGTGAGCCACACGTAGGGGCCGTCCTAGCCCAGACTGCGCAACACTCAGGCAAAACCTCATTTCACTGCTGGATCTACAGGCAACCCATATACTGCGATTCCTCCTCCTCACACTCACATTCCAGGCTCAATTAGTGGAATCCTAGTCTTATATCCACACCACGGCAGCACATTAAAATGTCTCCGATTAAGCCCTGGATTAGCATGTGCCCAGACTTTATCTTAATTGCCGATTAAGATTAATCCCGCCAGGGAGTATTCCAGGGCTGCTTTATTACCACGGGGTGAATCATTACATATTTTGAGTTGCAAGTTCCATTTAGCTTTCTTTGACTAAAATGGGAGACCCAGACTCTCTTGGCCTCTAAGGAAGGGGCTCTTTATTGCTTTCTGAAAACCTCCCTTGACAGCTCATTTGCACCTGAAGGTTGTGGGGATGAAGCCTTGATCCATCTTGACAAGTCTATGAAAACTGGAACACAGGGAGTCACAGGCTTTCCAGCGGGCTCTTGGCTTTAAATATCTACAGTGAACTTTGACTTGAAGAATGATCTTTATATACTCGGTGCTGGCTTTATCATTCATAGTGATTTACTTAAAACCTTTTTTTTCTCTCTTTCTCTTGCTCTACATGGATGTACATATTTGTTTTCTGAACTGTTTGAGGATATAGTATATACATGGTCCTTTAGCTCTACACACTTCGGTGTGTGTTTCCCGAGAATGGGAATAATTTCTTACATAACCACAGCTGAGTTATGAACTTCAAAAATTTACATTGGTACTTTTTACCAATCCCGATTTTACCAATACTTTTACTAATATTGATTTACTCCAAAATCTACTTCACTAAGTGATACCCCAATAACTGTTAAGTCTGGTTACAAAAGCGAGAATTGAGGGCAAGAGAACTCTCCATGTTAGAGGTAAAGTGATGAGACCTAGAAAAGAGAAGTAACTTAGTGAAGGTCACACAGTGGCAGAAGAGTCCAGACAAACTCAAGAACTCAGGGGCAACTTCTAGCCATTGAATTGATATGCACATAAAGACTCAAGAAAGGTCAGGTCAGTATCGACTCTGGAAACATCCAGAGCTACCGGGCCAAGCAGACTTGACACTACCCTACCTAGATATGGAAATTTCCCAAGGGCAGAGGCCAAGAACTCTGTTTTTGAAAAGGTGTGCTTCACATTTATGTAATACATAAGAAAGACTTGAGGATAGCTATACCTGTTTCACTGATATACTTCTTTTCTCCCAGCTTTAAGATGCTAATTGTTCATGGAATTCTGTTTCGCCGTCTGGGGAGGCATAAGTCAGGAGCATTCAGCAGCAGTGTAGAGATCACTAACGTGGCACAGCTATGAGACCCTTTGATAATAGTACGTGCCTTTGGTCTGACTCAGACTGGAGGACCTGGTGGACACCCACAGCCGTGGCTTCTGGGGATTCCTAATAGGGCAGTTCCCTGCTTTCTACCTCAGGGAACCTGATCATGTTATCGCTCTGAATGGGTTGGCTTTTGTCAGAGCATCTGGGTCAGGTGAGTCTGCGTAGTACTTTTCAATGTCAAGGCCAGTCATGATATTCTTCGTCAAATGTGTGGCGCCATTCTGGGATGTCTCCATCTCAGAATCTGTCCTAATCCAAGAGCCAACAATGGAAATGGCTTCATCCTGAGAGGCCATCAACAGAGACTTCAGAAGGATCACAGAGGCCCAATCTCCTTCAGAGATCCTCCACCAGACATCCCTTCCTAAGGACTCTTCCTCACATGGCTGTGGGTAGTCCCGCTTCTGCTAGTAGAGTGTATGCCAAGAAAAGAGAAAGCCCCTCTCTGGTCTCCCTACCCTGCTTACTGCCCTGGGTGGCTACCAGTCTTAGTGGTATTTGGGAGTCCTAATGGATGCACCCATATCTAGGTAACACAAATACCCACAGTCTTTATCTTCCTTTACACTAAAGTCCTGAGATACACCACATTGGCCACTAGTATTTCTGAATGGACAGAAGTCATTTGCTGGTCTCTTTCTAAAGGCTGTAGTCTGCCACTTTCATGGTAATTTCACCTTAAAGCACAGCCTAAGAATTGAGGACGAAAGCTTTCTCTTTTGTTGAACCCACAGTATAACCACGTTCCTTAGATTCTATTACAAAACAACCATTGGCTTTAACTGGAAACTTGAAAATTTAGGGTAATTATAGTATCAATTCATGATTACTCAACACATTTCCTCAACTTCCTTTGTGACTGATATTTTGAGTATGTTACTGTAACATTCGTTGAAGAAAGTGTGTTGTCCTGAAACAAGTGAGGCCTAAGACACCCCACACGTCTAAGATTTCTTACCTATGATTCATGTGGCTGCCAGAATATCTTTTACCTTCTTTCTTCTTTCAGTCCTTCTCTCTTAAGTTCCGTAAACTTGTGTCGGGCTTCCTGAATTTGCCTTCAGCACTAGTAGTAACATGACCCTAAATGGATGGGTTTTCCATGTTATTCTGGTCCAAGCTGCAAAAGATTAGATTCCCTATCGAGCCCTGATGGCGGTATTACTAGGCTTTAACTTGATGGGACTGACTTCGTTAATAGAATTCTCTCTTCAGTTGTTTGACTATGTTAATGTTGCCAGAAGGAAAAAAAACCCTGATTTTCCTATATGTAAGCTGTTTTCAAATTTGCGTGGGGGTTCTCTTGAACAGATCTGCAGTTTTCTTCCTATGGAGAGACACTACAATTACACATTCCTTTTTCTCTTTATAAAAACTAATATCTTGCTAGGCACTCCGCCAGGAGTACTGAAATTTAGTTCTGATAAAAATCCTTCTTGGATATTTCTGGTCTAAGCTTTAAGATCTCTTTTCCTTCTTTCCTTCTTTGCTCTTTTCCCCTCCCTGATTACCCCCTACTCAAGGCACGTGCACACACACGCACAATTCATTTATGCCTACCTTGGAACAGATCTGAGCCAACATATTCCCTGGGGGGAAACAACGGTCTCTTTTCCTATTAATGAACAGTATGTTGTTGCAGATTCATGGAGGGCTTAATTTAATAAACATGGAAAGATGAATATGCTTATGGGACATCAAACCTCTTTAGGTTTAAAATTACTGACATAGAAGAATTGTCTCGTGAAGCACCCCGTCCTTTCATGGCTGGGTCATTATGGAATACAATGCGGCAGGGGAAAAATATCCCTTACCTGGGACTTTGACTCCTTCTACCCTTTGACTCCATCTCCTCCATCCCTAAGTGCCAGAGGAGGCGTCAGATGTGCAGAAGTCAGCAATACCTGTGTGTGAACTAGTTCAACCTCCAATTCTGTGGCTTAGTCCTTATCGGTAATTCGATGGGAACCTGAAACTTTGTTGAAGGCGAAGGTATTTTGCTGGCTCGGCTAGAAGTGAGTTTAGACAGCACCCACGATATTGTGATAACCAACCAGCTTGATATGAAGGCACTCATGACCAGCTCGCAGGAGCAGGCCTCGTCCCAACTCCTACTCCCTTTCTCTCCCCGCTACTCTTATTAGACACACTTCAGACTGAATCTTCTGTGGTCCCCACCTCGCTCTCCCCACTCTTGAGCCCCTTCCCCTTCATCTTGGATTAGTCTGTCAGATGGCTAGGTAATCTGGCAAGGTCTTCAGGAGAGGAGGGAAATAAAACAGGGGGAACTCTGTCCAGGCATTTAACGATGCAAAAGGCTGCCTGGTGGGGAGCAAAGGGCTGGGAAGCTAGTGAGCACCTACAGAGAGCTGGGTGCTGGGGAGAAAGAAAGGAAGGAGCATCAAAGACTTCACAACCAGGCTTTATTTAAGTACATGTGCTCTTCTGCTCCTTTTAAATTATGCAAACCAAACTGAGATAGGCACAGCAGAGTGTAGATCCTCCACTAAAAGGGTAAGAAGCTTGCAATTGAGCCATGGCTGTAAAGGGTAAAGACAAGGTATGGGGTCCCCAGGGTTTGGGGTCCAGGTCTGGTTAGGGGAGTGGAGTTCTTGTAAAGAGCCCTTAAATCTTTCTCTGTACCAAGGACTGTCTAGACACGGCATCAGTAACAGTGCAATTACCGTCTTTGGATTTATGCAGTCCTATCCTTACCATTCTGTTGAAACCTGCAACCTGCCTCCCTTTTTCCTTGCCCTATTTTTCGTTCTTCCCTTAGCACTTATCACCTTGTACCACTATACAATTTATTTCTTGTATTTACTGCCAATTGTCTGTCTTCTCTCTGCAGAAATATATGCTCCTCAAAGACATGAGTATTTGTCTGTTCATCTTCATTGATCTATCTCTAGTACCTGGAGTAGTGCCTAGTTAATAATAGGTGCTGAATAAATATTTACTAAATAAATGAATGAATGTTATTACTCCTTACGAGCAGTCCCATACTCTAAAACATCAGGAGCCCTTTAAGACGAGCAAAAACAAAGCCAGAATAACTACGCAGAAACAAAGCATAAGAATGTTCACCCTTTAGTCCTCTCTAACCAAGTATATTCCAATTAGTTAAGTGAAAAGCTGAACACAAAACAAAATAAGACGCAGAACATTAGCTCAGGAAGAAACACAGATACGGAGAAATCACAAGGAGCAGCCTCATGGCATCATGGAAAATTGATGGCCTAGATATCACGAGACCCTGGTTACAGTCCCAGCTTTGCATAAATCTGTGTGACCTTAGGCAAATCACTTTGCCTCTCTGGGCCTCAGTTTTTCCAGTTAAGTTTGATTCAATTCAAATATTTAATGTGCGCTCATTTCATCACTTCTATCTCTAAAACGGCATAATCTTACCTAGTCCCACCTGATATTAAGATGCTAAAATAGCCTGCTACCTAAATGTGATCATTTCTGCGAGAGAAATTAAAATTGCATGCCCTGCCCCCTATCACTGTGGGCTGCAGTCCCCAGATGGATTACACCTTCATTTTAACATCCTTACTCAGCACGGTAGGCATTTACTCTAAGAGGTGAAGTCGAAAGAGTCCCCTCATGTGGCAGAGTACAGATGCTCACCTCTAGTAACCACTTTGGAGAACCGAATCAAACTGCAATCTCGGCAGCACAGGGAGTGAGTAAAACACCGATAGTCGAGGAGTGTATTGAACTGCTGAGCAAGGGGTGTGCAAATACTATTTCAAATGGCTTAAAAAGCATCACAGCAATGTAAGTGGGTTACGGTTGCCTCACAAAAGCACATCTGGAGGATCTCTTTGCTCTCTTGCATCCTTGAATATTGAACCCAGAAAAATAAATTGACTTGCTGTTTAATCCAATAGTCAATATGAGCTTCTAGTGTATAGACTCAATTGACTTAAAACTCAAGCTATAGCCTCCGGCAAGAAAAATGTAACACAACTGCACAGGCCTGGTATTGATACATATCACAAGTAGCTGTTTCTTCAGCAAGAAACAATTATCGAATGGTCAGTGCTGAGGGATCAATGTGCTTCATAATTTCTGATGTGGCTTACTGTTGTTGTTGTTGTTTGTTTGTTTGTTTTATAATCTTTACGGGTCTCATGGCTCTCTAAAGGGATTAGGTTATTGGGAATTTTTTTTTTTCCCATGCAAAAGGACCTGCCTTTCTTTCCCTGTTCTAATGAAAGGGCACCCCCCACTGAGTTCCAAAGAGCCATTGCCCCTTAATGTGCCCTCTGCCATGCATTACCTTAGGTTATGTGGCAAACCTAACCCCATACTACAGCCCAGTTACCTCGGTGCAGACAACTGGCTGTATTTGATTGTTTTGCTGTTGACAACAGGATGGATTAGCAGGGCTAGAAATTAAATTATATTGAGTATTCTTTAATGCCTTATGTACACATTTTTCTGGCTGTCAGATTCTCTGTTTGGCTTCCTCAGGGACTTGAAGGCAGGGGGTCAGGAACTAAATGTTTTGAGAACTGACAGCTCCCTTTAGTGAAAAACAGAATCCTCCCACCCTTACCCCTTCTCAGTTCAAAGAACTGCTTCCTGCTTCTTTGCATGGAAGATAGTTACTATTTTTTTCTTTCTCTTTTGAGTCAGGATCCCTGGAGAGCCTTATAAGAGCACAGTGTCTACTGGTTAAAGGGCAACCATTTTCAGGGAATTTGCATTAATCTTATTACACTTTATCTTCCTTCAGGGTGAGGGAGTGGGACGGACAGGGAGGTTTCCTTTGAGTTTCAGGTTTAGACACACCCCAGAACTCAAAGTAAAAATGATATAGGCTTAATAACAACTTCCCAAGAAGCCTTTTCAAGTTCAAAGTGGATTGTAAACATTAATTAATCAATTCCTCCTCCCAACACTGTGTGAGGTATGAATTACTCCCATTTTATAGATGAGAATGTTTAGGTAGAGAGCATAAATAACTCGTTTCAAGCCTAGATTGGACTTCTAGTCAGTGAGGGAGAAGCAATTTGGATTCCTGTGCACAGTGAAGGCTCATCAGACTTTTCTCATTCACAAAAATTAATGAAAACCCGTCCTAGGAACCCAAGCCTCGTTGTCTCCCTGGAGTGATCTGAGTGGCCTCTCCCAGCTTGGCCCAACTCTTATCTTTTTGCATCCTCAGTTTTCTGGCCAGAAAGAATTGCCTTCCTCCAACACAACCACAAGGAGTTCAGATCAAAGGCTCACCAATGGTCCATTTAAATGCCCAAGCCTGTCTAATGCATCTCTCCATAAGACTCCCTGAATGGAGGCTTGGGTTTTACCAGCCCAGCTCTGCCATCGAAGTCATTTGCAATCCAGGCTGCTCACTGCACCTGCTGCTGTGGAAGATGTAATAGGAGCAGGAAGCACCATAGAAGGGGAAATGCTGTTTAGCACAAGGAAGTAAATAAATAGGTTAACAGGCCAACACATCTTGCAACCTTTCCCTATATGAACCTGTTGGCTAATGTTGGTAATCCACACTTCTTTTACAAAAGTCAAGCTGGTGGTCACTTTGCAGGAAACTCTACAAGGTTTTTCTCAAGACAGTCCTAGCAATGAAGCTTCCAACAACCTTAACATAGTTCTACATTTCCCCAGGAATTGCTGTAAACTGATAAGCACTGATATTCTTTCCATTGACTAAAACATCATGATCAGTCAACTGAGGCCTGGGAGGAATGATCTTTGTGGCTCATATGCACCAAGGAGGTTTGCCTCAACTCGAAGGGTGGAGACACTCAGATTTCAGCCTTCCCTCATCAGAAACACATTTCCTCATTTGGGTATGTGTTTTCCAAAGCACTCGGGGGTTTTCAGCAAATCTTTATACATCTCATGGAAGTAAGAAAAGAAAATACTCATACTTCACAGAATACATGTGAAATGTGTCTGTTAGGTGGGGAGAGGGTGGGGAGGAGGAGTTTTAGCTGAGCCGTAATGAATATGAGAAATTAAAGATAAATAGAGGGAGAGAATTTTCTTTCTTTTTTGCCACGCTGGGAGTGGAAAAGTTTGGCCTAGTGGATCTCTACCCTGGCTGCTTATCAAAACCATCTGGAGAACTTTTGGAAACTCTTATGTCCAATTCAGTTCTACTGAATTTGCTTCTCTGGAATTAGGGCCTATGCGCGAGTACTTTTTTAAAAAGTTCCACATGGACTGGTGATGTACAGACAGGCCTGGGAACCACTGGGCTGGTCTAGGGAGCCCAGTGTAGACAGCGAACATCCGCACGTAAGATACATGACCTGTCAGAGAACATTCAAGAGGGAAGTTCCTTTAAAAAGAATCAGGCGAGCTTCTCCTCGCCTAATAGCTTCCAACTAGCATCAGTGTTCAATTAATAATGTAGTTTTATTTGATGTTTCATGTGAGAAACTATTTAAAAACGAAGAACTCTTTCATTCTTTTCTTCATTTAAATGGACTCAAAAGAAACAATTTGCTTGATAGATGAGCAGAATGAGGGATTCTATGACCGTAAAATAACTGAAAATCAAAAATGATTATAACAACAAAACAAAAACCACACTTCTCCATCTGCAATCCACATCCATGTAGCCATGTAGTCGGAAAACTTATTGAGGGTCTATTGTGTTTCAGGAACTATGCATGAATCTAGCAGTGCCAGGGTGATGCAGACACAGTCCCTACATGCTAGTGTCACCCAATCTAGCAAGGGAAGGGACAACCAAAGAGAAAAAGCACTCTGTTAAAAGCTGATTTTTACTTGCCTCTTACCAGGGGTCATGCAATCTTCCAAGTGCTTTTTGTTCCATATCTCATTTTATCTTCACAGCAACCTTAGTAGGTGGATTCTATTATTATCCCCATTTCACAGATGGGGAACTAAGACTTAGAGGACTTCAGTAACTTCTTGAAGGTAACAAAACCTGTAAAAAGGAGAGCTACATCTTTTGGACTCAGTAGATCAAACATATACATCTGCCTCCTTCTGCATCTTAAGTGCATAGAAGGTATGCTGAGGCTGGCTGGTCGTGCTGGGGTGGAGTGGGGACGACTGAGCATATCCTTGTCTCTTGTTAAGTCACTGCTGCTCCAGGTGAGAACAAACTCATCTCTGGTGCCTGTAGCTTTCAAGGTTGGTGTTGAGGAATGCCCTTCCCCTTGAACTTGCATGCTTTATGGTTAGCAGTGCCTTTGAGGCCACACACTTAAGTGAGGAAGGAAAACATAACCAGCCCAGAGTCCTCGTGCTGGGGCTTAATTTGGTACCTGAGAGTCATTCATTCCAGTTCCCGGGGCAGGACTCTGCCTGGCCTGCTTACCAGTGTTTCAGCAGCACGGAGGGGACCCAGCCAGCCCACAGAGTTAAGGGCAGCTGATCTGTAACTCCAAGTCATCTATTTATCCCCTAACCGTGCTGCTCCACGGGCAAGTGCAGGGACGGAGAACGCACTCTTTGCCACAGTTCAGTGAGCCGAGTGCAAGCTCCCTTAACTTGGCTGTGGTGTCAAGTCACAGTTATATAACCCCTGGGCTGAGTGCCTCCCTGGGGTGGGGGGTGGGGGGCGGGCAACAGGGGAGCAGGAAAGGCATTATTAGTATAATGTTAAGAAAACAGACTCTGACATCCTCCAGAGTTTGAGAGTCTGGAGCTGTTTGTTTCCCATTTAGTTTGTTTCCCATTTTGTTCTACAATCTTCAAATCCCAGATTTTGGAGTCTGGGCAGCTGTGGGTGGAGAGGCCAGCAGCGTGAACAGGGCTCAGCCCCTTTCAGGCAGTGAGCTTATTTAGCTTTAAGAAATGTCCCAGGCCGGGTATGGTGGTTCACGCCTGTAATCCCAGCACTTTGGGGGGCCGACGAGGGCGGTTCATGAGGTCAAGAGATCGAGACCGTCCTGGCCAACATGGTGAAACCCCGTCTCTACTAAAAATACAAAAATTAGTCGGGCATGGTGGCAGGCATCTGTAGTCCCAGCTACTTGGGAGGCTGAGGCAGAAGAACTGCTTGAACCTGGGAGGCAGAGGTTGCAGTGAGCTGATATCGCACCACTGCACTCCAAACTGGCGACAGAGTGAGACTCCAACTCAAAAAAAAAAAAAAGAAATGCCCGTTGCACGACTGTTTTCAGAAGACTAATGATTAAGAGCACGTGAAAATTAATGCACAAATACAGCTAAGGAAGTGTGCCATATACCTTTTGCAACCACTCTTTCGCTTTGAAAGTGTTAAAGTACACAACCAGAAAGATGGAAAGACCTGAGATTGACGGCCTTGTAGATACTTCTGGAAATCTTTCAATAAGGACAGCAGAGTAAACAAATGCGTTCTCCTTTCACGTTCTTTATTTTGGTAAGTCCGTTTCTTTTGGCCACAAGAATTACAACCATCTTTTCATTTTTTTAACTGCAAAGGCGGTCATAGGATATGAAGTCACTCCATATCACAGAAATCAACTCAAGTTTTATTCATGGAGACTCTTCCACAGCTGCCATCTGCCCCTCCGGCTATGAGAAGCAAAGTTTCCCGAAGACAACCCCTCTCTCAAATGTGGCCCTAAAACATTTTTAATGAGTAGTACGAGATAAGTGAACATGTGGGAAAATGTTCATCCCTGCTAGTAATAAAAAATGCAAATTAAAGCAACTTTGAAAAGGTAACATTTCAGTTTTCGGAAATAATACCCTAATGCTGGCCAAGCTGCACGGAAACTGATAGACTCAAATGCTATAGGCATTGAGTTAAACCAGCATAATTGTTCTTGAAAGAAATCTGGCAATTGGTAACCATAATTATAAAGATGTGCATATCCCGACCCAGCAGCCTTCTCTGGGACTATACACTAAGGAAATAATCTGACAGAAGCAAAATGCTACACAAATTATACTACTGCCTTTAATGATCAAATCTAATCACAGACATACTCACAAAATTCCAGAAGGAGCCTAATGTTCAATAATGGGGGATGGCTTAGCAAATTCTGGTATATTGATAATGGAATAGTAAAAAAAAAAATGAAACTGCAAATACAAAGGGGGTACATGTAAGATCTAATGTTACTGGAATCATAGGATTTACTTGAATGTTTTTTATCTTTTTTTAATATGCCAAAGAAATAAAGGCTTTTGTACAGACTGTACTAGGAGGCCCTTAAAACAACTGTTTTCTTGTCCACGGCATCTGTGCAAAGGGGTGTTTATTTCTTTTCTATTTAAAAATTAATTAAATTTTACTGACAAAAATTATATATCTTTATTGTGTGCTATACAATGTTTTACAATATGTAAACACTATGAAATGGCTAAATTGAACTAATTCACATATGCATTTCCTCCCAAACAGTATTTTTTTGTGGTGAGAACATTTAAAACACAAGGGGGCTTTTATTAAGGATTTTGAAAATGAAAATAATGAAATACAGAGGGTCACCAAAGTCATGCTGGATACAGGAAGAGGGCTTAAAACATTGCATCCTTGAGCCTCTGGTCTAAGTCACGTCCTTGGCTTTTGAGTCTCACCTTTGCAGAGGACCTCTTCCATTTTCCCATATGGGATGACTTTGAAAGGTGCTAAAATGGGGCCCCACTCTCCTCATACCAGCCATATGAGCTCACATCCATTCGGGTCCTGGAAGTACCTCCAGTAAGGGCCTGAGAAAACTTTAAATGCCAGGGTTTCAGAACCTTTCAGATCAACAACCTGTGTGTTAGCCCTCCTGAAATGAAGGAAACCCAGATCCACGTGTCTAATCATCTTTTCAAGACTAGCAAAGAAGGGAACTTCTACGCATGATAATAAACCATTCCCACAATTAGTTTAACACAATGATTTCTGGTCAAACCTAGGGGAGCCATCCCTCCTTTATGGCTTCCACATGCTGGTCAGTAAACAGTATGGGCAGGCCCATGCTTTGGTTCTCACTGGTCTGTTATCTAATTAGGGAAAATAAGGATAACATAATAAGTTTTCATGAAGCTAAATATATTCAAAGGAGAGAATTATTCCTTACTCTAAGATAATGTCCTTTCTATTTTTTCAGTCCCCAAAGTCCAATTTTTTGGGGAAAGATGACGAAACACAGATAAGTTATTTTGTTGTTGTTGTTCATGTTATTCCTTTGCAGTAAAATATAGGGACCCTGTATTGGCCTCCCCAAATGTTACTGAAATCATACTGCTTCATTAAGCACATTAACCTTGGATCTTCCATTCAATGGGGGAGATAGAGATTCTGGACATTCCAATTGGGTCACTCCAAACAGTTTGGCAAAAAGTTCTGGTCCTGTTGGCATTTCAAACTGTGCTGTACAACCATTATAGAGCTTTGATTCCATCACTGTATCTGTCTGTCTACCCCACCTGGCTGTGAGCATCTTTGCCCATGAACCACTGCCTGATTCACCCTTCTGTTTCTGGTGACTAGCACAGCACTGAGTATACTGTTGTTAGACTGAATCCATAGTTGAATGTACAGTATGGGTGAAATGCAAAGAATAGCTGTAAAATTGAAGAGAAAGCTTTCAGTATTGGTTCAGAAGACCTAATTAGCATCCTGGTTCTGCTATTTAACAGCTGTATGACTTGAAGAGTGACTCTCTCTCATATTAATTTCTTTTCTATAAAGTAGAAATCCAACCTAACCTCTATAAAGTAGAAACGTTGCCTGTGCCCTTCATCAGTATCCTAGCTGTGCCCTTGTGTGAAGGGTCATGTGAAAGTGCCTATACATATGTGTTAATTTCATTCATTTCTCTCCATTTTATTCCCTGACCAGATGCTTCTCATATCTGCCTGTCACCCCTGTCCCAGCCCTGGCGAGAGGAAATCACAAAGCAAAAAGCCAGATCCCCCAACCCAAGGAGGTGGAAGTCCAGAGGCAGCTGTCAGCATGCTTCAATTAAAGACAAAATCAAATACAAGCAGCATCCGTTTGCATTTACTCATGATTATTGTGTTTGACAAGATAACCTGTACCCACTTGTACATTCATTACAGAGCTTCTGAAATGATTTTTCTTTGTCTGTGAACATAGGAATTTTTAATGAACAGTTTCAGTGTCTGGTTTCATGCACTTGAAAAGTAAACATCAGTGAGCATCTTTCTAACAGGCTTGATCCATGCCCTCAGATGGTCTACCAGGAGGCAGACTTGTGTGGGTTTGAAACTTTCTTCCTGAGGTCACTGACGGAAACAAAGAAGGAGAAACTTTCAGCCTCCCCCTTCCAGTGATAAACATTTTAAACAAATGAATAGGTAAACAGAGAAGGGATCTGAATTTTAATTGCTAGTAAGTGAGGCATAAAAAGCAAAAGAGAGAGTTGTAACTGCCAGGACAATCTCACGCATTCTTCTGAACAGATTCATCTGCAAATGAATGTGGCACAAGGAAACGTCAGGTGTTCTGCATGCAGTAGCCCAGGAAGCTCAAGTCAGGTCTCTCGTCTGTCCCTCCAGCTAGCTATATCTCACATCACGCTTCCTCATGTTTCAGGGCTGCAGCTTCGGTAGCCTTCACCCAGTTCCTCAAATACATAATCCTTCCTCTATCCACAGGGCGTTTGCATATCACACTCCCTTTGTCTGGTTCAGTCCTACTCATGTTTCTGATCATGTCTTCCTCGGAGAAGCATTCCTCCCCTCCATATTGAGGCTAAAGTATTTCCAGGGCACAAGTCCTTCATTGCATTTGTCACTGTTGTTGTTCTACATTGATGTGGTGGCAATCTGACAAGCTCTGTCTCCTGCGGAAGACTGTATGCTCCGCACAACAGGGCCTGTGTCTCTGTTCTCCATCTCATCTCTGGCACCTCACATGGCTGGTACTCAGTAACTATTTGTTAGGCACTAAATGAATGGAATGAATGGATCCCTGACAAATAACTTCACCAAAATCTTTTATTAAAGACTTGCCTTTGCAAGGAACCCTGTGGAATAAGCCAAAAGACATGGTTCCAGGCCTCTGGGGGCTTCATCAGCTGTAGATGTCATGTTCATACACACACAACATCACTACGGTTGAGAGTTGGGCTGTATCAGTGTACAGGAGTGCTCTGGATAGCATGTTCTACCTTGGACAAGCCACTAAATACATCTGTCCCTCCATTTCCCCATTGGTCAAATGGTGACAATATCAGTGTGCTCCTTGTTGAAAGGTCAGGGGATAAAACAAGATAACAGAAACAAAAATGCCTCAAAAAGATAAATATAACTAATACCTTTTACCTAAAAGTATCCACCTCCTTAACCAACCCTACAAAGAGTCTTGAGCCTCGCTAGAGAAACATGATGGAAGCTACTCTCTTTGTGAGATGCAGCTTGCACAGCAGGAGTGGGCTGGGCCAAGTTGGGGGCACAGTCCAGGCAGGCGGGAAGACAGAGATGGGGCTACTCTAGAGAGCTAAAGGACACCAACCTTCTGCCACCAGGGCCAGCCAGGATGGACAGTGGGTCAGGTGGCCTCCCTGAAATAGGGCTACTGAGCAGCTTCGTGATGCACAGAGAACCAGGGGAAAGGAGCAAAGCGCAAGATCCTGCTGCAAAACACACTGCCCATCTGCCCTGAGGTCTGTCATTCCTCCAGTGGTCCTTGGACCCTGTCTTGCCTGGGACCGGCAAACAAACAGGAGGCCTCCTCCCTCCCTGACGCTCACCTGACTGGATCCACACCTCACTCAGCAACAGCTGTGCCAGTGCAGGTAAAGTCTTCTTGGAGTCTCAGCTCGTGATAACCATTTAGCAACCTTCCCAGCGGAGGTGTGGAGCAGATGAATGATCACAGAGTGAGAACCATGGCTTTTCTCAGGGTCAGTGTCTCAGGAAGCATGGGGTGGTGTGTGAGTGGCATCTTGTCAGTGTTTTGGGAAGATACCTAACACTTTCAGTCTATAGCTCTGAGAATGTCGCCCCATTTTACAAATGAGAAACAGAGAGGTTAATAAGCAAATCTACAGCAAGTCATTTAATGCTGCAAAGGTGTGGTCCATGGAAAGGGACCTAACAGGAAAACTCCGGAGAAATGCTGGGGAACGCCATGGGGCCATCAGAATAGAAGGCCCTATTACTGCTCAAGCAGCTGCCACCAAGCCTGCAAGCTCAAGGATGCTGGGCTGGCTGAGAGACAGATGTGGCAGGCATGCATGCGATTCAACAATGCAACAGTCCCTTTCTTGTTTGTTTGGAAAGGTTATAACCGCCTCGAATGCTAACAGCAATCAGGAAGGAGCCACTAACTGTGGCATTTCTTCACAACATTTCCCCTGCAACTGCGGTCAAGGCGGAGGGATGGCCACAACCAGTCATCTTTTCTGAGTGTTCCTCTGCAAGGGGTGGAGTGGCGACAGCATACGTTAGTGGGCTAAGAATTTGCTTATCTAACAGAAATACAGCTTAACTAACCAAGGGATACGTACAATTGTTCTTACAAGTTCTGCAACCCATATTGAGCACTTATAAAGGCCAGGCCCTGTGAGAAATACTGAAAATGCAAAACTGAATAAGGCACTTTGACTGCTTTCAAGGAGTTCTTTCCTAAATGGCTAGGAGAGGATATAACCCCAAATTTACAGCTGCCTTTTGGCAAGCCTATCACTGCAATCTACAAGGTGCTATGGGAACTTCAGGGAAGGAGAAACTCTGTGGGAAGAGCCTCGGAAACCTTCCCCAAACAAGGCATTGATGAAAGAGTGGAAGTTCATCAGGCATCAGAAAAACCGTTCATTCATTTATTAACATTCAACAAATATTTAAGAAGCACTGATTGTGCTGGGCACCCTTGTGGCTGCTGGGGATACTGCAGTGGGTGAAACAGCCCAGTTCCTACCCTCATGGGGCTAAGTCTGGTGGGAGTGATAGGCACACAAATAGTGAATCACAAACTTGGAGAGGTCTATGAAGGAGAAGTACAAGGTGTCTCAAGAGTATCTATCTGGGGAGCTGACCGTGTCTGAGAGGCAGAAGGAGCTTCGGTGGGGATGTGACATTTGAGCTGAGACAGGAAGGATGCTGAAAGCAAGAGTAGGCTGAAATTTCCAGGCTGAGCGAGCATCATGTGCATTCATCCACTCCACTGACATTTATGAAGAACATGTTGTCGCACCAGTGTCCCTGATGATGCACAAGACACATCTCTGACCTCAAGGAGCACACAGTCGAGTGGGGGAGACAGATGATTGTAATAGGATGTGCTAAGTTCATGGCTGGTGGGGTGGGGAATGCTTTCCCATTAGAGGGAACAGTGTGTGCAAAGGCCAGGAAGGCAGACCTCAAGACATTTTAGTGGGAAGTTAAGGGTTCCAAACTCCCCTTGATTGACTGCTATGTGAGGTGTGCTTGACCTATCATCTTTCTTTTCCTTGCTTAAGAACGAAACTCCTTTCTCTACTAATCACGGTACTGCTGCACCAAGAAGAAGCCGCCTCAGCAAATGCTGACGCATGCATTTTGCAGTGAGCTGGAAGTGCCTGGCCTGGCTTGGCCTGTGCCTCCCTCCTTTCCTCCCCAGGCAGGATCCACACAGTCATCAGCACCACGGGGCTGATTGCTTAAAGAAGGCACCCTCCCTGCCTCATTGCTCCAAGCTGGCCTCAGCCCAGGTACATCGGCCACACCCACGGCCCATCCAAACCTGCTGTCTGAGGGTCAGAGCCCCGTTCCATGAGAAAGCCCCTGTCCCACTTAATAACATTTTCTCTCTGCCTGTCTAATTAACTCCGTCACTGTATCTGCAGTCAGATAAAATGCTCATTTCACACCACATTAATTTTTATCAGCTGAACATTAAGCAACACAAAGCTATCTACGCTTGGTTTAATTTACATACTGACAGACCTACAAAGCGTTACCCACAGTGGCTGCGAAGCAAATAAGCAGAACTGGCATCAAACAAGGCTCTTCAAAACGAAATATTGATTTGCAAGGCTGACAGTAAAGAAGGGTTGGAGGGCTATGGGAGAAGAAGCAAGGAATAGAAGAGTGATTTTTCCTTGAAGGACAATTATTGATGTTGTCACCAGCAGGCCTCCCAAAGGCCAAGCAGAGGAGCCAGCTGAGGCCAGGATCCCAAGGATCAGGTGTTCCCAAGGAACACAGCCCCACAGTCCATACTGCTCCCTGGAAAAGGACTCTCTTCATCCTGGCATCAGAGGCCATCCCAGCCTGAAAGAAAATGCCCTCAAACAGCAAAGTATTTTTTTTTCTTTCTTTTTTTTTTTTTTTTTTTGAGGCGGAGTCTCGCTCTGTTGCCCAGGCTGGAGTGCAGTGGCATGATCTCAGCTCACTGCAAGCTCCGCCTCCCGGGTTCACTCCATTCTCCTGCCTCAGCCTCCCCAGTAGCTGGGACTACAGACGCCCGCCACCATGCCTGGCTAATTTTTTTTGTGTGTTTTTAGTAGAGATGGGGTTTCACTGTGTTAGCCAGTATGGTCTTGATCTCCTGACCTCGTGATCCGCCTGCCTCGGCCTCCCAAAGTGCTGGGATTACAGATGTGAGCCACCGCGCCCGGCCAACAGCAAAGTATTTTAATCACATACACAAACACATGATATATCTTGCTTCTGTAACTTTGCTCAAGCTGTTTCTCTAGAAGAGTCTTCCTTGTATTCCACGGCCAAGCTCAAGCATCACCTCCTCCAGGAAGACTTCCCTGAACACCCTGCTTCCTTACAAATGTGTTGCCAGAATTCCCAGCACTGGGTCTGCATTGCACTGACTATCCACACCATTTCTTGATAATCTATATGTATGTTTCTTTATCCCACTGGTTGTGAGCTCTTTCAGGGACAGATCTAGGTTTGGGGCAGCTGAAGCTTAAGCAAGTTAGGGGATTTTCTTTAAGAAGAAAGAATTTTAAAATATCTAACTTTTGCAAATATTACAGAAACTTATAACCATGAAAATAAATTACTAGGGGCATTCTCAGGGCTTTAGGAGAGGCCGGTGCAAATGAAGGGTCCTGAAGTTTAAGTTTTATCAGCTTTGAAGTGGGTCTACTTCTGGTCTCCTGAGTGCAATTCCTTGCTTGTAACAAGCATTCAATAATTATAGGCAGCATGAATTAAATGAATAAAGAAAAAGGAACTATTCTGGGGTGCCCAGTGTGTGATAGGCACAGCCAAAGAACTTTGGGAAAGATATTCTCCTTTAAGCAGCACAGCAGCCTATAGATGATAAAACCAGTAAGTGTTGAAGCCAGAATTGATTTCCAAGAACCACCTTCCTCCGTCTGAGAACCTATGACCCAAGAGAAAAAGAAGCAATATCCCCAGTGAAAAGACAAGTGGCTCACACAGGTAAGTCTTTAGACTTTAGAGGTCTTAGCACTCATAATTTCACCCAGACCAGTGGTTCTTCCACTTTTGTGAGCATCTAAATCACCTGACTCACTTGCTCCACGGCAGATTCTCTGACCTGCGAACCAGAGAGTCGAATTTCTCATGTCTGTATAACTGGAGTGGAGCCTGAGAATTTGTATTTTAAATGTGTCCACTCACAATCTTGGTGCAGGTTTTCGAAGACGACACTTTGAGAAACCTTGACTCAACTACAAATGTTGATGTTGAAGGGAAGTGCACCAGGAGAATTAATTGGGTGAGAGCTGATGGAGAGGCTAGTGGAAAGCTGTATTTCCTTCAAGAAGCTGGGATGTGACTTTAACATGATGTGGCACCATGGCCTAAGGAAGACTGGGGACTGACAGAGAATGAAAACCGCAAGTGTAGAACCTGATGAGTAAGAAGGCTGTAGACATATTTTAAAGTGCCTAGGCAAGCCACCAGTTTGAGAACATCCCTCGTCTTTGTGTGACTTTCAACCTGCAGATGTTTTCAACTGAGTCCCCCGTGAAGGAGAGGAGCCGAAGACCTTCTCCAACCACAGGGGCCAATGCTGGCTGAGTATTCTGCCTTGCTATATTAAGAATTTCAAGAGGTAGCTCCTGGATATGTAATGCACAGCACTCTTGTCCTGGTTATATATGGCTTCTCATGAAGGAAACTTCTGGCCTAGCTTCAATTTCACAATTATGCATGCTGGGGCTTGTAGGTACCAGATGGTTCCAGGGTTACCACAGGTATTTTCCTTTCAACACCATCATGGTAACGTTTTTCTCTTCAGAAACGTCTATGACCTTCAGAGGCCCTAGACACCCCCTGCGCCCCACTGCCCCCACCAAAAAAGTTTCAAAATCCAGGACTGTCTATTGTTTCATTGTCTTTTGCTTGTTTGGTGATGTTTATTGGGAAGAAAATGCAATAGATGCTTTGGTATAGAAAATTCTGGCTCTTTTTGAATCAAATGTACATAAAACTGATTGTAGAATGAGCCCAGGCTGATGTCATGGGCTCTGAGTTCAGGCCTGATTCAGTTACTACTTGGGCAAGTCGCTTAATTTCCCTAAGTCATCTCATCTGTGTTATAGACTTGATAATATTAGTTCTGCCTCCCAGAGCTGTGATATGGAGACAAAGTGTTTTGAAATATCTAAATATAAATATAAGGGGTATTGGCTTTTGGTCATAATCTACTAACCCTGTACAGATAACAATTAAGTTATCTACACACAATAATTTTTAAAGGCCATTTTCAAGGCAATGGAATGCAGTCAAAAGTCCAACAGGAACTGGAAGGGAGTCTGTCCCCTGAAACAGGAACCTTCACCAAGTAAAATTTATGAATTTGTGGGGTTTTGTCTGGGAGCACTCCCAAGTCAGCTTTCAGCTCTGGATAGCTTGAACTGTCAGAGAAATAAGTCAGGAAAGGAACAAGAACATAAGGGGAGAAATTCCAGAAAGGTGGGAACTGCAGAGGCAGCGAGCTGCAAAATCTATGTACAAAATCTGCCCAATCCTTGGCTGGCTGCAAAAATATATGTGCATGAGGGAGACTCCAAGGGACCCAATACAAAGAAGCAGCTGGAAGCTAAAAGAATAGAAAAGTGACTTTATCTGCTGTCAACCGCAGGAACAACAGAGCTGGAATTTGAGTCCAGGCAACTCAAGTGGTTGCTAAAGCAAAAATTATTTTCAGAGAAACAAACAGAATCTAGGGTCTCTGCAACAATCATTTGTTTTGTCTATTAGCCAATCCAAAGTCACCATACATGCAAATAAAGAGTAAAATGTAACACATACTCAAGAAAAAAAAAAGCAGTAATTAAAAAACCAACCCCAAGAATACTCAGATAATGCCCTTAGCCAGTAAGTACTTTAAAAAAGCCATTATAAATATGTTCAACAAATTGAAGGAAATATATACATAATAAATAAACAGATATGGGACTTCAGTGAGAAACAGAAACTATAAAAATGAACCAGATAGAAATCCTAGAGTTGAAAAATAGAATGAATATAATGAAAAAAAATATTACTGTATGGGCTTAACAGCAGACTGGAGATGGCAGGAAAGAGTCAATGGACGTGAAGATGAATTAATAGAAAGTATTCAATCTTAAGAACAAAGAGAAAAAAATGAAGAAGAGTGAACGGAGCCTCAGTGACTTGAGCATTATAAACCATCAAACAGTATACATATATGCAATAGCAAGTCCCAGAAGAACAGTAGAGACAGAATGAAGCAGAAAAAGTATATGTGAAGGAATGGCTGAAAATTTAACAAGTATGGTTAAAGACACCAACTTACAGATTCAAGAAACTCGGCATATCCTAAGCAAGACAAATACAAAGAAAACAATATCTAGACAAACCACAGTCAATTTTCTGAAGTCAAAAGATAAAGAGAACATCAAAAAAGCAGCCAGAGACCTACAGCAGAAACAATAATATGAATGATAGCTATTTCTCTCACAAATATCAAAGGCCAGAAGACAATGGAATAACATCTTTAAGGTACACACTGAAAAACCTTGTCAACCCAGAATTTTATCTTCAGGAATAAAGAGAAAATAAAGTCCTTTTTGGATAAACTGAGAGATTCATTGCCAAGAGATCTGTACTAAAAGAAGTGGAAAAGAAAGTTCTGCAGTCTTAAGGGAAATGACACCAAATGGTAACTCAGGTCTACAGGGAGGAGTGAGGATCACTGGAAATGTTTTTTCAAAGATGTAAGAAGTTATTAATTTTTCCACTGGGTAGCAAATTTATACCATATAATCATACTTTGCCCTATAGTAAATGACACATTGCCTCTTTGTCACAAACCCCTAAATTCTACAAATTCTGTTTTTCCTGCTTCCTTCCTCCCCATCCCCACCACTCCCTCAAAAGAGAGAAAGGAAAAAAAAAAAAGAAAACTTGATTTTATTTTCTAGCTGTGTGACCTTGGGCAAAAAGTTAACTTCTTGGTGTTTTAGTTGCTTCATTTATAACAAGAAAAAGTGGAGTAAATGATCTCAAAAGTTCCTTTTGGCCTGAACATACTGTGATTCAGACTAAACTGGTGCAGTATGTTAGGAGTAGTCTTCATTTAATTTTTACTATTATTATGGTTACAGTAACTAAGTCAGTCTTCATGATCAGACAGACTCATAAAATTCATTCAAGAACTAATAAGGCTTAGAAGTGTCTTACACACCAACATCCTTTGGAGTCTCACCACTTAAAAATAACAAAAAAATATGCTGCCATGGCTGAAGTAATCAAATGAGGTAAGCCACAATACATGTGCTCTGCAAACTGCAAAGCCCAATGCAGACAGAGGTAAGGTGGTTTGATTATCCCAACTGTCAGATTCCCTTTCACATTTTCCATATATTGATGCTGGATGCCAGTTTCTTAAGTCATCTTAAACACCAAGGAACTACATTAAACCATATCAGAATGTGCTTAGTCAAGTGCGAAAGTTCACTGCACAAGTCTTGCCTGTGTGAGAAGCAGAGAGTAAGGAAGCCTTGAGCCCCCAAGGACTGGGAACAGTTAATTAAATATTCACTGTGTCCATGTTTCACTTGGGAGAGAATTTATGAAACCTTCAAAGAGCTTTCTGGTGATTTGCCACAGAGATGGACTTAAGCCAGGCCAGACTCCAAGGCTTACTGGCCACCAAATCCTGGAAGGCTGCCCTGGGGTAGCCTTCCTCAGTCCTGATGCTCTGTGACATTTGAGCCGTGCAGGCTTTCTCTCCCGCCTCAGTGCCTCTGTGATTCTGCTGGATTAAGCAAGGAGTGGGAAGTTCCTGACTTAGACAGTGCACTCTAGAACGGGTTCTTTGAGGACCTGGGTCCCAGCTGGCTCTCCAAGGTGACAGGGAAAAGGTAGAAAAATACAGTCCCTTCTTTGGCAGCCTTTTTACAATTCTGCTGAGTGCTGTGTGTTCAACTGTTTCTTTTCTTCCCCAGAAAACAGTCACTGCGAATAATGTGCTGTTTGGAAACAGGTCTACTTAAAATGCCACATTCATATAATTATTTACAAATACTGGCATAAATGAAATAAAGGTCGGACTAAAACAGAAAATCTCAAAGCCCAACACTATTGCTTTAATGAAGAGAGTGGAGAAAGGCTGAATAATCTTCTGCTATTTCACTGCATACTTGAGAAACCTTTTCTCCCTCCTGCATACACATTCCATGTTTAATCTTCCTTTTTAAATTTGCTCCCACTACCCAACTTATAGCACATAATGAAGTATACATATCACTTGTGTTTTCAAATGGCTTTTAGATAGATTTGAACATGGTCACCGGAGGACCGTTACACCTGTGTGTATGCTGCCCTTTGGAAGAAAAACGACTATGAAGTCCTAGGGAAAAGTACTGGGTGCATACCGCTGAGCCAAAGCTTGCTTTTAGATATCCAAAGCTTGCTTTCAGATATCCAAAGCTTGCAGATATCCAAACCGACACTGACATCACCAGCTAACTGAGTCCCCAATATCCCTATGAGCTGCCTGCAGGTTTCCGACAGCAAAATCCAATACATGTTCAAAATGGCAATCATTAATTTCTAAATGATTGGGCACTGTTTGTTGAATAACAGTACTTCTATTCTGACAGTGTGGAGTTGTCATTCAATTAGAGGCAGAGAAAAAGCACCTGGCTTCCTTCCCTGCTTTCTGTTTAGAAGGGTGCTGTGCCTCATGGGCCAATATCCTAGGGCTCACTGCTCACAAGCACCATAGGCCTGGAGTTCTGCCTGTCCACTTTCTGTCCTTCAACCACACAAATGTGGAAAATGGGTGGTGCTGAGATTCCGCTCTCAGAGGGGTTCATTTAAAAACAAATCCTGGACCTTAGTTGCTAAAATGTGACACCCCTTCCCACTACTTGTCAACTACATAAAAACCTCAAGAAAACACTACCATAAGCACTGGCATTTATAATCTATCACCATTTTGCTATGCATATAGGGTGATATCAGCTATCCAAAATCCCCACACACTAGATGTATGCCACCTCAGGAACCGGGAAAAAGAGTCCTTACCTCTGAAGAACCAACCTGAATTTTGTGGTTGGTGGTGGAGACAGCCATAGAGAGAATTCAAAATGGCAACCCGAAGTCAATGTTTCAAATGGGCTGTTCACCTTCTGTAGGCTGGCAGGAGCTCTTCACCTTTACTCCTGTGCTCACCACGAAACAACAAGAGCAGCAGCAGCAAATAAAGCCCCAAGTCAAAATGGGCTGCTTGAGACATAGAATTTGCTTTTATATTCTTCTTCTCTGAACTGTGTTGGAAAGGGCAGCCAAACCCCAGGAGAGTATTTTTGAGCTAAGAATTTGACAACTGTTTAGACTGGAAGCTCCCTGAGGGAAGGCTCAGTCTTTAAACTATATTTTGCTGAGGCAGTTTGACACCATGGTGGTATATGGTAGCTAATATGGTGCAATGATGAAGGAGGGATCTGGAACAGCCACTGATCTCCTAAGATCACAACTTCAAACAGCTTCCTGCCCTCCCTCCCTCCATGGTGAGTAAGGCAGAAACAATAGGTTGATTTGTCAACCGCAGACAATCAGAGGAGGCCTTCCTTATGGCGCCTCCATGTATATGGCAACTCCCCTCACCTAGCCCACCATTCTCCTTTCACCTCCATCCCTACCAGATGTGACATGCCTTGTAGACTGTAAGGCACGGCATCACCATAAAACATTACATAAGACAAAGTAATGTAACGGAGATAACTCTGGGAAATTACCCCAAAGGCCTCATGCCTCAGTTTCTTCAGCTTTCAAATGGGGATCATACTAACTGATGTCTTGCCTACATTACAGGATCATTGTGGGTATAAAAATGTATAAAGCCTATGCAAATATAACCATCAACATTATAACATTTTCTTAACCTTTGCATCCTCAAAAGAGGGAAGTGCAAAGTGAATATGTGGTTCCTGACAGAACTGAAAGAAGCCTGGAGTAGGAGTGAGCCAGGCCTTAGCTGTGGTTCTGCCACGTCTCCTCCTGTGTGCGGGAACCAGGCTCTCTGCTCTCAGTGCCTCTCTGTATCATAGTGAGGGTGGTGTTCTAGTTCTGCTGGGAGACTCAGAATGTAAGCTGGAACAGGCTTGAGCTCAAGAGCTTCCCCATGCACAGGACTCTCCAGGCACTCAACCTTTTGACTTCCCCACATGGAGGAACCTGATTCTAAACTTAGAGAGGTAACGAGACCTAGCAGGTCAGGCTGGGCCAGCCCACGGCAGTGACCAGGTCGCTATAAGATTTTCACCTCTGAAAATCTTTAAACTATTTGGGAAAACAAATTACTCTGAAAGAAAGTCAGACAGATACCACTTTATACCCACTAGGATGGCTATTCCAAAAAAAAAAAAAAGAAATAAAATAACAAGCGTTGGCGAGGGAACTGGAACCCTTTGTGTACATGCTGGTTGGAATATAATGTTGTCACTATGTAAAGCAATTTGGTAGCCCCTCAATAAATCAAGCATAGAATTATCATATAATCATATAATCCAGCAATTTCACTCCTAGGTATATACCCAAAAGAACTGAAAGAAAGTGTTCAAACAAAAACTTGTACGCAAATCTTCACAACAGCACTCTTCAGAATTGGAAAAAGGTAGAAACAACCTCAATTGCTCATCAATTGATGAGTCGATAGACAAAATGTGGTACATTCATACAAAAGAACATTATTCAGCCACAAAAAAAAGAATAAAGGACCCATACAGGGTACATCCTGGATGATCCTTGAAAATATTATGCTCAGTGAAAGAAGCCAGTCACAAAAGGTCACATAATATATTATTCCATTTATACAAATACCATGAGTAGGTTTATTATTATTTATTATTTTATTTATGTCTAAATATATTTTATTTGTATATTTATATAATATATAATTATATTATCTATATATTTATTAATTATATTTATTATTATTATTATTTCTGCACAGAGGCAGAAAGCAGATTAGTGGTTGCCAGTGGCAGAGGGGAATGGGAAATGGGATTTCCTTTTGGGATAATTAAAATGTCCTGGAACTAGACAGTGTCATGGTTGCATAACTTTGTGATTGTCCTAAATGCTACTGAATTGCACACTTAAAAATGATTAAAATGGTAAGTTGTACATTATGTGTATTATACCATTAAAAAAAAGATAGCCAGACAAAGGTGGGAATGAGGTGGCTGGGAGAAGGGACAGTTCTGGAGCTCCTGTGGAGGAGAGCCTTCCAAAGCCATCTTTGCTGCACTGTGTGTGCCTTTCCAAGGGCCTGGGTTGCGCATTAACTGAGAAATGATTCCTAATAAGTCCCAAGAAGCCACAGGTCTTTTCCTTACAAATGGGAAACAATCACATCTCATGGCAGTTCATTACACATTCTTTGGGTACCATGAGTTGTTTTAAAACCGTGAAATTAGTTCTGGCAGAGTTTACAGAAAAACACCCATGAGATGAGACTGAATGAGTTATGTAAGACTTCTCGCACTCTGCGTATGAGATATTAACTCCTTACTGGCCCAGCCAAGGATGCTGGTGTCATTTATAAAGTAGTGAGCACACCCTGGTTCCCACCAAGACAAGCACACGGTTGACAAGCAGCAGCAGTGGAGCCGTAGATCTGGATGGGCTCATCGAGCAATTGCCATCTTCAGCAGCTAGGTACCTCCTCCTCCACAAGAGGCCGGTGAGGCTGCTAGCCAGGTGAAGGGACTTGCTCACACAAACTGACTCAACTAAAAGTTCCAGTCTTTTCCCAGGAGTTAGGTTGACCTTTTGGTGTGGTATACGGAAAGCTTTAAAATCAACCAGATGTGTAGAAGATTAATATGATCATCACTGGCCTATAGCTATGCCACAAGACTAGCCCCACCCCACCAAGAAGATAAGTAATCTGATCCATTGAGCTTGAACTCTGGCATTAAGGAGACACATATTTCAAAAGTTTCCATCTGGCAATAGTCACTAAACTAATTATTATACATGAGAAAAAAAACCATATTTAATGTGTGAGCCCCAATGAACTGAGCTCAAGAGCTTTCCTCCACCCCTTCCCCTTCATTTCCCCCACAGACACACACACACACACACACACACACACACACACACACACACACACCACCTGTAGTGTACTTACAAAATATGTACGGAATATTTTACCTATCAAATATACTTCATAATTTATTTAGAAAGTAGCAAAGCATTCAAAAATGAGTTTAAAAAGCTTGTTCAAGATTTGTCTCAGGAATCAAGTACTGAACTTGGAGAAACCTTAGGACTCTACTTAGAATCCATGGACTCTTATTTTAGAAATAACATGCTTAGTTGTCCGGTTCCTGAGCACTAGCTCATTGGAAGGGGAGACAGGGAGCACTGCAGCAAGGTACCCTAAGCAACAAGTGAGTATTGACCACCAGAGTGGGAAGAACAGAGAGGACTAAAGGCAAGCAGAAGTCACCAAAAAAATGGCACCATCCCAAGCCTGGAGCCACGGGAAGTGCCAGCAAACCCTCTCACCCTAACAGGCAGCATGGTAGCAGGGAGGGGACACAGGCTTAAGAATCAGATCCAGGTCTGAAAGCCAGACCTTGATACTTATTGGCTGTGCAATATTGGGTAAGTTACTTCCCCTCTCTGACCCCTAATTTCCTTCTAAAAAGGAATGATATATCCCCACTCTAAAGTGGAGATAAGTATATGTACCTTACAGGGCCTTTGTGAAAATGGGATAAGTTATATAATGAGCTAACAAAGGCATCTAGTTATTGCTCAATAAAGGACTTTTTTTTTTTTTTTAAGACTCCAGGACAGTGTATTATGGCGTGGGCTGATTATTCATGCTCACAATGAGAACCTTGAGTCATGCCGAGAGGGCTGACATATAGCTGTGTCCTCAGCGAGAGGGCAGGGACCTTCCCTTTAACCTACCCCAGGACCCTAATACCTCAGGCCTCCGTGCCCTCATGCTGGTCTCTGGAACTATACTCAGACTCTCTCTCTACCTCTCTTTGAAAGCTACTTGCAGCTAACTATTCTTCTGTAAGTTATCCAATAAACTAATTTATCTTAAGGTGTCAGTGTTCGATAATAGCAAAGATTTCACGGGAATCAGTTAGCAAGGGGGAACCGCTACAAACCAACAGTGATGTTTCAGCAAAGGTGACAGACCGATGAGGAATTCACTTGGGGTCTGGGGGCCTTCTTGGCATCCTCTCAATTAGACTTTGTAAGCAGTTTCCTTTTTATGGCTAGCCTGAAACATTACAATGTGGAGTCGAGACACTTCATGGGGCCCAAGCACTGGCTGCTGCTGTCTGGCACGTCTTTATAAGAGTTAGATGTTGATACACATCCACTCAAAACATAATAGCTCCTCTTCTGATCGATTCATATTTATTTATTTAATTTATTTATAAACTGCATTGGTCCAAAAACATTGCGGGGGAGAGGAGTCACTAAGGTAAACAAGTTGAGATGCCAAAAAATCCCACCACCAAAATACTAAGTATATCATATGCTTCATGCCAAGATGCACTGAAAAATCAAAATCATTTATTTTTCTTTGTCTTACTTTCCCCTGCAATCTGATGTTCTTCTAAACACCCATGTCCCAGAGACTGCAATAGCAGAGAGGTAGATAAGGAGGGAGGGGCACAGGAAGAGACAAATGGCTGAAGCATTTCAGAATTTATCAAGATATGTAGATAGGAATGGATCAGTCTTTGTCTTGCTCTGTTTCTGTCTCTCTGTGCCTCTATCTCTTCAAAATAATAACAGAAATATTGCTAAGATCAAATGAAAAAAAATCGTCTCTGGCTCTATTTCCTATAAAGGGCTGCAGCCAGGGCTGTATTATTCACTTGTCTATCTCCTGGGCCTGCAGCGATGTGCTACACCAAGTCTGCCTCTCCTCCCAACCTCGTATTCAGCCACCCTCATGTTGGTTGCCCAAAATTGGCTACAGTGAGAGTATTTACACCACAGAAATTGGCAAACATTAGACATCAGGGCTTTTTATTTCCTTCCTTGCTCAGTAGAGCAACTTCTATAGAGTTAAACATTTCCCAGCACACCACTGATACAAATATTTGTTAAATAAACAAAAGAAGAATGACATGCTGTTCCATTTAATTCAGTCATTTCCAACACCTCTCTGGCCCTAATCATGGCAAACCCCTCTGTAAGTTCTTCTCCACAACAGGATGACAAGCCCTGGGATTCAGTTATGAAGCAGAGAAGGAAATGCCAGGAAGACTAATTTAAAACAAAATTTCGTTTTGGTAACAGTGTCTCTGACTCAGCTCTGGTGGAAAGTATCAACCTTATAAACCCACAAGGAAGAGGTGAAGATTTCACATCGTTTCTTCTTTTGATGTTAAAAACAGAACCTTCTTGAAGGCTGGGACAGCACTGTGAGAGGAGGGACGCCAGGCTTGCAGAGAGCAGTCCCTTATAGCAGCCTCCTCTTGGTGAACTCAGGGGGTGAGAGACTCCCTGAGCCCGAGTGTCCTGGCTATAGACCAGTAACTATTATAGCACCTCCTCTGTCTACCCCACAGAGCTCTACCTCCCAGCCCCCCAAACTCCTATTTATCCTCCAGGACCCAGTTCATATGCCACCCCCACCTCTTTGGGAAGAGGCCTGCTCCCTCAGCATGCAGGTCTTTCCCCAGGTCCTTCCTGTCTCAACTCCAGCATTTACTATGTTGCGCTGCAGTTAGTTCTTATCGATTTGGTCACTCCTCTGTCCCTCTGTGACCCTCTCAAGGGCAGGGGCCAAGTTGAGCCTGCATTCCCAGTACTTTCTGCAGTGCTTGGCACACAGCAATGGATTGCCGCATGCCTATTAAAGTGAACTACTGAAAAACTAGACGTGAAGGGACTTTTAAACTGGAAATGTAATCTATAGAGTGTAAAGAGTTATTACCAAAGGCAGACCACAAAATAGAGTGGCACACTACTGCCAACCCTTAGGAACAGCCCTTACCTGGAGCAGACCCTATTAAAGCATTTAATCACCTCACCACTGGGTAAAATTTGTGAAAACACCTGGTGAACCTGGGTGGAAAGGCTCAATTAGGAATTACAGAAAACATTCTCTAAGTAGTGGCCTCCCCCTCCCCACTCCTCCGACAGCTTTATCCCAGGTTTCCACACCCTCCCTGCCCACAGGGCTTAGAGTAAGAATATTATATAAGGAACGAATGCTGCCTTCATTTGTTTTAATAAAGAAACAGCCCATTTAAAGAAACACAGACTTTAGTGGCTTAGATATTTCTGAATGTGAATATGACCGAGAGGCTCAGGAATACAGAATGGCTGTCTTGAGAATGAGCGTTTTTTTCCTATTTAAAACATTCTGGAAAATTGCTCTGTATCCCCATGCCAAGATGAAAAAATAAAAAACATAAGGGCTATTTGGAATGTCTCTGCATTTTACAGATGACTTTAATGCATAATGTTATAATGACATGAAGCTCTCTGGCCTCAAATGCCCCCAGTGCAGCCGCCTGAAAGCCCGGGAGAGGCACGCCACAGTGCGGAATCTGTGAGCAGACCCCACAAAGAAAACTCACGGTTTCAGATGAGCTTTGTGGTTGTTCGTGGGCTTTTTAGCTTACAGAAGTCTCCTATTAGGATGCAAGCAGGCTTGTGTGGAATAATCCCTTAACTGTATGGTATAAAATTTGTTAATATAAAATGATAATGATGATGATGGTGGTGTATCTCAGTGTAAGAAGCTGTTTTCGCACATATTTCATCTTGTTTTATTTGATATTGCAACCACGTTAGTTAGGTAGGAAATGAATTACTGATGTTATAGATGTGGAAAATGATGGCTGAGAGAGGATTGTGGCTGGCTCCAGGTCTAATTGCTAGACAATGAATGGTCTGGCACCAGAGCCCAGAGCTACTGTACAATGCTTGGTGGGAATGGGAAGTTGAGTAAAAACAGGCACCACTGTTAAGTAGGGAAGATTTGAAAGAACACAAGATCCTTACAGACCCAATTCTGCACCTGGGCGCTGACAAGGACAGGCTACGTGATCATGGGTCAACTATTACAACCTTCTGGTCAATTTCCTCATCTGCTTATGTGAATAGCAATTCCCAACTCATGGGTTAATATGCAGACCAAGTGTTTGGGTTCCATTACAGCACAGGTAGGAACCAAAGAGGTGGTAGCTGTTAGTATTTTGTTGTTATTTCTAGCTTTACAGAGGGCTATTGGTCCTGTAAAGGGGCTCATTTCATTTGTTCATTGTGACTGTGTCTGGGTGGGAATTCTCCTAAATATTTCATGAGGCCCATCTCTCTCTTCCCCTGTAGAAGCTTTGCCAAGGACAAATAGCTCAAGTATCTCGCTTCCATGTTCAGGAGGAAGAACCTTGCCTTTTAAGGCATAATGTGTGTGTTTATGTGTGCGTATGTGGCATGTGTATGTGTATACATGGGGTGTATGTGTGTGAGTGCATGTCACGAGCCTGGTGGCTTATGTCTTTTACTCCTCTTTTGAAATCATATTCACCTGTTGTTATCTTTTTCAAATATTTCTGTGTCTACAGAGATGAAAATCTTTGCCCAGATTCAATAAGGCAAGAAATCAATTAAGGTTTTCATTTACTGCTCAGCCTCAAAAGATAAGACACTGAGAGAAGACCTAAGAAAGTATGTACAGTTTCCTGGAGGTTTCATTCTGGGTTCTGTGTTCTAGAAAAAATAAAACAGGAAGGAAAACCCTTACATGTCCTATTTAAAACCTAAATGTTTTGTTTCTTTTTTTAAAAAAATTTAAAGCCATACCACTTTATTTTGATTAATATGGACAACTCCAACAAAAGAAAGATGCCTCAATTTTTTGAAGACAGTCCTAAACCTAACAGCTTGGTTTTTAAATGGTTACATTTAAATATTTCTTTCTCTGTTCATTTCTAAACCTGGGCCATAAATCACCCTTATGAACACAATGGCCTGTGCCTATAGCAATTTATCATTTGGATAATGTCACTTGTTCAGGTGTGCACTAATTTATGCCTCAAATTAGAACTCCTGTTGGCTGAAACCTTGCCTTTCATGTGCACATCCTAAGCTTCGGCCCCTTCGGACCAACTGGGAATGGTCCAGGCAAGGAAGAACCTATGCAATTCTTCA
Organism: Nomascus leucogenys; assembly: GCF_006542625.1. NCBI lineage: Eukaryota > Metazoa > Chordata > Mammalia > Primates > Hylobatidae > Nomascus > Nomascus leucogenys. The sequence goes on from NC_044386.1 coordinate 80,040,853, forward strand.
CTCAGGGGAGGGGGATGGAGGTGATGAAAAGAGAGCTGGGGCTTAACAGTTCTCTTGAGTTCACTTGTTTAGACTCTTAACGTTTGTGGCCCAAGGATGCAACCTATTAGGAAATACTCAACAAGTCCGGACTAAAGAGGAGGTCCCTGCATGCAAAGTGCCTGTCAGCTTTTGCTGCTCCAAGAAAAGGCAAGAAATTGAACAGCAGTGGGTTCAGAGCCCACAAGGCAGCATTTCAGAGCAGGAGGGATGCCAGAGTGGCTGTCCCAAGTTGGAGGCCTAGCGTTGCTGCTAATTCCCTGTCAAATCATCTTTCTGGGCCTCAGTTTCTCTAGCAGTAAAAGAATTCTAAGATCTTCTTCCTTCTCTGGCATTCTGTGACTCTGTCTCAGGAGGAAGTAGTTGTTTATTACTATAGCCAGCTGTTATTACTACCTACAACCCCCATGATGTCCCTGTTTTCTCCAGTTACCCAAAAAGAGACGGCACAGGAACAACTCTTAAGTTTCTGACCCACGATATGGAGAATCGGTACTTACACATTCGGCGGGGGAAATCTCTATTTGGAATTCTCCCCTTCTATCTCCACTCTATATTTTCTCTCTTTCACTGTCTCTCTCTTCCAAATACGTCAGGAAGAGACAAAGCACTTTCTAGCACCAGCATTAAAATGAACTACCAGGGCCAGGTGCTGTGGCTCATGCCTGTAATCCCAACACTTTGAGAGGCCAAGGTGGCGGATCACCTGAGGTCGGGAGTTCGAGACCAGCCTGACCAATATGGAGAAACCTTGTCTCTACTAAAAATACAAAATTACCCAGGCGTGGTGGCGGGTGCCTCTAATCCCAGCTACTTGGGAGGCGGAGGCAGGAGAATCGCTTGAACCCGGGAGGCGGAGGTTGCAGTTAGCCGAGATCACACCATTGGACTCCAGCCTGGGCAACAAGAGCAAACTCCATCTCAAAAAAAAAAAAAAAAAAAAAAAAAAAAAAAGAACTACCAGTTAACACATGTTTGCTCTGCGTTAGCTGTTATGTCATAATTCTTTAATAAAATAAATTCATTTAATGCTCCCAACAACTTCTGGAGGCCCACACGAATCCTCTTCATTTGACAAATTAGGAAACTGAGGCTCAGGGAGGTAACTTGTCTGAGATTGCACAGGGAATGGCAGAATCTGAATCTGAAGCCAGGGCCGTCTGAATCCCAAATGAGTACTATTTCCACAGTGTTGAAATGAGCAAGTTCATGAATCAGGGCCATTTAAAATGTGGCTAAGCGAGTTTGATTACTTAGGCTCCATTGGTGATTAAGATCAATGGTAGCCAAGAAGGACTGCAGATATTTTTGAATTTCCACAAAGGAGGGGTGTGACTATAGAATTACATATGTATGAGATTAGACAACTGATTTCAAGAGCCACACACAAAAATTAGTCTCATTGCATTTTAGCCAGGGTTTATATATTTGAATTGTAAATTCAGAGATCCTTTCTCAGTTCATATCTCTTTACAACTCTGTGATAATAGCTCTTAAATTAAAATAGGCTCTCTCTTTCAATAGAAGAAACCAGAAACCTAAAATTCACATTTGTTCATTGTTCTTTTGTAATGCAGTCATTGACTTTCTTATATGTGTAGCTTTAAACACAATTTCCTCATCGCCCAAGTAAATCAAGAGAAAATGGCTTCCCAGACACAGTTTTTAAATGCACCAGTTTTGTTTAAGGCATGAAAATTGTGAGAATCCCATGGATCCAGGGTGATGAATCACTGCTTCCGCCAGTCACTTCCCCAACCTGCAGCTGGAGTTGTCCCAAGCTCCTCTCTCCTGCACCCCATAGGCAGCCATCCCCTCTCACCATGACGCCACTCTCCTCTGACACGCAAGGGAACACCTGCCAAAGGGTGACTTCACCATACCCAGTCACTCTGACAACAGCCCAAATAAAACCATGTCAGTCATTTAAACCAGAAACAACAGTCCAACAGGGCTGGGGAATTCAAAGTCATAGGAAAGACAGAGAGAAAGAGGGAAGAGAACTGTCGCCACAAACAATTAAAACCCAGGCACAAATACCTTAATGTAGGAAATGCAGGGAGAAGGAGGCAGCAAGAAGGGAGGAGTCAGGAGTCAGAAGGGACTGGGTTTGAGCCCAGTACTTACCGGATGTGCAACCTTGGGAAACTTACCTACCTTCTCTGATCTTGTTGTCCTATATGTAGGATAGAATAACAGGACCCAACACATAGAGTAGTTGTGATTCTGAGTATTTATGTAAAACACTTAACACCTAGTTAGCACTCAATCCACGTTAGCTGATAATATATTGTATCATTGATATAGGATTACATGGTAGGTCTATGAACATTCTAGAGCCCAGTAAGCTCCTCTCTCTGGCAAACTGGGCAGAAAGAGCCTTGGATTCCAGTCCTGGTTTTGCCACTGGCCAGATGAGGCAAATCACATTACTTGGTGTCAGTTTCCAATTCTGCCAACTAACAGCGTCATTTCAATGCCTTCCAAAGACCCTTTTATAGCTCTATAATATGGTATCTTTTCCTTTACACAATGTTCAATACCAAATTGGCAACATAAGTCACAGAAGTTTAAATCTCAGGTGTTCAGGAGCCTCTTCGGAGGACCAATTCTTCTCTCTGTCCCAGGAATCTGTAGAGGGTAGACTGGGCAGGTTTCGGGGCTGGCAATGGTTTGTAAAGCCTCCCTCTTGAGTGCTCTGGCCAATCTGACTGCATCTCTCATAAACATTTTAGGCAGTGACATGCTGCCTTGAAATTCTTCCTTTCAGTAGAAAAGTCAGATCTGTCAGGAGGAGTATAACTCCCTGCTTTTGATTTCTTGTTAAGAACCCAAGATGGGAAAACAATGCAAGGAGATTAAAAAAACAAAAACAAAAACAAAAACTTTGGGGCAAAGGAAAATACATACTCTAGCAGCTGGCTGGCCAAGGTGCCTAAGTGAAAAGCACCCACAATGCTGCACACTCTGACTATAAGTTTATCTCTGTATTAAGGTGTCTATAGCTCCACTCATGAACAGCAGCCACATGCAGACTAAATCAGGCCAGACCAGAATGGAATAGTTTTTTTTTTTTTTTTTTTTTTTGAGACGGAGGCTCGCTCTGTCGCCCAGGCTGGAGTGCAGTGGCGTGATCTCTGCTCACTGCAAGCTCCTCCTCCCGGGTTCATGCCATTCTCCTGCCTCAGCCTCTCCGAGTAGCTGGGACTATAGGCGCCCACCACCACGCCCAGCTAATTTTTTGTATTTTTAGTAGAGTCGGGGTTTCACCGTGGTCTCGATCTCCTGACCCCGTGATCCGCCCGCCTCGGCCTCCCAAAGTGCTGGGATTACAAGCGTGAGCCACTGAGCCCGGCCTCAGAATGGAATAGTTAAAACATCTCTTGCCATGCCTTCTGGAATGCCACTCTTTTAATATCGCAGAACTCTCATCAGTATTACTAATGGAAACTTTTAGATTGCCTGTACTGATTTATCTCCCAGGGAGTTGCAGTGGTAATGAGAAAAATGGCAATGCCTGGGATCTATAAGCCTTGATAGTTTCATAAAGGACCTTATCTATATACTCTCTTTTGATTACCCACAACAATGCTACAAAGTAGGCACTGTGGGTATTATTATTCCCATTTTATAGATGGAGAAACAACCGACATGCTGAGTGAAGTTAAGGACCAGTAGGTTAGGAGTAGAGTTAGGACTGGAGTCATGGCTTTCTTGCTTCCCATCACGTGCCCTCTCCCTTTTTGGAGCACCTTTTATGGACAAAAAGGAGAAAAAGGCAGGCTTGAAAGTGTCAAAGGAAGAAAATCGGGCCAGTTTTCTTTGTAGTGAGGCTCCTGTCTATTTAGAAAAAGTCATTCAACATACCTTAAGGTAAGAAAAACCATCTATGACAAACCCACAGCCAACATTATACTGAATGGGGGAAAAATTTAAAGCATTCCCCCTGAGAACTGAAACAAGACAAGGATGCCCACTTTCACCACTTCTATTCAACATAGTACTGGAAGTCCTAGTCAGAGCAATCAGAAAAAAGAAAGAAAGGGCATCCAAATCGGTAAAGAAGAAGTCAAACTGTTGCTGTTTGCTGATGATATGATCCTGTACCTAGAAAAACCTAAAGGTTCATCCAACAAGCTTCTAGGTCTGATACATGAATTCACCAAAGTTTCAGCGTACAAAATTAATGTACACATATCAGTAGCTCTGCTATACACCAACAATGACCAAGCTGAGAATCAAATCAAGAACTCAACTCCTTTCACAATAGCTGCAAAAAAACAACAACAAAAAAACTTAGGAACATACCTAACCAAGAAGGTGAAAGACCTCTACGAGAAAACTACAAAACACTGCTGAAAGAAATCATAGATGACACAAACAAATGAAAACATATCCCATGCTCATGGATGGGTAGAATCAATATTGTGAAAATGACCATACTGCCAAAAGCAAGGTACAAATTCAATGCAATTCTCATCCAAATATCACCACCATTCTTCACAGAACTAGAAAAAAAAATCTTAAAATTCATATGGAGCCAAAAAAGAGCCCGCATAGCCAAAGCAAGCCCAAGCAAAAAGAACAAATTTGGAGGCATCACATTTTCTGACTTCAAACTATACTGTAAGGCCACAGTCACCAAAACAGCATGATCTTGGTATAAAAATAGGCACATAGACCAATGGAACAGAGTAGAGAACCCAGAAATAAAGCCAAATACTTACAGCCAACTGATCTTCAACAAAGCAAACAAAAGCAGAAAGGGGAGAAAGCACACCCTGTTCAACAAATGGTGCTGGGAATAATTGGCAAGCCACATGTAGGAGAATGAAACTGGATCCTTGTCTCTCACCTTATACAAAAATCAACCCAAGATGGATCAAAGACTTAAATCTAAGACCCGAAACCTAAAGATTCTAGAAGATAACATCAGAAAAACCCTTCTAGACATTGGCTTAGGCAAAGACTTCATGACCAAGAACACAAAAGCAAATGCAACAAAAACAAAGATACATAGATGGGACTTAATAAAATTAAAAAGCTTCTGCACAGCAAAATAAATAATCAGCAGAATTAACAGACAATCTACAGAGTGAGAGAAAATCTTCACAATGTATACTTCTGACAAAGGACTAATATCCAGAATCTCAAACAAATGAGCAAGAAAAAAAAAATCCCATCAAAAAGTGGGCTAAGGACATGAATAGACAATTCTCAAAAGAAGATATACAAATGGCCAACAAGCATATGGAAAAATGCGCATCATCACTAATTATCAGGAAAATGCAAATCAAAACCACAATGCAATACCACTTCACTCCTGCAAGAATGGCCATAATAAAAAAAATTTAAAAAATAGATGTTGGTGTTGATGTGGTGAAAAGGGAACACTTTTACAGTGCTGGTGGGAATGTAAATTAGCACAACCACTATGGAAAACTGGGTGGAGTTTTCTTAAAGAACTAAAAGTAGATCTACCATTTGATCCAGCAATCCTACTACTAGGTATCTACGCAGAGGAAAATAAGTCATTATATGAAAAAGATACTTGCACACACACGTTTATAGCAGCACAATTTGCAATTGCAAAAATATGGAACCAGCCCAAATGCCCATCAATATATAAACATATATATGTTATATATATGTTTATAATATATAAAAAATAATTTATATGTTTATAAAATACATTATAAACATATATACAAATTTATGTGTATATACACACATACACCATGGAATACTACTCAGCCATAAAAGGAATGAAATAATGGCGTTTGCAGCAACCTGGAAGGAATTGGAGATTACCATTCTAAGTGAAGTAACTCAGGAATGGAAAACCAAACGTCATATGTTCTCATTCACATGTGGCAGCTAAGCTATGAGGACACAAAGGCATAAGAATGATACCCTGGACTTTGGAGACTCAGAGGAAATGTTGGGGTGTGGCGACGGATAAAAGACTACACACAGGGTACACTGCTCGGGTGATGGGTGCACCAAAATCTCAGAAATCACCACTAAAGAACTTACTCATGTAACCAAACACCACTTGTTTCCCCCAAACCCATGAAAAAGTAAAATAAAAAATGTAAAAAGTCCTTCAGCTCTAAATTCTGTAAATAAATATTCCATACATCCTAAAAATCACCAGGTGGATATCAAACTTGAATTGGTAAATTGTGTGGTAACAGTGGCCTGAACTGCAACAATTGATAGCAATCTGCACAGTTAATCCCAATTCCATGTTTTTCAAAATTCATTTATTTAAAGTTGTACCTGCACGTTAAAGAGACAAATAATTCTACAAAGCTTTATAGAAAAACCAACAGTCCCTGCCCATATTTCTTATGGCCAAGGGCAACCACTTTCAACTTCTTTAGCTGATTCTTTTGATATTTACCTCCATATCTCAAAATAACAGGTTTATGTAACTACTTTTTGATGTTTCTGTTTTAGGCTTTATCTATTGAACTTCCACGACGGAAGATGAGGTTTTTGCTTTCTTTCAAGAACTCCCACCCCCACCACACACATGCACATTTCCTGTTCCCCATCCTGCCAATTGCAATTTATCACAGTTTTGGTTGGATCAATATTCTGTACTTCTGGTTTTATGACAATGTAAATGCTATTCACCAATGGGTCATGTTATATACAATGAATACTCTTCCTTTTCTGTATAATATTATGTTTTTTTTTCTGGCATTAATAATTAACTTTTTTGCTTGCTTAATTTTCTCTCTACTTATTTCTTATTCAACTCCAAACTCTCCAAATGTAAGCTTCAATGCATTCAGACAAATCAGGTGTTCTATCAGTTTCACCTTCTTGAAGCTATTTCCCCAGGATCCTGCTGACCTGCTCCAGTCTGGATTGTTTTGTTCCTGGGCTGTTGCAAGGCTGTTGAGTTGTGATTTCTCTTTCCCATGATCCTGAGGACTCTCTTCAATCTCTATTTTGTTGGCTTCCTTGTTTTTTAGAGCCTCCTGTCTTTCTTGGTTTATGCCCTCAGGTTTGATGGTGCATCTTTCAGTAGTCTCCTGAAAGAGTGTGTGTAAGCTAAGATTTTGGAGACCACACATATCTAAAAATGTTTTTGTTCTAACCTCACATTAATTAATAGTTTGGTTAGATAGAGAGTTCTACACTGGAAACAATTTTCCTTTGGGACTTGGAAAAACCTTGCTTCATCACCCTCTGGTTTCCATGTTGCTGTTGAGACATCTAACATGGGTCTAATTCTTGATCTTTTATACAAAAGCTGCTATTTTTCTTTGGAAACCAAGGGTCTTCTTGTGTTTGGTGTTCTGAAATCTCATGATCCTGTCTTAGTGTAGATCTAACCTCACCCCTTATACTGGGCATTTAAGAGATTCAAGGAGAAACTTCAGTGATGGGAAATTTTCCTGAATCAACTTTTGAATTATTTTACCCTTCCCATCCCCTGCTTATTTTTGTCTCGTTTTTTGCTTCTACTCCTCAATTTTTAATTTATTACAGCTCATTATTATTTTTGAGTATTCCGTTTTTTAGAATATTGTTCTTTGCTCATGAATGCAATATCTCTACTTATCTTTCTGTGTTTTTTAAAGTCAAGGGTATTCCACTCTTTCCCTCCAGTTTTTTTTTCCTCCTTTCGTAGTTTCTGTTTCCTCTAACTTGCTGCTTTCTCTGTATCTCACACTATATGCTTTCCTCAAATGACTGGTAATTCTTGTTTATCTGCTCTAATTTAAGAGCGGGGCATTAAAAAGCTGAGTGTGATTTCTGGGTACATGAAAGGGGTTCATCCACTGTTAGAATAATGGATTAGGCCATTTCCTTGGGGAGCCACAATGCCAGCTTCTTTGGTCTTTTATTCCTCTTAGACTAGTCAGATACCATAGAGAAAATTCCAGTTGCTGCTTAGAGATAAACATCTGGCTGCTATTGTGTGGGAGACAAGTCCGAAAGAGAAAGCAGGGAGTCTTCAATTAAATACATGAACCTATGTCTTAACCCCATTGTTTGCACACTGTCCTGAGTCCAGAGACACTCAGTTTCACACTACCCAAAGGATAATTGTCTAGCTCAGGGGAGGGATGGTACCATTTCCTAGAGTGAATCTAGGATAAAATTGCTATTTCAACAGACTTTTCATCCACCTTATTTTTAGCCCATCGATTTCATTTTCAGAGATACCTGGTGCCATCAGTTCTTAAACCTGCCTGGCACTGGGTTCTGTGATAATCTGGGTTTTCCCCCTTGCTGGCTTGGGATTCAGCTTTCCTGTATCTGATAAATCAGTTACCTCTATTCCATCTGCTTTCCAGCTCCCAAAATATTGTTGCCAATCTATTCTCCACTATTCTTTTTGGTCTGTGGGTTATTCTTGAAAAAGACTCTTTACAAATCATTTTAGTGGATTTTGAGGAGAGAACAGAATTACACAGGTGTATTTAATCTGTTTTCTCTAACCATTCTGCCTAAGCTCCTTCATTCTGTGTTTAACATAGTAAAACAGTCAAATATACTTTGGACCAATGATATAATACAGAAACATTATCTGAAAAGAAATCTTAATCCACTGGAAAACTGACAGTTTCTTTACGGCATTTATTATTACCCACATCTCAATTTTCATTTCTGACTAGTCCATCTCTGCAGAACTGGTCCTGCCCAATGGATTTATAATCTGCACCTTTCAAATACCTATTTGATCATTAATCCACAGTAAGCAATGTGGGTGCAAGGCCAGCCAAGGACCAAGGTGTGTTAATTTCACTTACTGTCTCTTGGGTGGCTAACAACTTTCCATCTCAGGTTATTTATGAAAGTTGAATGATTTTCATATTCATTATTTTAATGGTGAAATGACAAAGTTTTCTAATTACTAAAAATCCCAAAGTTGAATCAAGCAGTAGCATTCTTTAGTTTTTAAGAATTGTGCACATTGTGGGGAAGCATCACGTGTTTATAAGCATGGCATCTCTGATCACACTACCTAGATTTGAATCTCTGCTTCCCTTTGTTTGATCCCAGAAAATCTGCTTAACCACTCTGTGCCTTAATTTCTCCATCTATAAAATGGAAACAACAATAGTACTTAACCTGTAAGTTTATTGTGAAAATTAAATGAAAGCAAGGTGCGGTGCCTCACACCTATAATCCCATTAATTTGGGAGGATGAGGCAGGAGGAATGCTTGAGCCTAGGAGTTTGAGACCAGCCTGAGCAACATAGTGAGACCCCATCTCTACAAATATATATATTTTTAAAATTAGACAGGCACAGTGGCATGTATCTGTAGTCCTAGCTACTCAGGAGGCTGAGGCGGAAGAATTGCTATAGCCTAGGAGTTCAAGGCTGCAGTCAGCCATGATCATGCCACTGCACTCCAGCCTGGGCAACAGAGTGAGATTCTGTCTCTAAAAATAAATCAATCAATAAATAAAGAAGAGTAAATGAAATAATATGTGGAGAAAGCAAATTCCCCAGTGACTGACACAAAGAAAGAGCTCAGTAGATGTTGTCATCTCATATTTTTAAGGACTTAGGAATAACATCAATAAATATGTAGTAAGTGGCTTAAGGAGACCACAGACACTCCCTCCTTGTTCACTGTGATAGAAGAGAAGTAGCAGGGTTGTCTGAGAGTTAAACTGTAAATTCAGCACCTAGTAGGTTTGAGCAGAAATACACAAAGTCAGGTTGAAGGAGGTATTAGGTCAGAGAGCTGTAATGCACTGTAAGTGATGGAATCTGGACACTGGATGGGTGAACATCATCCAGAAGGGGCATGTCCTATCATTGTAATAAAAAAGGATACTGCCAGTTTCTGAACTATAGTGACACCGCCAAGGCAACGGGACTGTGCTGGTCAGAAGAGGCTGTGCCCTATGATAACAAATCTCTACCTCTCAGTAGCTTAACAGAAAAAGCGTTATTTCTTAACTCCATCAGGTCTGATGCAGATCAGTGGTCTTTCTCTATCTTGTTTCTCTGCCATCTGCAACATCCTGCCTCCAAAGGCACCATAGGAGAGAAAGAGAGACAGAAGAACTAGAACTTGTATCCTGTCCATTTACATCCCATTTGCCAGGACTCACCCTCACGGCCCCAACCCAAGCATGAGAGGACTGGGAAATACCATATCCTCTGTGCCCAGGAAGAGGAGACAGGTTGGTGAGGGCAGAGACCCTTGCAGGCTACTCGCTTTGTGGAGTTCTATCTGGACGGCCAGCTGCTTTCTCCGGGGACCACCTTTCTGTATCTTCATTGAGTGCTCATGGTTGTGCATGACGGGCTGTGTTTGCTCACGTCCCATGAAGCGTATGGGTGGCAAAGTCTTGAAATCTGTGTGCTTAGCTCTCTTAGGCTTCAAAATAGTGAGAATCTAGGCAGGTAATGTGTTAGGAGCTCCACCCCAGTGCTGAATGGGGTCTGGAATCTGTTGACTAAAATCTAGTCTTCAAAATGAGCCCCACTTAATTGTAACCTTTGCCCGTTTTCCCATCAGCCTGCCATTGAAATCTTAGCATATGTTGTGTGGCTGAACTTAGAGAGTCTAACTGGCCACATTTGAGGGAGTGAAAAGTACTACAGAATATTATATCTTTATTATAATTACTTATCAGATCAAATGTAATAAAAGCAATATTACCTATAATACAGTATAGTTTACAAAGTATTTTTACCTATGTTGCCTTATTTTATCTTTGAAATAATCCTGAGAAATAGCATAATTATCATAATTTTATATAATAGAAAATCAAGGCTCAGAGAACTGAAGCATCACATTTAAGATCAAAACTTGTGGTAATTTCACCTTTTTCTTTATGTCTTTTAGGTAAATGTCGGATACTCAGTCCTGCTTAGTTCCATGTTATGGGGGAGAACAAGGTCTTAGAACTTGAATAACATATAATCTATTTGGATAAAAAGGCATACTACATGTCATAAAACAATCTATGAAGATTATGAGAGAATATATTATTAGGGACTAATTTAACTCTTCTAGTCCAAAGGAACAATGTCACATAATGAAGGCTTAACTTTTTATATGGTTTCCAAGCCTCCTACAGTGTCATGTCTCCATGCCCTTACTCAGGCTGTTCCTTTTGCCCAGAAGGACTTTCTCTTAGTTCTCAGACCAACCTTGGCTCCTCCCCAAAACTTTCTCCAACTCCCCAGGTAGAATTAGCCAGCGTTCTTCAAGGCGTCCTGCATGTGACTCTCCTGTACTGAAGCATGAATCATATGCTAAGGATGCTGATTTTGGGTGGAAGTGGGTGAGGTGAAGGGGATCTATGGTATCTTCTTCTCCTTCCAGACGGAGCTTCCTAAGGGTAGGAATTAAGCCTTATTCTGCTGTATCTCCAGTGTCTAGTGCAGTTCCTAATATGAGTTAAATATTCATGGAATAAAATAATAAATGAAGAGAGAGCACAGCTTCCTAAGATGCCCAACATAGCCCCAGAGATGTCTCTTCCAAGCTTGAATCCTGGAATTTTGGAGGCAGGAGGCCAGAGCCGAAGAAAATGGATGGAGGAGAGGAAAGGGGCTGCACCAGTGGATGCTGAGGAATTGCTGGGCTTCAAACTCCTGCCATCAGAAGAGGAAGCTCCTGAAAATAGTGGCCTCTCTGTCCTTCCATTTCCCTCCCCACATTGCCTGGCTTTGTTTGCCATTTTCAACCGGTGCTGTGATTTTCCTCCAAAGCACTGTCCTTGGCATCATTACGAATCAGCTTTTCTCTGTGCATAAAGGCCCATGAGAGTATGGAGAAATAAAGGGCACATGTATTAGGATTGCTTCTGGGTGCTTCTCCTCTCCAGCCCGCCCTCAACCCTGGGGTGAGGAAGGTAGGACCAGGGTCTCTAGGGTTTCTCAACCCTGTAGGTTTATTCTTTGCCTAGGCACTAGGTGAATCTGAATCCATGTTCACAAGTAGGACACATGAGGTGAAAGGATTGATCAAACATAAAAATCCCCAGGTTTTTTTTTTTTTTTTCCCACGGTTTGACCTTAAGGAAGTCAACTAATCCAACTGTGTTTCAGTTTGACTCCTCTATAAAAACGAGTCTAATGATGCTTCACCCAACTTGTGGAGGAGTGGCCAGGCTTAATTAACCAATGCTCATTTCTCTCAGCACTTTGGATGTCTTCCATGGGCACAAAATTATGTTATTACTTGGAATAATAATAATAGTTTCCCCTAATAATTCTGTGTTATTATTGCATTTAAGGAACTGTATTAGAGGCCTTCTGGAACTGGTTTAATACCTATAAATGTCTCTCCCTGGCAAAACAAGGGAGCATTGCCTGGTGATTATGGTTTGTCTTACATTTCAAAACTAGTCCGTTTAAACCCTCAGCAGAGTCCTTAAAACAGCGCCTGGCCAAGGGGGACCTCTTTTAATCTCAATTTGCTGGACCACTGACAGCACTGAACTTGAACAAAGTGGCTTGTTTTCAAAGCCGAGGACCTGGCAACTCTAAGGGCCCAACTTACAAACGTGGAAAGATAGGCACAGAGAAAAGATAAGGAGACCCAGCTTCCTTCCCCCACTGCAGCCGGAGCGAGGTACCGAAATCACAGATCTGATCACCGTTGCCCACCCTCCCTGCCCCGCCACCATTTACTTCCACCGGCTTCCCTTGGCTCTTCATTAGAGTCCAGTCAACACTCCCCGAGGCGTGCAAAGCCCTCTAGCTCATCTTTAGATGCCCCCTCCCTTGAACTCTGTTCCTCCATTCTGATCTTTTAAAAAAAATTTTATATTTCACTGACAATAATAGTATATATTTATACTATTTACATACTATAAACTATATAAACTATATTTATACTATTGATATCCTATAAAATATTATATATTTTATATGTTAAATGATGAGTTAATGGGTGCAGCACACCAACATGGCACATGTATACATATGTAACAAACCTGCACATTGGGCACATGTACCCTAAAACTTAAAGTATAATAAAAAATAAATAAATAAAATAAAATAAAATGAAGTGTAGCGTTGAAGTCTCCAACTATCTTCCGGCATTTGGAAGCTCTGTTATTAGGTGCTATATGTTTATAATTGTTATGTTTTTCTAATGGATTAACATTTTTATTGTTTTAAAATGTCTCCTTTTATATGTAGTCACATTTTCTGTTTTAAATGATACTTTTTTCTGTTAGTGGTGTATGCATTCTAGCTTTGTTATGATTGCCGTTTGCAAAATTTATTATTTTCCACCCTTAAAAAAATTTTATATTTCATTGACAAATAATAATAGTATATATTTATGGTGTACAATGTGGTGGTTATGAAACATGTATGCATTGTGAAATGAACATATCATCACCTCACAGACTTTTCATTTCTTTGCAGTGAGAACATTTAAAATCTAATTTTTTAGCAATTTTGAAGTACATGCAAATGTCGGAGAGATTGTGGGTTCGGTCTCTAGACCACGGCAATAAAGCAAATATCGCCATCAAGTCACACAATTTTTGTGGTTTCTCAATGCATCGAAAAGTTATGTTTAGCTGGGCGCGGTGGCTCACGTTTGTAATCCCAGCACTTTGGGAGGCCGAGGCGGGCGGATCACGGGGTCAGGAGATCGAGACCACGGTGAAACCCTGTCTCTACTAAAAATACAAAAAATTAGCCGGGCGTGGTGGCGGGCGCCTGTAGTCCCAGCTACTCGGAGAGGCTGAGGCAGGAGAATGGCATGAACCCGGGAGGCGGAGCTTGCAGTGAGCAGAGATCGCGCCACTGCACTCCAGCCTGGGTGACAGAGCGAGACTCCGTCTCAAAAAAAAAAAAAAAAAAAAAAAAAAAAAGAAAAGTTATGTTTAGACTGTATTGCACTCTATTAAGTGTGCAATAATAGCATTATGTCTAAAATACTTTATTGTTAAAAAGCTGACACAAAAACATGAAGTGAACACACGCTGTTGGAAAAATGGTGCTGACAGACTTCATCGAGGCAGGCTTGCCACAAACCTTCAATGTGTAAAAAAAAATGCAGTATCTGCAAAGTGGTGCAATAAAATGATGTATGTCTGTATATAATACATTACTATTAACTATAGTCCCCAGGCTGTGCACCTGTGCAATACAACACCAGAACTTATTCCTCCCGTCTCCATCCTGGTCTTTTGTTTCTTCAGTAACACCAGGTCCAATCTCTCCTTGGTGCCCTGACACACCTTGCTCCTAGCCTGGCCAGCCCTTTCTCCTGTGTCTTTACCTCTAGTTCCCAGGTAGACGTTACTGCCTTCCCATGTGTGGGCTGAGGCCCCTCTAGGGTGCACCCACAATACCCTTGGTTTGTCCCCTGTGCCAAATCACTTGGTAGAGAGACTCGTACCTACCTGTTTACTTCCAGGTTTGCCCATATACTCTGTGGGGGCATGAAATGTGTCAGTCTTAGGCCCTGGGTCTGCACACAGTAGGTGCTTCATCAATATTCATCGAATGAATAAAACAATACAGTTTCCTTTTCCCTTTTATATACTATTTTCTTACATTCTATGCCCTGATTCTAATGCTAATCCTTGCCAGTCACAGGTTGAGTAATATGGATGAAGAAATGAAAAAGAAAAGGAAGTAGATTCTTTGAAAGGAGAGAGATAAATACTGTGAGTGAGAGGGATTAGGAACAAGGCAAAGTGAGACAGAAGGAGGGATATTTGGATGGGGAGAGTCTAAAATGAAATCAAGGAACAAGTACGGGATTCTATTTAGGTTGGTGCAAAAGTAATTGCAGTTTTTGCTATTACCTTTAATGGCAAAAACTGTAATTACTTTTGCATCAACCTAATAATAATATGTTAAAATGCAAAAAATAAAATCATCCTTAAATTTTATTTTTCAGGAATTTTCCACGTAAGTGCAGAGGGAAGGAGAAACCCGTTAGAATTCTTTACATATATGATCTCCTTTTATTCCTCATACCCTGTTAGAGAGGAATTCAAGCTGCATTTAACAGAGCAAGACAAAGAAGCTCAGAGAGGTGGAGTACCTTGCTCAAAGTCACACAGCAAAGTGGCAAAGCCCAATGCAGAACCAGCATGTGTTTGAATCCCACCTTGCCCATTTATAACCAGGATGAAATGTTCTTCCTTTGGGACTCTAGAGCCTTCAAAGTTCCCTTCTCTTTGTGATGCAGAAGAGAAAGGGAGTAATTAATAACTAAGAAGAAAAAGAAACTTAGCACACAGCTAAATGCTGCACTTTGAAGAGTGGATTCTTGCTTTTGCATGAAAGATTTTTAAAAAAGGATTTCTATCTTTCATCAGTAGGACATTGAATTGAACTGATTTTCTTTGGCTCTTGGTTTGTCTTTCCTATGATTAGGTACATGTTTCTGAGCCCTGTGTACATAAGGCCAGCAGGAAACTTGCTATTTCCTTGTCACAGCAACATTTGCCACGATGGTTTGGGGCAGGCAGAGAGAATAGTGCTGCTGGACTTTTGCAAAACCAGCCAAAGGAAGGCCAACAGGCATGTTGAAGAACAAACTCTACACCACTGTTTGCCTATCTTAAAGGCTCCCTGATGACAATGAATAGATTCCAGCAGCCCAGATCATTACTGACAGCTAAATAACTTGGTCTCACTCTCTGGTTTTCTACATCTAAATTTCCCCTCCCTCTGGGCCATGAGATTAAAAACAAAAATCTCGAGCAGAGCAAGCAACAGTCTTGTCTTTGATTTATGCTATTACTGGAACTGTAGTCCTTGAAAGAAATTCCTTCACCACCATAATGAGGATGAAGATTCTGTTAACTAATAAATCCTTCAGGAGAGTGCTCTGATGCTGTTGAACTTTTCATGAAACCATGATGTACAAGAAAAGAAGAAAGATTTTTAAATAACACTATACAGACACACATCCACTATGGAATTAGTCAAGGCTTTGAAACAGCATGTGTAAGAGAACCAGGTTGACAATCAGTGATAATACATCTCTCCTGAAAATACTAAGTAACTTAGCCTTTTCTTCACTCCTGGGCCTGCCTTTGTAAAGGGAAGGGAGAGAACTAAAAACCTATCAGTGATTCAATCAGAAAATGCAAATGAGGTCAAGTTTCTTGCAGGCTTCTGTGAGATTTCCCTAGAGAAATTTCCACAGCATCTCTGCTGCTGGCGCCCTTCGGAGGCTGGGGCTCATCTGTGGGGTGGGAGGAATGCAGTACGAGCTTTCTCCTTTTCCCTCGGACCTGAATGGACGGTTGAATTCCAGTAAGGGGCTCCCTAGTGCTTTGGGAATATCACTCCTGGACTGAAGTCAACCCCCCCCCACCCCCCCACACACACACGGGTTGCTTTTTCATGGGTGGAACTCATGGCCCGCCCCTCTGCCCTGTCTCAGAGTGAGGACTTTGCATCCCAGTCAGGCAAGAGGGAGGCTCCTTAAGCGAATCCCAGTGGTCTGAAGGGATCCTGTCTGCTTCCCTGCCTGCTTCCGGGGCCAGCATCTCCACCCCTGCAGATGCCCCAGGGCAGTCTGGAAGGAACTGTCTCTCACACAACCACGCCTCTCCCTAACATCCCAAACTAAAAGTGTTCGTGCGTGCGTGTGCACGCGGTCCTCCCCTGGGCCACAGAAGTTTGAAAAGCCTTCCCTGCTATCTTTGATTGGGAAACTAGTCGATTGGGACAGGCTGACAAGTGAGGCTGCAAGTCAGGACGCTGCACTCCACCTCCCATCACGTGAGGGTGGTTCAGGGAATTTACAGGGTTTCTCTTTGTTCAGCACAGGTTCTAGCATGTGTTTTGAAAGTTGCCTATTTTTTTTAACCCAAAGGTAGGTAAACACCACCAAGCAAAGCTCTAAGCCAGTTCCCTTAAGTTTTAAGATTGGGCAGTATCAGGTGTTGTCTTTCAAGGGGTTGAAAGGAAGAGACAGGAAAATCCCCCTCACCCTAGCTTTCAGGGTGTTGGAGGTCTTGAAGAAATGGACAGACCCTTGATTAAAACTTCTATATTTTTATGTAAAACATATGAAAAGGGCTGGTGAAAATGAGGCCTGCATTGTGTGAAGAAGGTTTAAGATTTGAGGAAAAAAAGGTGCATTCTCTTTTCTGTAAAATTTTTAAACATTTTAAAGCTAAATGCTACCCTCTTGGCCTATAGCTTTCACACTGGGAGTAAAGGCGGAGGGGTGGGGGTGGGGGTGGAGGTGGCAGGTGAATGGGTCCTCCAGGTAACTTTGAGGATAACAACACAGGTTTCCCCTAAACTGTAAAAACGGCAAATCTGGAGGTCCCGACTTCTAATTTTCAATCCGTTGGCCTAGTCTTGGTTTTTCACTACCGAGGTTCCCTTGACTATAGAGCATCTCACAACGTCTCTCAAAGTGCAGTCACGGACTACAGATGAGAGAACTATGAGTGAAGCTGCTTAAAATGCAGATTCCAAAGTCCTTCCCTGAAGGATTCTGGGTGTGGTACAGGGATCTGTAAATGGGGTGGTTGATCTCTAATCCCCACCCCCCACCCCAGCTCTGCGATTCTGTGCTTCTAGACTCTCTAGAAGAGAACACCACCAGGAACTGTGGCTGTCCCACTGCCGGAGTATACCTCACCTATGACAGGTGTCACCAATTACCTATTTCCAGCTGTAGGGCCTAGGACCTCGGCCAACATTGGCTCCTTCCACCAGCTAACAGGGACAGTTGGCTGTACAAGGGATCCATCTTCCACTGGAGATGCCTCCAGTGCCTCCAGGTTCACTGATCATTGGCTGCAGTGTGTGCTCTACTTAGCCAACTCCCCCTTGCCATAGCCTCTTTCTGTCTCCCTGCTGTCTGCTGTTCCCTTTCAGCGCTGACTCTTGTCCCCTTGGCTGTTTGGATCCGGGGCTCCTAGCCCCTACGCTCTGCACTGGGTCCGCTCCATCTGCTGCCCATGTCCTGGTGCCTATGGTCCCCTTAAACCCTCCAGAAGGTAGGGCTCGCATTAAGAGCCTGCTCCTTCTTCCTCTCACCACCCAAAGTGGCTCAAAGGCTTCCTTCCACGTGATTAGTAACTCACCACTTTTATCCCCTATCTCTCCTCTGTATTCCTCAAAGGCTGGGAACACACTTTTGTCATTTCACATCATATTCTAGTGATTTGTATCTCTTTCTCCTCCCTGCCTGGGTTGTAAGCTCTGTGATGCCAAGGACTGTGTCTTACTCATCTTTGTATCACTAGCAACTAGTGTGGGGCCTGATGGTACTGATAAAAATGTTTACTGAGTGCTTACTGTGTGGCAGGCATTGCACTAGGTGCAAGATACTCCTTTGTGCAATACTTGCTATGCCACTCTATCCTCACAATAACTCTACAACAGCCACAGTTTTATTAATCCCATGTGAATAAGTGAGAGCAATGAGGCCAAAGAGTTTAGGTAATTTGATCAAAGTCACGCAGCTAGCATGTGGTCAGCTGAGGATTGGAATCCAGGCAGTCTGACTCCTGAGCCTCATACTAAAAGCTCAAAGTTTGCTGAATAAATAAAGGAAATCTGAATAAAGCAATAAGTAGCAGTGTTCATAGAAGCACTGAATTTAGAACTAAAAAAAATATAGACACTGTGTAGTCCAAACCCTGATTGTATTGCTAGAGAAACTGAGGGTGAGAGCAGTGAAACAAGGTGTGGTGGTAAATGGTGTGGTGGGTGGGAACCCAGGGTGGAAGAGATGGCCTGAGTCAGAATACCACTCATCACCCACTATCTGTGTGAGCCTGTGTAAGCCACTAAACCTCTTTGTTCTTCAGTTTTTTCATCTATAAAATGAGGATAATAATACAATTTATCTTATTGTTTTATTGTTAATATTAAATGAGATAATGTAAATCTCTTAGAATCATGCCTGGTATATAACAAATGCTCTTTAAATGTTAGCTACTGTTATTGTTGGTACAGTCATAGCATGTGGGGCTGACAATAGTCTTAGAAATCACAAATCCAACTCTTATTTTATCAAAGGGAAAATTGGGGTTCAATTTCACACTTACTTCCACAACTGAAATTGCCAGAATTTGATCTTTTAAAAGAAGCATGGTTATCTCCTAGTTCAAGAGCCTCATTTTGCAAAGGAAGAAGTTGTAGCCCAAGGAGTGCTATGACTTGCCAAGGTCTCTACTTCATCAGAGCAGAACTGGAAATGAACCTGGCTCTCCTAACTCCAGCTACACTAACACAGACCCATGAGCCAGCCCATTCCCCACCACTCTCCCGTCCCAGCTTCCCAGGTCAGGTACAGACAGTCCAACTGTCCATGATTTAACCTCAGTGGAAACGCTCCACACTGGAGCTCAAATGCAAGACAAGCAGGTCCATCCAGATCCAGTTCTTTCATATGACAGGTGGGTAGAGTTACGGGCTCACATTGCAACTGAGGATTTGTGAGATCCACCTCGGAAGAAGGCAATGCTCCCCACAACGAGGCTGTTCAGTGTGTGAATCAGCATCTGGGTGGTGAAGCACCCCGGGATATGTACACTAGCCAGTGCTCAGCAATCAGCACCACGCTTTCTGGCACCATCTGGCATGCGCATTAGCTGCCTTTAAAAATGCTGATGCCCAGGCTCAGGACCAGACAAATGCTAACAGAATCTCTGGGAGTGGGGTCAGGCAGCAGTATTTTGTTTAAAGGCACCATCCCCTGGCTCCAGGTGATTCTAATATATGCTAAGCTAATTCATAAGGCAAGTGAAATGTCTTCCATCCAAATTAGCAGTGTCACCTGGAAACGTGTTAGAATCCAAATTCTACATTAGGTACCCTTCATTATTTTCTTTCTTTCTTTCCCATCTTTCCTTCCTTTCTTCTTTCCTTCCATCCTTTCTTCCGTCCCCCTTTCCTTCCTTCCTTCCCTCTCTTTCTCTCTCTCCCTCCCCTCCCCTCCCTTCCTTCCTTCTCTCTTTCTTTCTTTCTTTTCTTTCTTTCTTTCTTCTTTCCTTTCTTTCTCTTTCTTTCTTTCTCTTCTTTCCTTTCTTTCTCTTTCTTTCTTTCTTTTTCTTTCTTTCTGTCTTTTTTTCTCCCTTCCTTTCTTTCATTTTCTCCCTTTCTTTCCACCTCTTCCTTCCTTCCTCCCTTCCTTTCTGAGACAGGGTCTCAAACTGTCACCCAGGCTGGAGTGCAATGGTGCAGTCATAGCTCACTGCAATCTCAAACACCTGGGCTCAAGCAATCCTCCTACCTCAGCCACCTGAAGTGCTGGGACTACTGGTGTAAGTCACCACAGGCCTTCCCTGTTATTTTCTCTCATAGCACTCTAGCGTTAGTTTTCATAACACTTAGCAGGATGTGAAATTATACATTTGTTTATTTTATATCCTTTGCCTCCTCCCAACCTCAGATGGTAGGCTTCATGGATAGAGGCCACACATGTTGTGTTACTCAGCGCACCTCATGCCTGGCACACAGTGGGCACTCAATACATACAATCAACAAATGGATGGATAGACATTAGGTGCATATAGGCAAGACAGATGTCTGAATTTTTCATTTTTTGGAATTCATTGCTGTAGCCTTATAGAGACAGAACACAAGCATATGTAACAGGCACTTTATCTTCCCCAGAAATAAGGAAGTTTAGCTTACTGGAGTAGGTAACTAGGAATTTTTTTTTAGACAAGTTACCAGAAAAAAGAAAACACCAAAAATAAATAAATAAAAACAGCAGGTGCTGATAAGAAATTAAAAAAAAATCAATGTAACAACTTTGGCCATTAAGTGTGGCTTCGCCTAAAACACTACTGTTTCTTTAGGTCAAGTCCCTAAATATTTATTAAATACATCTTGGGGGTGACCAGCATATTAATACATTTTTTTTGAGAAATAATAAAGTTTAAAACATGGTTTATGGCCTTCAAGTTTGTTGGGAAAGTGGAGCTTATTGAAGTAGAATTATAAGAAGGATAACATAAGTTAATAAGTAGTGAAGTATTATTCCCAACACACAGGCCAGTGGAATGCATACATATATGTGAGCTGGCAGATCCCCTTTCCTAATTTAGGTTCAGGGGAGCTCCAAGGAAGAGATCTGCATGAGGAGAGCACACTACGGGCTGCCATAATCAGGAGGATCTTTGTGAATGAGGACGAGGTTTGGGACTTGGAAACATTCTTGATTCAACCAGACTCTTGGAAGTTAATGTAGTCAACATTTTCCCCTAGTCCTTCTGTGGAGAAAAGGTCTAATCTATGAAGTCAAAACAAACTTGGTTCTTGGATATGATTTGGGGGTTCAAATGAGGAGGCACAATTGTCTCTTTGAGCTTTAAATATCGTTTTACTGACAGAGGACAACTGGCTCTTTTCATAGACCTCTTCCCTTATTAAAAACAAAAACTCCTAAAGTGCCAGGAACTGGGGTGTTACATTCAGTAATAAAATCCATGTTTCAAAACTTGGTGTGCTCATGGCCATATGCTGTAGTGATTAAATAAGACTAGCTGGATTCAAATCTCATCTTCTGCCATTTAACAGCTGTGTGACTATGGATAAATTATATAAACTTCCTTTGTCTCAGTTTCCCCATCTATAAAATGGGGCTAATAATAATTCCTCACTCATACGATTGTTGCTGTGAAGATTAAGTGAGGGGATTTTTGTAAAGTTTCATAAGAAATGCTATAGAAGAGTTAGCTTTCATTGGAAACCAAACCTAATCTCAACTCACACCCATGTAATCTCCCATTAAGATCATTTACTTATCCAAAAGACCACCTAAAATGAACTGCAAATCTGCTAAAGGACAGAATAACAGCTGGCCAAGGACAAAATAACCTAATGGTTGTGGAAAAAGTCACAGCAGTGACTTCATAATGGAATATAAAATATCATAAAGACAGTCCAAATGGGCTAACGTAGGACTGTATGGCTCGGAACCTCTAGAGCTGCCTACTGCTGATACCTGGGACCTAGCTCAAGTGACTAGAGCATTGTTTGTAGGAGAAAAGTATAGGGTTCATCCTAATTTGAATCAGTTGCTATCTCTCCTGTGCCATGGCGTCAGAGGTATCTGTTGTCAACCAGGGCACCTTCTAAATTCTTGTGCCACTGTTACTGAGCAGAATCAGAAGAAAGTGTAGTGGAGATGGCTTGCCACAATCCATCACTGCTTCTAGAACCACACCTCAGAGCACATGCTAAGTACTTCTATGTTCACACCACCCAAGCACAGAGAAGGCATTAATGCAATTATCATATAGGAAAGTCAGGTTTGATAGGCAGAGCAGCAAAAATGATGTAGTGATTCTGTGGAAGTCACTGTGACATTAATAACTATGTTCACTATTCATCAGAGACCAGAATTTGAACTAAGGCAAAGCTATCTTAGAGTCTCATTCAGGAGGTTGGTTTGAATCACTGAAGTTTCATAGGGGGTTTGATTCAAGATGGCCTCATTTATAAGTCCCAAGGTCAAGAACCAGAGGCATTATAGCGAAATCCTAGCATATACATGGTCAGCACCAAGTAGGCCTGCTTCCCCATCTTCCATCTCCATCCTTCACGTGCTGTGATGCTGTTGTCTACTTCACACAAAGCATGGCCCCGAAGAACAGCGAACTCGTACCCCAGCAGCCTGACTCTCCCAGAACCTCCTCTTCTGTGACATACAGGAATTGGATTAGCTAATTTCTAACATCTTTCCACTTCTAACATTTGAATCTAAGATTATCTTTAGTAGGTATAGTTTAGATGTACCTTGTCTGATTATTGGGCAGAACAAGCAGCGGCCATCCAGAATAACATGAAGAGTATCCTTACTGAAAAACTCTCTCCCCTTCTTCCTATCACAGTTCCTGAAATTTTAGCATTATAAATACATTCCTTTGGGCTTCAAAGCCCTTTTAAATTCTTAAAAGGCTTTAAATTCTATGAAAAGGCAGGTAACTGAAAACAATTTAAGGCTTCACTAGTTCTCACCGTAGGCAGAGCCAATTGGTCAGACCGCTTTCCAAATATGAGGAAGCCACAGGCCCTATGGGAAAGGAACACTGGATGGGGATGGAGTGGATCCCAGTCTACCCAACAGTAGGAACTATGTCTCATTCATGGCCATAAATCATGTCCTAGTACTGGCACATGCTTGGCACTTTTTACATTTTCTTTTCTTTTAGAAGGAAGGAAAGAAAAAAGGAAAAAAGAAGAAAGGCAGGATTCATGAATGAACAAACCAGAAATTACTCTTGAGAGTATTTGCCACACCTGACCTGGTCAGCATATCCCCAAGGGCACCTTTTCAACTTGGATCCCGGGTGCTAAAAACAATCCCTGTTCTCAAGGGGCAATTTCCAGCCTGGCTGCTGGCTTCCCTTAGCTCAGAGAGGGCCCTTGCTATCACTGAGGACTATTCAGGGACTGAGGCAGCCCAGGCCGCTGCAACGCTGAGCCCTGCACCAGTTCTAGGCGCTACACTTTTTTTAAGCACTTGATTTAAATGAAGAAAGAAATTGGCTTATATTTTTAGCAGCTCCTGCTACTAAAACTCATTTGACAAAAGTGCCAAAGGGACAGTTAAGTCTGAGTATGATTTTTTTTTTTTTCCCATGGAGGAGGAGGAGGAGGGTATAATTTATCTGAAAATGACTGGTACTTTCCTGGCCTGGGGACATTATTCTACCTGCTCTCTCTCTCTCTCTCTCCCTCTTTCTCTCTCTCTCTCTCTTTTTTAAAGACATACCTGTTCTTCTCCTTCCCATCAAATTCCAAGCTTAAGATATTTACTGTCTTTAGGTTTAGTTCCCAACCCTAAGACAACCTCAGAAAGGGAAAGGTATATAATTGGAGTTTGGAAACTCCACAACTTTCAGTAACATTTTAGAATTAGCAGCATCTAAGTGGGTATACCAAAGCCCCCCATGATGTGAGTATAATATCAAGTTCTTGTAGGAGTATAATATTAAGCCCAGTTGAAAAACAATATTAACGCCATTTCTAAGTGTACTGGGTATCAGATTCAAAGTGTATGACTTCAGAGTGCCCCAAGCCCCTCTTCCCAATGTTTCTATTACTGCCTTGCTTAATATCTACCTGAGGTCCCCTCCATTACAGCTATGGGGAGAAGTTCCTTTTTCTTTTTCAGGGCTAAGGCACTGTTCTGTTAGAAGGCTCTGCTAAAATACACATATATTACCTTTGAAAGTCACATATTAACCCAATGCTTTCTAAACATAAATGACCTCAAACAATGTGTTAGCTCGTGGAAATTGAGTCTCGAAAGAACAGGAGTTTTAGGGCTGCTAAGAAAATGTCTGGCATGTAAAAATATCCAAAATGAACTCATTTGTTTATATGTTATTTGGAAACTTTTCCCCAGAAACACAAAGTTATGAAGAGTGGTTATGTTCCCAGAGGACAGTCTGAAAAAATATGTTTTATAACCATAATGTAATTGAAGTGTACTCCTAAAGGGTATCCCTGAACCATGCTGCACGGCCAGGCTTCCAAGGGAAACTGTGTTCAGACAACGAGCTTGGAAGGCCAGGACCCCAGATTCCTGCTGCTGGGACATGGGGAATGTTGGAGCTGCCTCCTGGGAGACAGGGGGCTCCTGAGGAATCTGGGTTGGGTGAGCAGCTGCCTGTGCGGGTCCCTGGGAAGAGGCCAGCTGCATGTATGGATGTTTGCTCCCCGTGAGCCTGGGACTGCTGATTATTGCTGCTTCCAGTTGGGATTCTTGAAGACTCCTTTATAGCAGTCAGGACCATTATAGCCGTCAAAAAATGATGACAGCTATTGTTTGAGATGTTTTATAGACAGCCAGATATAACCACTCATTCGTGTTAGTAACCCCTGGTATAGTGGTTGGCATGTATTTGGTGCTCAATTAGTACTGGATGAAGTAAGACAGATTCGTGTACATA